>NW_024104365.1:1200000-2400000 GCF_003945595.2 Pipra filicauda | reverse complement strand
TTATTTTGGCTTCTAGTGCTTTGTTTTTCTCATGTAGTCCAGGCTGAAACTTCACAGAGGTTTTTAAAACATGAAGCAAAAATGGCAGACCAATAAGCAAGCTGAGACAACATTTCAGAGATGTCTTTATACAACACATGAATGTTAAAATATATCTGCTGCATGAAAAAGAATTGCTTATAGATAAAGCTGATCTAAGACCATCTCAAAATCCCTCCTGCCATTTTATTTTAATAAAACAATCTCTATTTATTCTAAAAGAAAATAATTTTAGCTATTTCCATTCAACATTAAACTAAATGAAAAAACTTTAGTAATTTTTACTAATAAGAGAATAGTTTCTTGATAAACTGGAGGTATTCCACAATGCTGAAGGAAAAATTAACTAGAAATCTAATTTATTTGCAACATAATTGCCAAAACCCGATCATTCTTCCATCACCTCCTACCTCTGAGTATTAGTCCATCAGAAATAATGCAGCATAGTTATTTATTCAGGGACCTGTTCCTGCTGAAAACTAGTTTCCTCACTTTCCTTCTGAAATAACAACAGAAAAAGGAGGGGGTCTGGGAAGATTTGGGGCAGGGGTAGAGGGAAACAGGTAGAAGACTGAAGGACCTCTGAAGTACCATGTAATGATACTGCACATGGTATTGCAGCAAGTCCACAGAAAGTTCAGAAAACAACAGGAACTATATACTGCAGGTTGAAGAAAGCCATACAAGAAAACACTTTTGATGTATTTAAAGGCAAGGGAAAAGTCAAAGACTGAGGTGATTCATGCTTAATTGCCCAGAATGCCATATGAACTAGTTTGGCCAAAAAAGAATATTGTCTAAAGAAAAAGTTCATCTTTAAGGAAAGATAAGATAGCCATGCTTTCTTGCCTACTTTTCACCTCCTTAGAAAACCTTGTTTCTGTTGACATTAAGAAAGTTGTCTCATCAGTCTGCTCCAGCATCCTTGCAGAATCCCAGCTGCCAGATCCAGACCACCACAATAACCATGAGGATGTACAGTATAAGAGATGGTACACAAGGTCTGACCTAAAAGTAGGGGACATCTTGCCTGTAAGATCTTGCCCTGAAAGTCAAAAGCAGAAAACTTGACACTAAGGGACGTGTGGTTGGTGCCACCACAAAGAGTACTGGATGCAGCTAGCCCTGTGCAAGTAACCATTGCATCTATACATCATGATAAAACTTGCTATTGCTCCATATCTGTGAGATGCAGCAACAGCCAAAAACCAGGAAAATTTACTTATTCAGACATAGTTATTGTATTATACCAGGAAAGCAATGAGAGGCCGCATAAACCCACAAGACAATGTGACAGTGGAAAAACGTTGTACCACATGTAACAGAAGAATTGAGTTATACTAATTTATGCCCATATTTATAACTCAAGTAACTACTCATAGGTAATCTGTGGAAATTCTGTCCTTGCCACTTTCCCTTCAATTTGGATACCAATATGGGAATATGGCAAATATGCTGTTAGTGCTTTTTGTTGTTTTATTGACACATCATATCCCCTGAAAAAAAACCCAAACTTTTCTCATTTAATGTTTAATAGTTGTAAATAATTTATGTACTCCTTTTTGGTTTTTTTCCACGTGTGTTGCCTAAGGATAAAACTCAGGGTTATTACTGACAGTACTGGGAGAAGCAATCCTTTGGGTATGATCTTTATTTTCACTCTCTCTGAAACCCTTTAGCTCACTGACTACGGTGATGCTGAATGCAAAGAATGTACCTCTCAATCATCTAGGGATTTAAATCTATTGAACTCTACTTTTTCACCCACATGAGTTTTAATATAGCTTTGCATTTCCTTTTTTGGGAAAGCAAACATGAATATAGAGATATCCAGAGGCACAAAAGTAAAAAAAAAAAAAAGGAGGAGGAATTCAGTGTTCAAAGGCAAACACAGCAGTGGGGTTAACCTGTTCCACAAATTTTTCATTTATGAGCATGCATGTGAGAATATAAGACTAAAGAGGAGGCAATTTATAGTGCTGAGAGTTCTCAGGACTCCAAGATTTAATTTTCAGCTGAATGGGTGCATGGTATCAGATAATATCCAGGGAATATAGTCACAGAATAATCCATTTTGAGGGAATTGAGCCCTATCTTTGAAAACTTCAAACAATATTTATTAGAAAACAGTTCTGTAAGGGTACATAGTGGTTTAAAATAAAAAAAGGCTCAGCTACCTATCTTTATCCTTATGTAAATTAGATTAATTAGTTATTTTGTAATCTTTTGGGAAAAGCTACATTATTTATACAAATAGTGTCCAAATATGCAAAATGGACATCACCAGATTATAAATTAAACCTCAGGAAACTGATTAGCCTGAGTCTATCTTTAGAAAGCAAAAACCTCATTAAAAACATTGACTCTATATAAAAAAATGAGAAAACTTTCTATTTTTCTTTTGTAGTGTGCAGGGAATTAATCTTAACATCATCTTAAATCTTCATTTTCCACCCATTTGGAATAGCTTTTTAATCATTGCAAGTTCTTTGACAAAACCCATCTTCCAGAGGGATGAGCACAGTTTACTCTTTAAATAAAATAAACCAAATTTTTACAGCAGCTAGAACTCCTCAGAATTCTGAGTTCAGTATCTGGTATTATCTTTGTTCTTGAAGAAAAATATGAAAAAATAGCTATATTGAAGGAATTCCATGGCTTAACAGAACAAAATCATCAGGGAATATTCACAGAACTTTGTTAGCTTGTTTACTCATATTTACTTCAGCTGGAAGTGCAGAAAAACTAGGAGACAACACTTAACTCAGCTATGAATTTTATGCCTGTATGTTAAATTGTGTAAAGAGTAGTGATATATATATATACAAAATCAGTACAAAATCTTCATTCCTTTGAAGATTTGGAGCAAAACCTCATAATCAAGACACATTATTGAAACTTGAAACGACTATATGACTGACCTTCAAAATCAAACTTACTGTCCTGCTCCTTTATGTCTATTATTTTAGCTTTATAAATTCCCTATTCATCATAATTCATTTTAAAAATATTAAATATACAGGAGTACATCACATATACATTAAATATATATCACATCATGATTTGAAAGAGCTGGGAAAAAATCAGCAGGAACCAGTATGTGTAACACAGTGAACAACTAATGTGCTACCCGAACTTGTATCAGCAGTGTGCTGCAACTCTTTGCAAAATTCAGTTTGAGTCCAAGTATTTGTTTTTTGAAAAATTGAGAACTGCCAAAACCCTTAAAAAAGAAAAGCACAAGGCACAGTTTGATCCCCTCCATCTCAGATACTTAGTCTTATAGATGTAACCTAGGAATTTTATTTTCATTTTTTGTGTGAGCAAATAGAATGTTTTTCACAAAACTATACATAGAAAGAATGTTAAATCAGTATACCAACAATGAAGTTGTTCCTTCCTATGTCTGACATGTTTATGCTTCCAAACTGAGCCCTAGTTTGGATCCTAGTGGTATCAGTGGGTACCACTTTCTTGTCCAAAAAGTTATTTCAAAAAGTTTTAATAAAAAAAAAATAGTCTGCTGGAATAATTGTGTGAGATTCTAAGGTCAGTAGGTTTAAAATAGACTGGAAGAGTTGTGTATCTCAGTAAAGGAAAAATAATTTCAAAAATTAAAAACAAGTTTGTCCCTGTGATAAGGTACACCTTATTTCAGTTTTCCATTTTTCTCAATTCTGGAAAAGAAACCTAGTTCTGAGTTTCTGAGTTTTTGCTACTCACAGTCCAGCATTGATTTTACCCTTAACTAATACATAAACAATTTTAATTTGAAAGGGACTTATTTTCAGTTTGTCAACCTAGCAAGAATTGAAATCATGTTTTTCCTTCATTTTTCTGCAGTCTGCATATGCACCTTCTTTTTTTAGAATGAAAGTGTTTTATTTAGACATCCATGAAATGTTAATATTTCAGATATTATTTTTTTTCATCTTGAACTGGGAAACAATCCCAGAATGCATGCCCCAAATCAAGACAGGGGTGCCAGAGATCTTGTCCTATCTAAACATGTTTCTTAGAATGATTATGAGACTTAAACATTTGGAACAGAGAATCAATATGACTGCCATTATATTTATATATGTCTTTGTAAAATGTGGCTGCTTTGAAAGACGTTAGGCAAAAAGACAGTAAGGAAGAGAATTAGATCTAAATATGAGTGATTATGGGATGTAAGCTTTAGGAACTTCTGTTCAATGCTGCTAATCATTTCCTTACTGTCTACCAATAAAACAATGAAATAGTAGTTAAAAAGAAAATGTGGCAAGTAATAATACTACAACATATAAAGTTCTCAGATGTAAGAATATGTAAGTGTTTCTCAGCATAAATAAAAGTTGTATTTTCCGATTTACAGCTGCATGACTTGGGATGAGGCTATCGGACTGCTTTGCAGTAACTCAAGTACATAGCACGTGAAAGTACAAACAGCAAAAGGATACTAAACAGCAAAGATGAGCTTCCACTCTGGAAAGACAGCTAAGCTAAATAAACTGCAGTTTATAATAAGACTGTGTTTATCCACAAGATGCAAATCTACCAAGGATCAATAGCTCCATTATACTTGGACTTAGAGGCACAGAAATAAATAGCAGACCTAGAGTCCATTGGCAGCTTTCTGAAGTTCATTATCAAAGTCTCCAAGCAGTAGACCAGCTGTATCTAACATCACTAACTTCAATTATGTTCCAGGAAAACAAAAAATGTACAAATGTTTACTGATGACTCCCTCATGACACAGCTTCTGGTTTCTTCAGGCAAGTTTCTGGTCTGCATCTCTCTCCCTTAATATCCAGTCTAGTATCCTCTATGGTTTTTGATAGTCGGCTTTTTAAATAGTCTTGAGGCTACCTGTCCTGTCTGCCAGCCTGATTTGGTAATAAGGCTCAGTTGCCCTCTGTAAATGTCTACCAGCTGTGGAAAGACTGATAAAATCTATCATTGCATGTGAGGTGTTAAAAAGCTTCTCTCAAGACCCTGACATTAGTCACAGGTCTTCATAACTGATAGTATTTGAGGACTTTGTCCAGGCTGAAGAAGGAGGGCTTGCCTTCACTTTGGAGATGTCCAGATTGACTTGGCAAACCTGCAAGATCTTTCATATCACTCACTAGAAGGATAGAACCAGCCCTTTGTTCAAGAAAATGTTGGCACATACAAATACAGTATACCTAAACATTGTGGGCAGCTTTTAGCTTTTACTTTGGAGGCTCCTCCAAACAAGTAGCAATTCATAAAAGAATGACGTACAGGATCTCTCAGCCCATCAGAAGGATAGGTGGTAGCTTGTACTCAAAGTTAGGGGTTTTGTGTTTACATATAGCATTGCATACATACTCAGGGTATAGGTACATGCATTTTTGCTTGTTGTTTGGGGATTTTTTGGGGGTTTTTTTAATCAGTGGTTTATAAATTTCCAAACTAGGCTCGTTAGCAGACTTTGTGACTGTGTCAGGAGAGTGAGACAGATGCCCTCCCTGAGCACATCATGGTTTTGATCCTTTTATCCAGGTCGGGGTACTCACCTGAATGCAGTGCAACTCCTTCTTCCCATCAAAAAAAATAAGCTATGGAGAAAGGAGATGGCATGCACCAATTGAGATGGGCTCAGGGTGTAGCTGGGATGGACTAGGAAGAGGTACCAAATGTCACAGACTGAGCCTGAGACAGATGTTGGACAGATGGAGAGACCTGTTGATTTTAACATGTCCATTGGTTACAGAGACAGGCTTTCATTCAGAAAGACTATTAGTCACACCTTCAGGCACTGTATTACCACAGAATACTCCTTGAATTCATCTTTCCCAGAGATAGAAGTCAAATGCCATGACTCTCCTGTTCTCTCCTCTGCTGGACAGGAACTCAGAAAGGGAATCCTATACAGCCATCCCATCAAAAAAAAAAAAACAACAATCAATATTTAATGCAGTAGTAGGTCTAAAGGTAACCAATGGCTACTACTATACCTGAAATCTCAATTCTTTTAGTTACCTGTTTCCTAGGATACCAAGATTAAGAGAAAAAACCACAAACACATTCACCACTTAGATCCTGGAAACCACATATATGACTATGCACTGAAAGACTCCAGTGAGCTGATGAAGGATCAGGAGAACGTGGCAGTGATGCACTTCCCACTTTTTAGGATGTGTTTACAAAATTATAAAGCAGTCAACCACAAAATAAAAAGCCTGGATTCCATTCCCTGCTCAGATAAAAAGCAATCAGAGCATCACCTCACAGTAGACACGTTGATTAACTTGTTTTCTGGCCTATGGAACTTTATATTCTTCAAAATATGCCACCAGAGCCTCATTGCATAGAGAGGAAACAAGTTTCTATCTTGATGCTTTAATAGTAGTCTTAAGATGTGGATTTATGGCTCCTCAGTCTGATGTGGGAGAGGAATTTTGATCACCTACATCTTGATAATATAATGGCTGTATTTATTCTTAGTATTTTAAAAAGAAAATAATTTGCCTTTAGTAAGATCTGCGTACCTTCTTGGGCTTGCAGGGATCTAAACTGCTGCTGCTGCAAAGCTAACTTGGTGGTGAAACAGTCTGACGTAGACAAAGAAGTGCCCAGCTGTAAATGCTTGTAGAGTTTGCCAGCTCTTAATTTTGCGTCTAATTTACCCTATACTGAATTAAGAAGAATTTGCCTTATAATGAGCTAAGAAACCTTTCTTGACGCTGGTCTAGATTTGTCTTTTTATTCAATTGTTTCTAGTCTAGCACTTCAGCTCTTTGTCAAAGACAAACACAGATTGAACAAACAGGCCAATGCTTTGTTTGACCATCACGAGATTGTTTTATACTACTTCAGTTTTGCCAATGGAGCAGTAAAAAAGGAAGATTTTCCAGGCTATGTAAATTCCGATATAAAAACTTACTGGAATTGTATATAAGATCCAAGGAGAATTGTTTCAAATATGCAGAAATAAACAGTTCACATGTTTTAGAAAATTTTACTGTTTCTTTGGGAATAATCTGCATAGAAAAAAGGAATTAAAAGTGTTCATTGTGAAATTGCTAGCCAATTAAGTCAGACCAGAGACAGTGGTGTTAAGAGCTGAGTAATATTGGTAGTCATTTACTGATAGTCACTTATTTTTCCCAGTTTTGTGATAACTAAGGCATCTAATGAAATGAGAAAAGATGCTCAGTCTTTGAGGTTTCAGATTATGATGGAAGGATGTAACTGCAGAAGCATCTGTGAATAGTATAAGAAATCATACATGTGAAGTTGAAGAAAAATTGAAGACTCGCGAGGGTAATTTCTGGTAAGTATTACAAATTTTATTACAGATATTTGATAAAAGTTTAGATAAGGTTCGAATTAAGAACTTGAATCTGAAATAATTATTTAGCTGGCATCAGGGACAGTGTCTGGTGATCTAGTATATATTCTACCACTGAAAAGATGTCTTCTAAGCCCTTAGGCACCAGGAAATGTGACCTTCCATGTGGAAGTTGCGTGAGTACATGAAATTCATAACTGCTGTAAGGTTCTTGCATAAAAAACCCTCTGTAAATGCAAAAATAATTTCATCCTTTTTCATCATAGTCCCCTTTCTACCTTTCCTTTTCCCAAAAGAGGGACAAGTAAAGAACCTTCCCATAGATCTGATCTTACCCAGCTTTCTCAAGGCTGTGCATTTCTTTCTAGCTGAAGATCTCAGTGGTCTCACTGACAGGTCCAGAGGCTCTAGTAAGTAAAAGAGAAGCAAGTGATTATTACACTGTTATAATAAATTATTATAATATTTAAAGAGGACTTCAAAACCAAGTGATGCAGACTGTCTTGCCTCCAGCCTGCTTAATTCTATCTGTCTCTACAGTAGTTCTGTCTTGGAAAGATCTAGCTGGGGTAGACCATAATAGACATGAAGGAATAAGTTAACAAAAGACTATAACACTGTTCTGTAAGGTGCATGCAGTGTCTGGACAGAAAGATCTGTTTGTCGCTTTGAACTTTCTTGAAAGCTAATTTTGAGGTAACAGATCAAGGAAAATGAAAGGATCAGTTTTGACATCTGAAGGTAAATTGTTAAAATACCAATATATAGAAGACTATGTAGCTAATTAACTTTTACAGCCAATATATAGCCAATTAACTTTTTCACATTTACCATATGTTTATCTTCCTGCAGGGAGTATTTCCAGGAGGAAATCATAATGGGAAATAGTTCTGCCTTTTATATGGGAATAAGATCTGTTGATGATAGCTACAAATTCTTACATACCTCATGGTAGCTTGAAGAGAAGGTACTGTTGAAATCTAAGAAGTGAAATGAAGAATTCAGCAATTAATTTCATGATTTCACAATGTTCATTTCTGTAAGTGGTTACCTATAAATGGTCCTTTGTTTTTTCCTTAAAACAGCTCAAAGCAGTCAGTATCAGCAGTACTCAGAAAAGAACAGCACATCAAGTCAGACAAGATTCCAGATAAATTAATTGTCACACAGTGGTACGGAGTGTTTCCAAGCTCCCCAACTGCTCCTCTCAGGAATAACCATGTATTACTCTCTATAATACAGTAAATGTACAGTCCCAGGTCAAGTCTAAGCCTTTGTTGTTGCTGTGAAAACCTATACTCAAGCTTTTATGTTAGAACTTGTCATCTAAAATACTAGTAAATATCTCCTCTAACCACAACAAATTGTGGTAAATTTTTCAGTTCTAGTTGATAGCCATACTCCCAGATGGTACTCCTGGTGCTCCTCTATTCACTGTAACCAGAGGGGAACACTACAGTCATCTTGCAAACATCTGAAATTATTAAATGCAGACAAACTCATAACACTGTCTTGAAATTATAAAATAGAATATATAAATGAATGCACTGACCAACTCAAAGTCTGTGACTGCTTTTAAGCTGTTTGGTAGTGTAGCTCCCCAGCTCATTTTGCAGTTCCAGTCTCTCTCCAAAAGAACTGTTAGAGCACACTGAAGTCTCTTTTTTGCATCCGTGATTGCAAAAGTTGGTTGTCCAATGGCAGTCATAAGGACTATGAGTCTATGAAGGTGCCTAACTCTTTCCCAGACATCCAGTTGGAAGACACTGGACTCATGGGTCTCACACTAGGATTGTCACCTACCTGGCTAGGTCACTGCTCTGGCAGCACTTATGTGAGGGAAAAGCAATGTTGCCATTTGCCAGGCAAAAGAGCCCTTGCTGCTCTAGTGGTAACAGTGGAAGGAGAGATAATTGCTTGGGTGTTCAGCCAAATTCTCAGATCAGAGGAAATGGAATGAAAGGAACTGATGAGGAGGAATTAGCTACTGCTGTGGTGAACTGGTTGTTGTTTATCGCTGTCCAGAGTTGAACAATCAGCCTGTAATTAAATTAGGCTTGCCAGAAAAGGTGTAGCACTGTTTGCACACTGGGCTGATTTTATTGTATTTTTTCAATTTATTCTAATACAATTGCTTATATATTTATTTGATCAACAATTACTTTTATCCTGGAGTAACAGTAGTGAAATATTTATTGACAGAATTGAGAAGAAAATGAAAGACTATCTTATTTATGCCTGCCTTAATCTTTGATCCTAGAATTGAACTGTATTATTAAAAATATTATTTAAAGTGTCTGACATGGTTTCTAACCAAGTATATAAATAACTCTTGAAATATTAACTTTGCAATTATCACTAGTTAAAAATGTGAATGGAAATATTCTGATTTCAACAATAAGGTCTGATAATAAAAGAATATCTAACATAAATAAGATAGGATTTTTTTTTTTTAATACTAAATATTTCCCCCAACAGCTGTGAATAATACATTTCTCATGAGTCAAACTACTGCACCTCCTCCCTTTTCTTTTTGAAACATGAAAACTCTGATAATCTCTGTAACATCATGCTGGAGCCCTGTTTCTCAGAGAAGTGGCCGACCATCACTGCCAATGGGAAGTAGAGATTAACCGCTGGCTTCTTCTTTGTTCCCGCGCACGCTACTTTTGCTTTCTTTTTTGCATAAATATGAACTGCCTTATTGCAACCCACGATTTGTGTTGTTTTCTTTTCCCACCTTACTTTCTCCCCTGTCCAGCTGGGAAGGGGAGGGATAGAGCGGCTGGGTGTGCACCTGGCATTCAACCAAGGTGAACACAACACAGTAAAGAAAGACATTGTCCATGTATTTTGTACACAGACTATTGCAGGTTTAATTTCAGAAAGGGAAGATTTATTTTATAATAAGAAAATGTCTCAATTTAAACATTGAGAGAATTACAGAATTTGCATTCTGGAAATTTCAAAGGATATATTTTGTTCAGGGATTATAGTCAGGGTTTATGGAAGCTACTTTTTATTTTAATTAAAATCAAGAATGAAATCTGAAATATTTCTGGTTACTGGTTACCAAATTTATTGCCACACTTATCTTCTGTGACTATTTTCAAAGGTAACACATTAATCACATTAACAAAAAGAAGGCATTTAAAACTGCCTTGAGACACACTGAGAATAATTTTTGACATTTAAGTATGTGCTTACCCTGTTGTTCCATAAAATTTACAATAAACTTAGAGTTTTCTCCTCCGGTTTTGTATCTACAGTAACAAAAAAGCCTATGCATTTGTTACTTATGCATTTATTATGTTTATTTATTAATTAATTTTCAAAATAAAATGGCAAGGAAACTGAATGTCTGCAATAAGAGCATTTGCAAATTGGAATTGGAGCCATCAGAGAACAACTGTCTATATTAGAGTCAAAAGCACCCTTTTAAAATTTTCCAAGTTGATTTCAATATCTCTGTCAGAGTATAACCTATTCAACTATTAAACGTGCCTGTAAGAGAACTGAATTAGTTGTTTGTCATGAATTTTCTGAATGAACTGAATGAGCGCTCAGAAGTCATGAATGTTAAGGCCCAGAGAGAAACTAGGTGAAAATCTTTCTTTAATTCTTCATACACTTTTTCATCAAGGGATTAAACTCTCACAGTTCTCTGTTGGGGCAATTTGTTTGGCTCAAATATTCTTCATGTCTGCTGTCTCAAATAGCAATTCAAGACCTTGCACTAATTAAGCAAAATTATAAAAATATTATATTTTTCTACTTGTGTTCTAGGTAAAAAAATATTTTACAAAAGATAGGAATATAGCTGCAGGTATCCAGTTATTGTATTTTGACTGACATAATCTCCATTCT
The DNA here is from genome assembly GCF_003945595.2 of Pipra filicauda. Lineage (NCBI taxonomy): Eukaryota > Metazoa > Chordata > Aves > Passeriformes > Pipridae > Pipra > Pipra filicauda. Next base: position 2,388,791 of record NW_024104365.1, on the reverse strand, counting down.
TTCAGCACAGTCATCTGCTCCATAGAATATGCGACAAGGGAAGATTCATTTTAGTTACATATGTAGTAAGTATCCACATACATGTTGTCAAGGTGTCATTAATGCACACTTAGTTTCCTAAAATAATTCTTCCAATTCACTTTGTGTCCAGCCCTGGGCATTTAGTTGCATCAACAACTTGTTCCTGTGCTTATTAATTTCAAACCAACTATTAATGATGTAGTTTAATTGCTGGTAGACTTTCTCACTACATTGCTTTAGCAAAAATTGCAGAAAACTGATCACTAAATAAATGTTTAAGTTTAAATATATCAAACACACCTGGAAAGTGCATCTTTGTTTTCTATTATGAGGAAAAAACATACAACACAAGTACATTCCTTTGTTTAGGAAAGCGAATGACTAACTTAACTTTGGAATAAAATTAAATAGAATCCCCAAAAGTTATAACACATACTAATCCACTGAGAAATCCTGCTGCTAGATTTCTTTCTTGATACATGAAGCTGAAGTACACATCTATTATGTTTTGTGGTTTTGTCATTAGCACTCGACAAAATTAAGAGATTTTAAGTGTTGTTGTACATCTTCCACCCACAACATTATAAGTCTGGGTTTCCCTTTCCCCATCCACGACGTGGGGGAGCCCAGCTCTAGTTCCTTCTCCGCCTGAAGAACCATTTCCGACGTCTTGGTGGACGGGGAAGGGGGACTCCAGCGACAGGGTTTTTCAGGCCCCGAGCCTGGAGGGGAGAGGTGCCCTCCCCTCCCCCCAGCACCCACGTGGCTCCATGGCAGGCACAGAGACAGCACACCGGGCGTGGAGAGGAGGCAAGAGAGAGTTTATTGTTGGGAAGGGGTTTATAAGGCTTTTAGGAGGGTCAAAGGGGAACCAATCACAAGTTCAGGGTCACACAGAAAAAACCATCAGGTAAAGGGTCAACAGCCAATAGGAAGGGGTTAAACAAAGGACCAATGGGACGCCTCAGGACACCTTTCCCAGGACACTCCTGCATGGGAGATAACAGTTGCTGTGGGGGGGTGTTGGGAAGAAGAAACACGTGTTTGCAAAGGGACTACAAAGAGCCATTTTAAGACATGTTTAAACAAGTTTCTCATCAGGTATAGTGCTACATATAAGATTTGAAGATTGAGTACTGTTACTCTTTTCTACATTCCTTTCTGAAATTCTTCTATCAACATGTCGCACTCTTCATCTGACCTGCTGAAAACATTACTCAAACCCTAATACCTTGATTTTATATTACCTTCTGATGCCTCATTCACAGAATCACAGAGTCACAGAATAGTCAGGGCTGGAAGGGACCTTTGCAGATCATCTAGTCCAATCCACCTGCCAGGGCAGGGTCACCTAGAGCAGATTACACAGGAACACGTCCAGGTGAGTTTTGAATGTCTCCAGAGAGGGAAACTCCACGACCTCACGGGGCAACCTGTTCCAGTGCTGTGCCACCCTCAATGTAAAGTTCTTCCTCATGTAGAGGTGGAATTTCTTGTGTTTTAGTTTATGGCTGTTACTCCTTGTCTTGTCACTGGACACCATGGAAAAGAATCTAGTACCTTTATCTTTGAGATATTTGTACGCATTTATGAGATCCCCTTTAAGTCTCTCTAGACTAAATAGGCCCATCTCCCTCAGTCTCTCCTCACAAGAGAGATGGTCCATACCCCTAATGGTCTTTGTGGCCCTCCACTTGACCTGTCCCAGAATCTTCTTACCTTTTTGAAACATTCATCACAATGCAGTTGCAGATTAGGCAGGACAATAGAGACAAGACTCTGAAAAAGGGTGGAGGTACATACTTTTTGCACCCAGATTTTATCAACCATTTTTTGTATTACTTACTGAAGGGAATTATTTTTTAAATCTGTGCATATTGTATTTATAAATTTAAATTAAGAACTAACAACCTTAGGTGTAGTGTATGTAATACTCTTTTTTCATCTTGTGTTTCTCTCTTTTACATACTTCATTCTTATTTATTAGCTTGATCACTATTTCTATTCTGACTTTACAGCAGTTCACTTGCTGGACACTTTATAAATCAGAATATTTTTCATATTTAGCTTATTTTGGTGTAATTTCAATGTGGTTATTTATAGGTGTATTACTATTAAAATTTTGGTGCAATTAGTTCAAATAATTTTATAGCAGAGGTTTTTCTGATGTAAAAAGGGCCTGTCAATGTTGTTTGGTTTTGCAATAAGTAATGCACAACAGAAGCTAAAATCTTTGGATTTGATTCTTCCTCAGCTCTATTGTTCTCTAAACTCTTCTCCCTCCCAGTTTTACTTTATTTTTATTATTAATTTTTGAATTGGTTGCATTTCAGTAATAATTAACAGTTGTATGCAGTTTGAAACAAACATTCGTAACAATATTAAGAAAAAAAATGGGATTCTTTTGAACAGTTTAGCTTGAAAAGTTTGCCCAAAAGTTTTGGTGGGTAGGTATTCAAGATAGCACAAAATGCAGTTCAATGTACATATATAATCCTTTCAAAGACAAATAGCTTATAGTTTAGTTAAGAATGGGTAGTCAGATAAGCAACTCAGAGAAGCAGGCAATATGATTTGTAAGAATATTTAGAATGGATATTTTTGGCCAACATTACCATTTTCAAGACAAAAAAAAGATAGTTAATTAAAGTAAGAGATGGAAAAAATTTAAATCAAATTTGTTTATTTGTTTTCTTTTGCAGATGGATAGGAAAGGCATCAACTTAGATATGTTATGCATAAGAAATCTGTAAGTAATAAAGGCAGTCATCTATTTATTAGCTGTAACAGACATTATATCCACTTCTCCTGCAAAAGTTGTGGGAGTTATTTCCTGTAGTACAATTGTATTACTTTCTTCCCCTGCCTTTTTGTGCATTTAGGCTTCATTATTCACTTTTGATCTTTTTATTGACCAAGTGACCTTCAAGGCTCATGGAACTGGCAGAGGCAGTTGGGCTAAAGTGGGAGCTGAAGATGAAATGCAGGCAGGGGCAGACCTTGGAGGCACGACTGGAGCCTTAATGGGCCAGTGCCAGGGTGCATTGTGCTGCCTGCATGACAATTGCCGAGGAGCCGCGCAGAATGCAGAGTCTCAAAATTTTCCTCGAGGTGAACCAGGAAAGTCATTTGAAAGCAGCCTGGGAAGAGATATGGCTTAGAGTAGAAATGAAGCCTAAATCTGGTTCAGGGCGTGGATTAATGTGAGGGGGAATGCATTGCTTCAAGGCTGACTGGACGGTCCCAGGGATCAAATGCCAGTCAGGGCTGTAGTTAGGCGGCTGAAGCTACATCTACAATGCTCAAGAGAGAGATTAAAGATAAGTAAAGTCTGATTTATGGTTTCAGTTAGGGACATGGTTATTTATAATGCAACATTCTTGTTTGATGTTCCTGTCTACATTTAATTTTATTTCTGATAGTGATATCTCCTGTTGCTGTTATTCTTCCAAGTCCTGCTCATTTTTCCTTTCCTAGTCATATATAATATATTTTTTGAGGTCCTGCTTACACATAAATATTATCATTTGGTCAGTGTCCATTTTACTTAATGGAACAGCTAGAGAAATGTTCTACAAAGGTAACACTAAAGTGCTGTTATCTTCCAAAAATATTTTTTGATATCATTACAGGAAGTAGTAAAAATAACACATATTTAAAACATAGTTAACTTAGTTCTAATTCAAATCTTTTAATACTTTATCTATGATAGGAAAAAATTCAAAACTTCATTGGATAGTTGATAGATACCAGTTTAATATTATTGCAGAAAATTCCCTTTTCAAATAAGATATGAATACAGTTTGTATTTTAATTGAAGGATACTAAGAGGAGGGTACCATATATTGAAAACTATTTCAGATTATACAGACTGCTAGAAAAAAAAAAGATTGCATTTATGGGGCAAGAAAGGGAAGCTGTAGAAATCATTAAAGAAGGTAACTGGCTAACTTGTTTAAATAAATTATAAAACCAATGGGTTAATTAAAGTACTGGGAGTATATACATTATAGAATGCTTATGAAAGGAAGTACTTCTTACTTTGTTGCATATTATCCTAAGCAGCATGAAATTAATCAGTTCGGTAAGACTGAATAATTCTGAAAGCAACATTTGCACCTTTCACATTTGGATGTCTGAAAATTAGGTGTTTATGTTAGAAGTAGTCATCCTAAGTTCTTTTTTGTGATATGGAAAGAAATAGACACCTTCGGATTAATCTGACTTGTCTTATGTATCTGTGTTGGGGTGAACTACATTGTTCTTTGGAGCTCTCTTTCTTCCATCAATAAAAATTGATGAGGATGACAGATTTAAATAACATTTTGAAGGTCTATAGCCAGGTAAGAATAATGCCCCTCCCTTCACATCTCTCACTCATATTCATGAAATAACGACCTGTATGCACATCCATCTAATTCTTCAAAGTGTAACATTTTCCCTCATCAAGTACATTTTTCAACACTTTCAAAGGTGGTTGCACCACAAAGCACAGAGGAGCACTGTGAATAAAGAGCTTTAACAGGACTCAGAAGAGACAGTTTCTGATTCTTCAATGAACAAGATAAATGAGCAGAACTTGAAAGAATAGGTAACTCATCTGTGAAAATGGAATAAGCTGAGCAGGAAATAACTGTTATGTTGAGGGAATACAGAAAAAAACAGGAATAAAATATTTAATAAAAATAAGACTATAGGTATTGCATTCATTTGGAAACAGTGGTTTTTTTTTCCTCTCCTATGGTTAAGAATGGGTTTTTCTATGTCTTTATTTTGTTAACTTTTAAAAATTATTATTATTATTATTGTGTTCAATAATTTTTGGTAAAAGTCTATGGAGGGAATGAAAAGAAAGGATTCTAAATAGGTCATAGAATCACAGAATGGTTAGGGTTGGAAGGGACCTTAAAGATCATCTAGATCCAACCCCCCTGCCATGGGCAGGGATGCCATTTACTAGATTACTCAAAGAACAGTGTATTTTCTACCTGCATAAAAGTCCCTCTCCCTCCTTTTTATAAGGCTACTCTTCTTTTGATGCAGCCCAAGATGTGCTTGGCCTTCTGAGCTGCGAGTGCACACTGTTGGTTCATGTTCAGCTTTTCACCCATGAGAACCGCCAAGACCTTCTCCACAGGGCTGCTCTTAATGATTTCTTCTCCCAGTCTGTACTCATATCTGAGATTTTTGTAGGGTCACTTCTCAAGTTTGTCAAGGTCCCTCTAGATATGCTGTTCTTCTGTTGTTAACTTAAAGACAACTTTGCAAGATAAAGGACTTTTACAGTGTTAGAGAATGCTGCTCTTACCAACATACCCCTTGGTTTGGTAAAATATGTGTAGTATATGCATCTGGATTTTTTTGACTTTCTTCTGGATGTTTCACTTTGTCATAAGGTTTGATTATGTTCTCCAGAGAAAAAGAAAATTGTGTGATACCAGCAAATCTTTTTTCCATCAGTGTAGGTTAAAATATTGTTCACATTTTCAAACCTGGATAGGCTTTTGTACCAGACAGGCTTTGATGTTTCAGTGCTGTGCATTAATCTCAAAATTTAGGTGTCCGCCAGAAAGTTTAAATACACGAAAATAGTTCCTACTGGGTAAGAAGTTAATGAAATAAGGCTAAGGTAGCTTGAGTTAACTTTGCCACAAGGTAAGAGCCTGTATACAGGCAGCCACCACAAATCAGCTGAGGTCTGTGAAGCTGTTGCACTACAACTTGTTCATTCATAAAAGCCCTTTACTGTGCTTTGAAATCTTCTGTATTTTGATACAATAAGCATCACAGGTTGTAAATGCATAATTAATGGACTCTTTCTCTGCTTATGCTTTACTGTTCAATTTCTCTGCTTTAATTGCATTAAACTACTGCATTAAAGAAACCTCACACACATAATTATGTTGATTTCACTTAAAGTTCTTAACTGATTTATATTATTTTGTTTAGTGTTAGATTACTAATATGTATGTACGATGATACCTAGTAGTGATATAACATTGAGTATTAACAATAAGTCAGCTCAGAAGCAGTTAATTTAATATTAGATTGTACACAACCCACATTTTCAATTTATATTTTCTTTAGCACACAGCCCAGTAAAGTTTCATGTGCAAGTTTTATGTAGCAGATCACTAGTGGTAGAGTGAAGTATTCCTTAACTCCAAGCTAGCTGCCCAAATGAAGCTTAGACCTTTAGGACATGCCTTTTTCGCACTGCTCTGATCCTTTTTATTCTGTGCCACTTGTGCATTTTGTGCTGCCTGCTGTGTTAGACTTCATGTGAACATGTTTTGTGTCTGCCAGTTTTACCCTGCCAGAGATTAAAAAGGAATTTAGGCTCCTTCACTTCCACCACTGAACCGCAACATGGCTCAAGCAACACCATTTTCCTTAAGTGTGGCATGATTAATTTGCTTTAAATATTCTGGGCATGAGTAGTGTTATGAAAGAGAAGACTGGATTACCCTATAAGATATGGTACTACAGTTTTTACATACAATCTACGCACACAATTTGCACCGTCCCAACTTCTGTTTCCGTCATTATTTCCTTCATTATTTACTTCATTATTTCCATGTCTGAAATAATGTAGGTCTGTGATACAGCTCACTAGAGTGTTGTCTTAGTGTGAAACTAAAGGCGTTATTTGCATGCCTTGGGGAAAGGAAAAGGGTCTTCAGGTATGTTTGATGCTGCAAGACGTCCTTGGATTGTGTTGGAGGATGTGGGAGTAGAGGAAAGCAGTCCTGATGTAGTCTTGTCCTTATTCTTTTGGGAATTGACTAAATCCGTCATTCAGCTCAGGTTTAATCTTGGAAAAAGCTATCTGGGACAGTTGAATAGTGATCTAGTGGGAGAGTTACAATTGTGTGGTGGGATAATCAGGGCCAATGCTTGAGTTTTCTCCCTAGCCCCTTGTTCTTTCCAGTGTAGACAATATGAAGTTCTTCTTTAGGATTCAGGAAAAAATAGATGGCCTGAATCATGCTATTAAACTACTACCTATTTGTAAAAAGGTCTGCAACTCTTTTAGTTGTATTCCTTGGTAGCTTTGACATACACTTTCACACTACCACAGGGGTTAAAACCTTCCATCCTTCCAAGGGCCTAAGTGAGACATGATGCACAGGGAATGCTCAGCAGATTCAGTGCAGCAAATTACTACTGTCATGAACCAAAAAAGAACCAATACCAAGCAACAGTTGCCACAGTTTGTTTACTGTTTGGAAAACCCCTCCAATTTTTAGGTAAATATCTTTCAAGAAGCTCTCCTGCCAGAGTTGGTCATTAAACCACAAAGTCTGTCTCTTCCTCTTCCTATTTCTTATCATTCTCTTTCTTTGCCTCTGTAAGGTTTCTGGAAGACATTATTAACAACTCAGCTACTTTGTCAAACTCTTGAGAGGTTTTCTCCAAACTGCCACATCTACAAAGAACCTGTAGGAAGCTGTTCTGTCTAGCTTCAACCAGAATAGCTTATCATTAAAATTACACTGGCATTGTCCTTGTCTAGTAAATACAGAACTGACAGCCTGTGGTGTATTACAGTGTGTGCTGCTGCCTTCTCTTGTTAAACAGATGGTTTTTAAACACCAAATGAACACATAGCCTTTCAAAGGCAGATTCTGTTCACAATGCAGTGTATATTGTCCTCATTACCATCTCTGATATCTATGTATATCACTTCACTGAGATACATATATAATACATTTATATTGCAGTAAAGTATTATTTCAAAATTTTAGTTATGAGCCACAGATGATACCAGTAAATTCAGCAGATTCTGGGAACTCTCAGGAGAGGCTGAGGTGAGCTGTAGTGCACAGCATTAGGAAGGATGAATCACTCCCATCCTCTCATTTATCAAAGCTGATATCCATGACAGGCTGAAGGAGAATCAACAGTTATGGAAGAATATTTAGCCTCTGAATTAAAAGAGAGGCTTTTTAAGTTTTAAATATTTGCCATCAAAGCCTAAGCTTCACAAAACTGCCTTTCCCCAGTCTGTCTTTTGTCAATACTGATGACGTACCAGTGTAGGTCTGTAGCAACAGTCCAGATTTGTTTTCATGTCATTACAAACTCGGCTTCTGTTTAGACATTTGAGAATTTTTCAGTTAATCTCAAAATTACTTGTTAATTATGTTTGTAAATCTTGGACTTCATAAATGAGGACGACTGAAGCTTAAGTGCTATAATGAAAGACATTTTGGCTGGTCCTATTCAGTGCAAATAAAGACCAAGGGATCAAATTGGCAAATGCAATTGCACTTGATCTTGACAGGGGATAGTATTATGGATACTGCTTCTCATAGAGTGCATCCTGGAGTATCTGTAAACATTCAACTGCTGGGCAAGGAAATACCTTGTATCGTTAAAACTGTGGAGTCATGCTATGTATGATCCTTTAAAAAAAATCCACAGAGAAGGAAAAAATATTTCAGATTTGAATTCCTAAATCTTGCTGGAAGACAGACTGTTTTCGATATTGTACAGTTGCAGGTGAATCAGGCAAGAGAAAAATCATTAACAAATTCTTTGTTTCTTTTGACTTCAGCTTTCCTGATGTAGATTAGGGAAGTTTCTTCTAGGAAGCAGGTCAAGAGTTATAAAATGAAAAAAAATACTATAGGTAAACATGGCATAATTATTATGTTACCAGTCACACAGTAACCCTTGCTCAAAGGAGAATTTATTGCAGCATTAATTTACAAGATCTTTGAACAAGACCTATTGTATGATAAATGTCATTTGGATTTGGTCTGGTATCCTGTTTTGTCTTGAGATAATAATTCTTTGCAGTTTAATTTTATTAAAGTAGCAAGTTGGAGAATGCTGTTCTGGATCCACATAGTGAATTATTCATTGCATTTCAAATATTAAGTTGCCATCAAATGCTTTCTGATCTGCATTACATAAAGTCATGTTGGATGTCTGATGTCTGGACTGCCTATGTAATGAAGAACCTCTCAGACAGTGTTCAATCAAAATACACTTGAGAGAAAGCAGACACGGTATTTTGATAAGCATCATGACTACTCTATAGTTTTGTTTTGTTTGGGTTGTTTCCTAAGCAGGAAGAATACTGAGATCACCTCATCCGTTCTCAGAACTGCCTACAAAAAAGCACAAAAGTTTTGATTTTAAAGTTATTATAATGACATAATTTAGTGAGTTTCTAGGGTTTCAGTTACTGGTGAAGCAGTTAAAAAAATATTTTATCCTACAAAAATTTTATCCTACAAAGGCTATACTCTTACTATTCTACGTAATAAATGTGATGCTGTGTTCAAAAACCAAAATATCTCTGCAACATGGCCTTAGATTGCAGTCAGAAAGAGGATCTCTTCCCCACTTATCGTATTCTCTGAGAATGTAAAAGTAAAAAAACCTCAGAACTCACATTAATAAAAACATGACTTTTAAAAAGCTTAAAATATATGGAGACAAATAAAAACGTTAAGTAAAATGTTTAAGAAGTCCAAGTCAGAAGAAGAGAATGTTTGTTATTTTTATACATTAAGTGAACTTATTCCTTGATCTTTCAGCAGACATGCTGTCTTGCAATTTATTTTTTTTAATTATTTGAATGTCTGAATGACCTGGTCTCTCTTTTAGTATTTAACTTTCACAGGCACAAATACTGGAAGACAAAAATTTGCATCATTCAGATACATCTGATTTTTTTGTTTTGATTTTTTGTCCTTAGAGGTCTGTGAGAGATATTACTCTCAAAGTAAAGGTGTACTTCATGCTCAGCGTTTAGCTGTTTCCATGTATTACGTCCTTAAGCATGAAGAAACAAGACTCTTCTCATGGTACCTGTAATTCCCAGTCTTGATAGCTTCAAAGCTGTGATTCAATGTTAAGTCACTAGGTGGCATGTGGCAATGAAAGAGAAAGAAGTTAATATTGAGAAGTTCTGGTGAGTGCAGCTGGCACTGGACATCTTGGAATAAACACATTAGAGATAATGTATTGCCATCTGCCAGTATTTTATTCACTTGTTGGACAACAGACCATAGTTGTCTATTGCTCAACACTCTTTTACTCATAAATAATACCAAAATCTGTTCAAATATTTCCTTTTGATAACTTTATGAAAAATCATTCTATGTGCCTGTTTGTTGTAGAAATAGTCTTTTCCTCCTGTCCCAACCTCTGCCTAATAAAGGCAGACACAGTCTGCTTCTTCATAACAACATAACTAAAGTATACAAAAATAAAAGGATAAATTAGGGAGATATTGGGGGTGAGGGAGAAGAAGAAACAGATATCAGTACTGTAGTGCATACATAGCCATATCATTCTGTGAAACTTGTATGATTCAAATTACATATAACATTCCAAGAATTAAGCTCACAAAAGAAATGTTTCTGTCCCATCTGTACACGAGATTGAAGGAAAATGGATCTACCAGTTAATATAGCTCTCTGTCATGGAAATCTGTGTAAAAGTGGTAGTTCTACTACCAGGTAGGATACATGTCCCCATAGAAATAATCAATAGGAGCAGCAGATAGATATAAAAAATTGTATCTCTTTCACCTCTCACCCTTTAAAAATTTCTGCCTGTATTCTAGGATAACATTGATTGTACAAAGGTCAGACACAAAAGGTAGCTTTTTTGTAACCTTGCCTAGTTCATTTAAAAGTGTCAGAGACTGTAGCAATCTATGTCAAAATACATGGGGAAGTTGTAGACTAAAATTTTTGGTAATCATTGTCATTCCTTGTCTTTACAAAAACATCCTTCATATTTCTAAATTGTGTGCAGTATTTGTCTGCAGGTAAGTAAGCCCACGTAAGTTGTTTAGCAATTATGTTATCCTGCCCTGTGAGATGTGTTGCCTTATTCCACTACCCCTGAACACTCTCTCTTTGGAAAGCCTTTCAGGCATGAGAATCTCAGGTGGTGTCTGTGGGTAGAACAACAGAGATACCTTCCTGATTTTTGTTTCTTCATTTGCTGCCACATCTAATTGTGGATGTAGAAGTTACAAGGCTTTGAGGTATACAGGAGATCAGAATTTGGTGAAGTGACATTTTGAAGTATTGAATGCAGAGTCATGATGAATTAAAAAAAATCCCTGGAGAAAAGGAGGCTCAGGAGAGGCTTTATTGCTCTTTACAGCAACCCAAAAGGAGGTTATAGTGATGTGGGAGTAGGTGTGTTCTCCCAAGTAACAAGTGATAGGATGAGAGGAAACAGCCTCAAGTCGCATCAAGAAAGGTTTAGATTTGATATTAGGAAAAATTTCTTCACTGAAAGGTTTGTTAAGCATTGGAACAGGCTGCCCAGAGAAGTAGTGGAGTCGCCATCCCTGGAGGTATTTAAAAGACATGTAGGCGTGGCACTTAGCGGTATGGTTTCAGGGTAGACTTGGCAGTGTTGTGTTAACAGTTGGACTCGATATTGGAAGTCTTTTTCAATGTAAATCTATGATTTTATGATCTTTTATCTATATATCTATGATTCCATGAATCTATGATTCTATGACCTTGTATCTTCTCTCTGCAGAAGTTTTCATCCCCTGAAGAGGGCTCAGATGGACTGAGAGAAAAAGACCTGCCAGTGACTCCTAGCTGATCAGCTGGGAGTTGACTTTCTGGTGCATCCTATGTGATCCAATCCTTTCCTTTGGACCATTAGAATCAAGAAGGATACCATATGGGCAGCTATATCTCTCGTGTTAGCCCCTAGAGCCAGCCTTTATCAGATCAAGGTGTCCCTTGGTATTATTATTAATGCATCAGAGGATTATGAGCAATGAAACTTTCAGAGCTTGTCCAGTTTCATGGTGCACCAATTCTTACCTGTTATTTGGTGTTTGCTTTTTAAACACAGAATAAGGATCATTAGAAAGTTTTCTTTGGGAGCCACTTGTATGTCAGAGGGGACAATATGTCCCACAATTTTGGTATCCTTAAAGAAACAGATCAGATGATACATGACAGCATAAAAAAGAAAGAAAAATGGAACTTCCATTAATCAGAGAGAAAGAAAATACATGGAATTTAAGCAGAAAACTGAAGTAACTGATTATTTCTTAGTACGACCCTTATCATTAGCATAGCAAAAAATAATTCCCCCTTATAATGAAGTAAATGTTCTTTCTGGATAACTTAAGCACAGAGTCAAGAGGTCACTTCAGGTTAAGCAAGAGATTCTTAAAACATAGTCCTACTCTGCCTATATCGAGACATAAATTACCCCTACATCTGCGTTTTTTTGCTTTTACTTGGACTGTTTTTGTGTAATTATTTCTGCTCATCTTGATCTGATACCTTCCACTCTGAACGTGACCTTAACTGCCTTGGGTTTTTATTCTGTACTATGTCCTAGTTTTTAGGGATGGCTAAAATTAAATTTCTCTTTAATAAGGTAATCTGTCTTAGCAGACATTGATTATCTACTTAAACTATTATTTAATCACTCTTAATAGGACTGCAAAGTATCTTCATAATACAGTGAGGAATAAGAATTTTGAGGGGAGAGAAAAGGAAAAGAGACATGTCTGGTTGTCACTCCAAACATTGTATCTGAAATTAAGAACGTATTTTAGGATTCACAAAAGTGAATTAGGATGTCTACATTTGATTATTTGTCCAGACTGTCTTCATAGACAATGCGTTTGATTCAAGATGCTTATTTATCTCTATTAACTCTGAAGTAAGCCTTGCAAACTACTTCAATTGTAGTTGTCTAAATTTAAGTGAGACATATCTTACCTAGAAGGACAAAATGCTTCACTACTGAAGAAAGCTTCCTTGTTGGTAGATACTCAGCACAGGAACAGCCTAAACAGAGCTTGTTTCAAACTCACACAGGATGAGAAATATCTTTCTTAATTTTGGATGTCTAAGTTGAAGTCGAACACTTTTAGAATGAATTCACCTGATTTTGACATTTGTATTAGGATGAGTTGAATCATGGCTTGGAGAAGAGATCAGAGAGATTTGTGCCATTATTGTGTTCCTCTTAAAGAGCCCTGTTATTTGATGTAAAGTACAACAGTAATACCAAAGGGAATATTTATGATATCAAGCCCCTCAAGATTTGAGCCCCTCAAGATTTGAATCAAACTTTGCAATTTTTTTCCTAGTTGTTAATCAGTAGCTTCAGCTGGATAGTTATGAGTAAGCAATTTCATCACGAATTCTGTTTGCTTGGCTAATCTTTTGTTTTAAGGAAAAATGAAGACAATCTCGAGATGAACAGGCTGTCTGGATGAGAGTCCCCAGGGCTGTGTGGTCCAATGTGGACCTGATCAGTAACTGGGGGAAAAGTAATTGCAGAAGTGGGACTTCACAACCTCGAGTCATTGACCCCCAATTCAAAATGGACCTCAGACTCAAATGGAGGGAAGAATTGTGCACACAGACTAATTAGCATGAGAAATGAGAGATATAACTAGCAAATAGGGGGTTGAGTACTAACTAATAAAAAAGTTATGTACTCTAACCAATAAATGACAATGTCTTTGTTTGTTAAAATGTATAAATGACTTAAGGTTTTGATGATAGGTGGACTAGCCATTTGTGGGTTAACTCTTAGCTCCCTACTCGGCACAAACTAGAATAAAAATTGGAAATATCTCTCCTTGGTGTATGAATTGGTGCTGCACACTGGGTAATAAGCCCGTGTTTGGGACATTTCCACCATTGTCAATAGAGACTGAAATGTGACTGAAGTACTCCTCGTGCATATTTCCGAGTATTTTCATCATGCAACCACTTGAATTTGTACCTAGTTCAGTGTGTTATTTAGTCCAACAGTAAACATATTCTTACAAAAACTCGGATGTTTGTTGTATTAGCTTAACTTCTGCTCATCTCCACTGAGACGTGATCAGGTTTTATTATGTTTATTTTCTTTTGTGCTGATAAATTCTTAAAAAGTGCCTTATGCTGCTGTGAAAAGAGAACATAGTCCAGAAGGAACTTTGATATATAGTCTTTTTAATGTTTGTTAAAATTTAATATTTAGAAACAAAGTGATTGTCTCTAATATAAATGTTAACATATGAATTTACAAATGGGGCAGACTGCTACTTTTAATATATTCATTATCACAGCTCTTGTCTTGACTTAGGAATGTAGCTGAGAAAAAGACAAGAATAAAATTTCAGATTATATTTCTCTTTTCCATATTCATTTTCTCTAAGTTTATTGTCTTATTTTTCCATGGTTACACTCATACAAACATATCAAAACTTCAATGAGTATCTTCTTTATGAGGGAAATGAGAATTTTGACTATTGTTTTCCTTTTCATAGTCTAAAAATTACTTCCTTTTTTCAAACACTGTTTAATTACTTAGAAACTGACTGGTCATTAGATGTTTGAAACAACTAAACAAATCAATGCTCACTAATAAACTGAGAAAATGCCATTGTGCTACATTTCAATTAATTGATCTTAGTTAATCAGTTAATCATGAGTATTATCTCTTTAGAGGAAGACTATTTTTGGTGTGCAAGCCTTTCCAGTATTATCCATCGTTACACACTCAGATGAACTGATCAACATCAGTCAAATTGAGACGAATAAAGTTCACAATACTGTCGTAAGTATTACTAATAACTGAAATTTTCATTTCCGAGTTTTTGTAAGAATATGTTTACTGTTGGACTAAATAACACACACATACATCCCACACCCCTCATTTAAAGAACAGTTTCAGAACAGAATGATGTCTGGGTTTGTATTCCAGTGACAACTTTCATTTTAAAATCATGTTTTTCTAACTTGCTGAAATGTTTTTCCTACTGATGAAGGCGCAAAGATCCTACTATAAGCAAATTAGGGATGTACTGAGGAACATAAAGAGTTGCATAATATAAAGAGTCTCACACCAATGAAAGAATTATAATTAACTTTTAGCACCATTAATGATATCCTTTACATATATAAAGACTGAAGTGTGATTTACTTGGTCTTTTATTTGATGATATCAAAAGGATATAAATGTATATATCTTCTGTGCAATTAAGAGGTAGGTATTTAAATGGGTATAAATGTGTTCTAAATAGAATACAATTTATATTGTAAGAATTTATTCTGTTGGCACAAAATGACCTTGCTAATAGAGGTGAGCAAAAATGTGCAAATAAGAGCACTTCAGGATGTGAGAATGCAATCCTCTTGTCAGTCAGAAAGAGAAGCTCACTTCTGGGCAGCGGGGAGTCCTAGCTGATACAGAACCACGAGTCTAAAACAGGATCCTCGAGTGCTGCAGGCTTGACATTTTGCTTCTGTTTCCCACAGCAGGTGGCTACAAACCATAGCCTAATATGTTGGGACACATGACTATAACCTGTCTGGTTAGGGTATCTGTTTGGCAAGCAAAGCTTTCCACATTTTACCAGTAATTATACAGTGTCAAAGGACAGACATTTTGGTCGGTGAATCGTAGATACAGTGACCTGGTGAATTTTTTGTATGTTAAAGCTTGCCTACAGGACCACTGATATAACCAAATATGGACAATTCCATGCAAGTGCCATGGCTACTAGTGAAATGCTTATTTTCCAAAAGTAAGTAAATAGTGAGGGTCTTGACAGGATATACTAGCAGAAAAAAAAAATAAAAAGCTTTGTATCTGTCTCAGAGACAGATCAATAAGAAGACCGGTTATGGACATCAAACATTCACCTCTGTATTTTCATATAAATGCAGAATTGGGTGCCACTGGAGAAAAATTGCTTCCCTCTGAAAGCAGCTTTCACCTCTCTGTGCAATGGAATGTATGTTCAGTGCATTCCTAAATATCTATGTCACTGACTAGAAATGCATACGATTCCAGCTGTCTCAGAAGAAAACAAACTCCAAAGTAGAGCTTTTTAATCTCTCCAAACATGAAGGAAAACTTTCAATGTAGCTCCAAGCTCATAAAATCTTATTGAACAAAAATTTAAGATTATCAGTTGTCTTGAAAATATTTGTGATAAGCCTATGCAATTAATTTACATTTGATTCAATTTTCTGGAAATAGAAATTGTATATTTTTAAAATACAATACTGGTTATTTAGAAAAAATCATAGAATCATAGAATCAACTGGGTTGGAAGAGACCTCCGAGATCATAAAGTCCAACCCTTGATCCAACACCGCTGTGGTTACTCGATGTGGCAGTTTTAGCCACATTAGAAATACAAAAATCCAATTTCCAGGCTTCCCCCCACCCCTTCACAACAATTTTCCTAACACCAGAGAGAAACTTTCAGACCAGAGGCTTCTGTAGGGGAAGGGGGAAGTATATACATTTATTTATACAAATAAATATACTGTGCAAACTAAAAGCAACTATATATATATATACACATTTGTCAGTCCTTTTAGCCCCTTCCTTTAACTTTAGTCCAGAAAGAAGCCTTTCAAGGCTGGAAAGTAACCAGTCCCTCTTGTGGGACTGTTCTGGGCCTGAACGCTCTCCCCTCACCAAGTTCCAGTTGTTTGTTGCAGTCTCTCCTCCTCACAAAGTCCAAGAAGATAGCTTTGAGTCCTTGCTCTTCTGCTGCTGTGTGATTTCTCCCTTTCGGTGTCCCACCTTGGTTCGTAGGCTGCTGCAGTGTAGCTTATCAATGTACGCGTCCTGGAATCTTCATTCCTCTAAGTCAGTTTTTGGCTGCCCCCGGTCAGCTTCGGCAGGCAACTCCCGAGCTCTTGGCCCGTCTCCAATTTTGCCTGGGACTCTTCTCCCAAGCGCCGGGCCTACTCTTCCATCCTGTCTCTTGGCTCAGCTTCAATGCTGAGCCTCTCCTCCACTTACAATGGAGGGAAAGAAAAGCCCCTCTCTACAGCTTCACTGCAGAAAAGGAGGGGAGAGAGCGCTTGGCTGCAAAGCCTGCCTCTCTCCTCTTACCTCAGGTGCTGTGAAATCTCTTCCCTCACAGCACACACTCCAAATGCTGCTTCCAACTCTGGCCCAAGCAGAGCTGGGGGGTCGCAGGGCTCCCTTTCCCCCCCGGAGGGGGAGAGAGGCAGCCCAGCCACCCCCCCGCCTTCTCCACCTACACGCAGCAGACACCAACAGCACAACAACCAAGACAGAACTGCCAACCGCTTCTGGTGCTGTGATATATGATTTTGAGCAGAAGCGAACAACATGAATGGTGATTGGTTCTCCAGGGAACACTGCCCTGGCACCCAATCACCTCTGAGCCCCTCGAAATCTCAAGGGGGGGCAATTTCAAACCATGACACTAGACCATGGCATTAAGTGCCACATCCAGTCTCACCTTAAAAACCTCCAGGGACGGTGAAGCCACCACCTCCCTGGGCAGCCCATTCCAATGTCTGATTACTCTCTGTAAAAAATTTCTTCCTGATATCCAACCTAAATCTCTCCGGGCAGACCTTAAGACCATGCCCTCTTGTCCTGCTGCTGGTTGCCTAGGAGAGATCAACCCCCACCTTGCTACAACCTCCTTTCAGCTACTTGTAGAGAGTGATGAGGTCTCCCCTGAGCCTCCTCTTCTCCAGGATGAACAACCCCAGCTCCTTCTGCCTCTCCTCATAGGACTTGTGCTCCAGTCCCTTCACCAGTTTCATTGCTATTCTCTGGACCTACTCCAGCACCTCAATATCCTTCCTGAACTGAAGGGCCCGGAACTGGACACAGTACTCCAGGTGTGGCCTCACCAGCGCTGAGTACAGGGAGACAATCGCTTCCCTAGTCCTGCTGGCCATACTATTCCTGATCCAGGCCAGGATGCCATTGGACTTCTTGGCCACCTGGGCACACTGCTGGCTTGTGTTCAGCTTACCATCAATCAGCACTCCCAGGTCCCTCTCTGCCTGGCTGCTCTCCAGCCACTCTGTCCCCAGCCTGTAGTGCCGCCTGGGGTTGTTAGTGCAGGACCCGGCACTTGGCCTTGTTGAACCTCATCCCATTGGAATCAGACCATGTCTCCAGCTAGTCCAGGTCCCTCTGAAGAGCCCTCCTGCCTTCCAGCAGATCAACACTCCCCCTTAACTTGGTGTCATCTGCAAATTTGCTAATGGTACACTCAATCCCCTCATCTAAATCATCGATAAAGATATTAAACAGGACTGGGCCCAACACTGATCCCTGGGGGACACCACTAGTGACCGGCCGCCAACTGGATGCAGCACCGTTCACCACCACTCTCTGGGCCCAGCCATCCAGCCAGTTCATAACTCAGCAGAGAGCGCCCCTGTCCAAGCCATGGGCTGCCAGCTTTTCCAGGAGTATGCTGTGGGAGATGGTGTCAAAGGCCTTGCTGAAGTCCAGGTAGACCACATCCACAGCCTTCCCCTCATCCACCAGGTGGGTCACCTGATCATAAAAGGAGATCAGGTTGGTCAGACAGGACCTGCCCTTCCTAAACCTGTGCTGGCTGGGTCTGATCCCTTGTCCATCCTGTAGGTGTTGTGTGATATATTCACAGTCCTGTTTCTCTCTACACAATTGGAATAAAATTGCGGAAAGGTTTGACAATCTGAAACAAGAAAATTTCTGTGTTTCTAAATGCTGTATTCCAAACATGCTGTTGTTCTCATCACTCTGAAATATCCTGCATTTTTCCTTTCTATCCATGATTTGTCTTGCTACCTTTTCACTTTACCCCCTGCCTTTGCAGCTCTGCCATAGAGCCAGCTGTCACACAGGGCTGCCGGCATTAGGGAACAACTGAAGAACCGTCCTGTGATGTGACATCATCCAGAGGTATGATTCAATTAAGTGAAAGGTCTTCTTAAGGATTAATTTGTACTTAGAGACACTGATCTTCATTTCTTCTTTAATAGTCAATGAAGAGAGACAAAGGCTTCTCAGCTGCTAATTTAGTCTATATAGTTAGGTTCTTCCAGAGGAGGATTCAAAGTAGGATCCTGCCTTTTTCTCAATCAATTATACAAGGGACTGGACTTAGCACTATTGAGATGTTCCCTGAAGACTTGCCTTTTAACAAAAGTGAACACAGTAAAATATGTAAGAGGCTTGTCAAAAATCTTCCCCTGATTCCAATCTTTATGTATGCTTCAAGCTTTTCTCTCTTCACCTCTTATTCTGTGAGCTACTACCTCTCCGTTAGACAGTAACAGTTGCTTGTATCATTACTGCACGTATTCATTACTTTGGAAAAAAGGTGTCTACTCTTCATTGGAGAATATCATTTAAAATCAGGGAAATGAAGGGAAAACACTGAAGGGAAAAAAGAATCAGGGTATAGTAGAAAATTTCAGTCAACCATCTTAGCCCTCATAATCTCTTCTCTCTTGTATTGGCAAAAGGATTTTCCTACAGTAGGATCAGCTAATTATGTAAGCAAGTTTGTAGTACTAAACCATCTTGGGTTGATCTCCTTATCCCTTTTCTTTATCTGCTTTTTTCTTTTTTTTGTCAAATCTGGAAGTTAATTGAGGGAAGATGTTTATTTTTTTACTGGTTCTATACTTCACAGTAATCCAAATATGCAATTTATATTGTCAAAGTAGGTACACAGAACTTAGATGAAGTAAAAACATAAATGCTAAAAACAGTGTCAATACAAAGTGTTTAGATACAGTTTCTCATTAAAAATTAGTGTAGAATCAAAACCTATAGTTTTAGTTTAAACCAGATGTCAATTTGTTAGCCCTTAAATACCTTGCCACTTTTTTTATTTCTGGTCTTCCCAATAATCAGAGGAATAAAATTTTATTACAAAGGTCAGAAATTTATAACATGCTGCCTCTACAGTTGATGAAAACACATAAGTCTTCTTAATCTAAAAATTAATGTTGCTTTTAAAAGGTCAAGTTATATTTGACTATTTGTATTTTTCAGCCTGGCAATAGCATCTGAATCACTTGGACTAATAGCAGACACAGTATACATACACAGTTAAAAATTAAAGCATTGAGAGCCAAAAGTTTTAATTTCAAGGAAACACATTAGTTACTTCATGTGAAAGCATGAATTTTTGGAAATGATTAACATTTATTTTAAATGTCCAAAATGCTTTTTAGAAATCATTCATCGTGTTTTGAGGTCAATGCAAACAGAAAATGGGGATTCTTTCATAGTTGATCTGTGCACCTCTCTTGTTACTACCAGTGTTGTGAATAACATGAAAAAAAAGACAATTTTTATTATTCTGTTGACACTTACTTATTATTCTTATCACTCACCACTTACTGTCACAGGCAAAGAAGACTTGACTTTGGGAAATTAGTTTTATTTACTGCCAAAAAAATCAGAGTAGCATAATGAAATCTGCTCCACCACAGACCTCCATGGGCTGCAGAGGGACAACCTACCTGTGCAAGTTTTGAGCTGGCTTCCCGCCAGGTCTCTGAAACTTGACAACAGAGCCTGTTTCCCAAAGAGAGAAAAAAAGCAAACAGCCAAAGCTATAGCAAAAATACATATTTTACATATAAAACAGATATATACAGTGAGAATACTATATACCTAGAACCCCAGAAACCCCAAATAGCTTCCTGAAAGGGAAGAGGGGAAGGGAGAAGGGAAAAAAGGACAAAAAAAGGATGAAAAGGGACAGAAGCAAAACAGGTATACACAGTCTAAAAACCTGGGACAGAAGCAAAACAGGTATACACAATCTAAAAACCCGGTAACCAGCAAAATAAAGAACTGGCAAAATCTCACCACTTCCCTTGAGAGAAACAGGATGGCTGGACGCGGCCCAGCACTCTCCCCTCACACGTGGCAGACAACAGCAGTCACTGCAGGCCTCAGCTCCAGATAAGCAAGACCGAGACAGGGACCCACCGTTCTCAAACCTCGCCGGAAAGGAAGAGAGCGAGCTCTCTTATCTATGCCTTATTTATACCCCAGGTTGCGTAAAGGAATAGCATGGAATACTTCCTAGGTCACCTTCCTAGTTCCTTCCTGGTTACAAGCTGGTCTCCAGGAAGGCCTAAGGTGAAAACTATCACACTACCTCATCATGGTCTGTATCACAGGCTGCAGAGGAATCTTCTCCGGCACCTGGAGCACCTTCTCCCCAACCTTTTTAACTCACCTTGGTGTCTGCAGGGCTGTTGCTCTCATATATTCTCGCTCCTCCCTCTGGCTGTGAAATGCGCAGGGTTTCTTCCTCTTCTTAAATATGTCATCCAGCATCACAGATGGGCTTGGCCTTGGCCAGCAGTGGGTCTGTCTTGGGGCTGGTTGGCATTGGCTCTATCAGACATAGGGCAAGCTTCAAGCAGCTGCTCACAGAAAGTCACCCTTGTAGCCACTTTACTACCAAAATCTTGCCACACAAACCAAATATTTTCCACCCCTTACCTCTGCCATATCTCAAATTCCTCATGTCCCTGTTTGGGAGCCAAAAAGGATTGTGATAGGTCGACCTTGGCTGGACTACTAAGAAGATTTATCACTGCCTTCCTCAGTAGCACAGGGTGGAGGAGAAAATAACATGGGAAAAACCTCATGGTTCAAAATAAAGGCAGATTAATAGAGCAAAAGCAAAGTGTGTAGAAGCAAAAAAGCACAAAAGATTTATTCTCTACTTCCCACCAGTAGGTGATGTCCAGCCCCTGGAAGCAGGGCTGCACGTAACTGTTGTTCTGGAAGACAACTGTCAAAACAGCAAATGCCCTCTCACCTTCCCCCTGCCCTCTTCCCTTCTCTTAGCTTTTATTGCTGAGCAGACACCACGTGGTGTAGAATATCCCTGTGGCCAGTTAGGGTCAGCTGTCCTGACTGTGTCCCCTCCCAGGATCTTTTCCATGGCCAACCGCCTGGTGAGGGGCTAATGTCTTGATTGGCATTGGCAAGTGGCCAAGATACTCGTGTGTTACCAACACCTTTCCAGCTACCAATCCAAAGCACAGCAGGGTGAGGGTTGCTATAGGGAAAATTAACTCCATCTAAGCCAGACCCAATACAACCTGTAGAAGACAAATTGAAAAAATAATATTTACATTCTACTAAAGAGTTATTCTCCGTGGCTTTGTTGCCTAACAGAAAGGGATTTAGACAATTCAAAAGAAGTGAATAGTTTGATCTGTGATTTATTTTTAGAGTTCAAACATCCACCGTATTTACAGACATTCTATTTTCTAAAACATATTTTCAACCTTAAAAAGTATCAGGTGTTTTGTTGAGGCTGTTGGTTCAACTGTTTCCTAGGTTAGTGCAATAAATTTGCACTAATTTCTGTTTTCCATCCAGATGTCTCCACCAGACTATGGAATCCTTAAATATTTTCTCTTATAGCTGACTTCAAAGCTTCAGGTAATTGCTTTATCACAGCAGGTTAGGAAATCTATGTCTGACACAGAGGTTGAATCCTGAAAATAGTACAGGCGTATGTTTTATGCATCTTTTGAAGACAAATTAGCTTGTTTCAGGAATT
Organism: Pipra filicauda; assembly: GCF_003945595.2. NCBI lineage: Eukaryota > Metazoa > Chordata > Aves > Passeriformes > Pipridae > Pipra > Pipra filicauda. The sequence goes on along the minus strand of NW_024104365.1, from coordinate 2,366,428 downwards.
TTGGTCTCAAAAGATTTACCTCTGGAAAATATGGATGTTCCTTTATCATTCATTCCAACTGATGGTTCTGTTAAATATTTCTTTTTCTTTTATCACAAACTCTCTTGTTGGAAACCTATTTGCCTTAGAAGCATCAGTACACAGAAGATATGGATAGTCAATAATCTTGTGGGAGTAAAATAGAAAAAAACATTGAAGGAAATTTTGCTGTTTTGTTTTGGGAGTGTGCTCTTGTCCATTGAGCCAGACACATCACAGTCATTTTGATACTCTTTCTGTCTGTTGCAACAACAGTAAAAGGCCTCCACAATTTAGACATTCGGAAAGTCACACTCCCAAATTAGCCTTTGCAGCCAGGTGCAGATATGCCAGATCTCTAGAACTCTCCTTTCTCATATAAGCCTGTGAGCACACAAAGAAATGAATTAGGAAAAGACTCTTGAGCAGTGTGTATTGATCATTCTCTGGAGAATGAGTTTAGTGCTTACCTGGGCACCGTTCTTCATTTACCGGGTTGATGTTGCCAGACCTCCAAAATATTAGTCTGCCTGACAGGGATTAAAAATAAAAAATATCACTATGTTCAATAAAACATTACAAAAGAAACTTTAAGGCAAGAAAATACAAATGCAGATAATCCTTAAGGTTCTTCCTGAAGTGCCTCAGTGTCTCTTGCCTAGTTTAGAAATCTGACTGTCTCTCATTTCCTTTCTAACATGGTCTCCAACTTGCTGTTACAAGACTTTGATTCCTAGTTCTCAGTGATTTGGCTTTTGGATAATCCTACTCAGTCTCTGTGTTTTAGGCTGTGTCTTTTAGCTTTTTTCAGTAATATTTCCCTATTTAAATTTTCTACTGTACCGTCTGATTTGTTTACAATCTTCTCAAAGGTTTTAGGCTGTTTTTTCACTCTTATCTTTCTAAAGACATGTTTGTGAAAGTGTATAGCTCATTTCTCAAGAAACAGCAATTTTTTAATCACCACAGAAGACTTCAATATTAATTTTGCTGTAAGTGTTGCATAAAGACCTATCATCATTCAACAGATGGCAAATTGGGAACAGTATCATTACAGAAGTATTTAACTTCTTAAGTACAACGTTGGAGAACAAATATGACTAATAATGGTATTAGTATTGAATAGCCTCGGCTATTCAGATTTGTGACAGCTGGCAGAATTTGTTGCTAAGTCATGAATCAACAAGAAGTGGTGCTAAGTTTGTACTGATATGGATATCCTTTTAAAGATATGATAGAAAAAAAACTTAAATCAGACAATTTAAATTAATTATATGTATAAAAAAAGGAATTCCGTAACAAATGTTTTTGGTTGGAAGTGGTTAGGTTTTGATGAATTTAGGGAATTAGTGATGCTGCACAGAGGAGTTAAGTGTATTGATTCACAAAAATTCCAGGACTCCTTCACATGACAAGCATCCTGGAAAAATCTTTTGGAAAATCATTGTGGTCTCTTCTGACTGAAAAAAATCACCTGTAAGCTTGTCAGGAGTAAACTTGGAAGGAGGAAGAAAGAAAATACTAGCTAATAAAGAAAAACAGTAAGTGTGGGTATAAATTTCCTGCTGTAAGTTTGAGTTAGACTGTTGCAAGTGAAATAAGAACAAAATCCCAAAGTCATTTTAGCTTTATAAATATCAGTAAGTAATAGTAACAATAATTAAAAAATAGCTTGAAAGAGCTCCCTCGTACACCAGAAACAGTCCAACTGCATTAGCACTGCACTCTGACAAAGCTCATATACTGTCCTCTTCCATGTACTCTCAGGAAGACAGTATAAAACAGGCAGGAACAACATACAGAAATGTGAGTGTGTCAATACATGAAGAGAAAGTACAACTCGAAGATGCAATGTCTAAAGTCAGAAATACTTGGTCATTTCTGTCATAGGACCCTGAAAATTTCATGGAAAGAAGCTATCTGTAGGATAAACATGTAAGATATCTAGATACAGATAATCTTACATCAATCTACAGAGTTAGGAGAGAAATTAATGAAAAAAAAATCTGGAAAAAAATTACCAACTCCAAACAAAAGGCAAACAAACAAGCAAACAAACAAAAAATCCCCAAAAGCATAAAACCAACAAAAGCCCTGTTCAAGTGCAGGCCTATTCAGTGTATTTACATAGCAGACAGGAAATAGAGGTCTGAATATAATCATCCAGATGATGGTTATTTGGAACAATGAGCATTATTGCACCCGCTGTACACATTTTGATCTATGTTGCTACTGATGTTAACTGTTTACCCATCCTTTTTATATGAAAGCAGGATAATTATAACAAAGTGTAAAGACATCAAAAACATATAAAAGTTAAACCTGAATTTAGACATGAAGATTTTGGAAAGATATATCTTTACTGTAAATTGTAGAAATGGGACAACTACTTATTTTATTGTATGTAAATCTCAGTCAGAGTAATTTTTAAAGATTTTTTTCTTGACCAGTGTATTTAAGTAAGATACTTCCTGGATACAGTCTAAACTCAGCATGTATTATACAGAGATTAATGATTTTCATTTGTATCTATTGCCATTGACTGATTTGTAAGGAATTAAATTGTTAAAGACATCTAGGTAAAAGAAGAGATTAAATTATTCCTAAACTTTTTATTGTTACAAAGCAACCTCTCTGATAATAAAAGTAAATTAAAGAGAGAAAAGAAAAGTAGGAATATTGGTTATACATATTATACTTCTAAAAACCACAGTGTCAGAAACTTTCTGGTTCATATTTAAATCAGATGTACACTCATTAGGAGCCTTACTGTTGGCTGTACTTATATTACAAAAAAAAAGAGTTCAACTATTAGTCAAATGAAATAAATATTCCCATTTTTTCTAAATTGTACTTCCACATTAGTATCATATTGCTTTTAGATAGTTTCTACAAAAAAAACCCCAAAAAAACCCCAAACCAACCAACCAACCAACCAACCAACCAAAACCAAAACCCAATCCTAAACATCCACTGGTCAGATTATGTGACTAATACTTCTGTTCTAGAACAAGCAGCAGTCACAAGTATAGAAGCCATGTTGATGAGAACACAGCTGCGATGGGCAGGGCACGTCTCCAGGATGAAGGACCACCGCCTCCCTAAGATCTTGCTTTACGGTGAACTTGCCACCAGCTGCCGCATGAGAGGAGCCCCGAAGAGAAGATACAAGGACTCCCTGAAACAACATCTCAGCCTTGGCCATATTGATCACCATAACTGGTCTACTCTGGCCTCCAATCGGGAGGCCTGGAGACACACCATCTATAACGCTGCTGCTTCCTTTGAGAACACACGCAGGATCACTCTCAAGGAGAAAAGACAATGCAGAAAGAATCGTGTCTTGCAGAAGATACCACCTAAGGAGTCTTTCTGCTGTGCCTTTTGCAATCGGACATGTCTATCTCATATTGGCCTCATTAGCCACCAGCGTGCTTGTAACAAATGCGGATAGAGCCTTCCTAAATCTTCGTTCATGAAGCCTAGCCATGACATGACAAAAAAAAACCAAATAAAGTTTAAAATACAGAGTAGAAAAAATAAGAAAATTCTGTAAACAAAAAGAAAAGGTAGTATTTCATAAATAACCCTAATATTCACCAATTTTGGATTGTGTAACACAAAACCAGCCCTTAGGTAACAGGGGTATTGCAGAAAATGGGTGCATCACAGTCCCGTCCCTACTCAGTGTGGACTTGGTGTGGACCTCTCAGTCCCCAGTGTGCCTTGGACATTTGAATCCAGATCTCTCAAAGCATCCTGGGATGTTGGATTAATGTTACTGCTAAAAATAAAATATGAATGAGGAAGAAGTTTCTAGATGTTGTGGGAGACATTCTGTTATCCCTATTAATTTTCCTAGTTCTTCATGGTCAAGTAAATGTTTAACCCTGTATTTACTCATAAAAACACAACTAGAAAAACATGATACTGTGCGCTGTATGTATGTCTTTATTGTAAAAAATCTCAGCAAAACAAAAGACAGGCTGAATGCTTTGTTCAGGATAACATGTTCATAATGGATAATAATGTTCTTTGCAAAGATGAGTAATTATATCCAGAATGTTTGTCCAGGTTTTAAAACCATTTTGTGTTTTATTTTTATACTTCTCCAGGGAGATAAAATTGATACATTGCATGCTTAAAGAAATGTAATGGAACCTATTAAATTTCTAATTATCTAATTTCTGTGTGCATCTTCTATTGCTTATAGAAGAACATTTTTAAGGCGACTTTGGTTGTACAAACTGTCAGTTTTATACCCTTTTCCAGGGCACTTGCATTGACTGGCAGAGCTGCTTCTAACTCATATGTGAGGTGAAGTTGAAAGCAACATCATCAGCAATCTACATGAATGTTGTCTGCTCAACTGATTTGGCTTCAGACTGAATTGCAAAGAAATAAGGAATCATCTGCAGTTCCAACTGTTGTGTGAGCTGAATGCCAGTATAGAGGAGAGCTAATTACCTCAAAGAAAATTTGGAACATCCTCAGGTTTTTGTTCATTGTGGGAGTCAAAGAAACTATCACAATCCCAGCTGGACGCAGAATCCGGAATGGTTTATTGGACTTACAAGCAGATATTTTAAGCGTCTGGGGTTTACTTATTCAACGGGGGGTTGAACTTATTACAAGTAGGGGGTTTCAGGGGATAATTAAGTGGAAAACCTAAGTTACACTTTTTGGGGTCTTAGGAATTACAACATAGGGAAAACCCACTTATTTTAGGATTACATTTTTGGGGATTTACATGGGGGAGAGATATTCAAGTTTACAGAATACATAGGATACAGAGGGAGGGAGAAAACAACAATGGATTTTATGCAGAGGCTTGATAAAATCAAAGTACAGTCTCTCTGGGTCTGGGCAGGACATTCCAAACTGGTGATGTCTTGTCTGGTCCTCAAACTGAGTTTTTTTCCCCAGCTTTCATAGCCCAAGGACTTTTGCTGAGACTGCTCAGACTCCTTTCTGCAGATATTTGATTTTGGGATCCTACAGTTCATAGTGTTAACATTATGACATAGAGGAGATAGGGAAGCATTGTATGACGGTGGGTAAAGGATTTTTCCAAACTCGATATACAAACAAGCTTGGTTCAGATCAAAGTCTATGAAACCATTATTCAGACTCACTGGCATTCGCAAAATCAATTATTTTCATTTCATATGTTCTCACTTCCGTATTATTATCTAAGAATGTGACCTTTTAATTAAAAAGAGGTAAGGAAACATGAAATTAAAAAGATATTATCTAGAAAAGCTTTAATATATAGATCAAGAAGACTGAAGGCAAAGGGAGAACTAACAAGGGAGAGCTGCTTTTACCCTGTGATTCAGAATGATTTTTGAGTGCCAGAGAATGACAACACCATATCAACAATAGTAACATATTCTTTCATCTTGAGCTGAGAAAAAAAGCACAAATCTTCAATAAAGGTTGAAAAAAAAAAAAGTGGTAGCTCTGGTAAATGATTATGTAGAGAGAAGGTGGTCTGCAGTTTTGGGCAGTGAATAAACTACCATTGGGCACTCCTCATTTCTTTGTTCAGGAACTGCATTTAAGCCCTTGCTCTTATTCTTCACCTATGCTAGGAGAAATTCCCCATCCAGGAGATGAGTTCTCATCTAGCCCATGCTGCCTGAGGAAGCTCAGCAGCAATGGTGGCTCCTCTGAATGCCACTGTACCTGCTCCCAACATTAGTGCTGAAGGCTAAAATGAGGGGAACAGATCAGAGGGCTTCTGCTGGGAACAGCACCAACCAGCACTATGCAAACTAAAAGAGCAGAGCAGGACCACTGATTGTCACTATGGTCAGTTAAGAGTCCTGCATTCACTGTGCAAGACTGCAGTAGACAGTCCAGCCTGAAGTGGACATATGAAGTCAAGTCAGCAGGTCAGTGTGTCCATAACTACGGCATAGCTCAGGCAAGGGCCAGGACTGTGAATCTGAGCACAAGTGCAGCCTTGATGTGATAGGGCGGAGGCCTCCAGGGAAGCCTCCATCAGGTGCTTCTGCCACTCAAACTCTTCACCTGGTGGTTTGTTGAAAGATTAGTTGGCTGCACCACATCAACACTGACTTTGAGCACAGAAGCCCAACTTCCACAAGGGAAGGGGCCAAATTCGAGGGAATTTGCAGGGGAGCCCATATGCAAATTCAGGCCTGTGATGCCAACCTTGACCTTTTCCCAATAATGCCATTAATGAGCAATGGCTCACGTTCACATCAGGGGCAACGGACTCAGGGAAGCACAAAATCACAGGAAGGGCACTTAACATCTCTAAGGAGCCAGCAGTTACCTTCTACCCTCGTTCAAGGAAATCTCCAAGAAAAGCCAAGCAAAGAACTCAAAAAACCCCTGTGGATTAAAAATACCATAATTTTATGTAAAAACTTTGAAAAATTAAATTTTATAATATAAATTAGACATATCAAGTTAGAAATTGAGCTCTCTCATATGTTTGTTTTACCTACAGTTATACCCACAGGCTGGTTGAAAACTATTATAAATCCCCTGTAACTACTGAGAGGTATAAAAACTGTACAAACTTATCCTCTGTATTAGCAAATAAAACAACTGAGATAATGCTATCAAATCAGATGGCAAATTCAAACCGATGTTCAACTCTGTGTTGAAATTTTCAGGTTGGAAGTGTTTCTCTATCTACCTAAGACAAGACCTTTGTCTATGATGTTCTAATTTGCTCTTGGGATCACATTTGCTAATTAAGTCCACCTTTGCTATTAGGAATGTAAAAATACTATAGTATTTTTCCAGTAAGTTCTCAAATGGCCACTAAACTTTACTAGTCTTTACATTAAAAACCTACAGATTTGCAAACCCATTAATTTACAATTGTTTCGGTGTGTTTATTTTAGTGTTGAATAATAACCCTTTTTACTGTTGTGAAGAGTGTTACTAACTCTCCTGAACGTTTTTGTAAGGCAGATAATAGAGATCCTGGAAGAGTTTAACTACAGCGTTGTTACAAGTATAAATAGGGTTCATTTCAGAAGTGTTAAGTGATCCATAAGTTTAATTCAGTGCAGTATTGGGACACCAAGATCAAACACTGAATTTATTATGGCAAAGAATTTTTGTTGTTGTTGCTGTTCTGATGATTTTTTTTATTTGCTGGAGGAATTTGTTTATAATTATTAAATCCATAATGCATCTCAGCAGCTTCTGACTAATATTCACAAGAAACAGTTGTTCCTGTACAAGTGCAGTTGTGTAGACCCAAATGGTTACAATCTGATACATTATTTTTATCTCTAATTTTCATGGGGACCTCAGTTCTGTGTCCTTTCAGATGTGTAAATTTCTTTTTCTACAGAAATAGTCTGTGCATATTTTTCCATGAAGTGGCTAACACATATACTTACACAAGACCCTGCTACACATTGCCCCACATTAAAAATGCCAATAACATTTCTTTTACAGTAATGCTTTTCAATGTGAGATTGTAAAATATTTGAACTCTTAAATCTTGTCTTGAAGCTACAGTTATTCAAATATTTTAAGTACATGGCAAAACATCGATTAGGGACTGTTTCAAGTGATAAAAGGTATGTATCTGGAGCCATTTTTATAATCAGGGAGCGTGCTACCCAGCCTGTTGTTGCCAGTCCAGAGGAACAGGTCTGCTATATATCCCCTACCTTCCCATACTTCTGCCAGCTCTGTGTAAATGTTTCACCTAGTCTCAACTGGTAGTAGTTGATGATGTTTAGACATACTGAAAGAGATTTGCCTTCCTGAAAAACATTAATTTGAAAATGGTACTGCATGATTTTAAGAAACATTTGGGAAATTTTTATAAAGTTTTCAGTAGCTGCTACGATATTCATTTTCTGAAATTATGCATGCAAAAATCTATTACATGATCTCTGGTATTACGCTTCTAGATTATGTGTAGAAATTCCAGCTGCTGGAGCTAAAAGTTATGAACTATATTTTCAATAGTAGTGGAACAAAAACAATATTCTATCAGGGTGAAAATAAATCAAAAAACTACAGATAACTCTAGGAACGGAATATGAAATTTATTTAAGTAATTGTTATAAGAAATGATGCCTGAGAGAAAGAGTATTGAAAGTGAACTTTGAAATTTTATTATTGCAGTTCAAGACAATACTGATTAACTATCTCTCATGAAGAGATTAGGAAGGATATCATCCAGAAAACTGTGATTAGAAGATACAAATCAAAACACTCCTGCAGTGCTGACATTGTAACTGACTGGAATAGATACATAACAGAGTCTAATAATGCTATTAATTTTTTTATTTAAAACATGCTGATAGAACGACCATCTCACAATTACAGGCACATAAAAAAGAGGAGACAATCTACATATTCTTCAGAAATTACTGAAGCAGAATTAAAAATCTGCTTGTTCTTATTCGTAGGGAAACTATTAGTTTTGCTTTTCAAATTCTTGTTGCACAGACTGGAAACCACAGTTGCACTGGCAGTCCTTGATTTTGAAGACTCTTCTTAATGTGGCACATCAGGGAACCAGAGCAATGTCCATCCGCAGAACTGACATTTCTACTTTCTAGGAAGAAATTATATTCAGCAATACCATAACACTATAGCATAACATTGTCATTGTAGCCAATAGACGTGTCAGCTATCTCAGATGAATTGATTTCAGTCCAAGTTTTTAGGGCTTTAAGGACAAGCTTACAAGAAGTAATACCACAGTCTGTTTGTTAGAAACATCTCAGCTAGCTCTAAATGATGCAATGTGACTGCACAGTGCAGTATCATACTACAGATGCAGATTCTTGCTACGTTAGACCTCAGAGGCAACATAAGTACACTAAGGTAGCACTGTAAGTACTGAAGGTACAGGCACAGGACAAGGGTGCCTCCAGTTGCAGAACTAGCTAGGACACAGCCTCTGCCTGGCATTGAATTCTGTGCTGTGCAAGTACAAATTACAAATTCTCGTATGTGAGGACACTTTTGTTCACCTCTGTTTCAGAGGATGAGTAACGTGTAGTATATACCTTTTGTGCTCATGTGCTTTAAAACTGTAGCAGAAGTTTCCACTGTCTTCAAACACCAGGAATGGCTGACCTAAGGACAGCCTTTCCCTTATCTTTCTGTCCTCAGGCTCTAAAAAGACTAACTCAATCCTTGTCTTCTTCTTCTGTAACTTCAAATATGGACCTTAAATGCAGGTCACAGAAACTTAATGTTAGTCTTGGTGCACTTGAGATTTTATTGGTATTAAAATCGTTGATAAACCTAATAAAAAGAAAGCACCTATACATCCCTGAAGAAAGATTTGATGTGCAAGTGCTGAACCTTTGCTGATATAAAGAGTTTTGATTAACAGTTCATTATTTTATATTAACAATAAAAGCAGTATTATCTAAACTACTAAACTAATTATGTATAGATGAGAATTAAAAAAATTAACATCTTTTAATCTAGAAATACAACATGAAAAAATGTAAAAGAAATTACAGAGTGAATACTTGCTGCAGTAAAATAAAAATTTCATTTGACTTCAATGTATTGTATTCAAGACCATACATTTTTCCTGAAAGGCAATAATTTCTTGACAACAATATATTAATTTAACTGGATGAATACTACAGTTATGTCTCATTATGTGACAGCCTATAGTACATTATATATATGTAATCAGCCAAAGGTGACAGTCATTTACCTAACCAGACGCATGAGGAATCTGTCACTAGGTTATGATTTATACATCAGAGCTTCAGTGTTTAGGCTCTCATCTAAAGGCCAGGGAGAGACCAAGTAGCATCCTCTGGAGAATGCTGCAACTCCTCCAGTTGAGGAAGAACCTTCCACACTGAACAGACAGGATTGGTGTAGCACAGGCTTGTCCCAGATTAAGTATGAGAGTGGTGAAGCACTGGAACGGGTTGCCCAGAGAAGCTGTGGATGCCCCTTCCTTGGAAGTGTTTAAGGCCAGGTTTAATGGGAAGTGGAAGCTGTCCGTGCCCATTGCAGGGGGTTGGAACTAGATGCTTAGTGAACAGGAATAAGAAGCCAGATCTGCATGTGAGTCAACCTTTGCCAGTAGCATCAAACGACTCTTAAGAGAATAGTAACAAAGAAAACAACTACTCAGGTAATGACTATACAGTCCAAAAGAAAATACTCAAAGAAAAAAACCCACTCAAGCCAGGAAATCTGCTACTTATCACCCACATGATACATTCAAGTTTGTAAGTTCAGTCACCTAATTGCCATAATGAAGTGTATATGAATTGCAGATAAAACAGCCATGCCAAGTTAAATAAATACAAATAGTTAATACAAAGCACCTGAAGTCAAAGGCAAACAAGGCAGAAAATTGAAATTTGGAATGAATGCTCTGAATAAAGCAATGCCTTTTAATAGTACCACTGATTATAAATTATATTTATAAACGATGAGAGCAAAATGCTTGAACTTTGCTAGAATTATTCCAGGGATACTTTACAGGTTTAAAATTAAATATAACAGTTTGATAAAAAGAGTTTGTTCATGAAGAAATTGTACTCTCTTGAATATATTTGTACAAGACTGTATATGTGAATATAATGGTAATAAAACCCAAACATTTCACTAACCAACACACACAAATTTTGTGGATCAGACCTTAGAGTATCTTTAATGGCATCAGGATCTGTCACTGAGGAGAGTGAAATATCAGGGCTTTTCCAGGAAAATTGTATTTTATGCTTCACTGAATAAGTCTAAGAATTCATCTAAAACTTAGCATCTTGAGGCATGGGTTAGACAAAATATGAATATATATATGTATATCTTTACATAAACTGTATATAATATACAGGTACATGCTGTGTCTAGATCTCTATGTAACTGTATGCATGGTATATAGTGCACATTATTGGCTTATATGGTTATGTACCCATTAAAGTAGCACATTTTTTAACTGTGAAAGGAAAGATACAAAATAGTATAATTTCTGATGTCATTATTCTTAATTTATTATTATTATTATTATTAATAATAAATTCAGTTTATATTACAGGGCACTGTTACTGACAGTGGACTAAGTCATGGCAACAGGCCCAGCAGTGTCCTATAGAAAGCAATGGAAAAGAGCTTCCATTATATGACCAATTTCCTAGAAACAACTGTCCAGTATATCACTGTACAGAAAGTGACATCTTGATAATCACACCACAGTTTAACAATCCCCAAACACTACTTAGTTCTCCCCAAACTCCTTGACATCATCTTTGAATGAGGTTGACATGAACACTTAATTTTACAGCCCCACATCAAATCCATCCTGATGTTATGCTTCTGTGGCTCACAAATCCTGCTCCTGCCATTTCAGCTTTTCCTCCATGCAGATGGAAAGGACAGAGGGTTCTTAGGCATTTTAAGGTTGATTTCTTAGTCTTGCAGTCTTAGTCTAAATTATACTTTAATTTTGATCAGTAGAGCTTTCATAGATGAGGGTGTGAAAAAAATCTCACCCCTTACTGACATTGTTATGTCAGAAAAATACCTTATGCAGAAACATTTATGCTGACAGAGGAGAGTGTCATACTTAGTTTTTGTCATTCAGAGGATTAGTGAGACTATGATGGCAGAAAAGCACTTTCTGCTGTCATGCTCTGCATATACGCTGGGGGCTCTGCTGACAAAGCACTTGGTGTAACCAAACCAGTGAGGAAGGCATCAGCTCAGATTTGTTGATATCTGTCTTCTGCTCACATTTGATGTAGTGTCACTGTCCTTCCTGATTTTTAACCCTCTGAGGAGTCTCACACAGTGAAAGTGATGCATAGAAACTCACAGGATGTCAAGATTAAGATATAGTCTGAGACTACTTTGCCATCTTAGATACTGTTATTTTTGGAGGATCTCTTCATTTTCTTAATCTGGTATTTGTCCAGGTCTTGAAAATTTATGCATGATTGTCTCTATATAAATTATAAAATCAGGAAGATGAGAAAGACATAAGATACTTTTAGGTCTCTAAAAGCATGCTCATGGTGCACATTATTGAAGGTGAAAATTGTCTTTTTTATATAATTTAATCACTAAGAGAACAATTAGTCTGATAGCTTTTATCTAGGCAGTGAATTGGCAGAGGCATTATAATACATCCTTAGCAGCATCTGAAACGCATTCTGCTTTGATTACTGCCAGAATTTTGGGCCAGTACCATCAGGACCTTAAATTATTTGTGACAATAACATTCTCTCAAAATTCTTGCAGACATATAATTTACTCTCTGAACTTCTGACTTGCATCTCCATTTCACAGTTGAAATGCCTAGGTAAACAGACATTCCCTTTCTCTCCATGCTTTCATGTGTGTTCTTCCTTGGTAATTTGTCCCCAGACAATTCTCCATGAATTTTTTTTTTTTTTGAAACTGAATTTCATAGGGATTATTTAATTGACTCGAATGAGTTCCTTTCAAACAAAGTATTAATTGTACATTTGAACATTTCAAGTACCTATATCACCTCAAAACAAAGTTAGATGATGAACTTTGAATAAAAGCAAACAAAAGAACTCATAATAAGAGCACATTTTGATCCTGAAGCTGTCAGCATGTCCTCCTACTCCTCTCAAATTGCAACTGACTTCTCACTGACTGCAGCTGGGAGTAGGGGCCAACGAAAACTCAAGAGAAAGAAAATGACCCAGGAGAATGAGCATAGACCTGTCCAAAAGCTTGGTAGGATTCACTTCATGTAGAGCAGCAGTTTAGAGCTTGTCCTAACAGACAATACTTGAATGTTCTGACCAAAGTCAGCTAAGAACCTCTTAGGAAGGTGCCAATAATTCCAGGCAGTTAAAGTAGTTTGTGGTCATTAGGTGAGTGAAGTTCAGCATCCAAAACAAAGTCTTCTCCTTGGGTATAGAGTAGTTTCAATGACAATATCAGCCCTACTTTTCCCTTTGCAGTATTTCATCTCTCAACAGGATGAACATTTTCCAGATCAATCTATTTCAGAGAACTGTTTACATTACTGTGCGGGCAATAAACTCACATCTGCACATGTATGAAAATGATAAATACCTTGTAAATGGGAATTTACAATGTTCACTAGTTCACTGAATACTTACCTTGAAACCACACATTCACCTTGTTTCTGTCAGTGATGATTTATAATCACTAGAAAACAGATAAAGCTGATGGTGATGGAAGGGGCTGTCTAGCAGAGACATTTTTTGATTTTATGCTTTCTTTCTTCTACTCTTAACTATCCAACTCACCTATACACCATAAAAATTCTGTGAGTAAAAATTGTACTTCTTAGGTGCAGATATTTAAGGGAAATAGTGTTTCACAGACAATTATCAGCAAATTTATTTTTGAGGCTCTGGGCTGTGTTGCTTAGAAGAGATCAGAGGAGGATTTAGATTGCAAGCTAGTCCTAAAAACTGGCTGTTATTGCTAGACAGCAAAGGTAAACACCTGTGAGTCAGTTCAATGCAGAGATGCAAATCAGACTACATATGAATTTCTCTGTTATGATGAGTCTCAAAGGGGATCCATTAGAGCTCAATTAAGAAGCCGCTTGATGTAAATTTTCTTCTTCCATTTACTTGCTTATGTTTTTCACACACGCTGCGTAAGGGAGAAAAAGAGGTCTATGAATCTTAGAAACAATGCCAGCCTCCATTTGACCACCGCATTTTTATAAAACTTACTATTTATTTTTCTTACAAGGATGTACTTTGCCTACAAGGTTTTTCGGGGAGTTTGTTAAAAAGAAAAAAGCAAACCCACCAACTCGTTTCTAAACTCAGACCCTGTGAGTATTACACAGTAAGCAAAAGTAAATGATTTGAAGACTTCCTGGAATGCATAGTAACCAAAGAATAGAAAGGCATTTTTTGGGCCTAAACAATGTTAAAGGTGAATGCGAGCATTATTGAGGATAATGAAAAGAATTATCAAAGTGAAGTATTATTTGGATCTTTTAGAAATATGATCTTTTCACTCATTTATCCTTAATGACCTCTTAAGAAAGCAGCAGCTCAGGGTCTTTAAGGCAGGGTGGTGAAAACCGGCAGTAATGACAGGTGACAAGTGTTATTTGCTTTACCTTGTCCTGAAGTATTTGAACTGTAGTTTGCAATTAAAGGTACTGAATAGTAATTAACTTCTATCTTGACTGTTGGTGTTAAACCTTAAGCCAATACACTACAACAAAAGAGTTTAATAAGGCAACAAAAAAACTTTTTTTCTTATTACTAAAGCCAAATTAATGCAGGAAAAAAAAAGGCAAGAAAGACCTCTATAAAATAGTAAACTGTCAGTATTGTATATACTTGTTTCTTCTTAACTTCATAAATTGAGATTTTTTTCAGAGTTAATTTATATACACATCAGGAGGGATATTATTCAGTGTAAATCCAAGGGCATCAAGTTTTGAAGAGAGTTTATGCATCTGAGGTTAAGGGAAACGATGGAGAAACACTTTTGCATTAGATGCAGAACCAGCACAACCTTTTTATTTTTTTAGCAACAAAGCTTCTAGTCTGACACTGCTGATTTGTCATAGTTACAGAGTGGGCAAGGATTCTAAATGGAAATTCTAAGTTTTATACATAAATGTGTAATGCCAATACAAGAATGGCCCCTGAAGTTTGCAGAAAATTAATCTCATCAAACAATACATAAAAAACTTAATCCAAATCTGCCACAAATACACACTTTAAATAGAGGGTGAATGCACAGATGTACTGCAGGGCAAGTGCTGGAGACCAACAAAGAGAAGGCAGGCCAGCAACAGCCGTATCTCCTGGGAATTCAATTAATCCTGCCTGCTTTATCATTTTCCAGTTCTTATTTAAGCTGCCATAAAAAGCTGAACTTTCCATTAGTGTTGTGGAAGACAGTAGTAATAGAAAGAGATTTATATCCTCAATTTAATATGCTGTATTACTTTCTGTAGTCTGTTCATTATTAGAATGTAGGTAGGTCATCCAATCAGTTATCCTTCAAGCACCCATAACAATTTCAGAGAAGCATGTTCAACTATTCCTAAAGAATGAAATGATTTGGTGTACTCTTAACTAGACAGTGATGGGGAGATACAATGCAAACAGATCAATGTGGTTTAGTGTTGTGCGAGATAGTAAACTATGTTCTGTACATTAGAACATCATAACTATGATAGGTACTTTAAAGGGAAAAAAATATTTCTATTACATTCATCATGTTTTGACATTCCAAGGGCAGATTAAAATTTAAACTTAGGTCTTACTTTCTGGGTCTGAGGATTACTTTTGATTAAGGAAGACAAAAGATAGAATGAAGAGGAGAAAAAAATAACGTCTCTTTAGCATGCTTAGTTTCTAACTCACACAACATTAAAGAAAATACTAAAAGCCTGTACCAAGGACAACCAGTGCAGTGGTGTCTGCCAGGGTACTTACATTTTTGGAAGTATTAGTCTTGAGTTCAAGTGGATTTGTCAGTGAAGTAACAAGCCTGACAGGTCTCAGTAGCCCAGTTACAAGACTTTTCGCTCAAGTCTGCCCTTCTTTCAACTGTGCATAAGCCCTGAATTAAGTAGGGAACAGATATTGACATAATTTTCCAGTTGAACAAATTAGTCTTATAGCTCGCTTTCCTTGTAATCATTCTCCCTGACTGTGATTTGTCTTGTTTTGCTCTGATCCTTACTTTCTTTCCAGGATGGACTCTTGTGATCTATGTTCAATTAAGCCACAAACTCCTTGAAAGATAAAACAGGCTTTAGAATCACAGATTCCTGGGATTATTTACTTAGGACATCTGGAGGTCATCTTCTCAAAAATCCAGCTCAAAGCAGGGCCATATTTTCCCAAATGATAGTAAGACAACAGTCTTTTAAAGTAAGTAGCTCTTAACAAATTATGTTTTGTCAGCTGTTATAATGGAGTCCTGATCTTGATTTCTCTGTATGTTAGGTTAGTTCATCTGCTGGGTGAGAGGGGGGAGGAATAAATGAATTCTCCAAACAACATTAAAATTACCCTAAAAGGTGTTGTTGAAACTATAGAGATAGAATTAAGTTACCTGGGGTTCCAGCTATAAAGGTATTATTATATGTAATAGTCTGCATGGGAGAGCCAGTATTAAAGCAAGCACTTCACCTGGTATTTTATTTAGTATTGTTTATAGATCTTATGACTTCCTCTCTTTTATGATTTTTTTTTCTACTTTTAATTCTGTGTTTATCAGACCCTCTACTTCTGAATGCTACAGACTAGTGTAAAACATCTAGAGAATTTGGAGTTGCTCCCTTCATTGTCCTTTCTTATGATGTTTACACTAGCTTAGACTGTGTTAGAATAAGTTGTAAAGTATAGAAGATAAAGAAAAATTCTGTTCACAAGGGTGGCAAGAGCAAGTCTAAGGCTGCCTAATGTATCTGCCAATCAACCTGCCTTACAAATTCAAAATATCAGACCTAAGCAGTTTTTTCCAAGAAAAGCCAACTAAACCCCTGTAAAGAACAGTAAAGGAACTTCAGCAAACAGTAAAGGAACTTCAGCAAACAGATATGTCTCTATAGTTTTAACATAAAAAGTCTAAGTTATTATGAAGCTAGAAATTAATAGTCTAATGGGAGAGTTATTCATTGTTCAGTTAGAGATTTTTAATGACTTATATATGTGTGTGTACATATATATACCCTTTTATAGGCAGTTGTTCCTCAGACTTCATTGTGGAAAAAAAAAGCTCAATTACGTGGACAATGCAGTTCTAATATACTGTAATTGTCTTATCTACAATTGACTACAGAACATATTTTAAAAAGGCTGTGGAGCAACCTCTCATAATCTCTGGGTCCCACCTTTCTTCCAAGTGGAATAGGGTTAAAGTTGCATAAGGTTGCTTGGACTAATTTTGGCTTACAGTATAATTGGAAAAATCTGATTATTATCTTTCTGATTCACAGCTCTTCTCCAAACAAGATTGAAAGGTCTGTAAGTTTTTTGAAATGAAATGAAGTCTTAAGACTATCAGCATAAGTTTCGTTCAGAGGAGAGAGTGTCTGCAAGAAACATATACAATGCTAATGCAAAAACTATCGAGGAGTTTTGAAAAATACCAATGCCAGAAAAATTAACTAGGCTGAGAAAATAATATAGTGAAGTTATATGGCATTTATAGGGCAGAAGAAGAGAAAAGACAAATGATATCTTCTAAAATCGTCTTTCGGTTTGTTTTTTTTTTTTTTTTAATTGCACCATTACATCAAGCACTTCATAGCAGCAAAAAAAGATCAGATGCTGACTATAGGCATCTGATACAAAACAGGTACTTACTATACTTTAGTTGTTGTGGTGCACATAATGTGGTGACTATCTAGCATCATGAATAAAAGATTTTGGATTCCTATCTACTTCAGATTCACAAGGAATTTCAAATGCAAATTGATTAATTCATATTTTGATTATTTAAAATAAAAAAGGAAAGAAGCATTTTTGCTTTTAATCCAACAAGTTGCTGTTAAGCACAAATGCCATGAGCTACAAATAGAGAGTTTGAAGCAAAGTAATTGAGAAATTTAATGCAAAATAATTAAGAAGGTCTCTGTTTAATGCTTCTCGTAGTCTTACATCTGTAATCAACAGTATCTCAATTTAGATCGCATTAAAAGGAAGTTTTCTCCTGCAAAAGAGATAGTTTTAATAATAGTTTTGGTTATCTTTTATTCTTCATTCTATTATAATTTTTGTCTATTAGATAATTTTGTTTAGTGTCAACTAACGTTGTTTTCAATTCATAAGGTCTGGCTAGCCAATGACTGCACTAAAGTAACACAATCAGCATGCATTGTAGGGATGTTAAATGTAATGTCTTCAGTTTTAAAACAGCTAAACAGCTGTTTTGTGCTGTCCTTTATACTGAAAGCAAAACAAGTGCCGATGTGGACAAGCTGCAAAGCAGATTTAGACACCTACATTTAGATGTCTATCTACAAGGTAGTGTCCAAGACACCACTACATTTGTAGAAGATTTTAGCCTTGATTCAGGCATCTACTCAAAGGCTCTTGGTGCCTTTTGTGATGTCACACACCGACAGATCTCACACAAGATCTACAGAAGTTCCATGTCCTTATGCAAGAGTAAGGGACGAAGAGAATAATGTATGGTATTTCAAATAGTGTCAGTCACAAATGTCTTATCAACTAATTTGTAGCCAATAGGGTCTACAGAATGATCCAACTGATTAAATGATATCAGCTCTCTCTGCAATGGGAAGACAGGCATCTTCAAAATAAGTTCAGCTACATTGTCTAGCTACTCACATCTTTCTGAAGAAACCGAGTGAATGACGCAAATCTGATTTCCCTCTGAATTGTCCTTATAGTTAACTAAAGAGAAATAATAATAATAATAAAAAAACTGTAGTTCATTGACTTCTGTCAAACGCAGATGTGGTTAAATTTTTTAACCACAGAATCACAGAAAAACTGAGATTGGAAGGGGCCTCTGAACGTGAGCTGGTTTAATCCCAGAGCTCAAGCAGGGTCATCTAGAGCCAGTTGCCCAAGGCTTCAAAACCAAAGTTACAAACAGAAAAAAAGCCTTATAAATAATTTGACCTTAGTGCCTGAGATCTAGTTTTGTGTTTGGAAAACTCTGTAGGACCTTTATTTTATTTTTCCTTTTTTTTTCCCTCATATTTTGATATTGTGGCTGTAGCAAGGATCATATTTTGCAGAACTAGCAAATAAAAGTTTTGCTGAAGAGCAACATGCAAATCCATTTCCCCCCCAAAATATCAGTTCAACTCTCTTTGTTCCATGACACTTCCTTTAGCCTTTCTGCAGCTTCATGAATTTTCTCTGGCATCACAAATAAAGTTTCAGTGATGACCAAGTAACAAAAATGTCAAAACACAGTGAAACAAGAGCATATTTAAAAAACCCCTAAAACATAAGGCCAAATCCCATGTGATAGTCACTTTTGTTTTCAGTCTAGTTTTTCATTCTTTTTTTCAGTATTGTAATCAATTCATCTTTATAATGAGCTCCATGGGGATTTTAACAGTGAATATTTCCCTCATCTCATGCTATTTCTTTCACAACGGTTTAAACAGTACAAAAGTCCATCTCATAATATATTGAGTATAGAATGAAATAATTATTAGTTTCCAGTCATCTATGAATTCACATGAATGTCAATCTCTCTGCTAACCCTGCTTACTTTGATATAAAGATATTCTTCAGTTTTTGATGAAGACTGTAAGAAAAATCACAAATTTCGTGGTTGCAGAAATACTCTTCTAGACATAGGTGTGATATGATATGAATTCATTTTACACCTTTTAGTCCGTTAGCACCTTCAAGGAGACCATTAATGTCTTAGGATAAAGTCACAGGAGAGCACCTTTTTAACTAATCAACTTCCATCAAACCTCAAGAGAAAACATTGTGAAATATGTGCATGTGTGCATGTGTATTTGTGTATATGTGTGAAGATGGACAGTATACAATAACAATATAGCAGAACACTGATCTTGGTCCCTTGTTTTGTCAGACAGCTCCTAGCAAAAACCAGAATAACTCATATAGATTTATAGCAGCTAGTGTTACTCATGACATTTCATCTGAGTAGGACAGATCAAAGAAGCTGTAGGAGAAGCCCAATGTAAGGTTGTTTCTCCATCCATGATCTCTGTATTATAAGTGATCTGTAGGATCTGAGCAAGTGGTTCATTAAATGTTACGTGTTTACATGCAGGCAAGGAAACAATCAAAATGGAAAAATGCAAAAATAATAACTGGACAACCCATGTTAAGTTTAGGTTTTTTTATAGGATGTAGATGAAAACCATTCTTCCAACATTGCATAAGATAACTTTTGTGGGTTTAGAACAGTAGATAACTTTCTGATTTAAAAAAACCCGTGTTTGCAGGGCACTGGTCTAACAATTGTAGTGTGGTGTTTCTGTAGTGCCATTTTATTATCTCTTATTACCTTTCTGTTAACAGAATTGAATAATGAAATTTTCATATTGTGAATTCCTCGATGTATAGATTGACAGGAAAGATCTTGCATTTCTGCACCATTTTTACATATTTAGTTTACTAGAGGTTCAGTTTTGTTCATGACCTCTGCTCAGGTGATAGCAACTTGTCGACAGTTGCATGTCTCTCTCCAGACTCCCTTACCTATTCTGATTTGTTTATGGGAGTGTAAGGACCATAATGAATTATTCAAGAAAGTACAATCTAACATATGAGCAAACTTAATAAATGCCGTGTGCATAACTTCGTTCATTACTTGAGAAACAACAGATGAAAACATGTTGTACGCTGTGAAATGACTTTCCTTCCATTTTGCCTGACACAAAGAGAGAAAATACATCCAGCAGAATACATATCTTGACTGAGTAGAAAAGGAAGTGAGCTAAACAGTACCACAGAAAATATATCTGAAATTTTTATGTGATACATTCCATTCCCTTCCCCATCCCTGTATGCTCTTGTGAATCAAGGTCCTGCAGAATATTGACTGAAATTACTTTACAAAAGTTATAATCATGAGTACTGAGCTAAGGTGAAAATGAAATGAGTTGCATGATGATAGCAAAGATTATGACTATCATAAACTATTATCTTTGTAGGACTGAACTATGTATGATCCAAGTTTAAAACTTAAAGAATCTATATTGTTATTTTAAAACAGTCCCAGAATTCTTCATTGCCTCTCTTCATAACTAAAGACCTGAAGCATTATTAGTTATCCTAGTAGCTAGGAAACCCAGATGGGAAACAGTCTTTTGTACTACTATGGGTGTTTTAAAATCAATGACTCTCAAATGTAAAACACAAAACAGGGAACATAATCCAGGACTCCATAGCCTGATGAGGTGTTTTGAGCACTAGACTGTAAAGTCAAGATCCCTTTTATCTTGTAAATCTCTTCTACTTAGCAGTTGAGTGCTGCATTTTCAACAGAAAATCTGTATTTTATCTTTCCCTTTCCATCTTCCAAATGGAGGACCTGGTAGAGGAAAGATGGAATTATCTGGCGGGATTTGGATTTGACCCTATCACAAGAACACAAGAATTCCCCCCCCTCTCCCCCGGCCCCAGTCAAACCAATGATTCTTTTTACCCTGTGTTTTTCTCCAAGAGCAGTAGGAATTGCCATTTGGAGACCTTCCAAATCAACCCATTTTGTGCAACTAGTGGACTCCCTTGTACTCCTCCAGGATCTGTCTGTTGCATTAAAGGTGCTGGAGGACACGTTCTTGCCTAAATGCTCCAAATAGTAACTATTGTTGATAAATGCCACTTTGTTCAGGAACCCTAGTAATACACTCTGGCATTACTAAAGTCAACATGAATATTTTCCTAGGTATGATCTAGCATATGCCTCTGTGACAGATCCTTCTTCTAACAATTAAAAACTCTGTAACAGCCATGTACAATATTCAGGCAGAAAAATGTTAGTGTGACTAAAACTGTTTTATGGGCCTTTAATTCCTATATTTTGCCTTTTTTTTTGCCCTCTGTTGTTATCCATCACGTATGTTGTGAATAGTACCGATGGGTTCCAATGCATTTTAGACTCAGGTTGTTCAAACCAGAATAGACAAACTAAGGAAGGCAAACACTGGAAGAAACCTTTGTCTAAAAAGTCACAATAAGAGGTTAAAAAGAAAAAGTAATGTAAAGAAGTGGGAAAGGAGAATAGTAAATTCAGACCTGTTTGCATAAATTAAACAACAAAAGTAAAATGCTCCTTCTGTAGCCATTTAAAGTGATTTGCAAGTACAAAAAACCACTTATAATGAAGCCAGTTGAAATAGTGAGAGCTGTACCTTTATTTTATAGCATGTTCTAAAGTGGGCAGACGTATTGCGTCATTGTCATGTAATCATCTCAGGTTTTGTTTCATTTTCAGCATTAATTTTATTAACTGATACCTTCCTACATAGTGGTCCACGCATAATGATACATGAGGACAGGGTAACAGTTCTAATAAAATGTGACACTTCAGCAGGCTGCTCAGCAGAACTTGCTCTGTGAAGACACTTAAGCAGTATTCACTTCTAATAGAGTGTGTCACATTCTTGACAAATCAAGGATGCATTGTATTGAAAAAGAAGTGCCTGAGTGCGGGAGGAAAATACTTCCTGTGACAGGGCAACTCTGTGGGCAATGTGACTGCTTCCATTTACCAAGTCCCTTGTCTCTAACTGACCTTCAAGTTTTCCAACAAGTTAGTTCAGTTCCGGTACATTTTTAAGGAGCTTTTGTTTGTGATTACAGACTGTGCATATTGTCAAGCATTTATCCTTTTGTTGATCACAGTTAAGACTTTTTGTTATTTTCATGAATATGTCAAACCTGTCATAAATGACAGTGGGTTTGAAACTATGCTTTTCTGACTAGCAAAGGCACTAGATTTACAAGAAGGCTTATTTGTTTGGAAAATATGTCTCTTTTTGTTGTTAGTTCAAAACTAGTGAAGATTTCTGAATATATCAGTAATGTAAAGTTTGCAAAAGAAGATAGCCATACAAAATTGTGCTGTGTCCTCATTTGTCCAAAGCTGGTAAGAGCTGAGATATAGAACTGTGGGTTTGACCATGATAGAGATGAGAAACTATGCTGTCCAATTGAAAATCTACGTAAAGTGAAAATAAATATATATTAAGATCTGGGATTTTGGTTCAGAGCAATCATTAATTTGAATGAAACAAATCTAGAGGATGCACTTAATTTTTTGGTGCATAATTCACTGGATCCTCTCAAACTGTTCAGGAAAAAAATTAATAAGTGTTCAAAAATTGTTCAAAAATTGGTAATTTTTTTCCAAGGAATGAGAAGAAAAAAAAATTCTTCACATTTTGTCCATGGTTTTCATATTTTCTCTAGCTCCGAGGAACTATAATGCTGATTTCTGCAACTACATTATTCTCCTGAGTGATCCAGTTATTTTGGGGATACTATTCTCTTTCTGACTGCACTGGGAGTAAATGTTTTGGTGAGGCAGTATATATGTGTCCATGTCTGTATTTGAGACACATATATATCCAAGAAGAAAGAATCTGTTTAAAATTAGGTTTAGATTAATCCTTAAAAAGATATGCTACTAGAAACAAAATAGCTGTAAGGATAAAATGAAAACAAGTTTCCACAGTTTATATTGTATTTGTGTTACGTTCTGCTTTGCTATGGTTGAAATACGAGTTTTGGTCTCCGGTGGCCTTGATTTGTAGCAAACATTAATGTAAGCATGAAATAATTTTTTTCAGATGTTCCAATTTTAGTTTCAGATGCTTATAAAGAAAACATGGTTTATGAACCAAGGATAAGAAAACTAACCACTAAGCACAAAAATGCAAGTTATTTGGGTTTGTTTCTTTACTTGTAAATGTTTTTATTGCTTTTTCTTCCTATAAACACCAAAGAAGGGTCCAATAGCTGATTTCCTTGTGTATTCAAATTTTCTGTTTAATAATATCAAATTTTGGATAGATATGACGTAAAACCAGAGCAACACTCTTCAGAAGAGTTAGCTTTTTTTTCCCTTAATTTCTGTTTACTTTTCCTTTTACTTTATAAAGATATTAAAGTTTTGATTTGCATGTTCTACCCATCGAAAACTGGGGATCAATATAATGAAGTTATAAAAAACCATCAAACAACTGAAAGATTCTTGTAACTCGATCAGAGTAGAAGTAAGTAATCTTTATGCAAATTTCCTTGTTTATTTAGCTTTAGACTTAAGGAGAGTGGATTGGTTTTTGGGAAGAAGCAAAGAAAATCAAAAGAAGTGGCGTAGTTGAATATGAAGATGTGTTTACATATGTTCATCAAATAATTTTGTCTTGCAGTGTCTGCAATGTAGGATTCTGTTGCCTAAATGTAGACATGTAGAGCTCTTTAAAGTACCCATCTGCTGCTCCTCTCCTTACATGATTCTTGGTCAGACATGCTAGCTCTATGCAACTATCTGGAAAAACATTAGAGTATCTATAATGACATTAGTTGCCTGCTTTTAAGGAACTAAATTGCTTCTTTCTGAGTTGGAAAGAAACACTGAATATATGAGAAATATGTCAATGAAAATGCAAGAAAGAAAAACATCTATAAAGATTAACCAAAACATTCTGCTTTAGTAATTTCTAAAACATTCATTCTTAGTTTTGGCTTTTATTTCTCACTTTATAAATTTATTTATATTTTAATATTAAGAGTATTTTTCTTCTGAAGACCAGAAAATAGATTTTAAAAGCTATAAAACTTTAACTGTCATAAACTAATTTTTACCCAGAACATTCAGTGACACTCTTACTGAGAGATTGTTTCAATAAATCACGACTCTTTAAATTGAAAAATTCCACATGAAAGATTGTGACTATTTCCATTTATATTTCTTTCAGATGTTACAATATACAGTACTTCTATGAGATGCAAAGAAGGAAATTCTGTCATTGAGTTGGCACTTGGTATATTAACCTAGACATCAGCTACTTCTCATAAATCTCAGTGTAGTATGTGTGAAACATACAGTGGTAACAAAATATTTTTCTAATGGTATAGTTATTATTACTTAATTTAATTATTTAGTTATCCAAAGAAAATGAGGTTTGTCCTAAAGACAGGTGCTTGCTTCCTGGCTCCTACAGTGCTTTTGTAACTGCTGTGGGCAGTTATACTACTGATGATACACTAATGATACACTATTTTGCAAGGCAATTTGTTATATTTGTCTTCTATCGTTCTCTATAACAAGTTGTTTGATCTTTCCTGACAGGAAATAATTTCTCTCAGTGTGCCAGAAAGTGAGTTATTTAAACAAATCTGTGTATTCTCAGTACACATCACAATTGTGATAATTCCTTTGAAAATCTTGGTGTCTCAAGGTTGTGGTTTAGAGAAAGATTATCTTGCTTCCTATCCTTTGTCTTGTACTATATGGGAAAAAAAAAAGAAAGAAAAAAAGTAAAAAATGGAGCCCAGCCTTACCATGGCTGTCGCTTTCTCCCCAAATATCTCAAAGCTGAGCTGTATGATTACTTACCACATGTACAAGACTGTTCTAAGCTCCTGAAGGGCACATCGTAAGTTCTCAGTGTGCAGGGTCCTTTCCAGTTTCAAATCCTTTGACATTGTCATTATATATATATATATATATATATATACTGTGCGCTGTCCCATGCTGTTCCTCAGATGGAAATGAAACGTGCAAAGAAGAAGGCACAGGACTTTTAATGACTTAGTGTACAAGACTTAAATGGTTTCGACAACCATATAAGAAAACACTGTTCATAATTAGAAATGCTTTCTTCTTGTGTTACAGTAGTGGCATGATTTCCAAGTATCTGTCAGATATTATGCATTTTTCAAACTTTCATAGGGCAATATTAGTGTTTCCATTTTTCAGACAAATGTATGGGTCAAGGGGAGGTAAATGACTCCTTTCAGACAGATGTACCAACTGTGACAACCTCTGTCACCTTCATCATGTGCCCCTGGAAGCCATCCTCATTCCCTGAGCCCTTTAGTTCAGAGCACCTTGCTTCAACTCTTTTCCTTTTATGCCCTTCCTAAAATGAACCAGACATTTTTCCTAGCTTGCAGCTGAAACACTGTCTCTTCCTAGCCTTCCTGCTCCCAAGAATGTTGCTCACACCCTGAGTACCCTGTGACTCCAATGTGACCAAATAATCTTTCAATTTTTAGAACTTGAATACTGTTCAGGGGATGTTGGGTTGTTATATCACCACAACCACTTAAGCCTGGTGAGAAATAGAGGAACAACAACAGGCCAAGGACCCCAGTAACTCCATCTGTACCAGAAGACTCTGTTCATCCGAGAAGAACTATGGGCCCAGAATCAGGGAAAGAAACTTCCTCCTCAAATGCCTTGTGGAGTAAATGGGGATATTGCTGAAGAGGGCTATAGGATTAATTATCAGATGCAGAGGAAAGAGCATTTTTAGACTGCCTAAAACATTATGGGATATATTCAGGAGACTGAGAATTTGAAGACGTACAATAAAATCTTTATTTGAAGGATCAAAGGTAGGGAAAGGGAAGAAATAAACCTGGGAAAACAGAAAGAAATTGAGATAAAAGGTAAACGTGTAAACAGGTCACCTGTGCCCTGCACTTTAACAGTTGTATTTTTTACTGTGTTCTGTGTGGATATGCTCTCTATTCTTACTGCATATATGTGATCACTACCCGTCTTCAAAATGCATTAACCAACAAGTGTGTAAGTAAGTAAGACAAAAACTGTGGAGGCTCATAGGCTCAAGTGCTAGCAACTAAGAAGACCAGGGAATCCAAGGGCAACCCACTGCACAGACTGAGTGTCTAAGGCCAGCTGTTGGACTGGTCCATGATTCCTTCTGTACATATAAGTATGTATGTGTATGTGTGTGTGGTCCATTTATGGTCTTTAATCCCAATCTACTGGTGAAATGCCATAGGATCATACTTTCCATGCTATTCATATTTGTTTGAGTTTATGTAGGTGCTGCTGTTGAAGGTGCTGTTTTCCATCCAATTTAGTATGGGGTGCCTGGCCATGTGTGTGTGAATTTTGTGTGTGAGGGTGTGTGGTCATCCATGCAGGCCTGTTGAGAACCAATACTTGGCCTCACTAGTGGCTGGATCTGGGGACAGGCAGCTGGAGTAGCCAAGTCTATCAGCTGCCAAATTCATCAAGCCTGAATAGTCATGTTTGACCTTGTGGTGGTTGAAACTCCCAAGAATCTAATTTTTAAGTTCAAGCCCCCCTCCCACAGTTTGCCCTTGTGAGAGTTTAGTGATGGTATGGACTTGACATCTTTTTCACCTCATGTGGAGAGATTTCAGACAAAAGACAACCATTCGTTATTGGGGGAAGGAGAAAATATTTACAAAGGTTTATTTACACCCACATATGTGTATGACCAGTCTTCATGAGCAAAGATTTGGGAAGGTCATTACCCTTCGAGCCTGCGCAGTGGATTTTTTAGGTGAGACACAGTGTGTGCTGAACTGAGCCCACCCTTTAATCCTGAGGTTCAACTGCCGGGGCCGAGCGAGCTTGGACAGTGGCAGTGAGGTCCTCAGGATGTAGGTTTGTTTAGAGTGATGTTCTCTTAGATGGATGGCCTTACAGGGCTGACGAGCTCCGTCTGCCCGGGGAACTCCTCTGACCAGGAATCGAACCTGGGCTGTGGCGGTGAAAGCGCCACATCCTAACCACTAGACCACCAGGGGGCCCCTACACCCACGTATATATTTACATTAAATTAAATTTCTCCTTTTCTTCAATGAAAGTCCAAGAAGAAAAGAGAAAAGTCTTTCTGTCACTCCTCAGGCCACAGTTCCTTCATTTCAGTTTTCTTGTGGCACTGGTTAGTGTCCTCCATTTTTTCCAAGGCAGCAGATTTAAGTATGGCAGTCAGGATTTTGGTTCTTACTCTGTGGAGATTCCAACTCCGAGCCCGAGCCTTCAGGGGATTTCCTTGTAGATCTTCATTCCTCTTGGGTTAGAACATTGCAGACAGCTTTCAGTTCAGTCTTACCAACGCTCTTTTGCTCTGTCTCAGCTCACCAGCTTGATAGAAGCAGCAACAGCAGCAGAGGGCACCTCCTTCGCATTCCGTCCTGGCTCAGCTCTCAGGACAACTCTGGGTTTTCAGCTCTTCTCATTTTGTTCTCTAATATTTTTTTGTTTGAGAGTTTGTCATATAAGCCATGTTGTTTGATAAATCGAAGTGTTGTAATTCAAATTGACAGCTTTTGATTTAAGAAGATAAGTAATTTAGAAACATAGTGACTTCCCTATCATGGTATAATTATGCATTTCAATATTTATTGGGGTTTCTCCATAATACTTGTCAAATGCAACAAATGTTTCAGGCTTTCAAATACATTAGCTTTTAGCAGGCAACAGTCAAATTTTATGGGGTTTTTCAGCTTAGACCTTGAACTGAAGAATTATTCTTCAGTACTTCACATGCCTGGCATGCTTTAGAAAGCATATAAGGAAATTCAAAATCTGGTGAGATTACTTTCCATTGGCCTCCATATTTATAGTTATTTTAGGTTTAATTTATTTTTAATGAAATAAAAAATGCAGAATTGATTTATTATATATATCTATGCTCTACATTTTTCAAAATTTAAACTCCTGGAGGATAAGAGAATCAGAAACATTACAGAAATTTTTCAGTGGGTTGCTGCCAGTATATGTTGTGTCACGCACTAAAAATAGTAATATTCTTTATTAATCACAGGCCATTTACAGTCTGATAGAGGATTGACTCTATGTGTCTCCCATTGCATTTTCGGTTCACCTGCTACCATATTATCTATAAATTGAATACTGCAATTAGCTGTTGCTTAATAATGCCATTTCCAAAATGTGGCTGCAGATGAGGTCAGTAAAGTGAAATTGCAACTAAATTTCAAAATTGAAATTTCTGGACTCAATCTTTTAAATGTTTGACACTGAGAATAAGACATACTGTAGAAAGTCTACTTAATGTTGATGCAACTGCTGACATTAGTAGTCAATAACATCAACAACAAATACGTTTGGGGATTTTTCAGTTTCCTCTTGCATCACGATTATGTTTCTTTTTTCTGTTCTCTCAGTTTTTACCTTTACTCAGTGTGTTATAAGAAAAGACTCAAAAGTCAATTCTTCTTTATTTTCTTCTGTGCTTCCCTTTTCTGCTGCTTTTCTTCTTATCATCATTATCCACATTTCCTTTTTCTTCAACCGTAGTTCATAAATGAAATTACATAAGGCAAAGAAAAAAGAAACTGAGCAATATCAGTTTGGTCAGTAGCAAAAAAAAATATAAAAAATAATACAATCTAGATGATCTTAGGCAGCTCAAACTTTTATTTTACTATTTTTGCGAATGAGCATCTATAAATATAGCTTGCTCCTGCTTAATAAAAGTGTTGCAAAATTATTGAAAAATTGTTACTAAGACATACTTTGTAATTTTTTTCTCAATTTAATTTTTTTTCTCAAAAATACGTTTTCAGAAAAAAAATTGGAAAACTCTTTTTTTTTAAAAAAAGCTCCAGAATTGGAATTAATTGATATTTTAGTTATGCATGTGATTCAAAACTTTGAGGAATCAAGTCTTTAGGAATAATGACTGGATGTAACAGATGGCTAAGTAAATCTGTGTTTATCTCTGGACTTGATGAGTGTGCCAACAGTTCCCATAAGAGCGTGCTGTTGATGTGCAACTACCTCGGAAGTGTCAGAGGAGGATGTGTCAGGTGTTAAGAGTACTGTGTACTGAGCAGAGTCTACAGGCAGGAAACATCCCATAGAAAGCTATGAGATGCATGAAACCTTTAGATATTAATTTACCTTCAAAGTCTAATTTGAGATGTTCTCTCTGTGTGAAGTAAATCAACATTATTTTCCAACTTAACAAATGTGCAAAAGGGAAAACCTGCAAGTGGAGTTTCTATGAGACATAATATTTTTGATATCTGAAATACACTGAGATGTATAGTCAAGCTAAATATTCTTGGCACTTGGATGAATAAAGGCTTTAAAAATCAAGTGTATAGCTAAAAGGCAAAGTATATATGGAATGCCACTTTCTTAAAAATTAGATCCATAAGTGACTGCATTGCTGAGTTATATATGATTTAAAAGATTTAAAAACATTCAGTTTCCTTTATTGCATTATGCAGATTCTATATAAAATTTAATAAATTATTACATATATAAATACATTTTAGTGCAGCTCCTTAAAAAGTAAAAAAATGTAAAACATAGATTTCTCCGAGATTGCATCATTTAGGAGGTGAGTAGTTCCCTGAAATGAGCTGAAGTACTGACACATCTGCAGATGTCCAAATTGTTACTGATACTTTTATTCCAAAGTCTATTAGAAAAATACCTTCTAGGACAAGACTATTTGCCTTACCAATATTTCCTTTTTTTTTTTTTAGGTACCCACAGCATACAATGAACAGAATTTAATTGCCTTGTGTTCTGTTCTCATCTCTTCCTAAGTTACCGAAGAAGGCTTTCTGAAACACTGGTTTTGCTTTTGCAGCAGCTCTGAAGATCAGATAAAATGTTCCAGGAATTCCTGCTGTATTGAAACCCATAAACCACAGGTCTAATGATGAAATCAACAAAGTAATGATGTCCATTGCTAAGAATTATCTTCATTTTTAATTCTAGTTCAAATTCATGCTTAATATTGAAAGATGAGAAAAAGGATTTTCTTTTACATTTTTCCACAAAATGTTTCTGCATAAAAGGTTATCATCCAAACTAGCATGCTGGAGGAGGTTTTGTAACATCAGGCAGACAAAAGATAGGTTTTTCTTTCAGTTTTACTGTCTACTGCAGGAAAAAAAGAGAAGGAATTCAAGCTTTTTATTTTATTATTTTTTAGCTTGAAAAAGTTTTTGATATGGCTTTGTTCCTTCAGAATTTGAAATAGCTTCTGAACTTTTAGCAGGTTTTAATAAAGGAGAACTTCATAGTATCAAAGCAGTGATCAATATAAGGCATTGGGGTCTTCCAATATAGGTAGCTTAAGTATGACCTCTGTGGTTTCTGAGTCTTGTAAAACAGAAATATAAACTTGCAAATCAAGGTTATATTTTTTTTCCCATACAGGAAAAGTGGACATCATTGTTTGATGTTTGTGCTTTTAAATGCCTTAGATTTTTAAAGCTTTGCTTTTAAAAGATACATCAGTGCCTTAGGCTCATCTTACATAAAACTGTAAATCTTTTTCTATAGATACAACAATAATGTCTTGTAAGAAAAGTAATCGGAGTTATGATTACAGGTTCAGATCACTCATTTAAATGAACACTGTAATTGAAGAACTGCCAATAATTGAAGAGACAGAAACATTAAAGAAGAAAGGTAACTATAACAATAATGTTTTCAAATATTTGATTGAATGATAAGTTTACTTGGATGTTTATAGTATAGAAGATAGGAAAATGCATGAGGAACATATGATGCATATATTATTTTTAATAATTTTAATCCAATTGCTTGTTCTGTATTGACCTCTTGCCTCCTTATCAGCTCTCTCTCAGTCATCTTCATATATGTTTCCTGAAAACTGTGGGTAAGGAGTAAACTTTCGAATTTAACTTGAATCTGGATTTATGCTACATATATTTACAAAAGAATTGTTGCTGCATATATTTACTTGCACCTAAGTCACATGGTGTAACTAGAATGAGTTGTAATCAATAGGACCAGTCTCAGCACGTACAGTTCATGTACATAATCATAAAACTGAGATTAGAATGGGTATTAAAATGGATAAAAGGAAGCAGTATTATATGAATTATTTGCATTATTTTGAGGAGAAAAAATTCTATCAGTGATTTTTTCCTTTCAAGACCTAGTCATCGAGGCTTAAATTCTTAAAAAGACCTGTTTAAATAGAATGTATAGATTAATACTTGCACAAATTAGCTTAGAAATAATTAGAATTTGAAATCAGGAACTTTAAGTTTATACTGTGTTAAACTACAGAGAAATTAATTTCACAAGTTTTCAATATTCAATATTATTTGCTTAGGGAGCCTCACAAAAATCCTGAAAGTGGGAAGATGGTATGTTTATATGATACTTCTGGAAGCTGCCTACTTGTTCCTTCCACAAAACTGATTTTAATAGGTGTTGTTAGCAGTTATAAGTGCCATGATAGTCAGTTTACATACAGAATTTCAGTCCTATATGCTTGCTTCACTCTAAGACTGAGCAAAGAAAGTGCAAACAGAAAAACATAGGTATTTATAGAAACTGATATAAGGATAAAACCCAAGCAACTACCTCATTTGTCTAATTACTTTTTACAAATTTCCTTCTTATTTCTTTTTACTTATGTTTTCCCTGAAAATAATAAAATGGCAATTTCTGCAGAATAAAAAAGTGATCTAACATTTTATTAAATAAAATTGACATAATTATGTTAAAATCAAGTAAACATTCCATAAGATTCTAAATACTTTTAAATTATTTTCTTTATTTTTTACTCTTATATCTCAAAATACATCTGTCAATAAAAGAAAAAAACATTGATTTTCCGTCAAATTTCTGAAATACAGCTACAGAGAAAATGGCACAAAGAGTTTATTCATAAATAAAGCAGTTTGATTTCTTGAGTGGGTTTATACCATCCTTTATCAGTAGATATATAAATGATCATTTCAGTATGAATATTAACTATTTAAGCAACCTCATAGCAACAATTGTCATAGTTTTAGTAGGTATACTATATAGTGCACAATATTTATTTAATTAAATATATATTTTCACTCATGACTGAGTAACCTAAGACTTAGCTATATCAAGCATTCACCTTCCTCATGGGCTTCAATTAATTAAGATCTTCAAAGATTAAATACCGAGCTTTAGTACTGTGCAACTGGCTCTAAATATTTCTCTGGTGGGAGTAGCTGCAATATGATCTCTGTGGAATAGCTGCAATACAATGTCTTCCTTCTGTACTTAATGATCTGTCCTTTCAAAATCTGAGATGAAGAAACAGGTGCTAAAGGAAATGAAAAGTTTTCTTCTCTCCGGAGGATTTCTGACTAATATCTGAGAATTACTGCTTTGAAAACGTTGTGTAACCAAATGCTTCCATTATTTGTTATGCCTTCTTTCATTTCTTGGTCTTGTGAAACACCAGTTTGTCTTTGAGTTAGAGCTTTTTCATTTTGACCTCAAGAGCAAGTAGAACATTTGAAGATCCATGATTTCCCTATATGAGCAATTTTTTGAAGAGAAGTTGAGTAGTCCTTTGATATCCAAGTTTGTCAAGCTCTTATGCTAGTCCCCTAAGCTTCTATTATATTTAATTTTTATTTTCATATTGTTTTCTAAATTAATTGACTAGAAACTGAACTCTCTTGAGCTCTCTTAGCCAAGCCCTGCATACAGATCATTCTGTTATGGGTTTAGTATTCTAGGCTCCACATTTCTATCCAGACTGATGAAGAAGAACCAAAGGTAACTAACATTTTCTCTTACCATTAAATCTGTGCTCCCTTCATGTATAGTCACAGAAAGAATTGGCATCAACGCAAGAGGAAGCACCTTGATTATCTGCCTAAAATTAGATGGGATGTTTCTCAACCTAACCATCTGGAATGACTGGATAGATATTTCATTTGCACAAAATGATCGAGTTATCACTTGGCAGCGCTTCAGGACCAGTGAAGAATGTAACATAGAAAAAAAAAAAGATTTTGCTATTATATATTATTCAAAGCTTGACTAAGTATATGGGTTTTTTTAGTAGTAAACAAATGTAGAAATCAATATTGTCAGCGTTGTCAACTTTTTTGATATTTCATTTTGCTGATGAAATATTTGTGTTCCTTATTACTGAAGAGTAAGTAAAAACTTATACCTGGCCTCAACTAATATTAAGACCTAAATCAAACTTTTGGATTTTCTACAGTTGTTTGAACTCTTTGAAGATCTGATATGATAGATCATACATTTAGTATTATCAATACAATATATATTTCAGGGTCAATACTTAGAGGTTTGCATTATAGCCCCTGACCAAATTGGAGTATCATCTGGAATATAGAACTGCTAATAGATTTTAGCAAAATGATGCTGCTTTTTTTTCTTTTTTTTTTTTTTTTCTGTCATAGAAGCAACAATTACAGAAGAAAAAAAAAAAAAAAAAAAAAAAAAAAAAAAAAAAAAAGAGTCAGTTAAAAAAAAAAAGGACAACAGTAAAGTATCTATTTCATAAACCCCTAGATTTCCTGGTGCATTTTACTCAAGTAATGGATAACTGCGATATTGTTCATAGGAAAGTTATACAAATTCTACAGGGACACTCCATGACGAGATTGAATTTTTTAAGCATGTGTGGGTAAGTATATGGCTCACTCATCACAAGCACAAGAGATCACAGGATGGCCTGGGCTGGAGAGGAACTTAAAAGTTACCTAGTTCCAATCCCTCTGCCATGGGCAGGGATACCTTCTACTACTAGACCAGATTGCTCAAAGGTGTCGCTGTTCATGGAAGGGGGGTTGAACAAGGCAATCTTTAGGGTCTCTTCCAACCCAAATCACTCTGTAATTGTGTGATTCCATTCTAAAATTCATGAAGTCTCATAACATTAAATACAGCAACTGTTCACAATATAGAAATCTTACAAAATGGGAGTAGTCTTGATTTAAAGAAACGTGGCCATTAAAATAAACTCTGACTGCTAAAAGGAAGCCTTTTTCAGTTGTTCCCTGTATTGTATTCCATGCAGACTGGTACAAATAATTTATTCTGTAAAATTTAAGATATGTATAAAAAACCCCCATTACTCCAGTGTTTAATACTAGGGTTAAATTTAGAACTATTGAACAAACTAGCCTAAGCTATAGCACTTCATTAAACTTTGGCTCAAAGGACTCTGAACTGTTATAGCTTACTTGCACTGAAGTAAAAGGAAAATTCAAATTAAAGTTGTTCATATATGTATGCATGTAGGGAATCACTTATTCTGCTCTATGTATCCAGCAATCAGAGGAATAAAAGTATACAGTATTAAGACTAGTTACTAATTCAGCACAATTTGTTCAAAATACTTTGTAAGACAATTTCTCCAAGAGCTTTCTGTGACATTTGTTAATTGTATAATAATGTGTGCAACTTCTGTTTGAGGGAGTGGAGAGCAGAATGTCTTTCTGGTAAACAATCCAGGACTAAAATGAAAAGACTGAAATTTTTTTTTACTTGAATTAATGAAAAAGGACTGCGGATTCATACACATAAGAGGTTCTGTTCATAGAGACGGCATAAGGAAAAGCATTTTGGAGTGAGATCAGCAGGGAGTTAACAAGATCATTTGAGGATGTTTATCCACATGCCATGTGAGGAAATGCTAAAAAAATGGGGATTGTTTAGCCTGCAGAAGAGAGCCAAAGGGGGATCTTATCACTACTACAAGCAACCAAGGCAAGAAACTGGAGAAGACAGAGCCAAACTTCTCAGCTGTGCAGAGTGGAAAGCAAGAGATAACAGACACAAGCTGGAACACAGGATAAGGAAATTAAATAAAATCCTGCTATATAATAAAAAATTGCCACAAAGGTGGTCAAGCACTGTGACAGGTTTCCCAGAGAGACTATGGAACCTGCATCTTCGGAGATATTTAAGAACCAAGTGGACATGCCCTTGAGCAACCTGCTGGATGTGCTCTGAGTAAGAGGTTGGACTAGATGACCTCTGGAGATCTTTTCTGACTTATATGACTTGATCTTCCACGTAAGGAGAAACCTTGAGAAACATGGGAGATTTTAATTTTATTTCCTCTCTTGTTGCAGTGGATAAGTAAGGAAAAAAATCATTGTAGAAGTATTGGGCAAAAATGTGACACTGACTACTCTTTTGCTCGTGCTTCCAGTGTCTCGAAAGATAAATAATACAAGTCAGATTCCCTGTAAATTGCTGGAGATCTTTAACAACTTTCAGAACAGCTCCAGATTAGCAGAATTCTGAATTGTCAATTGCTGCAGCAACAAATAGATTAATTCCAGTAGGATAGATCCAGGCAAAATAATTCTGACTGCACTGAGGTCAAATGTAGAGGGTTCAGCCTTAGGTAATAACACAGACTGTCTACTCTTCAGATATAGCATGGTCTGCTTTTTACTGCAGACATTTTAAGGAGTGCTCAAGTAAAGTGCAGCATAGATTTTCTTTGGTGATGACATGACTAGCAGTCTATAGAGCAACAGAATTAACACAGTATCCCTTAGACACCATGCACTGAAACGGTGTACCTGTATATCCCAAAACATAAAACTTACATTACCAGGAAGAAACCGAGATACAGTCCTTGAAGGAATAACATGTCCCTCACTGATGCTTTAACTGTTAAGTAATGTGAAACAATCTCTTTTTCAATCATAAGTGAGCAAAACAATTTTTTTCCAAAATACATTATTTCAGTTTGAGATCTTTATAACTTTTAGGATTTCTGAATTTTAGTTTCTTAGAGGTGTTTGCCCAGATTATTCCACTTGAGCAATCTAATGTCGGTACTTAACTCCCAAAACATTCAAACATCAAAGCTATTTTTTCTCTATATTGACTCTATGAGAAACCCAGGCAGCAGAGTTAGATTATCAGAATTGCCATGGCTCACACTAAAATTTGCTTTTCAAATATGGCAGTACCTAACTTAGGAACACTGGGCTGCATAAAGTTTCATCACCTTGTCCCATTCTTACAAGCAGGAAGAAACAATGATTAAATGAAGTGTATTTTTACCAATGACCTGCACTGAAATCTACTGCAGCCAAAGTGCTAAATGTATAACTGAATCTAATTAATTAGAAATACTTATGAGGAGAATATCTCTTAAACCCTTCTCTTCAGAGGTCTATGAATACTCTCTGAACTGTTATCTGAGTAGATCACTAACATGGGGTGAAGGACAAGAGAAGCTGGACAGAAAGGGGAAAAATGCAATTCAGTTGCAAACCATGGTTTTAAGTCTTGATTTTGAGTTTCAAACTGAAGTTTAGCTTAGGTAATCTTGTGTAAAATCTGAATGAGATAATTTTACATACTTTTCATAGTTCTTAGACCATTTTAAGCACTTTCATAAGATAGTTCTCCCTCTTAGTCTTAGGGTTTGGTTTTACAGCTCACTTATACTGAACTAGAACAATGCTCCCACTGTGATTCAACGTTCTTTTCTGCACACAGACAAATTTCATTCTGTCTTCTAACACTAGTTTTTATAATGTTTTGCAAGACATTGGAACAGTATGCCCATTGAATACAACTGCTCTCAGAAAAAAAGAAAAAAGGTTTTTGGAGTGAT
Organism: Pipra filicauda; assembly: GCF_003945595.2. Classification (NCBI taxonomy): domain Eukaryota; kingdom Metazoa; phylum Chordata; class Aves; order Passeriformes; family Pipridae; genus Pipra; species Pipra filicauda. The sequence goes on along the minus strand of NW_024104365.1, from coordinate 2,329,590 downwards.
TTTGAGTAAGCTCAGCTGCTTTTGAATCTACTGCCTAAAATGTGTCTCTTAGAATACAACTTCATTCCCTTTAAAGCTTTTCAACAGACAAATACAAATGAGAATGGTAGCATGATTAACTCTATGGCCTCAAGTATAGTTTGATGTTTATTTCTGTGTTTCTGAAGTTAATGTTTAATCTCAAATTACCCAGAAGTTTGTATCTAGGCCAAACTGCTGCAGCAGGGTTTCAGAGGAATGGTGGTTTTGGCTGTTTTGTTTGTAAATTATTTTCTCATTGCTAACAAACCATTTCTTTCTCTTTTTATTCTGCATTCCTGAGCAACATCTGAAGAAAACTGGATGACTTGAAATTTTTTTCCCATATGCTTGCTGTGCTTTCTTCTTCACAGCACAAGTAAATGTAAAAAAAAGGTAACAAAAATTTCTTTATTGGATCAGATTCTCAGGTGCTGTAAATCAAATTGCTAAAAAGATCTTATTTCTTTTGCATTTGTCATATTGCCCATTTAGAAGGAACAATTTCTCATTACCTATCATTTCAGTACTGTGAATGACATTCATTTCTGGGAGATAAAATTTAATATAAAAGCAACATTCCTGAAGAAGAGCAAAGTACACATATGAAAAAAATGTTTTGTTTTCAGGAACATTGACTGACCTACACAAATTAATAGATTAGACTACTGTAATTGCATCTTGAAGTCCTTTAGAGAAGAAAAGTTTGAAACCTCTCTTTCAGCATCTTGAAACTGTACGTATGAATGTTTTATAAAGACAAGTTTGGAAAAGATAGGGAGAGAAGAAGAGTTTTGATGTAAAATAGCACCTGGGATGTCACTTATATTCTTTACCATTAGCATATTCAGTTCACTTGTTATCTTGCTTTTGTCATTCTGCAGCGCATTTCTAATATACACACACCTTGTCATGTTTTCCTTCTTACTGTAACTTTCATTATTCTTTAGTGATGGAACTATCTTCTACATGGAAGTATCTTCTACATGACAACCTATATTTTCACTAATAAATGCATTTTATTACTTTGTAATTAATAAAAATATTATATATTTATGTGTAATAATTAGTCACCACCTCTAGCCTTCTTATCAGCACATTCAATGATTCATAACACAGGATTCACAATCCTGTAGTCATGTACACTTCCTGCAGTGTACAGATAACTACTCAGAAATTAATGTGCAAATAAAGTCTTCAGATTCAGCTTCTTTCTGTCCCTTTCAAATTGTAACTGGCATACTTAATTTCCATTTAACTATAAAACCTGCAGTTGTAATTATATTGCTAAAATGATATTCCATCCATGTTACACCATATAGCATCTGCTACAGTTTTCTTCAAGCTTGTAATTCACTATACAGATGTCTAATTCCTGATTTTTCCTCTCTAGTGAGGTCAGAGTGTCTTTTATAGTCCCAAATACTACGTGAAATAACATATTAGATGTACCTTGTTATGTGCAGAATTCAACTGGATTAGAAAGTAGAATTAGAAAGAAACCTCCTGTCCCCTCCCTTCCCCACTCCGTTCTCCCTCTCCCTTGTTCCCCTCCCTCTACCTGTCCCTGTCCTTCTCCATCTCCCTCTCAATGTTCCTGTCCCTTTCCATCTCCCTCTCTCTGTCCCTGCCTTGCCCCACCTCACCTCTTGCTTTAGTCATATTCCCCTGGCACAGTTTCTCATCACCTGTCAGTCATTTTAATATTTCAAATGGCATTTACTAACAGGAGATGAAATTTAACATAAAACAACATTCCCAAAGAACACAGAAATATACACAGCTTTTTGCCCTGATACCTTTTTCTTCTGTCTGCCTCTGGCTCTAACTCTATATCTTTTTTTTTTGTTTTGATATGCATGAGCCTTCTTAAAGGTAAGGCAAGTTGTTCTACAAATTGTTGGTTTCATCAATTTTAGCCTCAGGTTCAAAATGTCCACACAGAAAGCGATAGGAAGATGAGATCAGAAATTGATTTGAATTTAATTTAAACTCCATGACAAGGAATGAATGATGTTTCAAAACAAATTCATCCAACTTTTTTGTTCTTCTCTAATCTATTAAATTTCTCCAAAGAAAGACTTCAGATTTTATCTTTTTTGGAGGTTACTGGGTTTTGGATTTTTTGTATGTGCATATTACATTAAATATATTACTTCAGAATATGTAGGTACAGAGTGCCTGTGATTTTTGTTCCTTTACAGTTCTGGAGGACTTTATTTGCTGCAATTAAGCATGGATTTTATCATTCAACTGCTAACAAAAATAATAAAAACTTTGTGGTGCATTTTAGCTTTTGACAGGAGTGATCTGCACAGGGCAAATTGTACTTGAGAAGATTAAATTATCATTTTCTTCTACCTCGTATAATAATGAACCTAACTCTTGGAATGACCCATTCAGTTGCAAGAAATAGCTTAGAGGTTAAATAGAAATTTTTGAGAGAACCATTGGCAATCAGTGTGCATTGTACCTAAAGCTAAGTATATTATTTAAGGTGATTAATTGATAAAAGCTCCATAAATGATAATGTAACTTGAAATTAGGGACCATGTTCTGGACATCATACAACCCCAATATCAGAAAGGTAAAAAGCCCAACAAGAAAACTTGACTTGCAGGTTATTTCCTATGGCAAGTAACCTGCTACAAATGTGAAAGAATGACTGCACATTTAATATCTTGTCACCTCCTCAGTTGTTAAAAATCTATGATTTGGAAGTTCTGGGATTTCTGGGTACTGCTGTATTTACCGGGTCTTTTTATGGCCATTTCATGACTCCCTCTTGGAGTTGTCATGTTTATTTGCTGACACTCATCATCTTGTACTACATGTTCTTGAAGCCAGAGAACATAAACATCACTGAAAAGCAATTTCCAATATTATTTTAGACACTCAAGTCTGCCACTTCCAGAGTTCATCCTTTCTAAACTGTTTACCTAATCTACTCCTCCTGCAAAGACAAATTTTCTGTCTGTTTCTTTTCAAATAACCTTCAGATTCCAGGAGAAAGAAACCAGTAAACTACTGAAGCAGAAAGACTGTTAAGCTGGAAAGATTTTGCAAGTAATGAGACATTGCTTAATTGCAGCTTTGCTAAGGCAGATTTTAAACAGTAGACAACACCACTGTGTCTTGCGGTTCTGTCTGCAAATCTTTAATATTTGCATAGAAGAAATCTTGGCTACATAAAATGTTGTTTGAACTGCATTGTCTGCTAATAAATCAACTGTAAGTGGAAAGGTCTTTCAAAGAATACAAACTGGCACTATTAGTAAGGAAACAGGAAAGTCTCTTGCATAATTTTTATAAAATACAAAATCTCAGCTTCAAAATCCTTGGTTATATGCTTTTCTTAGTTGACTATGAGATATCTATCAATTTTTGATGTGCTGATCATAAAACAGCATTCCCAGATTTGGATGACTTCCCAGAATTGCATTATACTGGGATTGCAGCTCAGTTTTCATATACTTATGTGTCTCAAAATATAGGTTGATGTGCTGGAAAGCAAAATCTTGTGAATTGAGGTATTCAGATTTCTGGGTATAATTTTTATTATTGTTTCAAAAGAAACAAGAAAAAAAGAGTCAGTTTCATTATTTTCTTTTGCTGCAAAATTTATATAAAGGTTAGTTAAATACTTCTACAAATGTTAATAACGTGAAAAGATTATCAGTTTTATAGCAGCAATAAAGATGTATATTCATAGCAAAAAATGACTATATGCTTCATTGGGGATAACCTCCTTAGAAAAAGCCAGGCATTACAGTTACTTGTAAAGTAAATTTCTGTTATGATGTTTCTTGTGTCATTTCAGTAAGATTGTTTCAAAAACCTTGTCAAGAGTTATTGGCATAATCTTTTAAAATAGTTTAAATGATTTTAAAATAGGTTAAATGATTTTAAAATAATAAAATAAATTTTAAATTTTTTCTGTTGTGCATTATTTTTTTTAAACAAAATTTAAACTTTTTATACATTTACATCCTATTACATGTAATTTTCAAAGAACAGGTTCAATTAGAAGAAGATTTATAACTAATCAGTTTTTTTCTTCTTCCTCTTTCACCTGTCCTAGCAGCACAATGAAGGGCCAAAACAGGCAATAGTTCTTTCAGAACAGCTCTTTGGACAGCAGCAGAGCAATGTAACATATTCTCGTAAACATTTTCCCTATGAAGGTTTAAGGATGAACAAAGAAGCTTGAAATAATTAGTTAATGGTAAACTATAACAACAGTCCCTATGCACAGTGTAGACTGCAAAAACTGTATTCTGTTAACACAGCACTGTATTGGTCCCTACCATACAGTGGTGTGCCAGTGTTGGCCAATACAGTTTGGCTAGAGTTAATTTTCTTTGTGGTAGCTTGTATGAGGCTATGCTTTGGATTTGTGAAAAAAGTGTTAACACACTTCTGTTCTAGGTGTTGCTGAGCAGTGCTTAGACAAAGTCAAGGCCTTTTCTGTCTCCCATGCAGCCATGCCAACAAGGAGGCTGGGGTTTCACGAGAAGATGGGAGGGAAAAAAACTGGGGCAGCTGACCCCAACTGACCCAAGCATGACACCATCTGATGTCATTCTCAGCAATAAAATCTGGGGAAAGAAGAAGGAAGGGGAGTTGTTCATAGTTATGGTGCTTGTGTTCCCAAGTAACTGTTAGGCATCACAGAGCCTGGCTCTCTCGGAAATGGCCAAACAGCTCCCTGCCAATGGGAAGCATGAATGCCCTGTTTTGCTTTGCTTGTGTGGACAGCTTTTGCTTTCCCCAATAAATTGTTTTTATCTCAACCCACCACTTTTGTCACTTTTACCCTTCCAATTCTCTCTTCTATCTTGCAGTAGATGAGTGTCTCTGTGGAGCTTGGCTACCTATCAGGGTGAAACCAAAACAAGTAGTGTTTGGAATACCATGATTATTTATAACAATGAAAGAGGGTCTCAAAATAATCTAAAATAATTTTAGCACAAGTAGGAACTCCCTTCCATAATTTCTGCAGTGATGAGAAATTACATTTTTTAAAAAAAGTATAAATACTGTAAAGTCAAAGGAATATTAGAACATAAAAGTAACAGCAGTGTTTTACCATCTGATGTTAAACAGTTGATAAATATTAGGTAAAAAAATGATGACTACTTCATTGAAAAGGATAAATTTGGGCCAGGACACAATTATTTTTCAACTAATCACATTACAGCAAAACTAGGGATATAGCTATGACATTCATACAGAGTGTCCTCTTTGAAATCTTTTTTTACTTAATAAAAAACATTTGAATATTTTCCATTTTCATGCATCTGGAAGGCCTTCACTAGACAAGTCTGCACTGCAGAAATATCACAGAAATTTTTGACAGAGTCTAAATCATTAGTTTATTAACTAGACAGCCTTTGGACTGCAGTTGTTGACTGCATTATAGCACAGATTAACTTCTGCTCTTTGTCACCCTATAGCTGTTCCTTGTTTGTTTTCAGATCGACGGTAATTAAGTCTGGAGTTCTGAAGTGCTCTTGCTCTTGCTCTGTCTTGCAGCAGACTCAAAGAGCATATGCAGAAATCCTGAAAAAAAAGGATAGCTTGGGGTTTTTTTCAGCACTGGTTCTTGTCTTTGTCTTTCTGTGGCTGTCACTAGTTTTGCTGTTGTTGCATTCCTAAGCCATGTATCCTAGACCTGCACTCTTTTGACAGATGATGGCTCCTGTGTTCCAAAATTCCACTCTGGGAGTATGGGAGAAGGCTTTTCCATACTGATAACTTGTCCTAGTATGTGACTGGGATGTGCTTTGTGCATTCACCAACACACAGAAAACAGAAAAGCTGTCTCACACAGTATGTAGAAATGGTCTCTATTTGCTTGACAGAGTTGGAATTTGGTGATGAAATGAAAAATTTGTAGATTAAGGCCTTTATCACTATAACATAGGCAAAAGTAGTTACAATACAAGTAACATATGTGCCAAGTGATCTGAACTTTGAATCAGAGAAAGAAAGTTTACAAATTAATCCACCATACTCTTTAGCTTTTAGCTTTTCTTCTGTGACTTCCATCAATAGTGCCAATTGTAATTGTTTCTTTATAACACATGATTTTATGGCTTTTGTAGAACATCATCATAACTCTGTTAACTCACAAGTGCTTCTCTAAAGTTTCCCCTATAGAATATCTGCTACAACCTTCTGCTGTGTTTCGGTGGAAAAGGACTACCTTGTGAGTGTTCCACTCAAGAATTCTTTGTCTTCAACCTATTCTATGTGACAAGGACCAATTTGTTTGAAGAAAATTTGCTAAAGGATTTAACAAATGATGAAAAACAAATAGTTTTTAGAAGCATACGGTATTGAACAGGAGACACTAATTCTTTCACATACAATCTTGTCAAAGTTCTGTGGAGCAAAGCTAATACAACTAGAAAAAATGACGATATATATATCCAGCAACAAAATCCCAGATGAGCAATTTAGCCAGAAGTTGTTCTCCATGTTATAGTTTTGTTTGGGGGGGTTGTTTGTTTGTTTGGTTTTTTATTTGTTTTGCACTAGATAATTTAGTTTTAGAAATAATAGAATATTGGTCATGAGAAGTGATTGGAAAACAAGCCATACTGGGTGAAGTTGCACCAGCTTTTCTACAAAGAAATAAAATATATGATTTTGTCCTTCACAGTAGAAAAACCGTCTTTTCACCTTTCTGTCCCCAAATGCAGTTTCACAGGTCATTCTGGTCTCTATCATCCTACATATAATCAGTTTTCAAGGTGATTTACAGAGATGACAAGTATTTATCAAATTCTATTTGCTGTACAATATGAATTATTGACATGCCCACGGCCCACCATGCTGGCTATTTCATTCAGAGTAAATAGGTGATGATGTCTGTAGTGAGCAGACTGACAGAAATGAGAACAAAAGGATGAAGACAGTGAGAATGTGGTTAAAAATATCAAAACAGAAAATGAAATGACAGAAGAAAGACTGTCAGACACAAGAAAAAAAAAGTATGATGCAAATCAAACATTAAATGGATTTTAAAAAAATTTCCTGATTTATGAAAAATCAACCCAAAAATATTTGGAAAGTTTCATCTTTAAATAGTTTCAGTGCGAGAGGGTCCCTGTCAGGGTTGGATTTATAAGGATTATGGGGTACCAGGCAAAATCCAGCCTGTAAGTATGAATCCTTATAAGCCTTTTCCGTTGGTTTCTGCTGGAGTTGCTTCTATAATGACCAAGTTAGGTGCCCTTCACTTTGGTTAGTGCACCACCATTTTCAGTCGTTCCCTCTGGTACTAAGTAAGCTGGACTGTAAAATTACTTCTCCTAATGAAACAAATCTTCTACATTGATCCTTCCTCCCTGTCCCTGTTAGTAATGCACCGTAAAACAGGCATTTTACTGATATGGCAATAGAAAACATAACAAAACACTATAACAACGTTATTTCATAAGAAAAAAGTTTGAGTGTTCTAATTTTACATCCTATATCTGTTTTAGAGGTTGTTTCCCTTCAAATGATTGCCTAGCATGGCAGATGTTTAAAATGCACATTGGTATTTTCATTTTCAATTGAAAATTAAAAATGAAAGTGCTACTGTGTCTTTAGTGAAGCAACACACAAAAAAATTACAAAGCTCTATTTTGCAAATACTATGTCATCATAATTCAGTTCTTGAGACATTTCTCAGAGCTGCTCATTAAGTTTATTATCACAAATGAAGTTTGTACAATCCCTGTTTTGAATACTGTGTTGACTCACACATAACAGAGTAAGAAACATCTAATAGTGATGTAATCTCATGGGAAACATCCTTTTACTTTCAAAGTAATGCAAATAATATTCTGTGTTGCATTAAATTAGCAGGAGGCTGATAAAGGGTAAAACTTATCAGCTGTATAGTTCTCAATTTTTCTGTTCACTGGTAGTACTAGCAGTTGCTGCAGCAAGTCCAGAATGATAAACCTAATGAAAAAGTCCTTTAATAGGGGCTCTATATCTAACAATTGTCATGTCATGCCAGAAAATCAAGAAAATTTAAATAATCCAAAAAGTCACTTATGTATTCATCTTGATTAAATGAAATGTTAAATATGGGAAGACTGTCAATCTTGAAACAATATCTGGTATAAGCTATGTCTATCATTGATTGACTTTTTCAGAACTACTTATTTTGGTGTATTTTTGCATAGGTTATGCAAACTTGCTTTTCTATTGGTTTTGGTTTCTTTTTTTGTTTGATTGAATTTTTTTTAATTTTTATTTTATTTTAAGATAAATTATGTGGGACACAGCCATTTTCTTACTCCCTGTCCTAAAAGTGGAATGGGGAGAAGATCAGAAAAAAAAATAAGATCTGTCTGTTGAGAAAAAGACAGTGTAATAGGACAGAAAAGAAAGGAGAAATGATAACAATAATAACAATAACAATAATAATAATAATAACAACAATAAGAATAACAATCCTATTACTCCTAACAATAAGAAAAGAATTAGAATATACAAAAGAAGTGGTGAACAGTAAAATTGTTCACCACCTGCTGATCAATGCCTATCCTGACCCTGAGTAGCCCCTGGCCAACTTTCCTCCTAGTTTATATGCTCTCATATCCTATGGAATATCCCTTTTACTGATTTGGGTCAGCTGTCCGGGCTGTGTCTCCTCTCAGCTTCTTGTGCCCTGCAGCTGCCTCACTGACAGGGAAATATAATAAGGTGAAGAGTCCTTGATTTACAATAAGCACTACGTAGCAGCATCTGAAACATCAGTGTGTTATCGCTCTCATCCTAATAAACACAGCACTGTACAAGTTACTGGGAAGAAAATTAACTGTATCCCTGCCAAAACCAGGACACACAACTAAATAAATCAATCATCCAATTACCTAGACTAATCATGAACTAGTTGTTCCAGTAGGTCTTTTATTTATAGATTTTACCATTACTGTCTGGCTGGTATAAAGTATTGAACATGGTTCTTCCCAATTTTGCCATGTTTTGAGTAAGAATAAATGAGTTTTTTCTTTTCTGGACTATTTTAAGCATTGTATCAGCTACACTTTATAACATTTATAAGGTTGGTTCAATATAAGGTCAAACTCACATTGTCTTTCTCTCAGTGGAAACAGGAAAACTATTTCCTGAATATTCCAGACCAAACAAGGAAGCATTAATAAGTCCTCCTTTCCCTAAAGATCCATAAGAAAGTCTATGCTTATTACTACATGCATCCATAAGTGCAAGTTGTGTTACTAATTTCATCTATAATTATAACTGTCGTAGGAAATCTCCCAGGCATTTTCACTGTAAGCTCCCTTATAAGGTTTAAATCCTTGCCTTCTTTTTGACATCCTCAGTGTTCACTATCTCTCTCTGCTTCGTTGAGTACACTTCTCTTAATCTTTGTGAAGAAATAATCTGTTTAGGAGGTTTCCTTTTGAACCACCATGTTAGCAAATTGCCTGCGATAGCAGGGGACTGGAACATCCCTCTCTTATATTCCTGTCTAATGAGAGAATTGATAGTATGCTGAACAGATAAAAGAGACCCATCCTTTATTTATAAAATGGGATTATCGAATAAATCCCACTTGGATTTGATTTTTGCTTTTTTCTTTTTTAATTCTAGTACTTTTATTTATCACTCAAACTCACATAATTTAAATATTTTACATGTTTGTGTTAAAAGAATGCTGAAATTACAAAACCAAGAACTCAAGAAGATACAGATGGTTAGAATTTAAGCTATGTTGTCATTATTTGGTCCCCTTCATTGAGGTCTGTACTCAGCTGTTAGATCATACAGGAAGTCTTTTCAATCACAAAGATGCTTAAAGTGAAATATAGGAATTTAGAAGAGGAATTTAATGCCTAAATTCCAATCCAAAATTTCACTAAAAATCCACAAATCCTCATGTCCAGGGTAGTAAATCTTGAAATTATTTGGCAAAATATGCTTATGGGGTTGAACACACATGTCAGGCAGAGGTTTGGTCTTTTCTTCTGAGGTATAACTGTACTGTATTCAGTGACTGTCTATTCTAAAATATGTAGCAATCTATGAGCCAAGACCAGGATACTCAGAATAAGTTGTTTTCTGGATCTGGGTTTTATTCTGCACTCATAAATCTCGCACTCCTAACTCCACCGTGGCTTGACCTCTGTAGTAGACATAGCAGATGGTGTGGAATAAAGCTGCAGTTTGGGAGAAAGAGTTATCTTGAACTTCCTGAATGACTTTTCCAATCATACCAAGTGCATTGCTATCCCTTAATCCTTCCTTTTTGGCTATATTTTCAGATAAAATTAATGAGATAGGCTAGGAAACTCATGCATTAACACCTACAGTGGTTTCACAATGCTTGGCACTTCCTCTCAGTGCCTCATAATAGTATTGTATGACTGTAACAGAAACAAACTTTCCCCAGAATTCCATTGACCATTTGATAATTTTTTCTTGCTATCACTGTTCTTCTGCCCTACACCTCATTTACTACTTATTTAAACCTTGTTCTGAAAAAAGAATAGTTACTTTCCGGTATAATTTATTTCTGTTGTTGTTTCATTATTAGTCTGTCAGGATGTTATACTCTCTATCTCATAATGCAGAACTAAAAAACACTGAAGGTCAACATTGTTTATTTATTGGAATACTCATGATGAAACCTAAAGAAGTGCAAGAAGAAGTGACGTGTTTCTGCTCCCTTTTACTGTTATCAATTACTGATGCAGGAACTCAGAATCTACATAATCTGATAAAATAGTTCAAATATTGTTCTTCCATAGAGGGATGAAATTCTGGGATCAAATTTTCCACTGATTTAGGGAGGTGTTCTCTTTCTTCAGAAACTGACTCTGGTCATGATCTGGTTTGGTCTATTGACTGCAAACTTAGCATGAATCATGCTCTCTTTCACATATAGTTAAGGATAGAATCAATATATAAAAAATGATAATATTTTATTTACATTTTACCCTTTCAGTTTAAAACCAGAGTTTTAAATAGAATTCAAAAATGCATTTGCAGGTGCAGTTTTCCACCACACAAGCGAAGTTTTCTCACTGGCATCATTGCATCTTGTCCTTGTTTTAAATACTCTATATGAAAACCAAAATTTGTTGTGAAACATGAAACAGAGCATTCGAGAGCTCAGAATACATATAGTTTTCTCAACCATAAATCTAAAGAACATATGAAAGAAAATTTTTTAAATACATATTTGTAAGTTCAACTGTCCCTCATTTCAGCACTTTGGGAGCTCAAAAATTTTCTCTTCTCATCTAAAACCAAATCATATGACATGGTAAGTCTCTTTGACAGCTGTCTAATAAAGTAATGGAAGGAATTAGAATTGTTTACAAGTAGCCCAACTGTATTATTTGTCACCTATTCATCCTGCTAGTATAAAAATATTCCATCTGATTCCAAAACTTAGTGAACTGTTTGGCAGAAGGTACACCTGATTCACCTGATACTAACAATATTTCAAATAAAATATTATCAAATGCCTCCTTCCATCCATGTAACTTGTAAGATTTAAGAGTTGTCTTTTTTTCCCTATTATTTTATTTTTTGCTGCTCTCACAGTCTGAAAGTCATTGAGCTATTTATCATCCACTTACTATTTCTCAGTTGCTGGAACCAGTCTATCTTTTTTGGTAACAAAATGAGAAAGTGTATAGATTGGTTTAGATTAGATAGATGGCATACACTGACTGTGTACAGAATAATTTGGTTGTGGCTTTATTTGATCTAAATGAAGTGAATGTATTTACGTTGATCAATCAGACTGAATAATAATGATACACTTCACAGTGACTTAAATCTGTTTTCCCTGGACAGTACCATGTGATTTCATCCTCCAAAACGGAGTAGCAAAAATGCTCCACTGCTCCATTGCTCTTACACCTGACAACTTTATTTTCACATTTTGCAAAGCTCAGAAGGAATTTTGGAAGTTGTCTATCTCATAAAACATTAACTAGATCTCTCTCCAGGAAAATTTTTCCACTAAAATGTTCCAAAAGAGTGGAAAATAAAATGGACAAAGAAAACACAGTGATTTGGATAAACAGTCATATTCACCAGAGATTGCTTATAGACACACGAGGTACAATAAATTTTGCTTTATGCTCAGTTTAAATAAATGATAGCTGTTGTAAAGGAGGAAGAAAGTGTCATACAATACTGACATAATACTTAAGCCCAATCTTAAATTACTCTGAAGTTAAATAGAGTTCACTTTGGGGCTTACTTTAAATAGTATTCTGACAAAACATCAAATAAAATCACTTATTTTAGCAAGAAAAGGAAAAAAGGTTTACCAAATGCCAGCTCAAGCCTTGCTAAAATGTATGTATGAAAACAAGCAAACTCATAAAATATACTTTTCTCCAAAATGCACTTAAAAGAATATTAAAAATTGATGGCATATGTTAGTAATAGATACCTGGCACAACTCTTCCATATTTTGTAGACAATTCTAGGTGATGTAAGCAGACATTGTTACAGCTAAAATCATCATGATGATGACATCACTCATTTAAGTAATTATTTAGTTATTTAGTATTTATTAACATTTTCACTAAATATTCTTTCCCCTTCCTGTTTTCTTTCTCCTTTCAGTCTTTTCTTGGGGAACACCTTTCTTTTGCAGGTGTAATGCTACAAACAAGAGAATTTACAGTAATACCATCAGTACCAACACTTGAAATAACAGCATTACTTCAATGAATAGCTGAAAAAACCAAGTGGTACCAGAATTGTATATCAAGAAGATGCTTACATTTTACAGAACTTTTTTTCTTCTTAAGTGGCTGTTGTTAACTTAACTGATATTAAAGTTTTTCAGCGATCGTGTTTACTAATCTTGCAGCACTTTTTCATATTCTAAGCCCTTTAAAAACCTCGTGTAAGTACAGCCATTTCTTTAACAAGGTTTCATTGAAAATCTGGAGAGAATCCTTTACTTTTCTTCTCTTCTATTGAGATGACCTACTCTCCCACACTGGTGACATGCCCAGAGTCTAATAGCACATTGAATACAAATGTCATATCCAAAAGACAAAGTTACTGTTCATGGAAAGTCAATGTAGGGTTCTAATTCAAAGCTCATTGAAGCATTCCTGGAGACAAAAAAAAAATAGAAAAAAATACTCGTTTCGGTGACCATGGAGAAAGCCAAGAAATGCAAAAAATATGTTCATTATAGTACTGCTGTATACAACATTAAGGTATATTCATTGCAATGAATGCAAGTAATGGACAATGGAAGCACATAACAATACACTTGGCAGGGAGAACAGTTCCCACAGTGTAAGTGGGGTTGAGGGAGCAATCTGACAAAGGAGAAGGTCACATAGCAGATGATTATCAGCTTGCTCTTGCAGCACAGACAGTTTTTTAATAAAAAATGTATGGTAGGTTGTGTCAGGAGGAAGATTCTCTGCTGTTAATAGAAAGAAATAAAAAGGAGAGATAGCAGAGAAAGTGGAGTTATAGAGTGCTTTAAAAAAGGGTGAATGTGTTAAATTAGTCCGTGACCATATTGCAGAAAGATAGAAAAAACTGTTCTGAATGACAAAATAGAAGATAATTTTACTAGTAGCATGTCAGACCTCCAAAGATAGATGCTGATGGAAAGATCACAATTCTTAAGACATAAAATAGCTACACCATTAGAGCTTTAACTGTGATGCATTTTCCTCCCTCTAGTTTTGAAGGAACTCTAAAAGAAAATTGTATCACATTTTAGCAAGGGACTGATATGATGGATAATAAACGAAACAAGTCATAGGTAACACCAAGTTCTTGATTCTTGGAGTAAAATATTCAAATAAGGATGTAAAAGATTTCTATAAGGCCTGATATTTAAGACTGCAGGTTTTTTTGGGTAGCTAATTTCCCCATGACCTCAAATCCCATAGATTGTTCGAGTAACTGTCTGGTAGGAATGATGACGGTAGAGATATATCAGAAATCCCAGTGTCCTGTAGGGCTGTACCTGTGCATGTTTGTGTGTGTATGTTTTTATCTCTTCATGAACCACAGATGACAGGGGCACTCTGGGCACCACTTGACTAAACAGGTTGCAGCAATGGCAGACATGTTCTGTCTTACCTGGTAAAAGTGGTTAGAATGATCAGTGAAGGATTCTTACATCTCCAAGCCATGAGGGTTCAATTTCACATCTTTTAAGATCTATGACAGTGTCTTCATTAACCTAATTTTTCAAGCTACAATAGCTTCTAAGATGGGAATACTGTACACTTCTAGATCTGAAGTAATGCTCCAGCAAGCAGTTGCTGCCAGAGAGTTGCTGCACTGAGACCAAACCCAAATGTTAATTTTTTGTTGGATAAATTTTCAGGGGGATCAACACGTTGATCTGCCTCACTGCTTCGTTAGCTAATATGCAGGAGGCAGTGAGAGTGTGCTGTTACAGACATGGGGGAGGTTGGCACTGTCAGCATAACACTGTCCCACATGGGCTTGAAGCAGGCAAGGAGCCTCACTGCCACTGGAGACAGGAAGATCACACTCTGTCATGTTGAACAAGTAGGGAAAGGAAAAGAGAAGAGAGCAAATGAAGTAAATAGTACGATAGAAATAAAACAGCGAAGTAAATGCCAAAATGTGGTGTATTTGAACAACACAGTTAACAAAAAAAAAATTGTGTTATGCCTTATTGAAGAGTAACTACATGAGTGAGCACATGTGGGATGGGTGGATAGTTACCAGGAACAACTGGTATAGCCACAGATAGAGGCAAGCACAAACGATAGTGTCACACAGATTGAAATCTTTCAGTAAGGAAGCCTTACAGAGAAAAAGGAAAAAAAAAAGAAAATCTAGGGGGTTTTATGTTTGTGCATCAGAAATCAGGCGCATCTGCAGGAAAATGTACCTTGTTATATTCTGATAGGGGAATAAAAGGAAAGCCAGAGAATGAGAGTTTCTTTTACAGTGTAACAGAGGCACCCAGAGCCAGTGTAGGGGAATCTATGAATATGAAGATACACAAGTATTTGTACCAGATCCATGAACTCTTACTGCCTGAGATTGTTGTGTTTCATTATTATTTGATAATCAGTTGTATTTGATTGACTGTGCTTGATTTGTGTCTTATATTAAAGAATAAAATCACATATTAATTTTGCATATTGTATTGATAGCATTTATTTTCTTAAATCTCAAAGAAATAAAGGTTTACTTATAGTGTCAAAGGGGTTGAGTTATAGTTTTTCCATATAAGATGGACAATACATGACAGTTTAGATGCCATTTAATTTTTTATGAAACAAGTGCATGCACATCATTTGAATACATGATATATTGAAAGTCATATAAAAAAAAAAGATTTTTCAGATATTATATAAAACAGCAGCTGTCCTGGAAGTCCTAAGTGTTTAGTTTTGATGGAAAGCAGCATATATCCTGTCTAGTAATCCTTTTCTTTTTATGTCCCCACTTGCTTTTAATTTCTGTCTTTGCAATCAGAATGTAAATTTTCCTTCTGAATGACACTTGAAAGAGAAAATATTTAAAACACAAAAAGGAAGAAAAGCCCACAAATACTATATACCTTCACTGTTTGCCAATACCACATTTTGTTTTACATCTTATATTTTCAGGATCTCATAAAGACAGATACGTATCAGTAGAAAAATAGAATTCCTAACACTTAAAGTAAATGATGCAGATAACAGAGATTCAGAACCTCTCTGCAAAATGTACACTGCCCTCGTTGTCAGACCCAGCTGTTTTCAAGACCAGGAAACTGTATTATAAAGCAAACAAACAAACAGCTTGAGGGAAAGGTATCCTTAGCTAGATTTATTGGGAAGATCTTTAATATGCCATATGGTGCATTGGCACTTGCAAGAAGTACAGATCTGTGGGTGAATGTACTGAAGTCTTCTGACCAGCACCAGTGGAAAAATTGATGTCACCCTGGAGAAAGAAGTGCTTTCAGCAGTATTTTTTACCAGTGTCACTTGTAATGCATTTCCAGGTAGTCCATTTTGACCCAGTATGCTTTCAATCAAATCAGTGATCTCCATTTAGCCTGCTGTTTAGAGGAATCTCTAGGCATCTTGGTTACATGAAATGGAGGACATTTATAAATTCATCATGTTATCTAACATAGTTTACTTGTATCGGTATATTTCATTCAGGAAATCTAAACAAAAGGATTTACAAAGGTTTTAAAAGCCTTTTCTTCAAGTAAACGGAAAATAAGCAGAACAAACATTGCTCAAAGTGTCTGACGACTCAACAGAAATTTTCATTTTACCTGAAAATAAGTGAATATAGGACGTTTTCACCTATCATGCAGGCATAAATGCTTTTATTGCAATGTTGTCTATCAGAATTTTGTGCTTCCCTTTCAGTAGGAAGCTATGGGATTTTGTGGTTGCTTTTTACAGGAGCTTAGAATATGAACTATAATACACACGTTAAATTCACCCTTGAAATATTAAATATAGTCTTGCCCTCTCTTTATAAAGTGCTAGAGCTTATTCTGTATTATTTAAATGTCTTTTTTACCACAATGTTTTCTCTCTGTGCCATTTTACCTGACACCTTGCAACATCAGCCACCCACTCCAGATACTAAAGGGAAGTACTCAAAGGTACCAGCACATGCTTATTAAGAGGCTTATCCTGCCTGTGAAGGCAGCAGAAAAAGGAAAATGAAGGTTTAACTTCCTTGTCTGCCAATATGTAAAGAAAATAAAAGTTACTGTTGCCTATAAAATGCCATTAACTTTAAAACCAAGGAAATAATTATTTTAATCAAGTGGGGATTGGTCTCCTTTGCCATGTTTCAAGTGAAAGTATGACAGGAAATGGCCTTAAGTTGCACCAGGGGAAGTTCAGATTAGATATTAGAAAAAAAATCTCTGAACAAGTGTTAGGCATTGGAATAGGTTGCCCAGGGAGATGGTGGAGTCACTGTCTTTGGAAGTGTTCAAGGGGTGTCTGGATGTGTCAGTTGGGCATATGGTTTAGGGGTGATTATGGTGGTGGTGCTAGGTTGATGGTTGGACTTGACAATCTTGAAGATCATCAAGTCCAACTTTGATGATTCAGTGATTCTGTGAAATGCACTGTCAACCAATAGAACATATTTTCCACAACACCACCAAGGCAAAATTTTAGCAAAATCCAGAGAGTGGGATGTTTATATGAATAACATTCAGAGTTCTGAAATAGATGGTCAAGAAAAATATCCTTCCTTCCTTCCTTCCTTCCTTCCTTCCTTCCTTCCTTCCTTCCTTCCTTCCTTCCTTCCTTCCTTCCTTCCTTCCTTCCTTCCTTCCCTTTTTCCTTTCTTCTGTTACTTTTTTTGTCTCTTTCTCTCTTTCTCCTTTGTCCACTTTCCTTTCCTTGCCTTTTTTTGCCTTGCCAAACCCTGAGATTAGCTCTGTTGTTTAGAGTCTGGTGCTAATAATGCCAAGGTTGTGGGCTTGCTCCCTGCATGGACCATCTTAAGAGTTGGACTTGATGATCCTTGTGAG
Organism: Pipra filicauda; assembly: GCF_003945595.2. Classification (NCBI taxonomy): domain Eukaryota; kingdom Metazoa; phylum Chordata; class Aves; order Passeriformes; family Pipridae; genus Pipra; species Pipra filicauda. The sequence goes on along the minus strand of NW_024104365.1, from coordinate 2,312,057 downwards.
TCTCTAGCAACTCAGAATATTCTGTGATTCTGTTAAACAGATACCTCGTCTCCCCCCTTCCTTTCTTGCGTCTCTCCCTTTCCCAATTTCCTTCTCTGTTCCATCCATTTTCTCAATCTTCTCCTCTCTCCTTCTATCCCTCATTTCTATCCTTCTCTCTTTACTGCTCTCCTGTATCTCTTTTGTTTGTCAACAACTGTTAAAACATGTTACAAAAAACTTCCCTGGAGATATGGTAACTTTTATGGTAAGAAAGAAAACACATCATCAAGTGTCCTTTTGGCAGAGATAGGTCTCTAAATTTAGACTTAAGCTGTTTCAATAAAAAAAATCTACAGCTTAGTAGGTATCATTAAATTCACATCATGTTTGTTATCCAAGTTGATCTTGACTGTTTACAGAGGAAACTTTTTGGAGATACAACACAAGGGTAATGACAAGGCTCCTCAACGTAACTACAAGGCTCCCTTTGCCATTTCTACTCTGTCGTAGTAAAATAATTGTTCGATATAGAAAACCTTGCTGCCATTAACTTTTATAATCTTTTTGTAAGAGGTCTTATCCTTTAACAAGGGTAATAATAGTTGAAAAAATATGTCCCACAGAAATAAATATTTTATTTACCCTTTGAGCATTACTAGTGGATATTTGTATAGTGTTTTTTTCAGAAAAACTTTTGAGTTTACAAGTTGACAAACCATTAGCTCTTCTTCCTTCTCTCAAGGACTTAAACTAGAAATCACTCGAAGACATAGTTGTAACGTCTTCATTTCTATATCCAATCAAACAGATTTCCTTGACTCCATAGTATAGAAAAGTTTAATTTTCAAATCTTGTGATAAATGTGAATTGTAAATATTAATAATCCTATCATAAAAACACTTAGAGCTATGACATTTTTACACGCCTTTTTCATAGCAATTGATAATTCCCTAGAAGCAAAGCTGTTGGAATTTATCAGCTAATAAAGGCAGAAAGATAGCCAGCAAATTACTGTTAATTTTGCCGCCAGCAAATATTGTTTTCAGTACTGGCAACAGGCTCATTAGCCTTTGTATAAGGCATCTGTGATATTGAGTGATATCTTGAGGGCAGCATTACTTTGTAGTCTTGCCTTCTAGCAAAACTTTACCAACAGAAGTGTTTTCTTATTGCTGTTCTGTTGCTGTTGGTTGTGGTGGACTTGGTGCTTTTTATATTGAATTTTGGAAAACAAAATCAGAGATGTTCAGATCTTCAGATTGCCAGTCCTACTTGTCAGTTTTAAATAGCATCTGAAACAAGCATGGAACTCATCAATCCTTTGGAAATGGACTGTTAATGTAATATTTAATACATTAAACATTATGGCTTTGTTCATTAATTTCATTAGCACAGATCTAAAATGCACTAACCTCTCCATTTAGATCCAGACTATCACCATTAATAACCCCTTGGAAAGAAATTTATTGTTTTTAAGGTTTACAGTTAGTAGCAGAAAGATGAATTTATGTGTGTTTCTGTCAAATTGAGTTTGTAGCAAACTCAAATAGTTAGCTGGAAGGCCGGATTATGATATTTTCTGCTCTCTAAGAAATATTTTCTTTTCCTAGTCCAATCACGGCCTAATAAACAATTCAATGTCTTATTGCCAGTTCTTTACTGCCGTAAGGCTGATACAGGTGTAGAGTTGGCTGCCTGAAATCATAAAATCATAGAATCAACCAGGCTGGAAAAGACCTCTGAGATCATAAAATCCAAGCCTTTATCTAACACTGCCATGGTTACTAGACCATGGCACTTAGTGCCACATCCAGTCTCATCTTAAAAACCTCCAGGGAGGGTGAATCTACCACCTCCCTGGGCAGCCCAGTCCAATGTCTCATTACCCTCTCTGTAAAAAATTTCTTCCTGATATTCAACCTAAACCTCCCCTGGCAGAGCTTAATATCGTGTCCTCTTGTCCTGTTGCTGGCTGCCTGGGAGAAGAGACCAACCCCCACCTGGCTACAACCTCCTTTCACGTGTTTGCAGAGAGTGATGAGGTCTCCCCTGAGCCTCCTCTTCTCCAGGCTAAAGAACCCCAGCTCCCTCTGCCTCTCCTCATAGGACTTGTGCTCCAGTCCACTCACCTTCAAATCAACACATTGGAAAAAACCTGTATTCATAGATGCAGTTAAGTTGATGCTTTTTATTTAGTCTCTAAACCTTTTAAAAGGCATCAAAATTGTTAAACTGTGTATTTATCATAAATTTAATTTCTTACATAATAATAATCAGTATTTTAATAAATATTTTAATTATCATAATTATATTCAGAATTCCTTGTGTTGATTAAGCCAGTGTTACTTCTCTCACTCCTGCTGGACACCTGAGGTGGGGATGAGTCTGGTTATTTGCTATCTAAAAACATCAGTGATCTAACCTCTTTTTACGGAGAGTTGAAGATGACATCTCTAGGGGGTGGTTCATTTTCCTGTCATATAAGCTGATCTTAAAATGACATGTACTGCAAATATCTCAGAGATAACTAAGGGAGTGTTGGAACAGGCTTGGACCAAATACTTTTTTTTCAGAAGACTGAGCTTAGGTGAGATGACTTCTATCTTTTCTCCTGCAAGCTCAATTTGTTTTACATTATCAGCAAGGTCTTTGATTAGATATTCATTCAAAGACCTCAAAATAAAAGTTTTATTGTAGTAACTTTCTGTGAACAGTATGCTTCCTTTGAGCAAGGAAAAAAAAAGTCTAAACGACCTTTTTGATATTTGGTGGATTTCCTTTTAGAATTGATTTCTCAAAGTTTTTGTTCAATAGCTCAATTTTTTTATGCATTGAATAGCACTTTTTTTCCCAAGATACTTATTTTTTTTATGAAAATCTCATAGAACTTAGTCAGGTTTGTTTTCTTCCTGATTTTTTTTGACAGAACAGGTAACAAAAGCTTGAATCTCTACACTAAAAGTTTCCTGCAATGGAGCAGGGTCTACTGTCACTTCAGAATCAATGACAACATATATAATTTGATCTTAAATGGTACAACCTTTTCTGTATAGTTTTGGTGAAGAAACGTTATTCAGAATAAATAATTATTTCCTTTATGTGTGAACTTACAGCTTTCAGCACTTGCAGAAGTGCAAGAAGTGGGACCTTAAGGTTATAATAGGATATTGGTATCTGTCTTACATTTATTAGATAATTTCTTCTGTATTATGATTGCAACTTTTAAATTAAAGTGTAGCAACTGGAAAAAGTACTTTAGAATAATATCTAGACCATGCTCAACTCTTCCGGTATAGTTTTAGGTATTTACTTGGGAATGTGACATGCTCTGGTTCATGAAAGTCCTACTGAGTTGATTTGGAAATACATTGACTTAGGTTTATTCATCTCCATTTCCTTTTTTTTTTTTTTTTTTTTTTTAAATGAAGATTAGCCAGAAAAACTAAAACCTCTTACCCAATTCTCCCTTCCCCACCTTTTTTTTGAGCTTATTATCATAGAGACAGTTGCCTCTTTATTGCTAAAGGCTAAGGTGTTATTTTTTTTTTCACCTTGGAACTCAAAGTAACAGTCTTCTTAACTTCACTCTTATTTAAGTTATTATTCCCTCTATAACTCCCTCTTTGAGAAAAGAAGACAGGAAAAAAAGGCTATAATTTGAGATGACACTTCTTTTTTGTAACTGTGTATCTTCTCAGTCATTCATTTTTCGGGTGTGCCAGTGAAAAGTTATTTGCCTTTGACAGTTTGTATACATTGCTGATAGAACAGAGAAGCTTGCGAATGAGTTGGGCTGCACCTCGCCCATTGGAGGAAGTCCAGTTTAATAATATCTAGAAAGATTTAGTGTAGTAAAATCTAGGCCTGGAAGACAGAAACTTTTTACACTGATCATATTACTCAAAGTTATTTTAAAAGTTATTTTCAAAGGAAGCAGTGGAAAATGTTTTTGTTACTTACTTTTATTTCTCAAAAAGCATTTAGTTGTAGTCGGGAGTAGGTGAATACTCTGATATTCTAAAATGGTCACTCATTCATAGTGCCCTAACACAAAAGTAAATTAACATTTAAAGGTAGAGAGAAAACTTAGCATACTTTCAAATTTTAATTAAAACATGAAATATAAAACAGATTAGGAGATTTGGTACAAACCCTCAGTGCTGATTAAATGCACACAGTGTTAAGGATTAAATGTAATCTCCACCACACATGCACAGTTAATAACTTTCCAACCTTTTCATGGGAGAAACCTCCAAGTATTACATACTTGTGTCTAAAGACTTCACACAGAGTCACACAGAATATCCTGAGTAGGAAGGGACCCACAAGGATAATCAAGTCCAACTCCTAGCCCTGCACAGGGTCATCACCCAAAGCCACACTATGTACCTAAGAGTATCATACAAAACCTTCTCGAACTCTGGCAGAATTGGTGCTGTGACCATGGCCCTGGGGAGTCTGTTCCAGTGCCCTCTGGGTGAAGAATCTTTTTCTAATACCTGACCTAAATCTCCCCAAAACCAACTTCAGGCCATTCCCCTGGGTCCTGTCACTGGTCACCACAGAGAAGAGATCACTTAATCAGTTCAGTAAAATCCCAGACTCCACACATAACATTTTAGTTACTTCATACTTCCTGAAATTAATAAGTCTTTATTAAAGGCATTGCAAATAATGGGTACAACCGTTTTGAATCTGTGGGAAAAAAAAATCTGCTATAACATTCTTCGTGGCCTCTTGGATGCTTGATTAGAGTAATTTCATAAATAATTCTTTTTGTCATGTAAACCTGGGCCATGTACTGCATGGCATCAAGGAGCCATGCAATTTGATAGCTTCTTTCTTTAGAGGTGATAAGATGGAATCTTACAGGAGTTTTTATCTACAACAGTTCTCTGCACATGAAACTGGCGATCTATTACACTGTGCTATGGATTTTCTATTTTGGGTTGATTCTTGTTATGAAAAAAGGTATATAAGATCTTACAATGTACTTACTGTGTCATAAAGGTTAGGGCAACATTAAATGGGATATTTGAATTTGACAAATTCAATTTCATTCAGAGACTCACTGTTTTGAAGCTTTTTGAATAAATGAGATACAGCCTGAAGGGCAGAAAAATAAAGGGCAGAGCTAGGTCTGCATCAAGAGTTTTGTTTTTAACCTCATAATCCGAGAGACTCTTCACACACATACATCGTATAGCAAAGACATAATTTGGTGAAAAGCCAGTATCTGGTTTTGATGTAAAGTCATTTCAATATAATGTGTTTTAGCTTACAAATCCTCAAGAACATTTTATTTAAACCATCTAGGAATGTTTGAGAAATGATAATTATTAACCCTCATGAAATGTAAATTTAATTTTGCCTTAGCATTTGACAGCTTTATGGGCCTTTTCTACAAACCATTTTTGTATTTCTGAAATGTGTTGGAGTGACAGTGCAAGAATCTAATGCCTTTTATCTAGACACTGAACAAACAACATCCGCAGCAGCACTGCAGGTTTCCTGACATTACCCTGTCAAAGACTTGTCTGCAGCTCCATTTTGGAAGAATCACTGATAGAGGTTGATGTGGTTCAGCTTCTGTTTGTTCAAACCTCAGCCTCTTTGCTGAAATTGCCAATCAGATAATGTACTAGTCACAGAATGCCTAAAACTGCAGTTTCTTCAATGTAGTCCAGCAAAAATCTATCGAATAAAGCAAATGGTGGTGCTGCTTGTTTGCCTAAAATTGTACAACCAATCTAAAACTGACACATCTCATAATCAGAACTTTATCAGTTCCTTGGTTCATCCAGCTCCTGTGACTACATTCCCTGGAAATGGTTGGCATATCACAGAAGTAAATTTGTCCTTCTCTTTTAGGGTCTCTGATAGGAGGGAGGCTAGGGTCTCTAATAAGATATGTTTTATCACTCTAATGGATGAAAGTGGAATGGAAGTTGAAAAGATGACTGTGATAAAGAAGACAGTGTATAGAAACAGAAATGTCAACAATTACTGCCTACAAAAATATACATGATGGATATAAAGAGACTGTAACCTACGTAACCACTTAGCAGTGAATGAATAAATGTTATTTTCCTTCTGAGACTGAAAACTGTCTGAACTCATTGGAATTCCTCAGTTTTATTTGATTTGTCCTGAAGGGTTCGATACCTATTTAATTATGGGTTTTCTAAGCACTTATGAGCAATAAAATATACTGCGACAGTCACTGTAGGAGAATCAGAAGTTGCAAAATGGGTGCTGGATCATGGAGTGAAAAGCGGTTGTAAGCAATTGTGAATGAGAGGGTCCTCTTGATTCATGAAATGTGTTCCCCACTAACTCAGGCGATATAAACGTAATTAATTCCCTAAATGTTTCCAGGCCTATCTGAAAAAAACAAGTTTGGGTTTGCAATTTTATAGTTTTTCCCATTTGCCTCATCAGGAAATCTGAAAGATAAATTCACAGTTCTACGAATTTACATGATTCTTCTAATTTCTGGTCTGAAGTCAGTTAAAATTACCAACTGATATTAAATAAATTATCTGCCTGGAAACAAAGGCAGAATTTTGCATACCAGTGTTAATATCCTGTACCTGATGTAGTGATTGGCTTCCCTTGTAGTAATTGTTTTTTAAGCATAAATTTTTGAAGAAGGCTCTACAGGCCTGAATAACATTGGGATTCCCTATCAGAAGGTCATGAACAAGCCTACAAAGAAATTGATCTGCTCTGCAATTCTACAGCTGAATTATAAAGCAAATGCTAAAACTTACAATTATACAGAATAATAAATAAAGTTAGCATGCAAAAGGAGCAATGGGGTTATAATGTGGGAGAGATAACAAAAAGGTAATGCGTTTGTGGGGATGAACTACATGCGTACTAGTTTGTGGCTATATATATCTGCTTTTGTCTGTATTGCCAGAGAACTAGATAGGTTTATATTTGTGCAGGGATTTAGAAAACATTTAGGGTAATATTGTTTTGCATGTTAATTACTACTTTGGCCCACTGTTGTTTAAGTTTAACTAAAAAAAAATAAGAACAATGGATATTGACAACACTGGATCTTTTTCAGAGTCAAATTATAGTCTTTGAAACCAGATGTTTTCATGCACAGATAACCAGTGTTTCTTGTTAAAGATTGATACATGGACTCCTGGTTGAGATAGCTATGAAGCATGTTTATTGCCTTAGAAATGAAAATATAAAAGTAAATGTTGGTGTCATCTTTCCTGAGTGTTCAATCGGTTCTATGTTGCCTTTTGTTTTTAAAACAGAAAGATGCTCTTCCAAAACCCTCTTATGTCTTAAAGGAAAAATTGTTTGTTAAAACAAAAACAAAACAACAACAACAACAAAAAGAAAAGGAATGATTGTGATCCTTAGTTGATATATTAGCACATACCTGTTTACGTATGGAGGCAAGCTTATATATATTAATGTAAGTTGGCAAACAATTTTCCTCTTCTAATTTCTGCTGAAAGCAGTACTTGGCTAGAGTTTCAACACTCAGAACTGATTCCCATTAAAAGGCAGTTTCCACTAGGTCCAGGAAAACTATTACTGGTCTTGGCTCTTCTCTCCTGGAGATTTCTGTCTTTTCAGCAGTGATATGAGTGTTTGTCCTTGCCACAGCAATTTAGACCCTAATGTGTTTCTGCAAATTGCTAGGCTTTATGCTGTGGCAACTCAGGACCAGACGTGATACCTTCTAAGGGGACAACAATAGTTTTTAGAGGCAATAACACAAAAGCTGCTCCACCATCAGAGTTCAGAGACAGTGAATTTACTCACAGAGAGTCTGAAATCTTACTGTCTTCTCTCTCGACTATATCAGGATTTTATCTGTGAGAAATTACATTTAAAATGCATAAGCCACTTAGGGAACGGGAATGAAATTTGTCAGGGCTTCCATTACAGATTTCTAGCTATTGGACTAATGTCATGTCCTGCCTCTTTTCTTTTTTTTTTTTTTTTTTTTTTTTTTTTTTTTTTTTAATTTTTGTTTAGCTGGGTTTTCTGGCTTTGATTTTATTGAGTCACAATCAGTAAATTTGGCTTCAAGTTTTTGTATTACATTAAGAAAAAATGAAGATAAAATCTTAGCAGACATAAGCACAATCATTTGCATTTTCTTGGTAAACCACAGAATGTTACATGATCTATTTTCTTTGTTATTACGTTATCTACATTTGAAATAGGACTGATCATTGCTCAGATTAGGAAGTATGTTCATGGATTTATAAACTCTCATATAATATGATTTGAAATTTCAGTAATTTTCTAGAAAGTGAAGAGTGCCTCTCCCTGGATTTCTCCACCAAATCAGAAAGATATTTTTCTCAGTTTCAAGACTACAGGTAACATAGTTTAGGCCTACTGTAGAAGACTATACAGTAGATCCAGATGATGCCCAAGTATCAGGTGATGTAGAGGACCGGTCCTGCTAGGCTAAGTATCCAAATGCCCTATACAGCTAATGAAGAGAGGTAACACTTTAGAAGTTGTTCTCCTTATAGGAAGAGAAACTGGAAGGTCTTAACTGGATTGAATCCCATGTTAAAAGTAAATTTTATCTCTTGTAACTCCACATATTAAATATTAGATATCCTTGAACTAGTATCTTCTTTGCCAGAAGAGATGTACGTGACCCCAGATACCTTTCTCAGGATGACAGGAATCATGCTTTCAAGGTGACCCATTGATCCTGAGGGCTCAGTTCAGCTGGCCGCTCTGAGGCTATTTGTACCTTTTGAGATGACCTAAGGCATCTGCCAGGAGCTGGCAGAAACAGTGAAGGACAGAGAAGGGCACCGTCTCTGCAGCACCAGGCAGGGGCAGGTGTCTCAGACCATCCTGGTGTAGCTGTGTAGCCTTGTAACATGATGTTGCCATGGGTAGTAACTGACCATTATTGGTTTGTACTAAGTTTTCAAGCCCTCTGAACTGGCACTCGTCAGACTTCTGTCTGAAAGTTTCTTTTCTTGCCTGAAGATTTGTTTCGCTCAGTTTAGCTGTGGCAAGAGTTTTTTTTTGATTGACCAGACGACTATGGCAAATTGGGTTTACTTTCATTTACCTTTGCATATGACAACCACAGTTTTATATAGGTAGCAATAACAAGCAGTTATTCTATGTATAATGACATATTTATGACTCTAAGACAATGATGTCAAGTAGAGAAATACAGACAGAGCAAGAGCAGAGAACTGCAGACAGAGGGTGTGGTGTAGAGGAGCACAGGAATGGGATTCTAAAAGACAAGGCGTGGGGCCCCCATGGCTCTAAACAACTGACGCATGGCTGTTAAAGAAATGCAGATCTGGAGCAGGACAAAACTGGTTTTAAGGGTAACAAAGAGAAACAAGAGGTAGTATCTAACACATGTAAATGGCACCATATATAGTAAATTCAGATGTAATCTGTAGCAACAGATGAATGAAGGAAGAGCAAAGATATGAAAACATGTCAGCAAACATATAAAATTACATGAAGTGAATCCTAAGGTGAGGAAGAATAAGGCATCAATGTCGTATTCCTCCTTTTAAAGGACTCCAGAAACTAACAACCCTACACAATGCCTCTTCTGCAGTCTGAAATTGCCAGTTTTAGGACCCATACAAACAGTGGAAAGCTGAATATAAAACTACAAAAAAAACCCTATGTAATTTATGTATTACAATTTATTTGCATAGTTACTCTTACTGAAACTTTTTCTGCGTAGACATATTTTAAGAAAGTCACTGTGCTTTCAATTTTTTTTTAATAGATCTAGACTAATAATTGAATTCTACTAGCAGTAAGGTCTTGACTCTCTATGTATGGTGCATTTTCTCTTTATTCATAAACAAAAAATTAATTGTAAAACTAGGCCCCTATGTTTCAGCAACTGGACTATTCCAGAGTGCAGAAAAGGCTCAGTCAGTGAGAGTTTAAGTTCTAGAGGCATAAATTTAGACTAATTTTCCCCTTTGCCTAAAGAAAGAGATAGGTCCAAACCACTTTAACTATGTTTTTTATTAATCAGTGGGTTTACAGTGTTTTCTAGGATTTGAAATTGCCTGCATACTTATGGTCTTCCATAAAATTGGTATTTTGTATTTTTTATTCATAGATCACCATAAATAATGTGACATAGTGCAGAAACCTTTTTGCCTATCTAGGGTATACCTCAACATTTCTCACAGAAATTCCATTGTCAACAGCTGTCCTCAGTGGTTTTCTAAAACGTTACAGAGAAACAAGATTTTCAGGGCAAAAGATTAAACCAAGAAAGTAAGAAACTGTTTCAAAATACTTATTTTAACCACATATTAATGTGCAAGTCTAATTACATATTTGAGCAGAAGTAGTTTCCTCTTACCCTTGCTGTTTAGATGACTAAAATGCTGATCTTTTAATCACCAAGTTACATATTTCTTATTTTTCCTTAGTGTCATAGAGGTAAGAGTTCTCAATATAAATCTTCATTTTCTAAATTATTTTTTTATTTGTTATGGTGTACATAAAACCAATCTAGAGCAGAGAAATATAAATTGCTATTACCTGTAATTTTTTGATGCTTTTCTGAAAACAATCTTATTGTATTAAGTGTATCAATTCAATTTTGCATATAGATAATATAAAGTCAAGCTATGCTTTCAGTTATATCCAAGGAATTCAGGAGTACTACAAATGTCTAAAAGAAGGACCTGTCCCATGCACTAATTTCCAGTCCATCATTTCTCTGAAACTAAAAATACGATATGTTTAATACCTTAGTAAAGATATACATGATGAGCAACTTTTATGCTTCAGGATCATGTTACTTTTCACCTTTTTGAAGGCCTGGAATGCCATATTTTGCTTCAGTAGATAAACCTCTGGTTTTAATTTTCTTTTAATATAAAGGTGAAAGATGCAGGTTTCATGAACAGTTCTGTCTGCCAAAAAATTGGGATGTGAACAGACATGAAAATTATTTTTAAAAGCTAGCACAAAGATGTTATGGATATAAATAAAGTGAACTAAAAGTAAACAGGAAGGCATGTTCTATACAATACCAGTGCCCTAAAGACAGATACAGGGGACAAAGGAAGGAAAAAAACTCAGGATAAGGTATACTGAGGTATGTATTGGACAGTATGTTTTTGCACATCAGCAAAAGAGATCCATTATACACATTCATATGTGGCATGTGTATGAATAAAATCAGGATTTTAATATGATTTTTTTAAAGTCTGTATCCTGGTTTAGGTACTGAAGTATGAATCCTTCCAGCAGGTGCAATTATGAAAACAACTTTGCCCTATGTGTTTATGCTATTCAAATGTTTTACTGTCCCTAACATTGTGTTCACCTGCTATAAATGTGTGACTAAACTTCCATGAGCACTCTGGCCATACCATCCATTGTACCAGTGGCATTGTCTTTGAAGATGCAAGGGGAACTTTATTGAAGAGATCTTTTGGGTCAGAAACACCCCGACCAGTTTCACTGCATGATCCTGCAAACTCTTGTACCAGCAGAAATGGGAAAGAGAGTGACATTGAGAGAAGCAGGAAAATCAGAAACTGCCACTGAGAAAGACCCCTATGTGACTTACATTCAAGAGACTAACAATTGATTTAGACTGCTTGACAAACCTGGAGAGACTTTGCTGTGACACCTAATTAGGCATGCACGGCAGGTGATCTTAGCACAGCCCTCTGCACTGTGGGGGGTGATGAGATGCATCGACCAAGTCCTCCCAACCACAGAAGCTCAGCGTGAGCTTCCTTTTCAATGTGAACTGGAAAAGAGCTTCATGGGGTAGCAGGTATATTGTCTTTAGCATTTCACATTAAAAAGTACCAAAATAAAGCAAAAGAAAAGTTTCTAATGCAAGATACACACATTTTGTCTGGCAACATTTGTTCATGTATCACCAGGAAAAAAGAATGAAGAGTTAGAACTTAATTAATACTTTGCTGCGATTTTCAAGAGGAAAATCTGGGGTTTACTAGAGTCGCACTAGTTGTTTTAGTGTAATATAGTTAGAAACAACTTTTATTTTCATGCCTATTATAGTCAGTTATGACTCAGAGCACATAGAAAAAACATAATTTTCTGAATAAGATTAATATTTGCACAATTATTTCAAAGTAGAACTGAATTAAAAAAAAATAGAGTTAGCTTCAACCATATATTTTAATTCATTATCCTGAGAGGATGCTATGGAAATATTAAGGTTAATTTGAAATCTTCAATAGGTTAACCTAAATCCTGTTATAATTTGAACAAGAGTATTATTTTACTAAACATATAAATATACAGGTGCAGAGACATAAACAAGGTATATGTACATCTATCTATAGAAAGAGAGAAATACAAAGATAACCTTTTACATGGCTGTAGTAATGCATTATATTTTATTAATCATGAAAGAAACAATGATATTTCCCTCACAAGGAAATAAATAGGTTTTATTCTCTTTCACCAGCTACACATAGGTAAGCTGTCACCTTGAAATGTTTATTTAAAGTGCTAGGACATCAGTTATGAGAATAAGTACTTCAGTACCTTTTCCCCAGGGAGATAGAAGCATATTTGAAAACACAGATACCCCTAAAGAAAATAGAAATGGACAGTCAAGAACTACAGAATCATTTAGGCTGGAAAAAGCTTAAATTCTTTGAATTCAGCTATTAACCCAGCACTGCCAAGTCCACCAGTAAATCATATCCCTAAGTGCCACATTTGCATGCCTTTTCAAATATCTCCAGGGCTAGTAACTCCATCACCTCCCTGGGCAGTCCATTCCAATGTTTAACAACCATTTACATGAAGAAATTCCTTCTGCTGTCCAACCTAAATCTCCCCTGGCACAGCTTGAGGCTATATCTTCTGATCCTGTCTCTAGTTGCTGTGGAGGAAAGGCTGATCCCCACCTGCTACAACCTCCTTTCAGGTAGTTGTAGAGAGTGATAAGGTCATTCCTAAGCCTGCTTTCCTCCAGAAGGAGGAAAACCAGCCCCAGCTCCCTCAGCCACTCTTCATAGGACTTACTCCCTAGATCCTTCACGAGCTTCATTGCCCTTCTCTGGACTCACTCAAGCACCTCAATGTCTTTCTTGTAGTGAAGAGCCCAAAGATGCAGCTTCATGGGCTGAGTATGGGGGGGGTGATCACTTCCCTCGTCCTGCAGGCCAGACTATTTCTAATATAATCCAGGATGCCATTGGCCTTCTTGACCACCTGGGCACACTGCTGGCTCATGACAGTGACACCCCTCACGACAAGACACCCCTAGTGCCTCTTCCACTGGGCAGCTTTCCAGCCCCTCTTTCCCCAGCCTGTAGAGCTGCATGGGACTATTGTGACTCAAGTGCAGGCCTCGGCACTTGGCCTCGTTGAACCTCATACCATTGGCCTGGGCCCATTGATCCAGCCTGTCCCGATCCTTCTGGAGAGCCTTGCTACCCTCCAGCAGATCAACACTCCTGTCCAACTTGGCATCATCTGGCAGCTTCTGTATGCCAGTTTCCTGTAAATATTCTAAGTTTCTGGAGAATTTCTTGATAATAAAATGACCTATGTGAATGTTGACACAATCTTAACTTTAGACATTCATATTGTTGACTTAAGAGACTGCAGAAAACAGGACTCCAAGCCAATTTAGTATATAAGATAAGATAAAGAGAGTAGGTCCTTTAATTTGAGGCCTGAGGCCTACAGGAATACACGACGTGTCTCTCGTGTCCATGGGGTTCCACAATTTAAGGTATTATTCTAACCAATCCCAGATCTATCCACCCCTAGGTCCTTGCCCCAGCACGCCCCTCTGGAAATTGAGGCAGGGGGCTCTGGGACACCCTCTTCCCCATCTTCCTCTTCCTCACAGCGCATTCAGTCCTTGGAGTTTCCGCAAAGTCCTGGGTTTGAAATTCACTTTGCCTGTGTGATATCTTGTTGTTCAAGCCAGGGTGCAGAGTTCTTAAACAGAATGAAGGCCTACCTTGAGGGATGTCTAAACAAGTTAACGGAATTTTGAGGGAGTGATATGGAATGGGGTAACAGTGTTGGGTAAATGTGTAAACTACTGTGCTACAGGGTAGGGGATATAATATAGCTACTTCTAAAATCTACAGAAAGCTATAATCCAAAAATCCATAGACATCAATATCTTAAGTAAGACAAAGGTATCACTGAAGAAAATCTTTTAACTAGATATTAAACTTTTATAATACTAAGCAGCAGAAGCTGTCTTAGTTAAGCTGCTTTACTCAACAAACTCACTTTAGTAAAGTCTTATTCCCCACTGACTCACCTTTCAGCATGTGGGGATGACTGCTCCCGCGCCTTTAAGTTTTCCTTCTTGAAGTATGCACAGCTTTCCTGGACTCCTTTGTCTTTCAGGACTGCCTTCCAAGGGACTCTCTCAACCAACCTCCTAAAAAGGCCAAAGCTTGCCCTGCAGAAGTTCAAGACAGCAGTTCTAATGACCCCCCCCCCACCTTCCTTACTTCTCCAAGATCAGAAAACTCATTTTGTGATCACTTTGCCCAAGATGGTCTCCAAACACTACATCACCCACCAATCCTTCTCTGTTCACAAACAACAGGTCCAGCAGGATGTCTTCCCTGTTTGGCTCGCTCACCAGCTGTGACAGATAGTTCACTTCCGCACACTTCAGGAATATCCTGCTGTGTTTTATTTCCAGCAGACATTTGGAAAGTTGGAAGTCCCCCACAAGAACAAGTGGTAGTGATTGTGAGACTTCTCCCTGCTGCTGATAGAATATTTTGTTTGCCTCTTCATCTTGGTTGGGTGGTCTGTAATAGACTCCCACCAGGAAATCTGCCCTGTTGAATTTCCCCCTGATTTTTACCCACACTCAACCCTGTTTACACTGTTTTCAAGCTCTAGAGAATCAAAACACTTCTTAATATACAGGATTACCCCACTGCCTGTCCTTCCTTGCCTATCCCTTCTGAAGAGTTTATAGCCATCCATCACAGCACTGCAGTTCTGTGAGACCTCCCACCATGTTTCCGTGATGGCAGCTATGCCATAATTTTCCTGCTGCACAATGGCTTCCAACTACTCCTCTTTGTTGCCCATGCTGTGTGCATTGGTGTGATGCACTTCAGTTGGGCTATTGATCCTGCTGCTTTTTGGGGGGAGAAACTCTAATTTCTACATGATCATTCTCACACACTTATATGGTTTCTAACACACCAATAACCCTTGTGTCTTTGCTGCTGCATGGATCTCTATCCCCTACCATTGCTGAGATGGCAGTCCGAAGGATCTCTCTAGCGCATTAATGTTTCTTAAACATTAATGAGCCACCCCCAGGCTTATCCCTAATGAGTTCTATTTTATATGCTGGCTTACTGATTCTTCCCTCATCATTCTCTGCAACATGAAGGACAGAGGACTGCTACGGATCATCGTTCAAAAAAAAGTTGCTGAACTAGATTGATTACCAGTATGAGGTGACATAAAAAGGAAAAGAAAGAAATCACATTTTATTTGCCTGAATTACCAATGTCATAATTTCATGTATGCTGAGGGAAAAAGACTAGCAAGTTTGAAAGATTGATTTACAAAACCTGTAAAAGAAAAAAAGGGTCAAGCAAAGTGTAGACACTGGCACACAAAGTGTAGACACTGCCTATTAAAGGTGTTTATCTGGGCATGGAATTGCTCACAGGAATGTTCACTTACTTTTCTAAATTTTATCTGTTTACCTGTATGTTATTCTGTGCACATGAATGACTAACATATGTTTGGCAGTAAAAATATTTATACATGTTTCTTTATGTTAGTCTCATATAAGAGTAACTTTTTTAGTCTAGTAAGAGTTCTAGGTACAGTATGAATGCATACAATCCTGTACAGTTTATTTTTTTCCACTTGTAAAGGACTGTAAAGGAGAAATAACTACAAAATATTCTTAAACATATCCTGCTTAAAATTATGCAGGAATTACTCATGGCAGAATAATCAAATCTTATAACAGCATTATATAATGTGCTATTAATACCGTGGAACACATTAACTTACCTCATCTTATGAAGTATAAGAACTTGAGCTGGGATTCTTGTGATTCAGATTTGCATTCATGTGTCACCACTGCAACTAGGTATCTAAGCTACCAATAACATTGATGGAGGTTTGGTCTATGATTCATGGACCCACATGTGAATGTCTACATCTATTTGAGTTAACAAAGGATGTCCCATTTAGCTGCCAGCTACCACTCCCCAAGGCTCCCATTTAAGGAACTTCCAATAAATCATGCACTGTATATGCCAGTCCCATGAGGATGTTTTGGATACTCCAAGAAATCTTAGGTGGCACCAGTCATATATTTTTGGGCAATTGAGTAGCCTTTTTAAATGTCTGTCTTCACAGGAGCTGAATAAGGTACTGAGCTTCACTGACTGTGTTGACAAAGGGCTCTGGTCACTTGCTCAAAGAGCTGAAACCATTCAGAACAGTAGTGGACACCAGGTAGGTTTTTTATACCATCACAATTGGTACTCATTGTTGGTATTTTAGCAATTGAATCCAATAACTACAGTTACAATTTAGAGATACAGAGCAGGTATGTAAATATCTATATGTAGACATATAAAGATACCTTAATTTAACATTGAATCTTAACCTTGCTGTTATCCCGAGATAAAATGGACTTATATGTGTATGTTCATATAGATATATAGTATCTAATATGTGTTTTTTCTGAACTATGAAGAAGAATTACTAATTCAGAGGGATCCTGCAGACTCAAGAAATGGCTTGATAGGAACCTCAAAAAGTTCAGGAAAGGGAAATGCTGAGTCTCTACCTGAGGAGGAATAATCCCATGCAACAGTACAGGCTGATGCATGCCAGGTAGAAAGCAGTTTGCAGAGAAAGACCTTGAGTTCCTAATGGACACGTAGTTGAACATTAGCTCACACTGTGCCCTGGCAGCAAAGACAACCAACTACCTCCAGGCTGAATTAGGAGAAATGTTGTCAGCATATCAAAGAAGGTGATCCTCCCCCTCTGTTCAACGCTTTTGAGACCACATCTCCAGTGCTATGTCCAGAGACATGGACATGGTGAATGGAGTCCTGCAAAGGGCCATAAAGATTTTTAAGGTATGGGAACAAATCTTATAAAAGGAGAGGCAGTCTGTTTGGCATGGAGAAGAAAAGATGAAGGGAGGGATCTTATTAAAGTATATAAATACTGTAAATAAATAAGGGGAGTAAAGAAGATGGAAACAAACTCTTTTCAGTGGTGCCCAGTGACAGGACACAATGGGCACAATGGACAATGGGTACAAACTGAAATATAATAGACAACATTTAAATGTAAGAAAAAAATTTTCTACTAGGAGTGCTCAAAGCCCAGAAGAGTTAGCCCAGGGACTCTGTAGAGTCTCCACCCTTGGAGACATTCAAATACCAACTGGACTTGGCCCTGGACAACTTGCTCCAAGTGAGTCTGCTCAGAGCATAGAGTTGGTCTAGGTGATCTCCAGGGGCCCTTTCCATGACTCAGTGATACTGTGATCTCTTTTTCACAAATTGCTTTTGAGAGAAAGCCTATCACAGACAATCATAGACAATTTTAACATAAAATATTATAAAAGAAAACATGATTTTGTGTGACTCTACAGGTGTTTAAAAAAACCACAGGTTAAATTTGCTACACAAAAAACTTTTTGTTAATATTTAGGCCTAAGATCAGAGGCTCATATTATACAACATATCATAAATATTGCTATATTCACCAGATCCCTTGTTCCAGACTTGTGAGTGGGGATAAACAGATGACAACGAGATACGTATATCAAGCTAGAGCTAAGCAGTTACCAAAGACTGAGAAATAGTATTACCAAACTAATCAGCATAAATGTTATATAATTAGCCATTGTTGTACATCCTGTTCCAGTTGTGTCTAAAGTGTTGCCATTGTTGATTTGATGGATTTGCTTTACGTCACTGAGGTTCGTCTTGTCTGGCATCCCTGCTGAGACAAACAAAAAAATACAGAATGATGTATGCCTTGTCACTACTGGTAACATATTATAGCTAGAACAAATTTAAATATCCTCAGCACACAGACTGTCACAGCTTGGTTTCTAATTCCCATGCAACTGCCAAATTTAAATCCTTTATAATTGCATCTAGAAACACGCACTACACTATATGGTTATTCATCGTTGAAAGCAGTTCAGAGGTCTGCCAGCTATGAAGAAAATTGTTCTTGTAGAAATATATCTCAACAAACATTTGGAAACCAAAGTGAACAGTTTTGCAAGTCCCAGTAGTATCTAAAAGTTTACTGCTCACATCTTTCTTGGATTTGAAGAAAAAGAGAAATAATTTAATGTGAAACTTTTTGTGCCTGGGTCCCAAAAATATTCCAAAATAATGCATACCTGATGGAAGGCATGTAGAAAAATGCAGTTGTTGCTACATAAAACCTCCATTTTGGCACAATTTAAACAGAATTTACAACGTTGTAAGGCAAAATTTTAAAGCTAACTTTAAACAGGAACTTTTTCAATGAGTTCCCAGCTGAATATTTGTACTTTTTTTAGACGAGGGTAAACATTTCTCCAACTCAAAACAGTACCTTGTATGGAACAAGGATGTAATCACCCATTATATTTCCTCTGCCTGGTCACACATTGGAAACAGAAGGTCTTGTAGACACACTGAAATTTGGTAGCATTTTCAGCTTGTGTCTGCTGTGCGTGCTTCTACACTAACTGTCTTATCCCATATAATAACTTGTGGCATGCCACTATCAATCAAAATTAACAAGTCTAAATTCAGTGTTATTACATACAACAAATATTGACATTGTAATTACACTGAGACTGAAAAAGGCTTCATATAAAGCAAAGTCAATATTTATGTAATTAGGTCAATACATATATAATTCAGAAGGTAAACTCTACTGCTGGAACAGCAGCATTAGAAAGAAGCTCAGCTCTACTGAGCTGACATATTGATTTTACAGTCTGAGTTTCTGCATTGGTATTCATTGTTTAGTTACTTCTTTCCTCTCTGTATCATTAGGAAAGATGAACAAAGTAGTGAACCTTTTTTTTTTTTGATTATTCAAAGGGACTAGGATGAAATATAAATATTTTAGTCATGGTGTTATCTTCTTTGTTAAGTTGGTTTAACAGAAGCTGCAGAGGATATTCATTTTTAAAAAGAACAACTTTTTTGGTGCTTGTGTTAAAAGTACTCTTTTCTCTAAAAGCAACTTGAAAGATACTTCTTGTGAACTTATGGTCTATGTACTCAAATATCCTTCTTGCTTTTTTTTAAAAAAAAAGCATTACGAGAAGAGTCAGCTTAAGTCAACCATGTTGTTTGAAAAAAACTGCTAGATCTTGTCTGAAAAAAATAGTCTTCTATGCTGCAGTACTAAGCAGAATATACTGCTATTTTGTGTGGATTTATCAATCCAATTCTCTTCCTGGAATTTGTGAAAATTAGCTCCGTAAGTACAGTGCAAGTGGACATACAAGAAAGAAGAGTGACAATAGATGTTGGGACGGAGAGAATACAACCTTTCTTCATCATGCACACTCAGTAACCTGTCTAGAAAAAGAACAGTCACTCAACACTTCATTGAATGTTTGTTGGGTGGATCATCGATATCGAGGTATATCAAGGTGTTTTTTTCAGGGAAGTTCTGTAAGTAGAACAACAGCAAAACAAAGCAAAAAAATGTTTTGTATCATTTCTCCAGAGTCTTAGTGAGGTTTTCTCATATTTAAAAAGACTAATTTCAACAGGCAGTGAAAAATTCAACTCTCACCTATAAAACAAAGCAGTTTGCTGAGTGCTATAGGTATAACAAAATAGATTTTTCCCAGTGTATTTACAGATACATTATCACAGTAGTGAGAGATAGATCCTTAACCAGGATATCACTTATAAAAGTAAATTACCATAAAAATGAAATATAGCTCCCAGGTCTTTCAGTTGAAGAAATAACCAGCTTCAGTTAGAGTATGTGTTCTGAATCTGAAGGCAATGTCACTAGATATTAATTACTGACTGGAGAGTCAGGTTTAATTTCTAGTGAAAATTTAATTTACAATATTATGGAAAATAGAGATTTCTTTCGATGGATTTTTTTTCCTCTTTTTTCCAGCCTCAAGTGAAAACTACAGACTTTGGAAGTTCCCATGAAAACAGAAAACAGTGTTTAAAAAAAAATGTTCAAACCTATCAATATATTTTCCTTTGATCAATTAAAATGTCATAAATAATTTAACATACTCTTTGCTGTTCAATGAATACACTGTTAGGATTGTAGTATAAACATATAGCAAACCTTTATCCTATTCAGCCCCATAGATCTATGCCAAAACTTTGACTTTATGGAAATAAGGTTCAAAAAATTATATAGGTATAATCTGATGAAAAAAAAAATCACTGAAAAAAACCTACACTCCTTAAAAACAGCCTGTTTGAACAGAACTGTCTTTTGATTCCAGAATGCTATGTTGTTGGGTTTTTTTTATGTAGCTCTAATAACTATGAATTTAATTCCTGCACTTGGGCTATACTTTCTATTTAAATAAGTAGGTTCTGTTGTCCATTATGCATCAGGATTTAAACATATATACCACCTTTCGTAAATCATTATCAGTAACAGAAACAATCCTTCTCTCTAAATGAATTTAATCTCCATAGTTCACAGCATACTTGCAATGAGAACTATCCAAACATTTGTAGCAGAACAGACCAAACACAAAGCAAACTCATTTGGTTATAGTCTCCCCACATGCCTGAAGCTGGAGTTATGTTATAGAAAAGGCATTTAAGTTTCCCAAGTATTTCAAATTTCCTCTGATAAATGTCTAATTTAGTATCAAAATCATACTAGAAATAATATTTTGACTGGAAAATGGTAAAACTCAGAAGTCTCAGTGGAGATTCAGATTGGATTTTTTTCTGAAGAAAAGTTATAATTTGCATAAGCCTGTATAAAGCAAAGCTGACAAATATCACATACTTGTCCCTGACATCAGCTTTGAAAGTCAGTAAGTGGCTGCAATCTAAAGTATTGTCCTACTCTGGTTTAGAAAAAAAATCAGTAAAATAATTTCACCGAACATTGTGATTGCTATTACAGCATCTCATTATATTATAACAGCTGCAGAGTATTTCTAATGCTTTTTAATGTGTTCTAAAGATATTTAAGTCTTGTGAGAGATAAAGGTACTGGCAGCCTTGAGAGCTGATCTGTTGTGTTCTCCAGAGTAACTGCAGCAACAATACAATTTCCTTTCAATATTCAGCAAGAACTTTTGATTTGAAAAGTCAATCATAAAGTCATGGAAGATTTTCATTTGACATGGATCTTGTCTACTGCAATTGTCAAAACATCACAAAAGTGGGCTATGATTTTGGGGTAGTAGATGCTTGCCTACCAAGGGCCATGCTGGGACTTTGAATATATTAAAAGTATTAAATGAAACATCCTCTGACAATGGCCTACTTTGAAACCAAACCAGAAAGTTTGAAACCTCAACCACCTTACTGTATTATCTTCTGTCTGCTGAGTAACACATAACAGAACTAACATGGGGATTCAAGGGAAACAGAAGGTGCAAAATAAGCTGCTGTGGATATCCCATTGGACACAAACCCAGAAAAAGAGTTAGGAGAAAGAACTGGATTTCTCTCTGTGCAACACTCTTATGATGTTCTGGAAGATTCAAAATACAGCCTTTATGGAATCTGCATTATCTATGAACCTCAAATATGAAGAAAAATTTAAGTAAGGATGGGATAGTGTTTCAGATAGGAAAGAATGTGTAGTGTAGCACTGTAAAGTTGTAGGCAAAATTCTTCTTAGAAGAAAAATAATTATTTAAATCATATGTAATTGAAATTTCAGGATCTTTTAACACATAGGCTCTGAAGAAAACCATCACTACTTGAAGTTCTGTCCAAAATTTGTAAGAAAGATCATAAAGAAGCTTTATGAGAGGTTAAAGAAATACATAAAGCCTAGATGAATAGACCAAAACCCTGATTTGACATGGATGAATTTTTAAATATGAAGTTGAAAATGTAGTTTAGAATAGTGAGATACCTGGAAAAAGATGACATGTGGGCGTGCTGGTCATGAATTTATAGACAGTAAAGAGTAACAGCATTTTGGGGAAGTAGAAGAAAAATTTGGATGAAGCCGATAAAGTAAGCTGAAGAAGTTGTAGGGAAAAGCAGCAAGAAGAATAGCATAATGATTAAGTGGAATGAAGAGACAGTGATATCAGAGCAATGGGCTTAGGAATTTGCAGCAAACAAGAGTTAGGACAATCTCCTTACTGTGTCAAGTGAACATCAACGCTGACTAATGTAGATGTATTTTTGTAGTATGAAAGAAGACGTAATATTAATTTGATTGCTGCAATTCACAGTAATAATTTCTCAATAGTGACTTTATGTAAACTTAAAAAAATGCATTAATTTAACAACAACAATAACCAAGTATTTACTTTGCATTTTCATTCCCTAAATTAAAATGACATACTAGTTCCGAAAACTTCTTTTTTATTGTTCAATCTTTTGTCAGCTGGAGCTTTCAAAGCTTCTAATGGATGTTTTCTCCCTTTATTTCACTGGACCTTTTTTTGTCAGGTTTTATTCCTAACTATACAATATCATGAAAATATTTCAAAACATATTAACTAAATCACAGAGCTGTGCTTAAATACCTCAGAAACACTTCAATTATACATAGTGGTTCCTATGAAAACTTTAATTTCCTACTTTAAAGAGAGAATATATATATTAATCTAATGAACAGTAAAAAAAAAAGAGAAAAAAATACTGAGTATATGTCAGATTATCCCCCAGCTAGTTTATTTAAGCCATAACTCTTAAACACATCACAAAATACTTATCAGTCTCACGTGCTTAGAAAGAAAAGTAGAAACAATGGACTACCTCTACTATTATTCAAAGACTCATGTGAAATTTATCTGATGTTGATCATGAAGTCTTAATGAGGGGAGGAAAAGATGTGTGAAACTATTAGGAAGTGTACCTGGCAAAGGACTAATTTCTGGAGGCTGCTGTTTTTATGATTGCATCTATACTTGGAAAACCTAAGGGATGTCCCTGAAAGGAAAACATATGCTATATTATGCTTGAACATATGCCCTTCATATAGTACACATATAGCAGTGCCTGTGTTCACACACTTCAGGAAATCTGTGTTTTTATTATGCAATGCAACTTTTCCCCTCCCCATTACACAGTTTAAGCAAAACAGAAAAGAACAGCGTCATGGAATGGATGCCTGTAGAGCTTCTTTCCAACACCAACAATTCTGTGATTCTGTAATTCTATAAGTATTAAATGTTTCACAATTCAGCACTAGTTATGAACAAACAAGCAAACAAAAAAACCCCACTGGATTTCATTAACAAGTAGTACAGAGGGAAGGAACCTACATTGCTTTACTGTTCTTTGACTATGTTGCTTTTAAAGATGTGAACAGTGAGAGATACGTGAGATATTTCTGCTGAGAATTAAGTCAGGAATCAACTTAGTAAAAAATATATCTTTATTTTGTTTAGTTTTCATTTAATGAATGAGAAATAACAGTTGATCCACAGAGGCTAAAGAAACGTCACAATTTTCAAACACTTTTCCAGTGAAACTTTGGAGATTTCTAAGCTTTAATTTTAAAGAACACTGAATTATGTAACATTGCACATATGTTTGCCATATCTGAATTATAAATCAGTTTACTCAGCTGAATTTCTTAGTAGTTCAAACTTGTCTTTCAGTGAAACTCTGTTTGCTCCAAGGTTCACAATAAAAAAACAAAGAATCCAACTTTATTAATTTAGAATGAATGAAGACTGTTTCATTATGCAATCTGTTGTTACATAAACATACGTGTAACTGCTGCCCTATCAATGCCCTATCAACGAAATCAATGAATCAGCCTAGAAAATAGCATTCACTGATAATAAAATTGCATGATGTAAAATAGTTTTTATTCCTATCACCTTGTGTCATTCTTTTGGGTCTAAAATCTTAATTTGAGTGTAGTCTCACTGTGTCAATTCCAATAACTTGCCAGTAAGGGTAAGGTGCAATGGAAAAGAAGTTTCAAACCCCAAATAAATAGATTTTGCTAAAACAGTAATGTTTCTATTTCACTATTTGAGTCTGCTTGTGACTGTTACCTGATGCTTTTGAGGTGGGAGAAACAATAAATACAGTGACAAATTAAAATAATCAGTCCATTGGGACTCCTAACTTCTAGCATCCAGTGACTAATGTGTACCTTGGAGCACAGGGATACTGATTATCTTTATAAATTAGAGTCAGTGATTCTCATAATTCTCATAAATTCTTCTACAGTCACTTTGCCTTATGCAAGAAGAAACCAAAACAAAAGTAATGAAAAGGCAAAATTTAAAAGGTCCAACAAGCCAAAAATTAGCTTACACCTTCTCAGTTGTATGAGATAATTTTTAAATGTGAAGGCTAGAGTCCTTAAAATACATCCATTAAAACCAATTCAGTACACTTCTTTTGAAATCACAAATGAACTCATATTTTGGCAGAGCAAAATTTCATTCACTTTGTTATAGTGGTTATATGGCTCAGTTTATGTCAGAAATGTTAAGCTTAAGTGTGAGCATTACCCCAAATGCAGCACAAGGTAACATTATGTTGATGCTGAAGTGGTGAGTTTCAGATGTTAATAAGAGATGATATGCAAGGTGCAATCAATTCCATCTAGAGTCTACAATTCCATCTACAATTCCATGTAGAGTCTACATTTACACCTTGGGTTCATTTGGTTAAACATAGACGTCTACAGACATTTTAGGCATAGGGAAGAGAGGTATTACACTTGACATACAGTTGCTTATCCAAAAGCAGCCTGATTCTTGTAAAACCATTTAAGGATGTCTTGGACATCTTAGAGCATCTCCAGTGACTTTTAGTCCTTCTATTTAGACAACTGAATCCCTTCATCAGTCATTTACAGCAGCTCCCATTACAATCATAGAATCATAGAATCAGCTGAGTTGGAAAAGACCTCTGAGATCATCAGGTCCAATGAATGTAGAGAAATAAGTCAATGCAGAAGGAGTTGGAATACTCAGATCTAGATATTTGCTCTGAATTTGGACAGATAAATCCTACAGTTACTCACCTAACAGGTTCAATAATGAGTGACCAGTGAATATTTTCCAACATATTCCCTACCATCATGCTTTATATCTTTGATGGAAAAATGTGACTAAATGCCAGATCATGTAGCTCTCACAAATGGATTACATTTTAGAAATTCAATGTAGGAAAACCAAAACTAAAATATAATAAAATAAAATAAAAAAGTGGAGTATTGATACAGTTCATATTTGCTTCACCTGTAGTAGTATATTTTCACTTTTATACCTAGACCCCTGTCTTTAATCAATTTTGGTTTCAGCATCTGGTGTTGAAGGGTAGGATGAAGGGCTGCATACCGCCATGAAAACAGTCAATATCTGATATGGGCAAACATTTCTTAGAAGCCAGGGCTTCATGAAAGTGTTTCCTGCTAAAGTACAGAAAATTTCATTGGAGCTATATTTACATAGATAAATATACACCCCAGAAGGAGATCCTTCAGGCAAAATGGTGTTGAGCAGCGTATGCCTATTGTGCTCAGGGACAGCAATACCTAAGAAGAAACTGCTGAACAGAACTCCACCACATGGTACAATGCCCTGCACCTCTTTTAAGCCTCACACAGTGATCTCCCTGTCTCAGAGACCCAGCTATCATTTTGTTTGTTTATTTTTAAAGTGCCTGAAAAAAACATGAGGGCTGTGCTGCAACCCACCAGGTGGTGTTTTTATATCATGAAACTGAAGGAATGGGTTACAGGCTCCAGGTTATGATATTCAGGCATGGGAAAGTATTTTGAAAATAAAAAGCCTGTTGAGGGACTCTGCAGGGCAGAGAAACCCAAGCCTTCAGCTGTCTGGTTTGTGTTGCCTTTTGGAACCAGTCCTTGGAATGAATTATCCACAGAACTTGAAGTTATCTTGGAGTGACAGAGACAGTTTTCCTTAGTGCTCAACCACGGAGTGAATAAATGTTCATGCAATGTGGGTAGCAGTAGCTGAAACTAGGAGACAACTCACAAGCTAAATTACTTGACAATGTAGACCACAGCCAGTGAAATCACCTACATTGGGAGGAGTGTCTAATATCATAGGAAGATTCTATACTGTGATATAAATTCTAACAGCAAATTCTTAATGTCCTTATGAGTCTTACCTCTGCAATTGACCAGTCATTTCTTTTAGTGAAATGCAGTCATGTGGGTTTTCATGACTATTCCTAAGAAAAGTATCCTATGCAATCTGTGTCAGATCCCAAGGAGAACCCTGAGTTGGAGTAGCAGAGGACTGAACCTGAGCTATATGCCATAAGGTGATGTGGAACAGAGGAGCCAAACAAACTTCAAATTTATGTTTAGCTTGCCTCTGCAAAGGGAGATCATCAGTGTCTGGGATTCTTGTGTCTGTATGTGGAATGTGGTGATAATCAAGCCACCATTAGATTTCTTTATCTCTCAGAGTAACTTTCTTGTGCTTTATCCACTCAGTTCTTAAGAGACAGAATTTTTACCAGTTTTACCATGAAAACTATGTCGTTGTACATGTACACAGCATATTACATTATAGGCACACATATCACTGTAGCAGGATGCAGGTAAGAACTCTTTGAAACAGAGCGCATTGAACTGTTGTCAGTTTTTTTTCTCTGTCTATGCACTAGATATACGTTACGAAAAAAATTTCTGTAATGTGTAATAGGTGTTTATTTGGAGGAAATAATTTGATCTAAAATCTTCTTTTTTTACTTCATATATTTTAACAATCATAATAATAAACAAGTCAACACAAATAACAATTATAACCGTACAGAGAATATCAAGATGCAAGTAATCTCACCTAGAAACAAAGGAATACTGTTACTGTTATTGTTAGAAAGCAATTAAGAAACCTGTCTAATGGCATTAGCTAAGAGAATTCTGCATGGTTAACCATATATTATGAAATGATTCCAACATATCATGTTTAACTGCACTTATTTTATGAAATCTGTATACACAAGAAATAGAGTGTAATCAATGATCTTAACATAAGTCTGGCAAGTCATTTTAACTAACTACAAGAGCAGCAGACATTAAGTCTCTAGTCCAGTATTTGAAAGTTTTCTTTCAAAGTTGACAGTGACATTTGTTTCACATTATACATTAATGAACTCAGTATTTCCATTGAGAAAACAAAGCTTTTATGAGTTAATGTAATACAAACAAATGGTGTCACAACCCAAAACATTCCCATTTGTTTCACATTGCTAAGAATCAGAAAGAGATAACATTATTTGTTGAAATGGCTAATATGAACTTTTTTACTTGCCGGTCAGTTTTAGCATATACAGCATATATGCTAAAACTGTTTTGCTATAATAGCAAGTATTAGGTGTCTGAAACACTTAGTTTTATTTTCCATACAGGGATTAAACATAACTATGTCTGAGGTAAAGAAAATCACAGTAACCTTCATTAGATCTATTCCTATTGCTTTTTAGGGCAATAGCTTCTAAATCCATGTTCATTATAAGACATGTTCATTATAACTGCAAGGCTCTGGGGTGCTGGAATCAGCGTTGCCAATAATGCCTCCTGTAAGTGAAGAAATTCATCTTTCCAGTCTTCTTTACTATTGAAGGAGTTTTAACCTTTATCATTAATCTATGCAAAGGCTTTGTAATCAATACAAAATTAAAATAAGCCTAAAGTCCCATAAATCAGACTATATAAAAGTAAGCAAATTCTTCATTCTCTGAATTTTCATCTGATCAGTACTAGTTTCCTTCCTATGAGTCACACGTCCAGATATCCAATATAAATTACTGTACTTTGAAACAATTTACTCATGATTTCATTTTGCTGTAGGACAGTTATAATCAACAATTCTGGTTTATACAAAACTACCATCTAGAAGAGAGAGATGAATTTGAACAGAAATTCCTGAAAGTAATGTATGAACTTGTGTTGAAGAAGAATATTATCAATTAGGCCCATTAAAAAGATGAAATGTTTTTCAATTTTTTTTAATCATTCAGATTCCCCAGATTTATGGCCCAATTTCACTATAGGAGTTCATCATTGTACTATTTGTCTGGTTGCTGTTTTTAAAATGAAAGTATAAAAAAAAAAGTCACTCTTTTCTGGAAAAAAAATCTGAACTAATCCAATTTCCATTGTTAAGATGATGAAGTAAATTTGGTAATTTTTTTCAGGTCAATCCACCCAGAATTCCAGTAATTCCACTCTCTGTTAAAAAAACCATAACCTGTAGATTATCTTAATTGCCAAAAATACTGATAGATTAAGTAGCTCTTCTTAATTTTTGCTGTTAAGCAAGTTTAATGACGTATTTCTACAATTTAAGATGATTTAAGGCAGAACTGCTTGCAGTCATTTCCTTATCCTGTCTGCCAGGTGGGGGTTATTAAACCAACCTGTTACCATTCAGTGGCATGTGTAAGGTCCCCCCTGTGAAACTGTTCCCAGAGATGAGTGATCAGATCTGTGATTTTTCTTGATGAGTTAGTTTTACTGCAGCTTGAGCTTACTTTTCGAATCACCCTACAGTGGGATCTGATAAATGTTGGCAAGAGGAAGAAGGATCATACTGTTATAATCTGGAAAAGAACTTAAACTGTCAGCTAACCATAACATCATAAAGCACCCAGAAATAGACTGAGAAAATGTATAATCTGCTGTTAGTATTTGACCCAAACCCACATTGAAGACTGGATTACTGACAAAAAAGGAAGTGTGAAGCTGCAAAGGAGGCAGATGTCCTTGCCTCAATTCCTTCTCTATAAACAAAAGCACAGGTTTTCTCCTTATAAATAAAAAGAACACAGAGATTCTCTTCAGTTGCTGCTTTCTCATCCTTTCTAGGTTTACTTTTGGTTCTGCAAGTTTTAGCTTAGCTATTATTTTCAATCTATAGCAAAAGCATATGACTGAAAAGAATCAGGTTTTGGATGTCTTCTTAGAAATTCATTCTTTAGTCAGATTATGAGGTTTTAAAACCTACAATTTTTCATAGAAATTTTTCCTCTCTGATTTTCATTTCAGAGAGAGTTCCTTCTGGCAGAGCATTTCAATTTCTTTCAGGCTAGATCAATGTCAGTGATAAATTCTGTGGTGCTTACTGATGAATATTGATCTGCATTCTTCTGTGTGTTTACTGTTATGAAATGCCATAGGAAGTCTTGTGTCTCAGTGCATCCCACAAGTACAAGATCTTTGATCTGAAGTTGCTAAAAATAAACAGTTAAACATCAAAATAAGTGCCTTTTTTAAATTCAGAGGTAACTGTTGGGCAATTTGAAAACCAAGCCTGATATCTGTAGCAGTTTTACCTCTCCTTAGGAAAGCTGGCCTTGTGGAATTCATATGAGTATGCAGGTTTCATGCAAATATAAAGTTCCAATTCAGCAACACACTAATGTTGTTTCTTCTGTTAGGCTCCCAAGTATCTGTCCACAAACAGAAAAAAACTGCTTGCCCATCTATGATCCCACAGCCTATCAAGGCTGACCATTGTCTTGTTTGGCTCAGGGTGACAGACTAGAGGAAAGTAGTTTCTAACAAAAGCAAGATGCCAGTCTCCAGGGTTGCAACAAAGTGAGTAATGTAATAACAGGTCTAAAGATAACATGTGGGAAAGAGGAAGAGATATATTGAAAGAAAAAGATTATTTCTTTGTTTTCCGTATAGGTAGCATGAACATGTGGGATGCCAATATGAAAAGAAAACCTATATGGCTTCAAGATTTTCTTCTTAAAAACATGTAAGCTGTGCCTGCTCCATACTTCTAACTAAAGGGGAAGGCCTATCTATGCTACCTTACTTAATTAACTGAAATATAAACAAAGAAACTGAACTACTAGTTCTGGTTAATTTGATTTCAACACAGATTTTTAGTCACAACACAGCTCTTCAAAGAAAACAGGAATACAGATGAATGAGAAACAGCTGAACTTTTACAGTTTAAGTTTTTAGCCTGAAGATATTGATCTAAGAGAGAAAGAATTGAGTAAATAATGGATGAGGGTTAAAAAGCAAAGAGAAGAGAAGGGAGAAAGGTGACTTCTATTTAAAGTAATTCTGTGTGGACCTGTAAGTTAAAGACACTGTAAGTTTGCATTCTATGTTTGTTTGTTTGTTTGTTTGTTTTTGTTGGGAGGCACTCATTTTGGCTTTAAATCTACTTCCAGTGGGGTATGGTAAGTTGAGCTGTACCATTGCCAGTGAAGAGGCATGTTAAAATATGAAAAATGCTAATTTTCAATGCATCTTCCAGAAAATGATAGCTGAATAATAAGATGACTGCTTTACAGACCACCACAGGTTTGCTTTTCGATCTGACACCAAGGAACTGTGATTTTAGAGAGAGATTAGAAGCCATGGAAAAGGTTTGAGTTGTTATTCAGAATAGTGAAGGAAAATCTTGTTCAAATTATACCTATTTCTAGCAGTACAGACAGTCTTGAAGCAAATTATCTTCTCAGGGCAATTGGACATTTCTCTGTCGAGGGACTCCAAGTGGAAGCCCTGAAGGAAATCAGCATATGTGTAAGATGAAGAATTAAAGTGCCTGGCTCCTAAAGCAAAAAAAAAAGTTCACTATACAGTGAAAAAAGCCTACATCTTAGGAAAAAGTGAGTTAATTATCTCGATCTTCTCTTACACACTCAATGTTAAAATAATTTCTTGTATAGTTTAAAGCATTTGAATTTGGTAAGTTAGGTTTAGCCAAGTTAGGTTTATTTTTATTTTACCACTGATATATATATATATTTATTTATTTTTTTAAAGGCTTATGGCAAAATTTGCCACAGTTTAATGTAAGGCAGCAATGAAGACATTAAGAAAAGTAGATCACTGAATTAGTACCATCAAAATCTACAACCAGTGTAAGAAGACCAAGATTGAATTTACACAGACTTGATATCTGGCATGAAAAGATAGAAATAATTACACAACTAAAACTGAAGAATTGGAGTAGAATGAATGAATTCATTCAAAAGCTGTTATAAGTTAAACAACAAAGGAATTTTTCCAAAAATAGTTCAGCAGAATAAGCAGATTAATTAAACTGCTGAAAATGCGGACTCTAGGTTTTTATAAAGTCAATAAAACTATAAGTCTGGGAATGTCATTTAAGCTTAAGTGGTAATCATGATGTCTCTTCCTTTATGGTGTGCCCTCCTCCTGTGTACCTCTATTTCCTTCAGGCTCATGGATGAGTTGTGTCATGTCATGCTTCTCCTCCACAGAGGAGGACTTGTAGAACATGTTCAGCACACTCCAGTCATGCTCCAACAGTTTCCACAGTCAGCAGGAAATTAGGAAGCAACAGAGATTCTCAGTGTGTGTAGCAGGGAAAAAAGTATCAAATTCCAGCACCTTCCCAGACATCAGATCAAAATGATGTCTTCTCACTTGGCCAAGAAAGCTGTCAATAAACACACTGATTCTGGGAGCAGAGCTACAGATGAGTGAGAGAGCGATGAATTCTTCCAGGAGTTGCTGCTATGTCTATCTGGGTACCAAGGGTGACCCTAGTACAGGCCATGATTTTGCTAGTGTGTAGCCCTTAGCACTTGAGAAGTCCAGGGTTGGTGACAGAACCAGTTTCTGTCAACTGCTCAGTGAAACCTAGGCAAGTTCTGGTATTGAACCAGACCCAGGTCCATCTGGGAAGACCAGTCAGGAACAATAGCAGGAAATAGGGCCAGAGACAAAACTGGAGAAGTTTCGTTCAACATTGGCTTTGGGTCATTCAGGGCACAGAACTGCAGATGATATATCTCTAGAATCACTCAGAGAAGGTCTAGGTGCACAGAAATGAGCTGGCATGGGGCTCTTGGGTCCACAGCCAAGAGGGCATGGGGGGGAACCACTAGGCTAGTCAGGAGCACTAAGGCTTAGAAGACGGAACATGGTTATACCTCTGAAGCAACTGTCTGAAATTAGTTCTTAATTTGTGTCATTTCCTCAGCACCCTCAGCTTTCAAGGAACACCCCAAGTCCTCATTCACTTTCCAGAGGGGTGCCTAATGCTGCTAAAGGTTCTTGTTCCACTTGTGCCTCTGAGTAGGGCACAGAGTTTGGATGAGCAGTTGGTACAGTGCCACTCACCCAGGACAAGTTTCCCTTCGTCCCTCATGCTACATGAAGCCATCTCAGCCCTCTCCTGCTGCATTACCAGCTATGGGATTTAGAAGAGTAGTAGGTAGTTATAAAGCCAGACCCAAGGAGTTCCTTCTGGCATCAGGGGTACATGCCAGTAGCT
The DNA here is from genome assembly GCF_003945595.2 of Pipra filicauda. NCBI lineage: Eukaryota > Metazoa > Chordata > Aves > Passeriformes > Pipridae > Pipra > Pipra filicauda. The sequence continues at coordinate 2,279,656 of NW_024104365.1, read as the reverse complement.
GATAGGGCCCTCTCTGAGGATTATCTCTAGCTTTTTCTAGAATGCAATCTGCCTGTGAATAACTGTGGTCCAGGGAGCTGGGCATGAGCTTTCCAGTCTTACATTGACTTGCTGATTCCACCAAATGGGCAAGAGAACACAGTCCTATAAGATGACTACCCATTTGAGCAAACCCACTGAATTTCCTCACATAACAAAAGATGATTTCAATAGCCTGAGTGTTTAGCCAAACACATGCTGATGCTGTCATTGAACTGTGCAGCTGTCACTTGATCCAATCATCCCTTGCTGTAGTCTTCCTATTCCTCAAGCTTCTTTTTTAAAATACTCAGTCTAGACCTGATTTATAGTATACTAGTATACCTTTCATTGAAATTAAAGGCAGATGAATATATTGCAAATAATATAACGCTTCTTTCTTGATTAATCCCATGGGTACTTATTCCTTTGTTCAATCTAAATCTAGAGTTTCCTACTACAATATAAGTAGTTGAGATCAGGCAAGACTGTATTGGCTTCTACAAGCCTTGCTTTACAAATGCGAGTATCAAGCATAAAATTGTTACAAAAAAATAGAACAAAAAAAATCACACTTTTTAAAAAACATAATGAGAATTACATCCCTGTTACAATTTTTGGTGTATGAAAAAAAATTAACAATATGATAGAAAACAATTAGGTACTAAATTACCTTAAAAAGAATTTTCTTTGGGAAAATCATGTCTGAAAGATTGACTATTTTAAGCAAATTTTGTTTTCTGCATTCTAATGTTTTTTTTCTTCACATAACACATTATATATCACAAATTCAGTAGTAATGTAGTCACTTTTCAAGAGAAAAAAAAGAAAGGTGTGGCCATCATAATGCTTGAAAATATTGAATGATGTACACACAGTGAACAAAATTGGTATGTGTTACTGAAAGCAGAGAGATATCTTGCTGTTTAAACCTTTTATTGTCACAGTGATCAACTCGCCAGATGCAAACTATTTTTAGTGGCTTTCTCTGGATATGGACTGTGAAAGCATAAATAAAGGAAATTTTCTTCACACAGGCGTTCTGATTTATAAATAGGCAATGAATACCTAATATATTTCACATCTTATATCAATCAAAATCCTAAGGAGGTATGATTGGGCACTGTTGCAAAATTATGAGTTTAAGGGCTGATTTAATTCTAAATATTAAAAAACACATTATTTTTACTTCTATATTAGTGAATTGCAAGCTTGGTATACTTTCAAAATCCATCAATAAATCAGATTTTTTTTTCTTTTAATTTGGCACATAGAAAATTCAAGAATAAAGTATTATAGATGCATTCTATTTCGACTATGGTATTTAAAACTGCCTTTTGTTTTACACTTGAACTGCAACATGCAAAATAGCATGTTAGGGACAGTTAGTCAATCTCATTCAGATTTTTGTCTGACATGAGAAGAAGTTGTAAACAGGAAAATGAAGACACACAGACATAAATAATTATACATTACCAAGCATATTTTTAGATGACACATCTGGACTGTGTATGGATATCTTGATACAGTGAAATTCAGTGGCCTGCATTAGGCACAAAATCAGACTAAATGATCAAAATGGAATCTTTTTGTCTGTAGCCAAAAAGGCACATAATGTATGCGCAGATTGAAACCCTCTTGAACTTGAATTAGCCAGATTTCCACATTATCTCTCCAACCCAAAACTCTCTAATTATATGGAATCAGATATAAGTGCTCACAAACAGGATAGCCTGACCTGATGAACTTGTCTTGAACAGACTCACAAAGCTGATTTTTAATTCTTGAAGTATTTTATAATAATTTTTTTTAAATTCAAAGCAATGCAGATATTTTAAATATTTAATATTTACCATAAATTTCTTACCTTTACTTAGTTTACTATATTTTGTTGAACTTAGATAATTTGCAAATGACAATCATCTTTCTAAGCTATACAAAATTAAAACTAATTTCTTATCATGAGACACTATGTCAGGAGAACTTCTGTGCCAAAATGAATTCATAAGTTCTAAGGAGGTAAATTTCTGAAATTAGGCCTTTACTAGCTAATGCTGACAAACACTTCCCTGAAGCACTACACTCAGCACTGTCATAGCCATGTACCCAAGCAAACCTTGGTACTAGAAACTCTGTACCAATGCTTTGTATTCAGGTGACGTTTTTCAGATTGTTCCTCTGTGCAAATACTTTCCCTGGAAGGATATTTTACCTCTGGGAGTGTAGGTCATTTCTGCAGGTTCTTTATTGGTGATAAGAACCTGAGAAACAGATGATTAAATATGAGAAGCCTTTGTCCGTGCCTATTGTGTAACTGTTCTATACCTCTCTGCCTGTTTTTAAAGGAATATATTAAAATAGATCATGATCTAAATGTTCAATAACAGTATTAAAACTACAGTGAGGCTGTGCTCAGCGTTTTTACCCTGTGGAGTGATTATGAAGGAAGAAAATACTGCTATTCAAATCCGCATCTCCTAAACCACATTTTCAGCTTGTATAACAGGAGGTATGTGATTTATTATTATTTTTTTAAATATCTTTTCCAGTGTACTGTGATCTCAGCATAACTGTGATTCACAATCTAGCCCAGGTTTTCTAAAATATTTGGCTCAAATTGAAATGCAACTAGAGGTGATCATTTGGCTTAAGAAGATTCATTATGCTAAATACATAATTAATTATTTCAGGGTTCCCAGGCATGTTTTCAGATTTTTTGAAGGAGAAAGAAACAAGTATTTTCCTTATTAAAAAAAAAACAAAAACAAAACAGGTTATAAAATCAAGGTTAATATTATGTTGAAAAGGTGCAAGATTAGCATGAGCAAGTTTGCTCATGTTCACATCACTTCGTTCAATTATGGCTACTCTTTACAACATTTTCCCCATAGAGAAATACTACAAATATTTAGGGAAATACTGCCTCTAACATTTTTGCATGACACTTAAGAGACTGAAAACCCAGAAATCCTAGTCAAGTGGTCACTCTGCATCCACAGAAAGTCAAGGAAAGTAAAGCATGTGCCACTAAGCCTACTATAAAATCGATTACATCCACTTGTGAGTCTACCAGTGATGGCAAGACTGGATTTACAAGGTCAATGATATACTGGCTGCCTTCGAGCATTAAGCGTGAAAAAGCTGAAGTTTTAGCCAACCTTGCTCTTAAGAGAAATATCTAATTTATCTGTGGTGAGTTTCACTGATGTTCCATCCCTGAGAGTAACTGTAAATTTTTTATGGGCAGAAATACAGTACATTTACAATTTTTTAAATGCACACATTTAGTTAATGATATATCAGTGGCAGATATATTTTTCATGTCAAGATATATACTTTCAATATCTATCCTTCTGTAACTATTGAAACACTAATACTGACATTTAAAAGTCTTGATTATGGTGCCCTTTCTGTGCACAGTATAGGTTTCAATGTATTTATTGAAATAACTTTCTTATAAGTTCTGTAAACAAAGAAAAAAGAGAAATACATAATCTTTTCACCATAAAACAAGCTAGAAAGTCAACATCTAAATGTTGTTATAAATTATTTAACTATGAAATATTTTACTATTTTGACTTGATCCGTAGAAGTAGTCAGTCTTCACTTTAAAATTTTTCTACTGCAAAATATTATAAGGTCTATTCTAATTTATGTTCTTCATATAGACATAATGATATGTCCAGAGTGTTGTTATAGGTCAGAGACTGAGATATATTCATATGTATGTTGCTGTGTTTCACTGTTACAGAAGTGACATTCTGTGACAACTCTTTAACAGACACAAAAAAGCTACAAATAATTCAATTAAAAAAATAAATGTAAGTTATCATACAATATAATGAGATGGACATTTTTCTGGAAGTATTTTTTATTTAGAAATAATTTTTGGTACACCAGAGTAATGTTAAATTTAACTGCTTTGATTGTAGATTCGCTCTAATTAAGAAATACCATAACCACAGAATCACAGAATCCTTTAGGTTGGAAAACACTTCTGAGATCATCGAGTCCAACCTATGACCTAACACAACCATGTCAACTAGACCATGGCACTAAGTGTCATGTCCAGTCTTTCTTTAAGCACCTCCAGGGACACTGACTCCACTATCTCCCTGGGCAGCCCATTCCAACATTTAATCACCCTTTCTGTGAAGAAATTCTTCCTGTATTCAACCTAAACCTCTGTTGGATCAGATTAAGACTGTGTCCTGTCACTAGTTGTCTGGGAGAAGAGACCAACCCCCACCTTGCTACAACCTCCTTTCAGGTAGTAGTAGAGAGGAATAAGGTCACCCTTGAGCCTCCTCTTCTCCAGGCTAAACATCCCCAGCTCCCTCAACTGCTCCTCATAGGACATGCACTCCAGACCACCTTTGTTGTTCTTCTCTAGACCTGCTCCAGCACCTTAATGTCCTTTAATTACGGGGCCCAGAATTGGAGGCTGAGGAGAGATCTCATCATATTCCTCTGTGGTTATCAGTGAAAGGACCCAAGGGAATGGCCTGAAGTTGTCTTGGGGGATTTAGGTTGGATATAAGAAAAAGGTTCTTAGCCCAGAGGGTGGTTGGGCACTGTAACAGGCTCCCCAGGAAAGTGGTCACAGCACCAGTTCTTTCAGAGTTCAAGAAACATTTGGATGCTACTCTTAGGCAACTGGTGTGACTCTTAGGGATGGTCCTGTGCAGGACCAGGAGTTGCACTCGATGATCCTTGTGGGTCCTTTCCAATGCAGCATATTCTGTGATTCTGTGTCAGCTCACCAGTGCTGCATACAGGGGAACAATCACTACCCTAGTCCTGCTGGTCACACTGTTCTTGATACAGGCCAGGAGGCCACTGACCTTCTTGGCCACCTGGGCACACTGCTGGCTCATGTTCAACTGCTGTCAATCAGTACCCCCAGGTCCTGTTCTGCTGGGCTGCTTTCCAGACACTTTGTTCCCAGCCTGGAGCACTGTGTGGGGTTATTGTGGCTGAAGTAAAGAGTCCAGCACTTGGTCTTGTTGAATTTCATGCTGTTGGTCTTAGCCGACTGATCCAGCCTTTCCAGGTCCCTCTGCAGAACCTTCCTACCCTCAAGCAGCTTGACACTCTGACCCAACTTTGTCTGCAAATTTGCTAATGGTAGACTCAAGTCCCTTCCACATCAACAATAAAGATATTAAACAGGATTGGGCCCAACAGTCCTCCTGATCCCTGGGGGATACCACTAGTGACCAACTCAATGCAGCACTGTTCACCACAGTCTCTGGGCCTGGCCATCCAGCCAGTTTTAACCCAGTAAAAGGTGTGCCTGTCCAAGCCGTGGGCTGCCAGCTTTTTCAGGAGAATGCTATGGGAGATGGTGTCAAAGGCTTTGCTGAAGCCCAAGTAGATCATATCCACAGCCTTCCCCTCATCCGCCAGCTAGGTCACCTGGTCATAAAAGGAGATCAGGTTAGTCAGGTAGGACCTGTTTTCCCTAAACCCATGCTGTCCGGATCTGATCCCTTGGTTACCCTGTATTTGCTGTGTGATCACACTCACTATCTGCTCCATAACCTTGCCACACACCAGGGGCGGGCTGACAGGCCTATAGTTCCCTGGATCCTCTTTCCAACCCTTCTTGTGGATAGGTGTCACATCGTCCAACTTCCAGTCATCTGGGACCTCCCTGGTGAAGCAAGACTGGTGATAGACAATTGAGAGAGGATTAGTGAGCTCTTCCAGCAGCTCCCTTATCACCCTAGGATGAATTCCATCCCATCCCATAGACTTGTGAGCATCTAAGTGGCTCAGTAGGTCACTAACTACTTCCTTCTGGATTACAGGGGGTCCATTCTGCTCCTTGTCCTTTTCTACCAGCTTGGGAGACCAGTTGTCCTGAGAATAACTGGTCTTACTGTTGAAGACATAATGTAATATAACTCTTCATTGTATTAAATCTGAGTAATTTAAATATATTAGCGATAAAGAATTTCTCATGTTACCCAGTGAAACTTGAACTAAATTCTCCTTTCCATACCAAATTTGAAGACAAATATTGCTGATGAAAACTTTACAGCAGAAGTATTTCAGTGTTATTTGTAAAAATTTTTAAACATTTAATCTACAAAATGAGTTATAAGACATAAACCTAGAGCAAACATAACACTTGAAGAACTCTCTTCAGCTTTCTAGACAAGCAGATGTGCTGTAAAGCTACCAAAATACAGCTTAATGAAATGGAAAATTTATTTTTCAATAAAGATTTTTTAAACTTTTCTGTATGAAAAGATCCCTGCCAAAATTTATTTTTGTTTTGCACAGCAATGACTAATGTGCAAGAATTATTAACAGCTGATGTTTATTTAGTTAGTTATTTATTTAGAGACTGATTGCTTTTTGTTTTATACTGAAATCTAAACAAGAGAATTTCCTGACTATAGTGTTTCTGTTAGATGTAAAGAAAAACTAAAAAGTGACTTTAAGAGAACTTTTATTTATATGTAACATTTATGTAATTTTTTATGGATGGACTATATTGAAAAATAGTGGATTTAAAAGAACTGTTGCCCTGAATATATTCTGATCTTGAAATATTTTTAATTTCCATACAAAGGTGACTTCTCTTCAAGACTAGAATTCTGTTGTGACTTTTAAAAAATGTAAAGTGTAGTAAAAACAGTAGTGGCTGGAGGTTTTCAGAATCCACTTATATATTCAGAGAACAATTGTTCCAAAAATGTTTAGATTTTATCAAGTCTGCACTAATAATATCTAGCCCGAGACAGTACTTTGTCTCTCTCTTACTAATGCTATCCAAACCACTAAAGAATCCCAAAGGGCGAAGAACTGGAAGAATACAAAACTGTCATGAAGCAATTATTACTGGGCAGCCTGCTTCATATCCATGTGTTCAGCACATCTATTTCAATTTGTTTCTGGCAAGAAGTAATATGAAATTAAGTATTCACACAGAGCAAGAAGGAGGAATAATATTCAGTGATTTCAAAGTACGCAATAAACCAATTTATCCAACAGTACAACTAGATATTTTCAACTGAATGTAATTATGTCAGAGTATCTGCAGGAAAATTCTGGGGGCAAGAGAGATTTCTAATATTTAATCCAGGTAATTGTGTAAATCTATGTATAACTTGCCTTCTGGGAGTACACAAATACATTAGGCGAATTATATACCTGTCTGAAAAACTAATTTATTTGGGTAAAGTTTTCTTGCATTTGTTTCAATACTAAATGAAAGTGGATAGAAACCCCCCTTCAACTGCAATACAAGTTTAATATTTTTTCAACTTAAAAACTGCTACATTTTGTTTGATTTTGGGTTGGGTTTTTGATTGGTTGGTTGGTTGTTTCATTTGTGGGTTTTGTTTTTTTTTTTCTTGAGGAAGATAGGCTTTCAAACAGTTTCAGATGTAAACTCATAAGCTCCCTACGAGCTTGCTGCCAAAAACTTCTGTAGAGATGCAATCAGACTGGGCTGCTGGGAGCTGAGCATGAACAGCCCCAGTGCTGCCTCCTGTCTGTGCCAGGTTTATAATGGCGACAAGAATCCATCCACACTACAAAAATTGTACAAATTAGGGAGAGAGTTGAACAGCCAACAGGTTCACAACTTCAGACCTTCAAAAATATGCCAATGCTGGGATCAGTTTTGCCTAGAGCTCCTGGGCACTGAGGGCATCTTTACAATTGATAATAAAAGTAGTCTGAATGGTAGAGTTGCCTTGAGCCTTGGCTACCGCCCACTGTTTTTAAAGCAATTTCTGAATAAAATGCAGGCATTGCAGGCTAAGGTAGACAAATTCCCAAAAGAGGGTCCTGTAACAGGGCAAAAAAAATAAATGGAAGCTTTGTGATATTCAGCTGGAAGATGTGTTCATCTGCAAAGAAGCCCAGCATAAGTTCTAATCCCCCATGTCCACAAGGTTCTTCCATGACACATGTAATTCCTGCTTTTCCAGCACAGCACGGCCAACCCAGTACCTGTGAATTTATTGGAAAATTTTGGTACAGGCTAAACATGTTTTAGGTATTGTTCAAGCAATTTACCAATACTAATCTCCAAATTCCACTGCCCAGCAATGTTCCTGATTACTGTTGATTTTACTGGTCGCCCAAGAATCCAGATGGGAAAACAGATTCTTGAAGCATTTCTTCTTAGTGCATGAGATATTTTTTATTATATCTCAGACTTGTAGAAACACTATGGAAAGATCACAGTGGCCAATCAATGTAATAAGAAGAAATGGAGTGTCAGCATATGCAGAAGTAAAGCAAAGCACCTAGATAAGAAGGAAATCCTCATTCAAGCACAGACATGCTTATGAGCATATCTGGGGCTGAATAAAGTGAAATAATAGTTCAGAAAAAGGGAAATAATTGACAAATGGAACTGGCCTGGGCTAAAAATATTTTAGATGAATAGAAATTATTTTGAGCTTTTGTTACCAGTGTGGTTATTCTCATACCCCAACGCCAAAGAGTAGGATGTACTTTTCTGCCAGACTCTTTAGCAGTGGGAGATTTCAGCTCTTGAAATTCCTGAACAAAGAAACTAAACTCAGTGCTTTTAAGCAATCCTCTTGGTGATTCATCCATTTGAACCTGAACATGATACATGTTTTAGATTTATACATGCTTTTATATCTACTCGAGGTATACTAAGTTTCCCTGCAATTCATTGTTCCAGGTATACTAACTTTCCCTGCAATTCATTGCTATGTGTTTTTTGGCTGCTTTGGGGTTTTTTCTTTCTTTTTTTTTTTTTCTAGTACATCTACTTGTACACTCACTGTCTGCCATTTTGTGAATAAGTACTCTGATTTCATAAGGCATACCTTCATTTTTCCAAGCAGCCTGTTGTGCTTAGAAGGAATGATAATGGAACTGATGGGACACGGATTCTGAATGGAGCTCAGAACAGAACCAAAAAGAATATGGATTTCCACATTCCTCATGTGCTTTTGCGATAGAGGCCTTGATGCACAGACCAGCAAGCTGCAGCGGGAGACCTTTTGCATACTACCATAGAAAACTCCTGTCATGTAGAACCATACAGCATGGGAGAAACTAGGGTAAGGGACGAATTCCCTTGGGGGATGAACAAGTCTGTAAGGCCTTTCTGATGGTCTGTGCATCCCAACTGCAGAACAACTTGTCTGGCAAAATAGGAACAGCGTTTACCTCCTGAATGTAAAAAATATGTGATTCAGTTGCCTACATACAGATAATAAGGACTATTCCAGGCACTGTCAGGTATCCTGCTTAGCTACTTATTGTCAGTCTAGAAGAATGGTGACTTCCTGTGAGACCTGTGTTGTACCTATCAGCCTCCTATCTTGGATACTCTCGTATACCTTGGAAGATGTTATGTACCTATCAATACAGAAGAATCTCCTTATTTCAGTCTGGTGTCAATCAAAATTGGTTTGGATTGGCATGTTGAAACTGCATGGTCCATGTCTACTTATCAGTGTTTAAGGATGTCAAAAATATTCCTGCTCTTTGACACAATCAGTTTATAATCGGGCTTGCTCTGCCCGTGGACAATTCAATTTTGCCAAATGACACCTTGAAGTTGAAATAAAGAGATGTCTCATCCAGACAAATATTCAAATGAACATTTATCAGAAGCAAAGTGTTTCTAAATTTCTTGCAAGTCTATCAGATCCAGTATCTACCAGGGAGAATGTGCAGATCTGTTGATTGTCTGACTGCTGCTGTCCTTGACTTTCATAAATGGGATGATAATGGATGTTGATGAGGCACTCACAAAGTCACGAGAGAAAATAATATACTGGTTGTCTGAAAGTGTTAAGGTTGCTTCCTATTTTTCTTCATTTCCAGATTGTGTCATAATTTGAAAATATTCACTGGTATTCATATGGAAGTATGTACAAGAAGACTGAATATCTAATGTTTTGTACATAACAAAACAATTCTTTTTCATATCTTTTTAGCTCATATTTTTCTCATTCTTGGATTGCAATGTATGCATATATTATTTTTGTATGTCTATAGTTTATAATCAGTGGCTACAAATCACACATCACACGGTTACAGTTTGGACAAAGCACTGATATTAGTTAGAAACTCAGGTTTTGTTGCATCTTCCTAAGTGGTGTGTGATGATAATGAAATAAAAAATGATATTCTGATGTACATATGTTACTGACACTTGGATTTTATCCCAACACCTGTAACCTGTTAAGTAATGTTTTTCTAGACAGCTATATTGTGTCTAGTTAGCACAGAAGTGCATGAGGACATCTGTTTAGGCACAATAATCAGGGACTGGTGATTCCATCTGTAATTTAAATTGAAATTAATCCTTCTCAAAAAGTCTGGAAAAGAATGAGATATTTGAAATAAATTCTTTCCTTTTACTGTTAATCAAAATAATCTGATATTTCACAGAATTGTCACTTTTTCTATCAAAACCAATTCCAAGAACTATTGAGACCATATCTTGGTCATAATGACCTTCAGTCAAAGTGACTTTCAGTTGCAGAGAACCGGATAATGGATGCTAATGCATCAGTCCAGCTCTACAGCTCCTACAGCACATTAATGCTACATTCATCCCCTTTTGCAGGTTGTACCTTTCAGAACATAAAAAGAACATTTCTTTTGCAAGTCCTTTCAATCTCCTTGTTTTCATGAGTACGTGTCTAGTGTTATACAATCCTATCTCATGAAAGGTCAGAACATATGCTCTAACGACATGACTGTGCTCTTTAATCTACACTTCATTACACATTCTTTGATAGTTTTATTATCCTTTTGAATTTTATACCTGCATAAGAAACATCTGTTTCTCCTTCTTTTTTTTTTTTTTTTAAATACATTGCAATACATATATTACAGTAACTGATTTGCTTCCTGCTTTCTCCCTCCATACTGCATGTAAAAATATTGTGTGCATCCTGAACAGTGGATAGTAGGACTATTGGAAGCAAAATGAGCATCTGAAGGTCTTGTTTTCTTTCTGCTCCAATTACTTCTACATACAGGTCAAACCTGCTTTTATAGTATTTTCTTCAATATTTCCTCTAAATTTAATCTCTGCAGGGAGTAAAAGTTATTTCATTTTCCACTGTCTTGCACACTATTATTCTAGAATCATGTCGATTTTAAGTATATATGACATCTCAAGTTTATCAGAATGCCTTTATTGAGATATCAAATTTCACATATTTATTAAAACTGAGTAAAAGCATCTTTCTTGAATAAATATCAAATTAGGGTGTGTATCCTGAATAATTCCTGCATAGAAATATATTTCATGGAAGGAGTTTAATATTTTCTGCTATTAGATATTCACTGGTGTTGGTAATATCTTCTGTAATTGAGGCTTTCTGGACCTTTCATTTATGGTGAAAAGTTTAATTCTTGCCAAAATTGTGTTATTTATACTCAAAAATCTCTGAGTATTTACTGTAGAATGAAGTCTAATTCAACTATTTAAATGTTCAGATTTGATAGGATCAAATAAGGATTTGAATACACGTGAAAGACGAACCAATAAAAATACACATTGTTTCCAAAACATTTGCATTTTTTGCATTTACATCTTCTCTTGTGGGGTACTTGGTCCAATTCACCATGAAGTGGTTCCAGTGGCTGAAAAAATTCACTTTTAGTGACTTGCAATATCTTTTTTTCCCCACTGCAAACCTGTAAGTATGCCCAGTTACCTAGTTCTGAGTACGCTTATGTATTAGAAAGTTGATTTTGTTGCTTAACACTTCTGAAGAATCCATTCTTTTTGGTTGTCCTTGTTACAATTAAACTCTGCCTGCATCATTAGTCAGGTAACTGACCATACTTCCTGCTCAACATGGGTAAAAGTTCAAAATTTACCTCTAGACTTTTTTGCCAAACTGCTATTCTTAGAGCACCATTAGTGAAAACAAGGGTGATGTGCCTTTTGCAACCAGACATGCCTATCTTGTACTGGCCTTTTTAGCCACCAACGTGCTTGCAACAAACGTGGGTAGAGCCCTTCCCAAATCTTCGTTCGCAAAGCCTAGCCATGAGATGAGTGAGATGAGATTCTTAGAGCACCATTAGTGAAAACAAGGGTGGTGTTCCTTCTATAACAGTGGTGGCATCAGACAGCATAAATTTGAGGCAAATCTGATTCAAATGCAGTGGAAACAAATGTCTTGTTGAGGTGGGAATTCGCTGGTTAAATTCACTGATCCAAGACTGTGAAACTAGAGAAGGCAAAGGAAGAACTCAGAACACAAAGAAAATACAGGGAGGAAACTTTGGCTGGAAAAGGGCATTCAGTTCAAAAGAAGAAAATGACAAGGGAGATAGTGGAACTGACAGGAAAATCAGATTTGTGAATGAAAAAAGTAGCTGAGCAAACAATGGCATAATGGAATCTGATGAAAAAGACTAGATCAGCTCATGGGCCAAATTGACCTTGACATAAAACTAGAGAGGAAAAGGTGAAAGAGCAGGAACAGTGCAGAAACTGAAAGAGAAGTACTTGAAAAGTGTTAATTTTTGAGGGCTCAATCAAAATCAATTACCATTGAGTTCAATAAGTACCAAAACCAGAATTAGAAAGGAGAGTTATCTTCTGGAATTGAAGAGGTAGTGGCATTGTGTAACTGCTGCTGTAGATAACTTGTTTACTTCATTCTCATTTTATCTTTTAGTTGAAACAACAGAGTTTTTACAGTGGATCTGAAACTTCAAGACCCACTGACAGTCACTGTAAGTACCTGTATGAAAAATGAGGGGAAAAAGCTACAGGATTTCTTTTTATTCTGGGGTGTTTTCTTCCACTAATTTTTCTAGAGAAAAGATATTCCAAAAAGCATAAACCCATAAATGTTAGAGCATTACTATCTGACTGAAAAGTCAACCAATTAAAAAAATAGAATGTGGCAATCAAAGTCCCTTCTAATTAAGCACTGCGAGGGAGTGTTTTAAGCTGCTGAAAAGAGATCATTTGCAATTCTCTATTGTCAGAACAGCCCATGGTCTTTCCAAACTCATTCCCATTCACAAACTGTCAAGTATTATGAAGTAGAGACATGGAAGCAAATAATCATTTTACATCTGGCAACCCTGTCTTAGCAGGTAAGAGGGCTTAAATTTTTCTGTCCAGTTGGCTTTAGTGCTATTTAAGAATCCAGTGCATATTTAGTTAGTGAATGTAGACAAATCCTTATTATGTAACCCAAGAGTTTTTTAAGTTCAAATTCACATGCTGCTCTTTTTCTCTGGCCAAATTCAGTTGAAGTTGTCCATTATTGCAAGGATAAGTAATATTATCTATCCTGAATAAGTACTCACTTGTATGCACAACTTACCACAAAAATGTTTCCAGAGTTTTCATTGCTAATAAACTAATTCAAGTTTATTTTTAATAATGGAACATGCTCAGAAATAAAAGAAAACTGTATTTACATTAGTACTGATAAGATTAGTTTGTCTTATGTGCATGTCAAGTATGAAGAATCCTAAAGACTTAGATGTCAGATCAGATTTGAAATTTGGAATTTCCTTTGGAGCCCTAAAAAAACCCCTGCTCCTCTGTTATATGCCTTTTGTAGCAGTCCCCTGTTTACCACTGCAAGGTGACAATCAATGACAGTAATCTGCCTGAAAAGACTGTACCCAGTTTGAATACCTGCAATAGTGACAAAAAGCATGAATTGAACACTGTCTGCCAACTGAAGAACTTGGACTAGAGCCTTTTTCTGAACTCAGTGAGGAATAATTGCTCATTGCTATCCAACTGAGTCTGTTACTTCAGGAGAAGAGAAATCTAAGAATACATTTATAAAATATGAAGTAATTCTCCCCTACCGACACAACAGGGTTCAGGCATCTAAATGTCTTCAAAAACCTGGCTAAACACTCAAGGTGGACAAAAAAAGTATGCAGGGAAGTCTCTACAACTGGAATATTATTTTGTTTTAAAAAAAATACAAGTTTATAATTTATTTTTTTTTTACTGTGCTTTGAAAGAAAAATAAAGGTGTTGGAGCCAAGGACAGTTGTATGATGTTCAAAAAGGCAAAGTGCTAGGTCCTACACTTTGGCCACAACAACCCCACACAGCACTACATACTGGGGAAGAGTGGCTGGAAAGCAACCCAGTGGAAAAGGATGTGGGGGTGCTGGTCGACGGCCAACAGAACATGAGCCAGCAGTGTGCCCAGGTGGTCAAGAAGACCAGTGACATCCTGTCCTATATCAGAAACAGTGTGACCAGCAGGACCAGATTGTCCCTCTGTAATCAGCACTGGAGAGGCTGCAGCTCAAGTTGTGTATTCGGTTCTGGGCCCCTCAGTACAAGAAAAACATTGAGGTGCTGTAGCGTGTCCAGAGGCTGGAGCATGTCTGGAGAAAGACAATAAAACTGGTGAAGAGTCTAGAGGGTAATTCCTATGAGGACTGGCCAGTCAGGCTGGAGTTGTTTAGCCTGGAGGAGAGAAGGCTCGGGGATGACCTTATCACTCTCTACAACCACCTGAAAGGAGGTTGTAGTGAGGTGGGGGTCAGCCTCTACTCCCAGGCTATTAGTGACAGAACAAGAGTATGTAGTTTTAAGCTGCACCGGGGGAGTTTCAGGTTGAACATCAGGAGGAATTTCATGGAAAGTGTTAAGCATTGGAATGGATGGGCCAGGGAGGTGACGGAATCACCATCCCTGGAGGCATTCAGGAAATGACTGGACATGGCACTTAGTGCTAGGGTCTAGATGACAAGGTGATGATCGGTCAAAGGTTGGACTCGATGATCTTAGAGATCTTTTCCAAACTAGATGATTCTGTGATTATCACTCTTAACAATTACCTGAAAGGAGTTGTAGTGAAGTGGGAGCAGGTCTCATCTCCCAGGTGACAAGTGCTAGGACAAGAGAAAATGGCCTCCAGTTGCACCAGGGAATTTAGATTGGACACTAGGAAAAATTTCTTCACTGGAAGGTTTGTCAAGCATTGGAACAGACTGCCTAGGAAGTGGTGGAGTCATCACCTGGAAGTATTTAATAGATGAAGAGATGTGGCACTTAGGGACATGGTTTAGTGGTGGACTTGGCAGCGCTGGGTCAACTGGATTCAATGAACTTAAAGTGTCTTTTCCAACGTAAGTTATTCTATGATTCTGTGATTCTGTGCTTTGAGGTTTTGGGGGGTTTTTTACCATAAAAAGTAACAAAGGCATAAACACCACAATAAATATAAATTGGTAGGTTATTTGAAAAGAGGTAAATCAAGTTCAATTATCTGCCCCAACTACAACAGGGACTTGAATCTTAGCATCCAACAGCCCATACAGAGCCCTAATCTGTAAGCTATTGTTCATCCAATTTGTGTCTTTCTTCAAAACCATTATGAAAGCTCCAGTAGTAAAATTTCTGTCATATTTTCATTTTTAACAATAAAATTTACCATGGAAAATATCTTTATCACGAACAAGGCAACACAACAAATCTTAAAACACTTTCCCCAGAAAGTAATAGGGATGATAGATGTAAAATGATCAGAGATGTCACATTTCTACAAATAAATTATCTTGTTTCTGTTATTGATTACAGCTTGAGGAATGTTTAGTTTTTTAAATAAATAAATAAGAATATTTGAATGTATACATTTCAGAAAATTAAAGAATGTTTTTCATGCCCATTTTATATGTTTTATTGTTTTTACATTGCTCTTCAAAAGTACTGTTGTGAAACCTGTCTTAATATAGAAAAAAGTAACTTCTCATATGTGAACTATCATTTACCCTGTCACATCGAGTGATATTTTTCCAAAAAGAGAAGTAATAATTTTTCATCTTCCTAACTGGTCAGCCTGTCCTGTAAACAATTCACAGACTGAATTATCAGTCCATTTGGACGAAACTAGATTATGATTGCTTTTCCCTCAGAAACAGAGTGGTAAAACAGTCAACATAAGCAATAGTGTTGTAGGTAACCCCCATAGAGCAACAGATTACCATGGCCACAGCACCTTAAAATGGATGAAATAACATATATCTAATAATATATAAATAACAAAATAATGGAATAACAAGGAGTAATTCTCATTGTCTTATTATTTCTAAGCAGTTCATAGTCTGAAAAAATTCCAGGAAAAATTGATAACATTTTAAACCAGATATTAAATCTAAGTAATGAAATCTAAAACGTACTTTACTGTAGAGTTTTAAAACAAAATCCCAAACTACAAACTACAGCACAGCACTAAATAGATGTAATGACATTCCCAAGACCAGAGCCTCAGTACAAAACCGAGAAACACAAAGGCATCTTCTTTCATGATCAGTCACTGAGGTGAGTTTTCTTTTCCATTGCTTTTAGAATGACGGAGTCATACTTTGTCACACCTCTAATGATACAGAAGAGAAAAAAAGACAAAGATTGTCCCAGATGGAGAACTGGAAAAAAAATAATGTTGCACAAAATTTCTTTCTCCATACTCTAGTCCAGCTTCATGGAACAGTAATAAAAAGTGTTCAAAAATTTAATGTGGTTTGATGCATTACTCTCAATAACATAACTTCATCTTTTATGAGAATGAAAAATGCACAGCATTTTCATGAAAGGAAACTCGTGTACTTATAATGAAGGTTTCCCTAAGTTTGTGTGAGTTTTCTTCTTGTTATTGTTTTATCATTCAGGAGATTAAATAGAAGGCTAGAGGAAAAAACAATAGTTTGGAAGCACTCCTAATTTAAGTTTTTTAAGTGCTCTGTGGCTAGAATATTTGATTAGTGTTTTGGAAAAATTGTTGAGTTACATTATTTTTTTGATCGTTTCTGTTCCAAAAATCTAAAATAATTCTCATTCTGCCCCAGTCATATCCTTGAATGGAGGAATCTCTACTAATTATCAAATATTTCAAGCTGTTTCTGTCAACTTTCTCTGCTCATTTACTGAGGGTATTCTTCAAAAGTATGACTAATCACAGTTCTATATCATCTAAGACAAAAATGTTCAAAATGAACTTTGAAAACAGGTTTTTATATACAATAATGGATATTTTGCAGCTGCATAGAGTTTTTATGGTTTATTGGGTTTTTAATATTTTCTTAGACATATGAAAACTACATTTCCTCTCAGTTTTACTCATTCAGAAGGATCATATTTGCATGTGGAAATTTAAAGCAAAATACTTCCAGTTAAAGTTTAGCACATTTCTCCAGGTAAATTTAGACATTTCTGTGAAAGAAAAGTGTTTCTATTGATTTCAGTGCTACAACAAACAGAATTTTAGATGACAAATATATTATTCAGCACTGGTCAAGAGAATATCTCATTTGAGGTAGAGGACCTACTCATTACACTTTGCTGTAAGTTTTTTTCTGAAATGTTTTGGTACAAAACAACAACCAAGATCCATCTCTAGAGTATTAAGTATAGCTGTGCTTTCTGCCTCGTCATGGTAAAGAGTACTTCTTGTGAAGGGAACTTAGTTTGTCCAAATTTTCATGCTACAGAGGAAGGTGAATGAAAAAATACACAGATTTGATAAACAAAGTCTCTTGTCTCTCTTGATAATAAGATTTTTTTGTACCTACCTACCTACTTATCTATCAAGATGTACATAAATATGTATGTATATATGCCTATACATTTACATATGTACATATATGTAGGTATGTACACATATCTATGTATATTTGTATATACATATATACATATTTATACACATGCCATTTACTCTGTATGTTTCATTTGTTTTTTTTCTTTAGGCAACACAAAGTTTCATAAATTTGTAAGGTATTTTTCATTTGAAAAATATTTTATTCTTATTATGTATTTCTTTCTTTTATTTTTTAAGTCTATGTACAAGAACATGAACGCAATTGCTCTGTGTTCATTGCAGATATTTAATCAGGCTAACATAAAATAGAAAACTTGTTCTCTGGCAGCCAAGACAGCAAACCACATCCTGGGGTGCATCAAATCCAGCATCACTAGAGGGTTAAAGAACTGATTATCCCCATGTATTTAGCATTGTTGCAGCTTCACCTGCAGTGTTATGTTCAGTGCTGAAGAATGTGAAAGTTCTTGAAAGTGTCCAAAGGAGGGAAACAAAGCTGGTGAAAGGGCTAGAAGAATGTCCTATGAGGAGTAACTGAGGCATTTGGGTTTGCCTAGTTTGGACAGAAGGAGGTTGAGGGGTGACCTCATTGCTCTCTGGAGCTTCCTGAGGAGGGGAAGTGGAGAAAGAGGTACTCATGATCAATGTAGGTTCTTTCCAACTGAAATAGTCTATTCTCAAAATGTTTTTAGGAGTTTGAGGTATAGGCATCCAAAGGACGGCATGAATTCTTACTAGATCTGTACAAAACTTAGCAGGTGTGACTTTCTGAATTTTTAACCTCTTTTTCCTCCTCATCACAGGTTCTGAGGTTTTAGAGTTCAACTTTTGCTTTAAGTTTTCTAACTACCTGAATACAAGGCTTCATGAACCTGACTAATGATTTGCCTGGGTTAGTTTCATTAACTTTTGTTGTCCAGAATATTTTTTCCAGGAGAGTCAATCTCTTGTTTTCAAAATACGTGCTTCTTTAAAGAGGCAGAAAAAAAATGTTTTGCTTAGTTTGAATTTCCACAAAAGATACATGGATTCCAAAATCTTTTTTTAATCTATGCCCAATAACTAAACTATATTTTAGTCAAAACTAAGTTTTAATTGATTTTCAGTTTAATTTAAAATGTCTTTCTATCTTGAGTGTTAGTGAATGTAATGATGTTTTTACTGAAAATATTAAAACGATAGAACAGAATTAGAAAAACAAAACATGTTGGTTGAGAACAATAGCAGTTTGGGCATCATTTCAGAAAAGCACTTAAATGTGTGCTTAAAAGCAAAGTAACTTCATTCAAGACAGACAGTAGACAATGCATGAGACAATGTAGAAGACTGTCTCAAAAAGTAAAAGATCCCAAGACAGTTAGAATTTGGCAAGACAATAAAGACTCAAAAATCAAGCAGAGGGAAATTGACCAAGACTGAATGAGCAAAGTTTTTAAGCAACTAAGTTGTTTGGAAAGTTGTAATTGAAATCTGCAAGATGTGCTTCGAACTTTAAAAAAAATTATGTCTCGTATGTTCTATACGTGGTTGTCCTCATGTAGTCCTACTAGCTGGAGATATCATTAGACAATAAGGCAGTCTAAAAAATCATGATTGATTAAATAGAAGGCAATGGTTCAATCTTCCTGCTGAAAAAGAGGAAGAGAGAATGGAATGAAGGGAGCAGTTTTTAGATGAAAAACATTTTAAGAAGAACAGAAACTTAAAAAAAAAAGAAGGAAACATGTCCTCACACAAAACATACGTGAGGTACGTGGAACACCTTGCCCAAGGATGCTGTAGACTTGATGAATTACTGAAGTTCGAGAAGTCCGGGAAAGTCCAGCTGTAACTATTAAATACAGAAACCTCAGCCTATTTACTTTAACTTTGACACTTAATATTGTTTCAGACACCCTAGAAACTTGCAGATGGATGTCAAACCTGAAAGAAACCTTTCCTTTCTTGACCACAGCTGGTGAGATAAACTTGGGTACTTCAAATGACACCGTGCATTTATGCTTATGCATCAGATGTTTTCTTTAGCATGAGCTGAATCTCTCTTGAGGTTCTATTGACTGTCTTGACTAGGCAGTTCATTAACCATATTTCAGTCTATTACCTATAATCAAAGCTTAGACATCTAGCTCACAGCTAAGCAGTTGCGTGGAGACATCCAAATGACAGTGTATTAATGTTTTGCTAAAAGTAACTACTTCTAGCTCAAGAAACCCCTAAATTGCAGACTGACAAGAACTGGGAAAATATTACAGGAAAAGATCAATGATTATTTTAGTCTTGTTGGTTTTGTAAATCCTTACTTAAGCAGCTCCTATTAGTCAATGGAGACAAATGATAGGTAAAGTAGATGAGATCGAGGGACCCTGAACTGTCTTAGTACAGCAGCATAGATGCCCTTATGCTGTTCTCTGGGAATACATTGTGTTGTGTATTGCTAGGAGTTAAGAACAAATCAGCATAGCAAAAAAAAAAGGGAAAAAAATTTTGTCAAGCAATCCAATGAAATCGAGGTGAGATCAGTAGAGAAGAAAAGGTTTTTTAATGTCTGCTGTGTGAAACAAACTCTTCCTTCTGAAAGGATTGGAGGCTTCAAGTAGTACTTAAATTGTGTAATCTACTTTATATGAAGGCACAAACACATTCAAAATATCAAACAGATTAGTTTCCCCATTCTGTATCATTAATTACCTCTATACTGAAAACTTTCTTTACACGAAAACTTTCTTTACATTATCTCTCAACCTTTCTTACTTTCCCACACTTTGTTTATATGACCCCTCAAGGTCCACTTATAGCAGAAATGCACATAGACCAAGAACACAGGTTTGATAACTGGCCTACAACTATCTGTCCTCAGTAACGGCTAGCACACTCCCTAGCATGATTTTGATCCACACTTTCAGACAGAACCTAGGAGTCAGTTGAAGAAGAGAATATAACACAGACTGTTCTCAACAGGAGGGATGATTAATACCTTTTTCTTCTAGGAGTGAAAAGGAGAAGGACTTGCTCATCTGACTTTACAATTCTTTGATATTTGTAATCTAATCAGGACCTATCAATTTTATTTATTAATACAGATGTAACTGAGTGGTTTGGGGGTTTTTTTGGTTTGTATTCCCCCCCCCCCCCCAGCAGCTCCAAGCTACCAGGGTACCAGAACATATCACAGGTTTATTCTCTTATCTTTATGCTTTCCTTGTGCCTATTTCCATACGTGTTGTTATCTTTCATCTGTGTCTGACCCTACCATGAGCTTAAGGTGGTTAAGTCAATCTTAGTGTTCATAAAAAGCTACACCATGTTTTCTATGAAACAGATAGTTCAGGCATAGATCCTACAGATTCTGCTTCTCTAATCCTCTCCCCCCACAAATGTAGACAGTTTCTAATAACAGCTGCATCACAATTGAGTACCAGGACAAAATATTTCCTGTAAATAATGCATGGGTTCTCAGAAAAGTGTGCACCAGGAAGAGTTATAGCTTCATCTGTAGAAGTATGAAAAAAACAAACCCTTTGGGGCAATAACATATTTTTATTCTTTTCTCGTAAATTGCCTAACCCAATGATATCCACTGGAATGGAGATGAAATAAATTCATGTTACCATGGTACAACACCAAAATACACACTGGGCTCTATGCACTGATATGTGTGCTACAGCAATAAATCTGGTAGTTAATCTGTTAAATACGCTGCCATTTTCTGTGAATACTTACATTTTTACAATGACCGTTGGCATATTTGAAACAAGATTAAAGTACAAACAATGAATTAAAGTCTTAATAACCTGACATAATGGAAGTAATTTCTCAGTTTACTACTACTAACACTCTAATAAGTCACAGACTTTTCACTCAAGTAACTTGGAAATTTGTGACTGGGAGTTGTAAGACAACTGTATCTAAATTCACACTAAGGATGCTATTGTGTGTTCATTTCTGCTTTTAATAAATTGTTTTCCAAAAGTTCCCAACTACATACAATGATTTCTATGGCTTTCTATACCCTAAAGGAGAAATGTTAACAGAGTCAATCCTTTTTTTTCCTCTACTTTTTCAACAGTTATTTAACCTACATGCAGTTTTTAATTCAACCAAGTCTACAAGTCCATGCAAAGTAAAAATTGTAAGCAAATAAAACTGTGAAATTCTGAGATAGAAAATTTAAGTGAATTGCAAGTTGACTTTCAGTTACACAACTGGAATAATGATTTTCTTTGAGAAATTATGTGGTTGGACTAATGGAGTGCTCTTTTAGATCCACAGGGAACATGTGTCACTTTTGCTTTAACAGAATCAAACATTTTCAGCGAGGGTTAACATTTCTTTCTTTGTGAAAGTCACATTATGGAAAAGAAGATTTAAAAAAAAGGAGAAACATAGCTAAATCGTATTTCCTCTAGAAATATCAAATCCAAAATAAAATAACAGGAAATTAGGGAGCATTGCTCCGAACATTTAGTTTTATTATTGGTGTAGCTGACAGATAGGCAGTACACGGTCTTTTGCCCTTTAAAATAAGTACGTTGCACTTAAATAATGAAATCTAGTGATTTAATTCCTTTATGTGCTTGTTCCTGGAAACATACCACCTACTAAGTCAACAGAGGAACAGTTGAGCTGGAGACGAATTCCAAAGCTGTAATTTACAAAAAGGTTTAGTAAAGTATATGCAAAACTGCCTTTTTTTTTTTTTTTACTGTAAAATATAAATAGGCAAAATATAGCATGTTACAGATGAAATTACATTAATTAATCTGTCATATGTTAGTTTACATAGAGATCTGGATGTTAATCAAAGAAAAGAGATTTTGGAGATGAAAGTAATTAATGAAAACTGATGGTATTTATGCATATGCCATATTAATGTGGAGTGTGATAAACTATTGTTCTTTGATATGCAATGGAAATATTTAAATAGTACAAATATCCTCATCTACCTCCACCACCTGTGTCTCCTAGAACACTTCCATGAACGCTGCCTCTGTACAATCTTAAACATCCACTGGTCAGATTTTGTGACCAATACATCTGGTCTAGAGCAAGCAGCAGTCACAAGTGTAGAAGCCATGTTGATGAGAACACAGCTGCGATGGGCAGGGCACATCTCCAGGATGAAGTACCACCACCTCCCTAAGATCTTGCTTTACGGTGAACTTGCCACTGGCTGCCGCAAGAGAGGAGCCTCGAAGAGAAGATACAAGGACTCCCTGAAACAACATCTCAGCCTTGGCCATATTGATCACCATAACTGGTCTACTCTGGCCTCAAATCGGGAGGCCTGGAGACACACCATCTATAACGCAGCTGTCTCCTTTGAGAACACACGCGGGATCACCCTCGAGGAAAAAAGGCAACGCAGAAAGAATCGTGTCTTGCAGAAGATACCACCTAAGGAGTCTTTCTGCTGTGCCTTTTGCAATCGGATATGTCTGTCTCGTATTGGCCTTTTAAGCCACCAGTGTGCTTGTAACAAATGCGGATAGAGCCTTCCCAAATCTTTGTTCGCAAAGTCTAGCCATGATGATGACAAATATCCAAAATTTTAAAATATATTTATTTAATTTATTAAAGGAGGACAGACCTTATTTCTGAATGTACTGAATGCTATTTTTTTCTATGTGTTGTATTGATTCACTATGTGGAGTTAGGACTTTTAGAAACATTAACAGTCTGAACCTTCAGACAGAACTGTCTGAAAATATATGTATACAATGGATAAAATATTTAGAACAGGTTAAAATTTAATTTCTCCCCAAAGGTTGCAAAAAATTACTACACCTAAAAAAATTTTCACTCAAACAAACATAATTATCCTCTTATATCAGATACATAGAAGGGACTTCTTTTCTGCAATTCCCAGATATATGTCAATAATATCTGCATAATCGACAGAGGCACAGTCATGCCACTAGAAGGAATTTTGACTGTACTATTTGCTTCTGTGCAAACTTTTTTGTGGGATCTATAAAATTATTTATACTTTGTCTCCCTTATCAGTGAAAAGCAATAGGTGTTTTTTGGTTTTTTCCCCCCTCTTCCTTTTTTTCAGAATGAACAATTATTTGTTGAATACTATTTTACTCCATGTATCCCCATGTGACAATTTATCATAGCATTAAGATAAAGACTTTCCTTCTGACAAAAGAAGATTAATCAACCCACATAATTTTTATCAAAAGAGCGCAAAACAAGCAAATATTTACTTCAACACATTATATTTATAGAAAAACAGCTTGGTAGAAACTTTGAAGATGTGCTCATACAATTAAGTAAAAGGCCCAGTTCCTGACTATTCATGCTATTTAGTTCCTAAAATGGGTCCTTTTAATGATTTTGGTCTTTGCCAGCCACTACACTTCCAGATGATGCTTGGGCATAGCTCCTGAGATAACTTATGACAGGAATATTTCCTATAAATTTGGGCACAGTCACCATCACTTTTGGGTGTAAGAGGATTTAGCTGTGTGGATGCGAGCCAAACTGCACCTGTGATTTTATGCCTTGCTCTTGTTTCAGTTTACAGTGGAAATATAGCTAGAGGGATGGTCTCATCCATCTTTGCACCCCTGGAATATCTATTTCACAAAGAAAAGCTGAAGGAGCTGGGCCTATTAATTCTCAAGAAGACATGACTGAGGGGGGACCTTATCAGTGTGTATAAATCAAGATGTAGTCAGGCTCTTCTCAGTGGTGCCAAACAAGAGGACAAGAGGAAACAGGCAGAAAGTGATGCATGGGAAGTTCCACCTGAATATGAGGAAAAACTTCTTTACTGTGTGTGTGACTGTGCACTAGAACAGATTGACCAAAGAGGCTGTGGAGCCTCTATTGCTGGAGATATTCAAGAACCATCTGGATACACACAATCCTGTGCAATGTGCTTTAGGATGACCCTGCTTGAGCAGGGAGTTTAGACTAGATGACCCACTATGGTTTCTTCCAACCTCACCCATTCTGTGATTCTGTGATTCATAATCAGTTTTCGATTGCAACTAACTGGACTATTCTCTACAAAACACTTTCAAGTTAACATAACATGAATCTTTACTCAGTTGTATTCAAAGTACAGTGATATTTTTGCTATGATGTGTACTTTCTTAGCAGTGAAAAAGTTTTGGTGTGCAGAGTACTGAAACTAAAGAGTACCAAACATTTCTATTGACCCTGCATTAATACCAGCATCCAGGGATAAACTACCATTTATACTAGATAGACACTAAGGAAAGTAAAAATAAGGAAGACAGACTTCTCACAAAATCATTTAACTGCAGAATCTTGGACTAAAGGCCAGAAACAACTTCCTTCTATTCTATTCTAAATTCTGAATTATTTTCTCATAGAATGCAATGTCATATTTTGTCAATGATGAGGTCCAATGTGTCATTTTTCCCAGCTACAATTAAAATTTCTGAAGAGTCAAAGACATCATGTCATATCACTTGGTGTCCACGTACACCATTAGCTGCAATGCTTGATAGTGCTCAGAAGCAGCTGGAAGAAAGAGCAGGAGTGTGCCTTCAGTCTTCTACTTTACTATTTATCCACTGAAAAATCAGTAGTAACAGAAAAAGTTGCTTTGCAACTCATTTTACTAAAAATCAAAAAAGGCATAATCTTTAAAGAACACAGAAAAGATGCTGTAAAGTTAGGTTGTTGCTCTAAGCAGAGCCACAGGTCGTGAGTAAACTGCATCATTACTGATGGAACTGTACTTTAGAGAGACTGCCGAGGCTTTTTTTTCCCTGCTCAAACTTTGGCATAAGGAAAGGCACAAGGAATCTGTTTGCTGTTGGATTAAAATAAAGGGCAAAGGGAACTGAGTCTGATAATTACCTGGTGATTATTCCCTTGACTGCCTTGTTCCATGTCTCTTTGGCGGAGATCAAAAGACATATGCCTATAGCCCATCACTACAATCACAGATGGAGACACTGCAAAGAGCTGATCCTCAGCAATGCTACTGGTAAACTTTCCCAGAGCTCCAGCTCTGCTCAAGTCACCTGCTGTGTCCTACCTTATTTTGATAGAGTTTCAAATACTGCACAGATTGGGAAAGGACACTGGCAGGTAGGGTAAAACTCCTTACCTTCCTGCCTAGGCATATCCAAACGAGAATTTGATGCTTACAAAAAGGCTTTCTGAGGAAAACTGCCACCATTAAAGAGGATAAAATGTTGCAGTTTGCAACTGGTGATAACCTACCTTGTTTGATAACAGAGGATTTCCCAGGCTTTTAATGCCTCTGCAGTAATGAAAAATGTGAGAAACCTCACCTTAAACACAAGCACTATTTTTTAGAAGAGTGCTGGGAGTTCTGCTGGTAAAAATACCAAAACAAATACCTTCTTTTGAGACATTTGTTAAAAAAAAAATGTGAGGAGACTAATTTAATTTTTCCTCTTGTTTTCAGTCTGTTTCTATTTAAGGGTTGGCAAGCACAGACATACAGTTATTTTTTTGGTTAAAAAGCATAGCTACTTCTGTGTTTATTTCCTCCTAAGTAAAACTGATTGCACGAGAAAGGAAAAAAGGTTCTCCCTTCATTTAATTTTCAATGAATGTCTTGCTGATGCTTTGCAAAGAAGAGGTCAATACCTGCCCCAGGGAGCCCAGTCTCACAGTGCAAGAAACATGAATCTGAACAAGGTGGGTAACAAGGGCAAAGATACCTGAAAGAATGCATCTTTCTGCTGCTTGTGGGATGCATTTTGCAGCTCAGCATTCACACATCACGAGGTGCTGACAACTATAGGAGTTCAGCTAATGATGCGGTGTTTTTTTAAAACTTCTCCGTGGTAGAGACAAAGATATACTCAATAAACAAAAACCTGTTCTCAATGTAAAGTTAAAAAAAAAGAAGAAACATGAGATAGAGATAGAGATCGGCTTTGTACTGTTCAGTTTCCCTATTTACAAGAAAGCAGAGAATTCTGTCATCTCATCTTTCATAGGACTTTGCTGGTCAACTGCAACAGCTGTAAGCATTTGATACTATAAATTGGAAATAATCTGTCAGGTTATTTACATTTTTCTGAAAATCTTTTTGAGAAGTTGAGGACATAAAAAAGCACTGAATTTTCCCCAGTGGATTCCTCTCCCTTCCAAGTACTTTCTTCATTTCTGAAACTTCAGAAAATGGAAAATCTCTGAAATTTCTGTCAAGATCTGAAACCAGATCCATCCACCCTGTGGTCAGGTGCTTCTGTGCATTGCTTCCATGGGAGCCTCATTCACTCTAAAGTTCACAGACAAGATGTAGCACTGCGAGTTGTCTACTGTCTTCCTTCCCTATAGGTAAGGGAAAGCTGTGGCACTGTATAGCACCACACAGTGTTTTTGGCAACAGTTTTTCAAATTAAGCTTGAATCTTCAAAGCCAAATGGTGCAATAGAGTTGTGTCCTGACAATATTTCAAGACAGAGCATTAAACAGTCCATCTCATACATCAGTATTCTTACCAAAATAGCTAATTGAGTTGTAGCAGGTACAGGAAGTGCAACTGATTCAAAACTAATGTTTATTTTGAACTTAAATGCTTACTACATCCAGTCCTCGGGTCCCTATTACAAGAGAGACATGGACCTGTTTGAATTGGTTCAGAGGAGGGCCACAAAAAGTGATCAGAGGGCTGGAATACATCTTATATGAAGCTGAGGGCTCTTCAGCCTGGAGAAGAGAAGGCTCCAGAGAGACCTTAGAGATGCCCTCCAATACCTAAAAGGGGCCAACAGGAAAGCCTGAAAGGGACTTTTATAAGGTCAAGCAGTGACAGGACAAGAGGATATGGTTTTAAACTGAAAGAGGGTAGATTTAAATTGCACATAATGGTGACATTTTTAAGGATGAGGGTAGTGAGAGACTGGAACAGGCTGTGGGTGTCCCATCCCTGGAAGCATTCAAGGCCAGGGTAGGTGAGGCTTTGGGCAGCCTTATCCACTGAAAGATGCCCCTCTCCACAGCAAGTGAGGCTTGGATTAGGTGATCTTTAAACACTAGTTTCAAATCAAACCACTTGATTCTATGATTCCATAAACATGATGTTATAGACCTACCTGCTCCAAGAATGCAATAAGAAATAAGCATTATGCCTCCAGAAGTTCCCAACCTCTGGAGTTATACTATATTCACCCATATCAGCTTGCAGGAAAGAAACTGTTTTGAAACAACATCTGATAAGGTTCTAAGAAAGAAGAATAAAGGGAAGAGTTTGCAGATGATAGTTAATAAGGAAAGACTGAAGCTAAAAGGTGTTATAACTGAACAGGAAAAAAATCTTATCTAATGATATTTATAGAAAAAAACTTCTTCTCTTTCTCTATATACCTCAACACTAAAAGAGGTTACTTAGAATACTGGATTATTGGCAATGAGATGTCTGGATATACAGGAGAAGCTTCCTTACTCGTAGAAAAGTGGAAGTAACAGAATGATGGATATAGTGTTCCATTTAAAAAGCAGAATAATCTCCGTGTAGGTAAGTGCAGCAGAAAGATGCCAGGTGAGTAGTCTCAAGTGTTATTAACCCTCAGGTTGCTGCACAATTGAGCCTTGATTCCTGCTCCCAATTACACAGGCATGAGCGTAGAATACTCCAGAAAAGTTCACAGCTGCTTTTAACTCAATTTAGCTGAATCAGACTGTATTTTTTGAGACCCGATCCACCATTATATTATTGCTAGTTCTTCTACTTTAGTAGAATTTCCAGCTTTTTTTTACATGTGTCTCAAAATCATAGAACAATTTTGAGTTAACAGAGAACTCTGTGGGTTAGCACTGTCTAAGGAATTGATACTTCTTTCCACAAAATAAGGAATAAAACCTTCCAAAGATAGATTTTAGACTGACTCCTAAGAGGAAGTCTTTGCTCCGGCAAAATTATTTGTCTTTTATCTATTGATTTTGTTGGATTTATGTCCCAGGATATCCTTTCCTCACTAATAGAACCTTTCAAAAAACTGGTCATATTGTATAAAATTATCAATTTGATCTAGGATCATTAATTTAGAATACTGTAAAAGTGAGACCATATGTATATTTTGAAAGCTGATATTTTCCTTTAGTGACATAATATTTTTGCTACAGGAAGGCGTTCAGAATGTGAAGAGCTTTAACTCAGTGTTCCAGAGAAGACTGCTTACATACTTTTAAAGAACAAATGATCCTTTGGAAAATTTGAAACTTATATTTATCATTTAACAGTCAAATGTCATCTGGAACAACCAAGAAAGGGCTTTAACCTGTCTAGCCAAGTTGTTTATAAATTATAGATGTTTTGTTCAATCAAGATGAACTATCTTTTTTTTTTAACCTTTCTTCCTTCACTTTTGTGTCTAGTCTGCTGAAAACTGTTTATTTTAAACTAAACCTTGAAGTGATTACTCAAGATTCAAATCAATTACTTTTAGTTTTAAAGTCAGTAAAAAGCTTCTTTCAGCACCACAGGAAAAAACCTGAGTTTTGCTTTCCCCAATATAAAGGCCAAATAAGCTTTGGTGAAGAACGACTGAAGGGAATCACGCAGATTTTGAGAGGTGTTTGACCAGGCTGGTAAGCTTCTGTGAAGAGTGAGGATGTTCATGACAGGCAAAGTAGGCATTGGGACCCTGAGGACAGCAAGCCTCCCCTGAGACCTCTGTCCATAGCCAAGGGACTCCCAGAGGCTCAGCCTTGATCTATGGTTCCTGGGAGTCCACCAAAGCATCCATGAAGACCCTCGTGTACTGCCTTTGGCAGCAGCAGCAAAAGCAAAGGACCGTGCCAATGGGAAAAGAGACCAGCTTTTTAGGCAGCGCACAGTGCTAAAACATCTGATGTCTGAAGCTTCTGGCGAGGGTGAAAAGGTCAGCTTTGGTGTAAGATTCCTGCTTTTGACAGTCCATATGCCTTGGATTCAGCTCAGTGCATGTAACTAGGGGAAAATCAACACTTCCTAAAGATTGTTGTTTCCTATGTTCATTTTGAAATGGATGTTGGCAGCAGGAACAAGTGGACTCAGAACTTTACAAAAAAAAGTTAAACAGTTTTAGTGGTGATTCATTTTTTGATGGTAGAACATCTTTATTTTTTCTACTTTTTTTCCTGTGGATAATCCTCTAAAGGCAGAAGATTTAGACCTATATTCCATATAAAGAACTCTTTAAATAAATATAAAAAATATAAAGTCTATTTTCTTAATCAGTCTTTTGCTGGGGGAGGAGTATGGGCAATGCAGGGAGGAGGAAAATATAGCCTGCTTTAATGCAAATAGTAAAATTTCTGAAAGCACAAACAGATGCCAATCCAATCAATACTAGGAAAATGAACCAAGAAATCATACCCAAAGTCAACAGAGGGATTTAAATCTTCATAATCTCAAAGTGAATCGCTTATAGTGTTCTTAATTACACATTGTATCCTGGAGCTGTTAATTCAAAATAAATATGTGATGCTGAAGTAGGTATGTGATATTGTAAGTTATACTTTTTGACTAAATGATTTCCACAATATAATATTCAAATTCTACAGATAAACCCAACATTTCTATAAATATACCACTTGTGTAGGAAGCTCAATCCTAGGTATTATTAATGTGGGTCTTGAAGAGCTGTCTTTGCTATTTATGTTTCCTGACCACTGAGGTCAGGACTGGGAAGTTAGAGCAGGCAATCCCTTGCCAGTCAATGATGGCATCTCCTCTGAAGGTTCCCTTTATCTCCTTCCTGACTGCAGCTATGAAGGAGACCTGTGTTACAGATTGTGCTTTTGTATTGCTCGCAGTCTTCCTTTAATGTGAGTTGCGTGTTCTCTCCAAATTTTTAACTTCTGGCCACTTCAAAAGGATGTGAAATAATAATACTAAAGATTTCCTTGGGTTTTCAACCATGTTCTGGAGTATTTTGGTATTCGCTTTTCTTCACTTTTTAGCATCAATTCCACTATTTTAATACTTGCTCTGGCACTGCAGTGTTCATTGCATGAATTCACTCTTGTCATGCTTTCATCTCACTTTTCTGGCCTCTGTCTTATTCCCCAGAACTTTCCAAAACCTCCCATGACCCTACAGATTGAACTGCTTGTCTGTCTACTTTTGGCATTCCCAAAAGTGATGTATAAGTGCTTTATATACATCATATTCTCAGAAATCTCAAACCACACTACCTGTTCCGTGTACTTGACTATTTTGATCTGGTTAATTTCACCTATTTGTGGCATGTAATGTAGATCCTTCAGGCAGCAATGTAGTCACCCGTGACTTCATTTATAGTTAATGGCAGGTAGCAAAGATCTCGCCAGAGCAAATTAGGATGCTGTAAAATAATGTTATAGGCAGCAGTATATTTTCTTTCTTCAGTGCATATCTAAGAACCTAATGTGACTGCAAGCCTAAGTGAAATCCCTATAGTGAAGTGGTATGAATGCACTAGTTACTACTTGATTTGGATTTTCTTCTAATTCGTCTTCATGTGATGAGTAAAGACCTTTATGTCCCCAGACTTAAGCTGTATATTCATGAGGGATGACTGTACTTGCTTGGTTGTTAGGAGTTTTTTCCTGGATGTCATCACATTACTTGTTCCTACTTTACTTGCATTAGTATTAGTATTTGTATCCCTATTTGCCTTAGCATTAAAAATTTAAAAACTGCAAATAAAATCATGGGATTTTTATATTGCTACATAATGTGTGAAAAATAAGAATATATCATGGATTTATGTTTTATTTTTGTACCACAAGTGTCTTCTAGCAGGAGCTGATTCAACCTAAAGTATAACATTTTCAGGTACATTAATGCCAGATATGAAAGTCACAATAATTTAAAAATATTCCTAGCAGAGATTTTTGATGAAAATGTATCTGGAAGAATTTACCTGAATATATATTTCCTGAAGCAATCTCACCATATTGTGATCATGTGTGTATATACTCAGACACTTGTGTCTGAAATATATTTAATAACGTGAAATGCCATTGTTTTTCAAAATAACAAGGTTGGACAAATAAAAAAGGAAAATGAGCTCCTTGGTTCATATCCACAGAAAGAGTTATTTTGTGTAATCTACAGAAACCTAGGAATAAATGCATATGTACACACCGGGATACTCTTTGGTTCATTTCCTCTTTTTCAATTTCATTTAAGAATTTATATTTTATTTTGCTGAAAGCTAGATTGCTACCACAAACTGCCAGGCTAAATGCAAAGTGTCATTCGACATCTGCTTTGTTTCACTGTCTGACTGACAGTGTTTGCTGAAGCCCATCCTCTCTTATCCAAAGCATTGATTTGTATTCAGGAAGTATATGAATCATCTTAGGCTGTTAGACTTAGGAACTTAGCTATTCTTTTCTTTTTTTTTTTTTTTTTTTTTTTTTTTGGATATGTTTGGCAAGTTACAAGCAACCTGGAAATATCTTGCTAGTAGAAAATAGTTGTCAAATGTTAAGTCCAAATCCCCAGCCAGAATATCATAAATGCTGTTCAGTGAGAGTGGTAGAGACTCACGAAAAAATGATCAGTCAAGCAAAGTGTGCAGCAACTTCAGTTTCTTTTGAATGAGGCAGAAGTTACTCAGCAGATCACTAGAAATATCCAATACACAACAGAAGAAACCCAAATGAAAGAATTTTTGAGGATCTGGTAACTCATTTTACTTGTTCTGAGATTGTTTAGCAGGACTTCTCAAATGATGTTCCAAAAAAGAAGAGAACAATCCCAGGATAATTAGTAAGTCAACACCACAAAGATTTAACCTTTTAGAAAATACATTAAATGAGTACTTCTGATCCTTTTGCCAATCTATTAATTCTCCAATTAAAAAAAGAAAAAAAGCAAGGGTGATACTTCATTAGAGTTTAAAAGCAGTGAAGAAAAAACTGCAAAACAAACAAACAAAAAAACCAAAAATACCTTTGCCTTGAAAAATCGAAACAAAACATCAAATTAGTTTTGTAAAATAACATTAATGTTCATGAAATATGTTTAAAGTGGAAATTACATGGGGAAGTAGGGAAAAGTTAACATAGTGCTGGATGTCACATACAAGATGCAAAGCACAACACAGTTAAAAGACTAAGTGGGTCAAGAGCAGAGTTAAAAGAATGTGGAAAAATCCTCTAAAAGGCCCTGAAAATCATATTTGATTTGGTAAGTGCAAATGTTTTTCAATTTTCAATGTTGTTTTTGGTTGCCAGGCCCTTTGACCTTTTTAAAAACAAACAACAAAAGAAGCATTTGAAACTGAGATTACTCATATTTAATTTATTTGAAGACAAGTACATTCTGCTTTGTTTACTTTGGAAAGGAGGATGTTTCAGTAGGATTTTCAAATCAAAGAATATAAATTAAAAGCCTCTTTTTTCTTGGCAAGGAAAGGTTTTGGACATTTTCCATTTGCATAATTACTTGAAATAAATGTAATGGACAGGTGACGTTGTTTGCATGTCCAGATTCACTAGGATTCTGTGAAATAACTAAAATCCACTGACTGAGGGCTGTGTTCTGTGTTCTGGCTAATTTTTTTTTTCCAACTGCAACATCTGGTATAGTAATAGATATTCCCCCTACAACCTTTGTTGCATTTATGTTTGTATTATGTCAGCTAAAACAACACTATTATTAGAAAATATTATTGTGCTGAGGAAGTTATTTAGATCCTCCCTGTTATATAGTATTTAGCCAGCAGAAGGCAACAGGCACTGGTGCAATTTCACCAACTGAGCATTGCTTTTAGGTCCCTGGGCTCTCCCAGGTACCACCTGCCCTACCAGCCCCTAACTGGCTGCATCAGCTCTGTGGAGGAGGTGAAGGGGGCACTAGCTGGAGGGTGCATGAGATGCCCTGTCAGTCCTGTCAGAGTTTGAGGTAGCTCCTGCTCATTTCAGAGGATCCAGCCTCCTGTAGACTCACCTTCTCAGTGGGGGCAAATGCACATATAATTTACTGGTAAATCTTTTATTATTGGTAAAATATAAATAATTGATAGATCTTCTGTTAATTATTGGTAGATGCCCTGGCATACTTTTGGCCCATGGGACTGGATATCCCTCAGGAATGGCCGGGAACAGCAGCTTGGGGGCCTGATAAAGAGCTGTATGGGATATGAGGCAGAAAGGCACTTAACTCAGATATGATCCTGGTGCAGTCTAGGTGCAGCTAAAGCAATGATGAGTCTAGCTAGGACCATGGCTGGATGAAAAGGCTCCAGGTTTCCATAACAATCATAAGAATCCCATGCTTCACACCAGAAAATCCATACTGAATTAATACATGCTCTTTTTAGAATAACAATCCCTCTCTCATGTGCAGTACACATTGCACTGTGTGACAAACTTCTGAAATGTATTTGTAGATGAATACACTGTGCCACCTGGAGTTTTAATAACCAAACCAAATTATTTTATCTCCATCTCATATAATTTTATTTATGAATAAAGTATTCAGATTTTGAGCAAGAGTTTACTTCCATGAATCACGAAAAAGGAATTCATGAATAGATCTGCAAGTGCTCTGAGAAAAGCTCATCAGCTATCCAGAAAGTACTATTAACTCTGTAATTTGTCAATATATTTTGGATACTGGGAAAAGGAGGAAAAAATCAGGTAAAGATGGGTATAAGAGCATTATAAAAGTGGGTCTTTCAGAATATTTTTAATGCCAATATTGTGGGTAACATTCGTGAGAGCTACCACTGCAGAGAAATCCACAACAATTGCCATTCAGGGTTTTTCATTCCCTTTCCTCCCTCTCACTTGTGCCTGCCTTAACAGCTATTTTGGCTGTTGCACAACTTTACTACATCTTTAGAATTCTGTCTGACTCAAGTACATTTAAATAGATATGTCTGAGGCTGAGATATTGCTATGTTGTTCCTGGCGCAATTGCCTCTCTTTAGGGAACATTTACTCTTTTTTGTCCTGACTTTTTGTCTGGAAAAACCACTAATGTCAGTTAAGTTTCTGTGGTGAAAATGTATCAATAGATTTTTATTTTATATAGAAAGAGTAAACGGCTACAGATACAGTTAAAATACTTGTACTTTAACGATATAGAAATGTACAAGTACAAAAATGTGAATATAAATCACATTTCTTTTCTTAATAACAAAAAAAATGTCCATTTTAGTCACCTGAAAAAAGATTCCCACTTTAGCAATATGAACAGGTCTTGAAATTGATAAAGGTTTTCCAAGATGAGAAAAATTCCAGCTGAACCTGGAAGAAATCCCTCTATTCAGAAAATAGCAGGGCTTTGCCTATCTAGTAAACAAAGAAAAAAAAACAACAAACTATACATCCTGTGAGGATCTACAAGCATAAAGCAATATATTCTTGCCAATGCTATGAGAATGAAAGAAATCTCACTTGAACTGTCAGTCTAAGCGTTCTATTCTTTTCTCTCCTTGTGAGACCCAAATTACTACTAGTAATTTGTAGTAAATTCAGGAGAAACTTTTTAAAAAACCCACTGGCTTGGTTTTCAGTTTTTCCTACTACAGTAGTAGGTTAATTTATGTGAAATTTTAATTACACACACAAACAACAAAAGTAACAAAAGTTACATGCTGTATTGCTGCATGTGAAAAAAACCAAAAAAGTTTTCAACATAAGCCCCTGCTTCCAATATGGCTCAGTATTAAATGAGATTAGTAAGCCAACTGTGTGGGTTGTCATATGGAGTCTAGTGTTTACTGACATGGATATACTGCGTCCACAATACAATGCCTTGATTTGAGTTGTTCTTTTTGTTCAATATTGTATTAGTCCTTATCCATGAGTCTAACTCATCTTTCTTGGCCTGGGGTCCTGAATGAGTTGGTATAGCAAAGTAGGGGTACCACATGGGACAACTGTTTACGTTCTATCCCAAGTACTGAAGTCCAGGGTTTGGGATCTGAGCACCCATTTCTTCTTACAAGACAACCATAGTCTGTTTTCCTAAGAGAATTCCTTGCTAGAATGTATGGATAGGTGGTTTAGCAAAGTTTTAAAAATAAAAAAAAATTCAATAAATATGAAGTTGTTTTTTTTTTCCTTTGGAATTTCTTTTCATTTTATTTGAATTACAACTCAAATGGTAATCATTAAAAGGAGAATAGGCTGCAAGAGAGAAGAGTTAGACATAGATCAGGAGAAACATTCCATGGCTCCTATCACTGTCTTTGTAGGGGATTATCCGGGAAATTCATGGGTCATCTACCGCCACCACCTGTGTCTCCTAGAATGCTTCCATCAACGTTGCCTCCATACAATCTTAAACATCCACTGGTCAGATTTTGTGACCAATACATCTGGTCTAGAACAAGCAGCAGTCACAAGTATAGAGGCCATGTTACCGAGAACACAGCTGTGCTGGGCAGGGCACGTCTCCAGGATGAAGGACCACCGCCTCCCGAAGATCTTGCTTTACGGTGAACTTGCCACTGGCTGCCGTATGAGAGGAGCCCCGAAGAGAAGATACAAGGACTCCTTGAAACAACATCTCAGCCTCGGCCACATTGATCACCATAACTGGTCTACTCTGGTCTCCAATCGGGAGCTCTGGAGACACACCATCTATAACGCAGCTGACTCCTTTGAGAAAGCACGCAGGATCACTCTTGAGGAGAAAAGGCAACGCAGAAAGAATCGTGTCTTGCAGAAGATACCACCTAAGGAGTCTTTCTGCTGTGCCTTTTGCAATCGGATATGTCTGTCTCGTATTGGCCTCATAAGCCACCAGCGTGCCTGCAACAAATGTGGGTAGAGCCTTCCCAAATCTTCGTTCGCGAAGCCTAGCCATGATGATCTGGCAAATGCAAGAAGAACCATTACTTCACCTATTAAAAATTATCAAAGTGTATTTGGAAGCCTAGAAAGGGTATGAAACTTCACAGGTGATCAAAAGATGTGCACAAATTCAAGATTGCTCCATAGAACAATGAGGAAGAGGTGCTGCTTTATTACCAGCTATACTGGACTCTTAATCTCTGATTATATTTCAGACAAATGTTCATTAATGTCACATAACGGAGAAATTCTGACTTGGGTGAACATCAAAGGAAAAGTAAAGTCTATAGGATTTGAAGAGAATCTGGTGAGTAACAAGGATGCCAAGATATCCTTTCCAGTATGCACACATATAAAGTAACCCCTGACCCATCTAGCACATGCTGCTGCAATCCAGAAAAGAAAAACAAAAAGATGCATCTGAAAAAGCTAAGGAAATCAGAACAAAAGCACAAGTCCTGAAATCTTACATCCCTCCAATACAGCCCCAGATGCCTTGAAGGGGCTTAGAAAGAAGTGTACAATTAATCCTGAATCAAAAAGCCAGTAGCCCTTAGCAATTGATTCACCAGTCTCCAGTCTCCTGTGCATGGAGGGGACATTTTCACCGAGGTGGTTGTGTTCTAGGCACTGAATCACAGGGCAGGCTGAGCAAAAGCCCTTGGAAAATATCAGGATGAAGCTGCTGCTGAGGTCACATGAGCTGATCCAGCTCTGGGGCTGAAGACCTGTGGTTCGAGGGACAGAAGCCAGGGAAGTTAGCACTAGTGGAAACATGCTGTGAGTGCTATTTTTCTTCCACATCATTGCAGAACAAGGGAGAAGTCTGAAAACATACTACAGTAAGTTCCCACCTTTGATTCACAGCAAAATATCTAGAAAGCAGGAATTCAGGCTGGTGAAATGGATGGGACTAAGCACCACAAGTGGTGAGGGATGATGGATTGGACTTTGCCAAAAAATTGCTGAGGAGAAGTCTTGTGGGCTTTAAGAAGAGACAGTTACATTCCAGGTGGAAGGCAGGCTGTTGCTAATGACCAACTGTGAGTGAGGTGTTTTGGCATCTGCCAAGATAACAAGCACATGAGTTTGTTCATTTATCTTTGAAAGGGGCAAGGTGAGGAAGAAGGAAGAAGACCACACTGTGAGCAGCTACTGTGAGTATCTTCCAGTAGTTCAGAGCACACTGTATTTTGGAGGTCCACAGTCTGGGCTCCCCTTTCTCTTGGTTTCTTCCCTTATTGCTTACTCCCATATTCCTCAATCCTGCTGAACCACTCTGAGACAGTAGGAAGTGAGGACTCTCAGTTGTGCTCACCTGGGACCACCTATGCAGCTCAAGGCTGCTGTCCCTGCTGAGATACTGCCCCCAGTGAAACCAGGTGAACTTCTGCTGTTGCTTTCTAACTGTACTCTGTGTAGTGGTTTGGACCTTGTTTTCCCCCAGAGGCTAAGAAAAGTGGTAACCCCCAAGGGGTGGAAACCCCTGGAAGTTTTGAAGTTTTGTCCAATGGGCGCTCCTGCAAAATGTAAACATTCCACAAGCTAAACGGAAGAGAAGAGTGGTAGTTTGGTTGTTGCAGGAGAGGTGGCCATGTTGCAGAGCCACGAGGAAGGGGCTCAGAGCCCCACAGGGGGGCTTTTGCCCCCAGCCCCCAGTGGGGGCCTGCGGGGACCTGGAACAGCATAAATGTGAGTGAGCAGAGACAACAGCGGCAGAACTGCACTGATCGGAGAAACAGTGGCACAGAGCCAGAAGAGATAAGACGAAGCAGCAGAGACATGCAACTGAGTAAGGAAGACACTGAGTTGTCCCGGAGAGCCGAGAAAAAGAGTCAGCAGCAGAGCTACAGAGTTCTGGGGGTAAGAACTGAACCAGACTTCCCCCAAACTCCTTTGAGACCTCCGAGAAAGGAGGAGTAGATGGACTCCTATTTGAGAGGAGCCTTGGAGTACAGCAGCACCGGAGAGAGAGGAGCTGAGAAGCTCAGTCATCCTGAGAGCTGAGCCAGGACGGTGTGGGAGGTTGGCCTTGGGGGCCCTCCCTTGCTGCAAGCTACAAAGAAGCTCGCAGCCATCTTGAAGCAGGGCACAGAGGCCCTGCAAGGAGCTTGAATCTCCTGGAGATACCAGACTGTCACAAAGACCCCCTGCGTCTTGTGATATGACCGTGGTGGAACAACCTTTGTCTGGGGTGATGTAGTCCACGGAGGAAGACCCCTTTGCCTGCGTCAAGGGGCCGAGGGAGCTTGGATACCTCCCTCGTGAGTGCTGGCAGAAATCCAGCTATCAGCTGCTGCATGCATGTGGAGAGGACAGATGACTGCTGCTGTAGAAGATACTCCTGCTTAGAGACTGGAAGGGATCTGTCCTTCTTCCCTCCTGGACTTTTATTTGGAGGGGAGAAGAGATCTGATCCATTGTAAATATTATATGTCATGGTAGAAATAGTTGTGATTGTGTGTATAATGTGTTATAGTATTTATTCGTACAGTCATTGTAATATATTCCCTTTCCCCCATTTGGAGTCTGGTGTGTTTTGTCTGGAAAAACCCATCTCACATTAGGTTGAGATGTGGGAGGGGGCTTAGACTAGAGAATTAGATTTCTGGGGCTATCTTAAACCATGACACTCTGTAAAACAGTTTCTATGTTTTCAAGAAAATATGTGCAATTTTTAAATCTTCACCTGTAGACAAAAATACATGAAGTAATCAATTTAATGGTTAGGCATCATGGGTGGAAAAACAATTTTCATCACCGTTGTGCCAACCTCCATTTCCTCCTGTCACAAAGCAACAATAATAATGTTTTCTTGCAAAGGACTTAAATTAACTTTTTCAGCTGAAAAGAAAGTATTATTTTTATCAGGTACATTTAACAGAAAAGAATGGTTTTGACAATTGGTCAAGCAGGACATTGTCTTCTTTATTTCAAACACCATTTATTAACTATAAAGTTTAGTAGTTTCAAACATAAAATCAGAAATAGCATTTAAGTTCTCCTTGCCTCCTGATATTCGCTTTATGTTATTTTCTCTGCTGTAAGACTGACACACCATTTAGCAATCAGTGGAAGGGCTTGTTTTCCCTTTAGAAGTAAAAGCAAGTTCATGAATGTGAAAATATGGGAAGTCTCACCCATATTTTATTAAAGGAGGTGTTAATATGCCTTCTTCAGGGAATTTCTCAGTGTGAAAATATGCAAATTCCATTACTTATAAAAGCACAAAAAGAACTTGATGTACACTGATAAAAAAATAAAGCCTTTCAGAAAATAACAGGCAACTCACTGGGGCATCACTGACCTATTCCTTTCTCACTTATTAAATGAATCTGAGAGCCGTTTCAGGATTGTATTGATCGTGTTTTTAAAATGACAGGTGACCTCCAAATCACTTCACAGACCAGTGTCTTTTAATGGAGCACAGAGCTGCTTGTCAGTGGTGCCCTCAGAATTGAAATAGACATTGATGGACAAGACCTTCAACCGGCTATTTAAAACATGCAGATTTCCCTGATTAGACTGCTCTTTTTTGTTGGATTTTTGTTTTCATTGCTGTTGCTTAGGTGTATTTAATGAAATTTTATTGATTAGATGTTTAGTGTTACAGTACATTAAAAGAATGTTTGCAATCCTGTAAAGAATTTGTGTTCACTGACATTGTAATGCAAAGGTTTTGCTGCAGGTTTATAAAGAGGGTTGTGTTATTAGCTACAAATGTATTCTTCTCTAGGATAGTATTATGTGTATAAGCTTGACTCATTTCTGGTTTTGAAAATGCTCATATGAAATTTCTGTAAGTTAAACAGGGTATTCGATTCAGACATGAATATTTTGCTACTTATAGTACAACTCAGCGAGATTAGTTTCACAAGTATCAATATACTTGTAGTAGCTCAAAATTTGCTGCAGTTTTTTAGTACTAGAAAGGTGAAAACAAATTATGATCTATCTTTTGGTCAACACCTACGATATTGTTACCTGTGCTTGCATGTTTTATTTACGTACAGCAACCCTGTAAAACAAGTGCTTTCTTTAGAAATGGTGGGCGTTACATGCGTTTTCTCAGAGCCTGCTTTTGCTCTTTCAGTATCCATTGTCTACACAATACTTCATTATAAAGTGTTTTTAAAAAATGAAACCTTGATCACAATTACAGCAAATGTTTATTAAATATGAATAAAGGAAGAAGAAAAATCAAATTATGTATAATCGTTCTTTGCTTCCTAACTTAATCTGTAATGAAGTTTTCCTGGTTTTGATTTTCCTTTAAGAGAAAAGTGAATGTTATAAAATTGTAATGGAATCTAAATTCAACCACATTAGGAATTTCTCCAGCTTACCAAGACAATACTTTTCTAAAGTTCTGTCATTAAAGCATTTACTTCAAGAGTATTTGCAATTTCCTCTCCAATTTTTTCCTCTTTGAATTAGATTACTCTCCTCTGTGTTTCACCCCAAAAAGATGCTAATTAAAATGGCCCTGGACCGAAAGTGGACTCCTCTGTGAGGTTATAGCACATCTTCTTCTGTCTTGACAATTTTTATATAACAGTAATTCTCTGTGTGATTCTGCCTTATGTTGGTTGCACATACTTAGTTTTTCACATTGTACATAATTTTGACCTGTTTCAGTACTTTTTTTCCCCATTTTAAAGTTCAGCTCTCATGATTTCTGAGTGAAATTATTCACACCATTTGACAGGAATCCCATTTATCCTTTCCCAAATCCCATATCTTTAAAAGTTTAAGTGAAGCCATGGATATTGTATATTAACTCTCACAAAGGGAAGAATACAACCCCTGAGCTCCAGAGGTGACATTAAGACTATTATATTTTGCCCTAGTGTGGTGCAGTCAAACTTCAGACACATTTGTCTCAGTTAGGATGGACACAAGCATCTCCCTCTGCAATTTGAGCTAAAGAAGCACTACCCAGCTCAGAAGTCATACAGTTGCATTTATCCCACTCCTGGGATAATGCTTCTTGTCTCTCAGTAAAGAATATACACTGTCTTGCTGTTAATGTGTGTGGAGCGTGAACCAGATTCAGTTTAAGTTCAACCAGCTTGTAAAAATATACTTTGTCTAAATAAATTCAGAGATGCAGAAAGCAACTCAGACTACTTATTTTTTAAACGTCACCATTAAAAATCAGTTGTTAGAAGTATCCCCAGACAAATCGGTCCATGTGAGCTCTCTAGAAACAGAAAATTGTGTTCTGCCCAGCTTCTTTCTGCCTGGGAGAATTTGTATTCGTAGTCGCTGAGAGCACATTAAACTGCATGCACAGAGCCCAAATGTTTGCCTTTTCTTATTCCAGACAGGTATCATTTCAGTCCAGGAGGGGTAGCTCCATAAATCAGGAGCCTGGTTCTGTCACCTGATGATTAAGACACATTTTTTACAGGAGGACAGCACCGGGTCCTGGCCCTTGTGCCAGGTACTGTTGTGCATTTTCCTTTCGTCATTATATGTAAAAGAGATTTTGAACAGAAATTGGAAACATGATATTCATTCTCCTTATTCCACTATAAAATACAACTATTCTCGGTGATCTGAGCAGAATATTTTCTGATTAAGTGAAAGAAAATCACAAGAGTATCAGAAAATAAATGTTACTGTAAAGTCAATTATTCAATACCTCAGTATTATATGTGATGCTTAGTTGCATTATTAACAATCGGTAAATTTCTTGCTAATCTCCTAATGAAAGCCTAGAAACAAATTTTGGAAGTTACAGCTCTGAAATTTTGGAATCCTGCAAGCAGTACTGCTTGGAAAATTATTCTGTATCATCAGGGTGCCAAAATGCTGGCCCAGCAGAAGTCCTCTGACATAATTTTTTGAAAGTGTGCATTTTTTAAGCCTTTTTATTTATGAGGAATCAGTGCTT
Organism: Pipra filicauda; assembly: GCF_003945595.2. Lineage (NCBI taxonomy): Eukaryota > Metazoa > Chordata > Aves > Passeriformes > Pipridae > Pipra > Pipra filicauda. The sequence goes on along the minus strand of NW_024104365.1, from coordinate 2,237,425 downwards.
TAGAATTTTAAGGTAGGGGAATCAATTAATTGTCATGTTTCTTTCTTTGTTTTCAGGGCATTGAATAATTGGAAAATTAATTTGGAAAATGTTTTCAATTAGAAAAAAACAAAAACAAAACATCTTTTCTTGACTATGTTTATTTTCACAGTCTTTCCGTATACAGTTTTTGAATTTATTTTTACATTTTTTTTCTTGATCAAAGAGCTTCATCCAAGTTTTTGACAGGAGTTGAGAAATTTGTGCTATGTTCTATTCTATTGTAAGGTGATGACCAAAGAGTAAAGGAACTTAATTTTAACATAAAAAGGGAAAATCACAATGGAATTTTGTATGCAAATTAATTTTAATGGTTATTCTATCTCTTATTGCAAGTTATTCCCACATCAGTGTTATATCTCCCTATGATATTATGTACCTTGAAGTTTTGACTGTTTGGGGGGAAGGGGGTTTTGTCTTAAATTAAATCCAGAGTTATTCTCATGAGTGTAAAATGTTAATCAAAGCTGATGTTTCTAGTGGCATAATAACTTACTTCTAACTAATCTTTGCAAGTGAATGGATGCTATCTGTTAAAGTGCTAAAATTCTTAGCAAAACTACATATTCAGAAAAGTTCCTATCAAAGTACAGATTCTATATAAATGTCTTAGATGTATTTATGAGATCACAATAAAAGTAGGGAAAGAGACAGAGATTTCCTAGTTGCCTTTGTTGTATAAAACCAACAAAGTTGTTCTATAACAACAACAAAGTGGTACTGTTATATATGTTGCCTGTTGTATAAAATTTTAAAAGGCTTCCTAGCCAGGAGTGTCATAAATACAGAAGAACTTGGGACAAAAGGCAAGGGTGAGTTTTCTGGTAGGTAACTGTAGTTTCACAAGCTGACAGGACAAAAAGAATAAATAATATAAGGTGAAAATAATAATTATTCAACTTTTAGTTTTAGAAGGAAACCCATTTAAATATCCTTTTCCTTAGGTTACAGGAGGGCATCTATGGAAAAAACCAATACAAACTAAAGAAGTTGATCAAAATTTGTAGCTCCTGAAGTAGCATTTTTACACTCTTCATGTCATAAAGTAACAGCATTGTTGTACCTGGTAGGGTTGTCCTGATTGCAGCCCTCATATTTACTAATCTGATGTATACTTGTAATGAAAACATATTTCATAAATAAATCACTTAATTTCCCACAACAAAACTTTTGGGATGAATTCCTACTCCTATATATCCAACAGCAAAATTTCCATTAATCATAAAGCAGATAGTATTTTACCCTTTACCCTTTAAAAGTCTCATTATGAAAGCATAATGAGAAGCTGTTTTACCTATACCATTAGCAATGCAATCCTCTATCAGAGTTTTATGCTAATACCAAGCTTTTTGTTGGCTTCACTCTCGAGGTTTCCTCTCATTTCAGTGAAATAAAATAGTTCACCTACAATAATATAACATATTCTAATTAGGATGATGAAAAATAAAACACGCTTCTGTTATTTCAGGGACACAAGCACCTTTTAATTATTCTATTAATACAGTGGGTACATTATTTTAATGGAGTCTTGACTGTATTAAGTGGTGCACTAAGCCTTTACATACCAATTTCTGTCTTCAAAGTCTTGAGCTAACACAGACTAAGTACACTAAGTATGCTGATAAATTTGCATTAAATGAAGGAATAGCTTTTCTCCCAAGGACTAGGAAGGAAAATTGTCATGGGAGCGTGAGCTACATCTAAGAGTCAAAAATGAAGGCTCCAAAAAAAGGAGATGGAGAGGTTGACTGTAGAAGAGGAAAGAAAAAAATCCAGACAAGATAGATTTTGTGGCTAAAAAATTAGTGGATAAATAAGTGTGAGCAAACAGGAAAAAAAAAGAAAAGTAGTATTTCAATAACTCTGTTCATAACAAACCCTGCTAAACATCTGAGTGCATTGGCTTCAATTCCTCTGCTTTGTTCACATTTCTAACTCCTAATGTTTCTTTGTTTCCTTTGCTTATTTTTATTTGGCACAACAAATGTTATGGGTCTCATCAGGAAAATATGTCATCACAGATTTATTGCAACTCCATATTGACAACCTCAAGCATTCAAAAATAGGGGATGTGGCACAAAAATCATAACATTGTCTTTAAATAATCAAGAAGTGACATAAATAAATGTGTAGGCTTACATCTCATTTCTGAGCTGTTATATTACACTTGCTTTATACATCAGACTTTTTTCCTAATCATGAGAACTTTAAGTGTATTTGAAAAATAAACAGAAAAAATATAAGATTCTCAAGTTACTACGTCAGCAGCTGGGGTTTGAAGATAAGTATTTAATTTTATTGACACGTTAACTTTGAGTGTGGATAATATAGATAACTCAAAGAATTATATTTACTCCTGGCTATTTCTTTAGGATATGGAAAGTTTTTAAAGATCGAGAAAATGTGAAGACTTCAGCTAACAGCTGGACAACCATATTGGTTCCAAAGTACCAAAGTCAACATGTATTGCTAGAAGTATATTGTCTTTTACAGTAACTTTACAGAAGTTACTGTAAATCTGTAAATAATTAATATACTATTTTTTGAAAATTGTATGCTGAGATTGACTATTTTAGAAAGAGATGTTAAAATAATATCTGTTATGTTGTACTTTCTAACTACCTCTTCCAGGATACAAAAGAATTGGAACAAGGTGTGCTAAGTGATTCAGTGATTTCCCCCAATGTACTAGTGTGTGTTTTATTTACAGCTAGGCATTGCAAAAATCAAAGCTTTTATTTAATTTTTCTTTCTTTTTTCCCCTGTGCAAAACTACTACAAATATTCAGCCTTTCGAGAAGATCAGAAGGCATCCTGCAGTCCAGGTTATAAAATTTCTTAATCCATTTACATTTTATAGAGTTCAATAAAATTGGTTGCAGGTTGTAAAATGTAAGTCCTGAATCCTTCTCTTGTGATGAAAACTGCACAGTTATGCAATATATAACATTGTTCCATGCTAAACATCTGTCTATTTATTTATATGTTTAAATAGCTGTACATGTGGATTCAGGCAACTAGGATACAATCTATGGTAATTGCGAAGTACTTCGTGGAAATCTCTCTGGAGCCTCAAGGTGGTGCATGCTGCAGCAACCTGGCAGAATCCTAAATTCCATGAACAACACTCACCAGACATTGGTTTCCTGAGTTGAGCTGAAATTTTTGGGGTTTTTTTCTGTAAATCCCTAAGGGGCTGGCATTTGCCATATCGCAACTTGTTCCTTTGTGCTGGCAAAAATGCCAGAGATTGGCCAAGCCTGCTTATAGTTGCTAGAAAACCATGTTCTGTGCAAAGGACTTACTATGGTCTAAAATTCTTTTTCAATCAAAACCAAAAATAGCTTTTGAGCTTCAGTTGACTGTACAAGCAACTGAATGTGGGGATTTCTGATCATGAGGGAAACACAAATACCAGTTATAAACTATGCTCAAATTCTTAGTAGAAAGACCAACAAAAGAAGGGTTCTCACCTCTATTTTAATGCACTCATCTCTTTTTATGCTTTTCCATGTCAAATGTACCAAATGCTCCTTGTAGCACTGTGGCAGCACAGCATGAAATTTATCTAGAGTCAGAACCTAAATAGATGGATGTAGTTTATAAGCATCTTTAATGTGCTTTTGAATTTAAGTCTTAACTTACACAATTTATGTCTTATGCATCATGATAAGCAAATCACCAATTCTGAACAATATCACATTTATTTCTCTTGAGTAAAACCTTCATTTTGACGTTAAATGCACTGAAACAGTTCTCTGTTATAATATCCTTCTATTTTCAGCCATTCTTTGAAGTACTATATGGTTATTCAATTTAGCTGCACAGAAGGCAACTACTGTAAACACCACAATACATTTATGAAAAGTAAAAATAATTCATGGAGTTTCTAATCCAAGAAAGCAAGCAATGACTGACCAAATGGACCTGTAAACTAATACTTAATCTACTAGAGGTCATGCTGTGTCAAAGATTTACTGTAAAAAATAAGGGAAATAAATTTAAAAAAAAAGGTGGTTTAATTATTAGTTGCTGGTCTCCTCAAACAATCTGCCTGCCAGGAAATTTGTCTGGGGAGGTTGAATACTTTCCTATTTAAGCTATATGGGCACAATTCTTATCTTTTGAAATAAATAATCTATAGAAGTGTCTTCGGAGAAAAAATCTTTACAGTGATTAAAATGTAATTGCTCACTGGGAACTTGTTGCATAATTCAGTATCTGTCTCTATAATGGGAACAAACTGTATGGCTTGAGCATGCTTTTAGATGCAGATTGAGCTCTTTTCTATATCCAGGATGAAAGGAAGCCTTGGACTTGTCTGATAACTGCATTTGATTTTAGAATGAAAGAAGACAGACAAATTGGGAAAGTAAAAATTCAAGATCAAAGCTCCATCACAGAATCTTTTACCAGCCTGAGAAATAGAATACAATGGTTAGGGTGCTTTTATTCAAAGGTGTATCAAAAGTGGATGCTTGATTTTAGAGACAGTTTTTCTTTATTCTCAGGCTTGCACAGAGTGGATGCAACCTACAAGTCAAAAAAAACTAGATTAGAGGAGAAAAATAGCTGTGTTCAGGAAAACCTTTTACTTGCCCAGTCCTGAGGTCACTGAAGTAAACTTCAAAGGAAGGTATTCATATCCCTTCTACTTTAATATATTAGTGTTGTCTTTGTAATCTATCTACCAAGGGTCATCAGGAGGCAAACTCTGGTAATGCTCAAAGTAGTTCCATTAAAAAATGCAACAAAACAAAACTCTAAACATTTTATTATGCTTGGTCTCAGTCTAACATCTTTATTTTCTATTTCAAGGCTTGAGAAAAGTAAAAAAGTAAAGGGGAAAGGTAAGGTATTTCCAATAACCCCTTTTCACCTAGCTGATCCATATTATGATTAAATCAGTGATTAGATAACCTTACGCACTCACTTTTACTGCTAATATTTCCTTGCTAGGTAGTTCTAGTGAACAGAAAAAAATTCTTTTGTTCATATAAAAATGAAATTGAGAAATAAAATTTCAGAGAAAGAAGTGATCAAGATCCTCAGCATATACACACAACATATTTATTCAGATTACAGCCTGTTGGACCTAATGCTCTTTTAAAATTCCCAGCTTCTGAGAAATATTGTCAGACCACTAATATATAGTCTAAACTCCATAGCTTTGCATCCCCAAAGATGCTGTTGTCAGTTTAGCTTTCTCCACGATCAGTCACAGTGGATTCTCAAAAATACTAATTCATCGGGTGCATTGACTATCCCAGAGCTCTGGGAGTTCCTGATTAAATAACTCACCTCCACCATATTTCAGCATTGTGAGAAAGTAAAACTACATGAGAGAATTGTTTGTGTTTGCAGTTGCCGATTCATTTGAAGAGAGGGTGTGTCATAAATTGTGAAGCAGGTGGCGTTTCCTACTGGCTGATGGTTTGATGCACAGGTATGTTACATTGTCTTAGTCCAGATGGCAAAACACATATATCTGAGAGCAGGACATAGCCTGCTAGGCTTTGAGCAACTGGATGTAGTACATTCTTCTAACTGTTGATGTCCCTCAGAGAGCAATGCAGCAGCTGTCCCAACCTAATTAATTGTGGTCATGAAGCATACAGCTGTAGCTGCAAGCACAACCAAGTATTTTCTGCACTTGACATGCCCTCTGCCCTTTTTACCTTCAGTATAAGCTGCTTGATTTTTTCGTCTTAGAGCTAGTAAGGACTAGGGTTTTTTAATGGTGTTGGTTATGTTGTGTGAAAAACAGACAGCAGAGCACCTGTGCTGTGTGAGAGATGCTTGCTCTGGAATCCATAGTACTTCACAATAAATAAGTAGTTGTTACATAGCTGTTACATAGATCCAGACATGCTCGGTGCACAATTGTGCTATCTCTGCTGCCATGCTATATATGTTCATGTTTGTGAATATAAATGTGTGCAGGTACAGGAAGTCTTTAAGATAATGAAGAATATAGACAGCACTTAATGCTTCCTCCACAGAAAATATTTGAATTTCAGTTTCCAAAGGGAAATCACTGAGCCTGTGAAATAGGCCAGGAAGAAAGAAAGAAAGAAAGAAAGAAGGGAAATCAGTTCCCTTAACCTCCTTGAACTTAGATGGGGAAGTTAAGCAATAGAATATATAGCCTCAGCATAGGAAACAGAAGTCAAGCCAGCCAAAGGGAGAGAAAAAATAAGAGAAATACAGAACAATAGTGATAGGCTTCTTCCCAGAGGATGTATTTGCTCTGCTACATCTTTGCAAGGCAATTGATGACTAGTTGTTCAGGCTATCTACAGCTCTGAAAAAAATTTGTATGTAATTATTCTGTGACTTTGCAAATGTCAGTGTTGTAAAGGAAATGATGGGGCTAGAAGCATTTTAGAGAACAAATCAGAGCTAATTTTGGCTTAATAAAATGAACAATTTATTTAATCAAACAGAAAATGTGTTTTAGACAATACGGAGTGTGTGGCAAACAATATAAGAAAACAGAGGTTTTTTTCTAAAGCAAAACTTTCACTACTTTTTGACTAAATCTCAGTTTGAAATGTACTGTTTACTCAAATGTCTCCTCTTTTCTTAGTTTTACTCCTTTCCATGTAACAATAATGATTTGAGTCACAGCTGTTTTACTGGAAAAACCTCCTCCATTTCAATGCAAAGAAGTAAATCTGTTTAAAACAGCTCCAGTGTTAGATTAAACTAATCTATTTCACTTTGCACAAAAATGGACTGGAAATTAACATGATCAGTTATGGCATCTCAGCTGTGAGGCTGGTAACAAGCAGCTGTGAGAGATAATTCCATAAACTATTTCATCCAGAGGCATAAGAGCATTACTGTTTGTGCCCTGACATATTGAGAAGTCCTGTAAACTCTTAATTCATGGGCTAGTTACAAGGAATATGTATTTGTTTATGTCTGCTTATAATTAACAAGCAAATCACTACAGACCCATTGTGAAAGTGAATTGCACCTTGCAAATGACTATGGATATCTGGATACTTAAGACTTTCTGTGTTAAAATGCATCTGGATGCAAATAAAGAACAAGTAAAATACAAAAGCACTTTCAACAAGGCAAAAACTTTTAGCATAAGTAGAGTAATTGTGAAGCAAGAAAAGCAAAAATCAGCAAGTGATCTATCAGCTGTTGAAAATGTTATTTGACTGCTGTTTACCAACTTTGTGGTAAAAAGAAGACCTGAAAGGTCTGAAAAGGCATGTCTCAGTTATCATGAGATAACTGATGTCTAACTACAGATGTCTAATGATTTGAGATGCCCTTAGATGTCCTCCCTGGCTTTTCAGCCACTCCTTCCAAAGGGTGCAGAATTCTCATGGCTCTAATTTTCGTCAGCCTTGTGTGGATATCTTAGAAACACTACAACATCTCAAGTGGTAGTTGGCATATCCGTTTAGGTAAATAAATTTAGGTATCTGAGCAGAATTCCACTCTCTGCAAGGGAGAAATATTAGATGAATAAAAAGTAAAGACTTTCAGAGTTCTCATTCAGACAAGTCCTTGTCTTTGGTAAATGTTTTATCTGAGTGACAACTTAGCCCTCACCACAATTACTTGAACCAGATTTTGTATTGCCTTTTCTGTGGAAACAGTTCAGGAGTCTACAGTCTATTATTATGAGCAAATACTGCAAAACATGCAAAACTAAAATGAGTCTATGAATTTCCAGCTGTGTGACAAAACGCTTGTTTGGTTTGTTAATATATGAACAGAACAAGAGTCTCTAAAAGCTTGGCGTATGCAGTTTGAAACAAATGCTAAAAAATTGAACTTCAAAACAAGTGGAAGATCTGCCATAATTACAGCTATCTTATGGATAAAAGAAGCAGTAGTGACATGCACATGGTCCCTCTTAACAAGTGACTAAATTGTTTATCTTAAGGTTATAATTCTACTTTTAACATAAAAAAATAGAGCTTACTGAGGATGACTAAAAGTTATATTAGAATCAGAAAAAAATTAGTTGGTAGTAAATGCAAGTAATCATATAGTCAAACCTTTCTCCACATGCTGTGCTCAGATATCTTTAAATCATTCCTGACAGACTTGCCTGATAATGAAGGTTATAAAACGTTCCCAGACACCTATTTCATTGTTCACTGTTCTTACAATTCATAAGTGTGTTTGGTTGTTTTTCCTAATATCTCTGTCTTCTTTTCTGTTTTATTTGCTATTTATATGGGAACAGAATATTCCCTCCCTCTTAACTTGTTCCCTCCTCATCGGGATAATGAATTTTTCCCAATACTTTAGTGCTTACAAAACAAGTATGAGTTTATCAGGTAAAAGTTACCTTTCACTTAAAAGAGAAGTGCACTGACCGTGTCTACACGGTCAGCAGCCTTCTCTTCACTGTGAACATTGAATACATTCCACCACTTCAGACTATAAGACAATTAGTACTAATACTCTCCTACACAAATGACTAACTACACCTATTAAGTGTTGTTTTGGAATTATTTTATCAGTAAGCAAATCACAGCTTCAAACAATCTTGTATTCAGCAGCTGTACCAGTGGATATCTACCTTAAATGACCTTTACTATCCTTCAACTTTGATGAAAAATTTTGAAAAAAAACACCTATACTTTTAGAAAACAGTAGCTGAGATACATTGGATCACAACCTTGACTGTCATATAATTATTAACTATTATTGTCCAACATTTTATCTTTAGAACTGAAGGTTCAGATGTATTGAAATATTGCTGTAACAACAGGACACTGCATGGGCAAAAGAACATTATCCCAGAATACAAGGTATTCTAAAAATCACAATAAAAGCTATGTTTGAAGAGGAATAAATCAACGAAGCTTTTCCAGAGGGAAATCCTGCACAAAAAATCATATAAACAAATATTAGCACTATACAGTTTAAATTTTCAAGAGAAATTTCAGGGTATCCTAGAAGGACTATTAAAAAAAAATGAAACAAAACACAAAACCAAACCAAAAAGAAAAAACCCTAAATGTATCAGTCACATCAGATAAAAAATTTGGGAACAAACCTTAAAATAAGCAGTCCTTTTCCCAATAGAGGAGATTTAAATTAGGTTCTTCTTTCTCCTAGTATGTGTTGTTCAACATAACAATTAATTATCTGAAAGAGAAAGTAAGTAGTGAGAATAAAATTTACTGATAAGCTTAAATTATTCATGATAGTAAAAGTAAAAAAAGTAGTTTAAAGATGTGCAGAAGTATGTCAAAATATTGACTGACTAGGCAATAAAGTGGCAAATGAAATTCAGTGTTGATTAGCGCAAATTAGCACACATAGGAAAACAAGCCAAACTATATACAGTGACTGATTCTAAATAGTTACTGCCACAGAGGGCTGAAAACTATGTTTTACTAAAGATAGTTATATGAATATTTTGATTTAACGCTCATTTTTTAAAAAAAGGAAATTTTAAGATCTATTAAACAATAAACAGAAAAAAAGTCTGAAATAATCCTTATATAATATTGCGATGAGTCCTGAATATATGGACTTCTGATTCCTTTTTGTGAAAAGAGTATAGTAGAGCTAATAGAAATACAGAGAAAGTAAACAAGTTTTGTTGAAGATTTGTACACAATGATTTCTGTTTAAGAAGAAATTAAATATACTAGAACTCATTGAAAGTCAGAGCTGGAGAAGAACTTGAAATGGAATCACCAGTATGAGAAATTAACTTGGAAATCCTTATTCAGCAGAGGAAGTGGGGTCAGCATTTTTTTTGACATGAAAGTGGACTTTTTAAAAATATATATATAATTAAACCATTGCACCCATCATTCCAAGATAGTAAGAAATTATTAAGCTCATGGAGGAAAAGCACAGTATCCGCTGTGAAATATTAAGAAACAACACTGGACTGCTTCAGTTCATCAGAATTGGGGACTGTTTCATACAGGCAAGCATCACTGTACATTCTGCTCCTTTACATTTACCTAAACTTTGCATAGTGGCCCCTTTTAAGAGATGAATTAATGGATTAGATGGGCAAGGCTATTAACTCAGTGGAACTGCTGTAGAAACTCCTGTATTCTCATATCTGCATTCAGAAAATAATTCAGTGATGGCTGTGGTAAGATTAGACCATCAGAACGTCCTCTCTTTCAGGAAGAAGTTTCAGGGGAGGGAAATGGTGATTATGATAAAGAGTCCACTTTTAGTTCACCTATTTTGTCACAAATCTGGGCAGATCCAGCACCCTGGAGGCCTTGAAGGAGTGAAAGGACAGCTCTGTTTGGTGTCAACCTCAGCCTCCCTGTTTTACCCTTTTCCTTGCTTTATCCTTATCCCTTTTTCATTTTAAGTCCCAGTTGATTTTAAACTGCATTCACATCCCAGTACCCTGGTCTGAAAGCATATCTAGCACACCTGAAGGCAGCTGTAGAGCATTAGGACATCCTCCAACATCCATGCCAGTGCTGAGGCTCAAAGTGTTATACAGCCTCACACTGCTGGCCATGTGTTGTGGGAGCAGAGCCCTCAATAAAATGCTTTACTAGCTCTCTTTATGAACACAAAGAAAAATACCAAAGTGCTTTTGCTACAAAAAATTCTCCTTTTAGGAAAGATATGAGAATGCATGTTAGAGATTGGATGTAATTACCTCTACTTCCTTCTTTGGAGGATGACAGGCTTTGCAGAAAGCAGAACATTATAACATGCCCACTGGAAGCCTCCCAAATTGTCGGAGCAACGATTTTGTAGCAAACACAACAGAAGGCAGACTGCAAACACAGAGAGAAGCTACTTCTATTAGTAGTGCTGGATATTTTAACAAAAAGCCAGTTTCTCTTCAGAAAGAATGACTCCTCTCACATTATTAACCAGCAGGTGGTATATACAGCAACACTGCAGCCCAGGAATGGGGAGACAAATGTCATCTTTCTTGCTCTGTAAGAATAACCAATTGATTTTCCTTTATGACTGAATTTAAACTGGAAAAATATCTCAATTCAAAATTGCTTTCACTGGACTTATTGCTGGCAGAAACCAGAACAGGAAGCTTTACTTTTGCTTCTGTTTTAAATCTACCAATTAATTCCTCTATTTCACTAACTCCATTATGTTTATTATACAAACACTGTTTTACATCAACATTAATGATGTTCCATTTCCCTACTTTTCCATTTTAGGATTTTTTTTTCTATATATGTTTGACTGTTTAAATAAATACATAAAATATATATATTTTATATATATATAAAAATATATATATATAAAGTGAAACATAAGCAAATGAAACTCCAGATAGTGAATACATGCTTGCATTATTTAAGTGTTCTACTTTGGAATGCCTCTGCAGCACAGCTGTAGTAGAGGGTTGGCCTTGTCTTGGATGAACTGAGTTTAGAGACTAAATTCTATTACTTGTCTGTTTCATGGATGACAGTTGCTAGGGAAGTACCTTAAAATTCCCTTTCTTTGGACTCTGAGTACTTTTGTAGCTGAAAACATCTGTCACAACTTAGGATTTATGCCCTTTTGGGACAAGTAGTTCCCTAAGGACAATATCCTCTGAACTTACAGTAATTTCGTACTGCAGCCTGGTACAAAGGTTTTGCGAGACATTTCAATTTGGACCTATCTGTTTACAGTCTTACTGGCAAAAAGTAGAGAAAGACACCCCAGACTGGAAATACAAACTCAAACTGTTGCTCTGTGAGCCAGTTTTCATTCTAATATAAGCTGTACATGCAACACACTCATCAGCATGGTAGCAGCCTGGTGCAATGCCCAAGTAATAATGATTCAGTGTGTTCATTAGGATACAGCAATAGGCTGGTGCAGCCTATTTAAGGTGCATGTTGGTAAGTCTACCTGAGCCTAACAAATTCAATCAGGTCTGAGTTAGCTCAGTTGTTCTTGTACTGCACTCTGTTACGCAGTGTAAGCATGGATGATGTTTCTTTCCAACAAACAAGAATTACTTGTTTTTAAAATCAAAGGTAATGTACTTCCACAATCTTGGGGTTTTGCACCATCTTGCATTTACATTTATGTTCCAACTTTATGAACCATCTTAAACTCTGTTAATGTTATGAACCTCTTTAATGCACCAAGTTCCTATTTTATGCATCATTGATGATGCTTCTGCAAAAGGAAAATATTTTAATTTTTTTTAGCTTTTTAAAATGTTACAATATGAAATTGAGCCAGACATTCTATGCTCTTAGTAGAGCTATGCAAGCAACATTTCTGTAATTGAATCTCCTGTACTGATAGGGCAGCAGCAAACCACAAACACTATACAGAGTATAACACAAGAATACTGTGTCAAGAAGATGGTACAGAGAAATGATCTTATCATATCACAGGAAAAAAAAGACGACTTAATACTGAAATATTAAAAGGAAAGTCAGTATATCTTCAATATAAAAGCCAATTATTAGAGGAAGGCAATACTTTACATAGTTAATCCTTTATCTCTGCTCTTCTATAATGTTACAAAAGTATGGGAAATATTACAGATTCATGACAAAAAACAGTTGAGCCCAGAGAGGTCTCATATATAAGGTCTTATCCTTTATGCGTCATATTTCACAAGTACTTTTACTCTGAAATGAGCATGTTTGTACACCTAAAAGTAGGACGAAGAATATGATCATATTCAAACCCTCTTCCAGGAATAGCAGCACTATGTCCAAATATCAAGAGGCTGTTACTTGCTCTCTCCTTAATGGTTCAGGTTCTATAATCATGCAAATCTTACCTTGCATTAAAATAAATACGTAACTTTCATGTGACACAAAATCTCTAAAATCAGAAGGATGCTTTAACGGGCATTGTTTTCATGCTAAAGTTTGTGAGAATCTTACCCATGGTTATTGTATACTATATTGTCAGGTTAACAGTTCCTGTATGTTCCTATTGTTCTCAATACAGCTTTTTAGTTTGTCTTTAGAAACTAAAGTTACTGCTGTAATTTTAATACAACCCACTGTGCTGATACAGTCTTTGGAATCCAAAATTTATCTCAAGAGAAATTTTACAGTTGAGTTGCTTGCAAAGCTCTCAGATAGTTATTTCTGATGAAGAAGAATGTTACATTCATAAAAAAACTTGGGATAACTGAAAAAGAAAGGATAATCTTGTCATATTGATTGTTTAAATTAATAAGATGGAAAACTTCTAATCCATGAACTACTGTTGCTACAAAAGGGCAAGATATTCCAGTTATTCAGAAAGCTTCGGAATAATCAGACAATTGTTAATTCAAATCTAACAAAAAGAGAAAGGGTAGCACATTCTTCATGTACATTCTCCATAAAAAAGGCACTAAAACTCAGATGATGAACTTGATGTTTTAACATGATTTTGAATCAAATGTGGAGTAGACAGAATATATCTATGACTTGTCAAATTCTCTAGCAAAGCTTTTCAAAAGATTCAAGAAAGTAAGCTATCTTTTTTTTTATCAAAATACTGATAGCTGGAAAGTAGAATTTTTAGAAAATAGCGCATCAGAAGAACAGTAGATTTTTTTGAGCAAGATGTAAATGTATAGAGTTGTTCCCACTTTAAACACTTGCTAGCATGCAGTGGTGTACTATACTTGACCAATAAAAGTAGGTGTAGTGTGAATAAAAATACCAATAAACTTTGTGGCTAATCCTTTCTCAAAAGAGATTGTACCTCCTTTTAAAGCACAACTAGTGAATTCTGTGTACTCATTGTCTCTGGTATTTAAATGCTATTGATTTACAGGGAACATTATTTTCTTGAGAAACAGTGCAGTGCTTTTCTCTGTGACTGTCTTACTCTAGCTGACTGAGAACTATTAAAATATGCTTATCAGAGTTTTATGAGGAATAGTGCTGGAGGTTAACCTCATGGAATGCTTTGATAAGTCCTGAAATGGCAGAATTTTGGCTTGTCTTTCAAACAAGAATTAAGTAAGCTGTCATTAAAAAAGATAATTTAAACAGACCTATGCCCAAATCTCATTCATCATTGACCTTACGTATATATGAGCAGCAGAGGATGAGTAAACATTAGTATACACTCCCACTGTTTGGTTGTGCAGCAGGCATTTCAAATGGCAGTGTCTTAGCACAAGGTATTATTACTTGTCTGCTGAAAGAAAAGAATATTCTATAAAAGGAGGTAAAAGGAAAAGGGAGTTGGCTCATGATGCAATATTTTTCCTTAGTCCACAGGAGAGACACAAAAGGGTGTCAGACTTCCCTGCAGGGTGAATTCTCCTTTCCAGTGCTCAAGGCATTCCAGCAGAGATCATTGCACACAGACCTGGGAGAACTTGCACTTATAAACTGCATTCCTTCAATCATAGTGAGATGGCTGACTGTTTTATGTCCAATAAACTGTGACACAATCTTCTGCCTTTATTTCCCAGTATGATAAAAGGTTTTCATAATGCACCATATAGTGTTAGTGCAATCTCTACCACTGTGTTCTGTACTTTGCATCCCAGAATGGACTTCAGCAAATGTAAACAAACAAACAAAACCTCTTTTTATCCTCTGGCCTTCTGCATTTGATAGAACATAAATACCACATTTTATTCAAGCAAAACAAAACAATGCTGTCACTAAAAGATGCTGTCTTTTGTAAATCTCATGGTGTTTTGAGCTAAGCAAAAAGACAATTAAACCCAATAAAGTAGAAAAGGAAACCATGGGAAAACTTAACATGAAAGTAAAAAACTATTCAGAATTCTGCATATCAGATTTGTGATGGAGTTTGCTCTCTCTTCAGGAGAATGCAGTTAGTTTTACAAAACCTTTACACAATATTCTCAAGTTTCTCTCTGTAAAGTGCATGAATTGTGTCTTATTCAGTATAGAAATATCTGAGGCTATCAAATGTCTCTAAAACTGTGCTTATCTTTGACAGTATAATAATTTCTGAGTTCTCATCTATTAACAGATACAAAAATAGAAAGTAAAAATTTGTTATAGAGAATAAAATAGCAACATACAATATTGTTGTAGAAATAACCTGTGGACATGATAATAGAAGTATACAAATGAGGTGAAGTTGTAGATAAGAGTAATAGTAAATTAATGAAGCTTTAAAAACTCCAGAAAAACATTTAAACTTGCAAGATATGGCTCAGGTAAAAACTACTTAATGGCAGACAGCAGAGCAAGGCTCCAAGTTCCTCAAGATACATGACCAAAGTAGGTACTGTACCAACAGACACAATTGCATTGTCTAATCAGAGATGCCTAGTGCTGTTTGGACTAAGCTAGGCCTGTTCTTGACCCTGATTTGCAACTCCAGAAGGACATAGGTCACCAGTATAATATCTGGCACCCCTTTGTGGGGTCCTGGATGCCTTAAGTAATGTCAAATAGCACCCGATTCCCGTGTGTGGTCAAATCCATTGGTACCTATGTTGTTCAGGATACATTTCAATATGTGCAGTTTCAGTTTGTGTTTCTTAGTCTTATTATTGTACTCTAGAAAACTTGAATTTATTGTTTATTGACTGACTCTAAATTCTTTACCTCAACCCCCCCTTCCTTCCCACTGGTATTACATTAAGAATTAAATAATAAAGGTTCATGGGTCATCTACCGCCACCACCTGCGTCTCCTAGAACGCTTCCATCAACGCTGCCTCCGTACAATCCTAAATATCCACTGGTCAGATTACGTGACCAATACATCTGGTCTAGAACAAGCAGCAGTCACAAATATTGAGGCCATGTTACTGAGAACACAGCTGCATTGGGCAGGGCACGACTCCAGGATGAAGGACCACCGCCTCCCTAAGATCTTGCTTTACGGTGAACTTGCCACTGGCTACCGCATGAGAGGAGCCCCGAAGAAAAGATACAAGGACTCCTTGAAACAACATCTCAGCCTTGGCCATATTGATCACCATAACTGGTCTACTCTGGCCTCCAATCAGGAGGTCTGGAGACACGCCATCGATAAGGCTGCGGATGCTTTTGAGAAAGCACACAGGATCACCCTTGAGGAGAAAAGACAACGCAGAAAGAACCGCGTCTTGCAGAAGATACCACCTAAGGTGTCTTTCTGCTGTGCCTTTTGCAACCAGACATGCCTATCTTGTATTGACCTTTTTAGCCCCCAATGCGCCTGAAACAAATGTGGGTAGAGCCCTTCCCAAATCTTCATTAGCGAAGCCTAGACATGAAATAATAAAGGAACAGAAGCCTGAAAATAGAACAAATCACTCAACAAAAATATGAATTAAATAGGTTAGACCAAAGTTCATGTAGTGTGGGACCATTCTTCTAATAATGGCTTGTAGATGATGTTTATGAAAAAATATGGACAGTGTGATACTTTTCAACTTTAAATAATCTGCAATACAGGGACTTCCTCAAGCGTGATATCTTTGTGTTGATAGATTTTTCTTCCACAACTATCAGAGGTCAAGCAATTATTTATTCCAAATGAGTGACTTGACTGTTTGCAAGGGCTTTATTGACAAGAAAGTAAATGTTGCTGTTATGGTTAAGAACGAAGTAATTAGGCAGTGTATGTGATCTAACCAGCTTCTGGATAGTTCCTTTAGAGGAAAAATAAAAAAATAAATTTTCCTGTTTCTGAACATAATATGGTTATATTATGCAACTTGGAAGGTGTGATTTCAAATGTCAAGATGCAATAGTGGCAAAATGTGCTTTATATTGGTTTCACTATCAAAACTAGAATGAGTTGCATTTTAACAAAAAGGACAACAATGCCAGCAAAATGACTGAAAATATCTGTTCAAGTATATCCCAGCAGAGAAAATATTTCAAAAAAGAATGTGAAGGTGTTATACAAGGTAGTTGAAAAACAAATTTGTAATGACAGACAACTTCTTTTTTACATTGTGTCAGAATAAAGTTTATTATGCCAAAAGAGGATCTAAATCCAGGATCAGTTCTGCCCTACAGATTACATTAATATCTTGAAACTCATACGGAGTGATAATATGTGATAAACTTTTTTTAGGTATAATCTACAGAATAATCTAATAAAATCATACCATTTTCCTTTTTTTTTAATGTGGTTTTCTAACAACTATTCACATTTTTTTACATCAAGAATCTTAAATCCTTAAGATCACATGTTATAAAAACACTGACATCACAATTAGTGTTCAACTGCCATGTAAGTCAGGGGAAAAATTCATCAGTTAATTTTAATTGAATCCTTTTGTTCATGCATAAAATCTCACTTTCCCACTTCTTTCCCCAAGGAAAAGCCTAAAATGTAGATCTTACCAATCTAGCTTCCTCACCACATTAAAGCTGAAAGAGGAAGAAAGTATACTGTGCTTTTCCATAATCAAAAACTAGAGTATTGTTTCTTCCATATGGCTTACAGCCATATCTCAGGAACATATACATTAGTTTGACCACTGAATGACCTAAGATTAAACTGCTGTAGGCAAAAATAAGTAACAAGAGACAGCTTAAAGCTAACAATACTCCAGGCAGGGACATAGAGGGCCTGGTAGCACATGCAGTGGAAATAAGCTGGCTGAATAAACCTTTCATGGAGCAAACTGATGGCACTTCTCCCTCGCCTTACAAGCAACCACATAAACTTTCATCATTCGTGCAGACGCTGTGCTCATAAGCAAATGAGCTCTCAAAATGTTTCAGGGTTTTTACTGATAGAAACTTCTCGGGATATTTATCCAGAGAATATACATCCCATTTTAAATGCTCTAATGGAAAACAACACAAAACCAGCACGGGATTTGCTACTAGATCTTGCTTCCACTGATGAGTGAATAAGAAGACATGACAGCTTCTTGAAAGTCTCATCGGAGAAAAATGATTATATTTTAGGATCTCTATGCTTGAAACATATGCCAAAGAAAACCAAGATGAGAATATTTTTACTGTTGGATTTTAGTGTATTGTGTACCAACATGTTTTGGCAGAGTGGTGTCTGAGTGTCTAGTCAGTGTTATAGCTTCAGACAAGTAAGAAAATTCACTTGTGGTTTGAGGTTTTATTTTTCCTTTTAAAAAGTTACTAGTTTCAAAGTTTGAATTATTTCTTACTTATCAATTTATTTTTAATATTTTCATCTTCTTTTCTTTCCCCTTTTGTCTTTTTCCTCCTAGATTCCTACTCTTCTCCTCCTTCTCTATTTCTTCTTTTTCTTTACTTTTTGACGCTAAAAAGAAACAGGAAGTGAAACTGGTAAAGAAAAACAGAAAAAGTATTCTCTGGTTTAAAAAAAATAATTATTGTAATGTTTTATTTTTGGTAATTTTTATTTGTGCATTACAATGCATCTGATTTTTGTTGCAAGCTATTTTCACCGTTCCAATTTTTCTGTCTCATCTGGTGTGGAATTTGTGTTGTGTTAGAACGTCTTTGGAAATATATAAAGGTCTTAAGCCCCTATATTTCAAAACCTGAATGCATACAAGGATAATCTCAATTAATGACCACTGAATTCATTATCATTTTCCCCTCCTGTTAAAAGAATAGCAGTCTCTAGGAGATGGGACACAGAGTAAAGGGAAAAGTTGAGCCAATAGTCTCTGTCTGAAATACAGTGTTGAATCTCTAAATGAAATGCTGACACCACGGAAAGAATGGGAAAACTATCTGGTTTCAGCAGACTGTGAATTTTATCACTGCTTTAATGAGACGACTGAATTACGTTAAACACTTTTTTTTTTTCAAAAGTGCATGCTTCAGACTCACTTTGACATATCAATGTTTAACCTATCTTTGTTTTATTATCTCAGAATACGTTTCACTGATGGTAGCACTAAAAAGGAGACTAAAATATTGTGTGGATCACAAAAGCAAATGACAGAGAGAAAAGTAATATTTAAATTAAAAGAAAAAAAAAATTTGTAGCAAATGGCTATTCCCAACTTTTTTTCTTTTATCTCTGATCATGTTAGCAAACTTTATCTTACTGTTATAGCTCCCTAAATGGTAGTAAATAAGCATGACAGTGAGTTTAAGGAACATTATTCTATAGCACTTGATTTTCATATTACAGCAGCAAAGGGACACTAGCAACTCACACATATAATTTTCCTTTTTTTCATTGTTTTTAACAAACTTACACAGACAATGTTGTCAGTTCTAATGCTGTTGTCATAAATCTCAATAGCTAATGTTTTACATAAGTATCTAGCTCTTCAAAGGAATGATTATGTAAATAATTTCAGATTTCACTGAAAAGCATGCCTAGTGTCTGATCTTTACAACTCTGAAGACCTAAGTAGGCCCCGCCTCACAAAGTAGAATAAGAGCCTTTTGCTAGCTTTCAAATCTCACTATTTTTGGACATTTGCGATCAGAAATTATGAACGTTTGGGCAGTCTTCCCCTATATCATAAGATCTATTTTAGTAGGACTCTGATTTAATTCTTCTTTCCTGGATGCCTTGTTTCCTCTGTCTATAATTAATTTTTTTCCTCCCTACACCATTTTTCTTCAGTAACACTTCAAAAGCTTGACTAGGTGCCAGTATCCCCTTCCACAGAATTATTCATCTTACATTCACACTGATGTTACTAAGATATGGATCATGTCACGTGAGATGACAATTTGGAGAGAATGGGAACATCTAAATGGCTCCTCATCTCCCTCTGTCTTTTCATCAGGAGATATTTTCTCTAATTTGCAGGGTGTCTTGTACTTCAAATGTGGTTAAAGCTGTTCTAAACGAAAAGCTAATAAGCTGTTTTCTGGTCCTTTAAATTCATGATGGCAGACTTTATTCCCTGTAGAAGCTTGCTCGAAACTAACATGCCAAATTTTAAAGATGAATAAGTAACTCTAGAATTTAAGGTTAAAAAAATGTAATAATAATAATAACAACAACAATGTCATCTAACAAAGTAAGGAAAAAAAGCTGTTGTACTCCATTCTCAGATGTATCTGTGTATAAATCAACATAAAGAAAAAATGATTCAGTAGGAGGGAATTTGCAATACACAGTATTACACCAAAATCATCTTACTGTAGATTTTATTGGCAATAAAAAGGGAATAAAACTCAATAAAAAGGAAAATGTGTTAAAAAAATAAAAGCCTTATGAGTTTTTTTCTGTGTGCCAGCTTATGCAGTAGCATTAGAATTTTCATTTCTAGACAACTAGAATGACTAAGGAAAACATTTTCTTATGGGTCAACTTTTTTTGTCATTATGTTTTTCTGGTGTTATATGACATCTTCTAGCCATTTAACTAGATGGAATATCTAGACTATTATGTAGAAAGGGCTTCTGTTTTGTCAAATAATTTATTTAAGCAAACAAAGGAGTAATCTCTCATTTTGTATTCTTATAAATATGTGCATACATACATATATATACATATATATATACACACATACATATCTGTATAAACACAGATATTCTTTTTTCAATAGTATTTTAAGGCATTGTTCTGGGAAGATTGTTTTCTTTACCCTTGACTTATGTTAAGTATTCCACTCAGGTTATGGAAGATGGCTGTCTGATTGCCTGCCCTATTTTTCTTTGCCAGAACAGATAGACTATGCTTATCTATTAAAAGCATTCTGGAGATACATTAAGCTTGGATACCTGTGGAGCTTGTCAGCACAGGTTCTCACACAGGTCATTGGCTGTTGGGGCAGCTTCAAGAACAGAATAACAAGCACTATTTGATATGGGAAACACACATCTCACTGTCTTTTTCTTATCAGCATACTGATGAGAAATCCTTTGGATAATGAAATAGAAAAGCTCTCTAGATAATTTTGGTGCTTTTTTTCCAGTTTTCTAACTTTTGTTGTCTTTGATACAATTTTTTTTTTTTTTCTTTAACCACAGAAAGGTTTAACACTTTTGTAGTGGTTGGGATACTTATGTATCTTATGTTCTTGGGATACTTATGTTCTTGGAGAGGTGTCTCTGTTCAGAAAAGAAAGCTCATAAACCCAGATAAGTAGTTGACCACTTTAAAAAACAGTAAAAGTAAGATCCATCAGAGCTGATTTGCTATCAAATTGTACTATGACTGTAGGTTTTTAGGGGTTGTATTCAGTTGTTCAGGCATAGGTGCCTACTGACTCGGGAGATCTGAGGAGGCTGCTTAGATGTCTGCTAAGATCTGAGTAGAGATCTATAGGAGGCCTACGGCTCCCTAGAGACAAAAGCTAGGTGGGAGAACTCTCAATATCTAAAAATGTACAAGACACTCATATTCAGGAAAATAAATTGCACCCTATTAAATTTTGGTTTTCGTTATTGTATTATTTAATGGCTTAACCATTAAATACCTTGGGCTCAATTCAGGTGCCCATGTCAAGGTGATGGTTAAAAGTGAGATTCCCAACGATAGCCTGCCTAACCTAGATGGTCCTCTGGTGGTGACAGGTTCTCATACAGGTCCTGTGTCAGAGCTGATAAACCCATGCAGCTGTGTCATCTTCTCTAGAGCATCTCAGATATTACCAGATGCTTATGTATGGACAGCTGCATAAAACTTCTGTGTACACCTATCTATAAACTGTCCATCAAGAAAATAAACATTGTGAAGATACTGGTAATTTTTTTTCAATATTGCATAAGAAGATACTCTCTACCATCCTGAACCATTCTGCATAATAATAGATGCTGGGGATTGCATTCAATTCTCATGCTTCTGGAACTTCCAGATTCCTTCTTAACAGAAGGTTTTTACTATCCTTTTGTACAGAAAATCTACCATGACAACCAGAATTGTTGTATTATCTTGTAAATACAAGTGTATGCAATGTTTCTATTTTCAGGATATACTTGAAATATCATACTGTTTTTGTTTCATATATGTCTGCTCTTTTAAACCCTTGACAATTTAAAGCAAAAATAGCTATAAATTTACCCATTAATGTATTTTCTGGCACTTTCCTTTTAACATAGAACTCTTACTTCCACACTGTGCTTGTTTCAGAGGTACCAGAATTTAGTTGTAGATAAATATTTCTCTGTATAGTTATAAACTATAGCAGATGTGCTATCAGTCTATGCTGCATGGCCCTGATCTTAGACAATTGCCTAAAACAGGTTTAGTAACTTGCCTGTATACATGTAGTGTCTGGTTATCATCTGAATGACATTCCTTCATTTTATGTGTCTGTTTCTTGGTTCATTAAAAATATTTTAGGAAGTATTTTCCAAACTAAAAATCCATTAAGAACACAATGAAAAATTATGATAAAATAGAAGCACGTAAATTTTCATTACCATAATTTTGTAATTTTTTATTTTTTTTTTAAATTTTAAAGAGCTAGCCAGTTTGATTCCTTTCTTCTCTCCCTAACAAACTGACCTTCTTTCAGCACTAACACTGCTTCTAAATTTTGAGTATAAAGACATACACTGTATGACTGTGTCATACCACTTTAGGCACTAAATTTTTTCCATCTTGTTTTAGACACTAGAGACAGATCTCTTTTGACCACAGATTTATCTTTAGACAAGATTCCTCAGTAAGTGAATATATCGTCTTTTGTAGGTGTTTCTAAGAGGAATAAGTGACTAAGATCTAGCTTTCAAACTGCTGTTTTCAAGATGGCACTGGGCTGAGAAATCTAGATAGATTGTCTGTCCCACTAAATAAAAAAGGGGTCAGACATCAGTCCCGAGGTCAGAGTCAAGTGCAACAGGCTTGACCTATCCATACTACCATCTTCTACCTACACCGCTTACATCTATTCTCTTCTACAGCAATTTTTTCTTCCAAGAGCTAAGTCAGAGTGGTCCAAAATAAAGATAGAGAGGTACCTAGGAGTTAAGCAGCAAGTTCAGTCGAGCATCCAGTACTCAAGTCCACTCCCTATACTCCCTAACAGCATAGGTGAATGAATCCATAATGAAACTGAAGCTACCATAGATTTGTGTCAATGCTTTAAGTGAAGAAAAAAAAAAGAGAATAATTATTTCTTTGCAAATCCCTCTTCTATTCAGAAACAGATGATTGCTGATCTTTTTGTGGAAAGTGATGATTTAGGGAAACTCTTGGTTTCCTTCCTACTCCTAACTTGTGTGAAGATATTTGAAATTTCAGGTTCACAACAGTGTTTCACTACTTAGTATTAAGCAATGATCATGTACTGGGCACAGTATATGGAAATGCAAAGGAAGAACACTATCACACTTATATTTGCAACCAACTTTGTAATAAACGAATTGAGAATTAAAAGATTACTAACTAACTAGTAGAAAAATATTTGAAAAATTCAGAACATGAATAATATATAACATGACACAGAAAGAACACAAGTGTTAGTGGGACAGTGCTACTTTCTCCTGGACTAAAGATTCTTGCTGTGCTTCATAGGGTTGTTGCTGCATCTTTCTATTTCTCTCCAGTTTTTCCTCCCAGCTGGCAGACTGGAAGGCCAGCTGGAGGATACGCACTCTCTAAACAGTGTGTAAGGCAGTTTCTGCAGAACAGTGTTTACTATGGTGAATTAGAGACATCTAATGTTTTTCCTGTACAATAATAATATACATTAACTTGCTAACCATTAACAAATAATCATTCCTATTATGAGATAAAGATAAAAAAAAATATTAAAAAATGTCTAAGAAGTAAGTCTCATAATCTTAGTTTGGATAGGAAAGTTCAAGTCTTCAGATCATCAGGTCACTGCAGGCTTTTTTGGTCATCAGGATTTTAAAATTCCATTTCTCATTTAATAATTGGATTTTGACAACAGTCTCCTACCTTCTCTTTGTCATTTTTTTTTTTTTTTCAGTTGTGGTTGTTTTTTAACTCTTCCTTCCATGTCCACACTTACTATTACATGATCAGTCTGGGAAGTAAGATCTGTGAGAGCTGAATCTATCTGGATCAGTCAAAGAGCTTCTAAAGTGTGCAGAATAAAGTGTGGAAGTTTACACGGTAGTCATGTGACAATAATGTTTTATCCAAAGAGCACCTTTATTAACTGACACTAAACGTTTAACTTTGGTAAATATAGCTACTATAAGAATACACAGACACAAAAAGCAGCAGCCCATCTCACCATTCTCCCTCAGTATATGCATCCTCAGCAAAGTACAGGCAAAACCTTATCAAACCAGAACAGTAGCAACAATTGCTTTAGGAATATTCCCAGAAGGAGAGATTTCTAATGGGCACATGCCAAACAGGCTCTGTACCTTAACTGAAGACAGGATTGAAGAAATTGCTGGAAGAGTGGAGAGATATATTGATTTCTAACATCAATTTTGGAGTCTTAATCCCCTGCAAGTGGACTTGATCTGAAATATGTTATGCAAATATTTATATGAGCCTATTAACAAAGTCTATCTTTAGTTGTAACTTTGTTTCTTCTCCTAAAGTGTATCGTCTTGATTCTTTATTTTATAAAGGTCAGGTAATAGTTTCTTGCATTCTATTATCAGAGAAGTATTCACCTTCTACAATACTATTCAGAAGTGCTGAACACTCAGCTAGAATAGTGTTCATATTGAATTGGAGAGGATGATGAATAATTCATAGTCTGATTTAACTTTTTTTTCTTGACATTAGATGATAATTTAGCATAGGGTGCAATTAAAGATTTCTAAGATATTGACATTCAAGGTTGTGTTTGGTAAGATCTTGAAAATATATAAAAAAACATGCTTTCACAGGTAATTTAATGCAGTTGCTACTTTTTGTCAAGCACGGTATATGAAATTGTACTGCATGTGCTTATGGCTTCCCTAGATATTTAAAGTCCACTCAGCAATGCTAGCATGAAAATATGAGATGAAAGATTTCTCAATATCCCATTATCAGGTTTTGACAACTGTGGCAAGTTGACCTTGGTTGAACGCCAGGTGCCCACCCAGATACTCTATCACTCCCCTTCCCAGCTGGACAGGGGAGAGAGTAAGATGGAAAACAACCCATGGGTTGGGATAAGGCAGTTTATTTAAAAAAAAAAAAAAAACAAAGCAAAAGCTTGCACACGCAAAAGCAAAGTGAAAGATAGCAGGGTTTATTCTCTACTTCCCATCAGCAGCAATGGCTGACCACTCCCGAGCAGCAGGGCTTCAGCACACATAATGGTTCCTCAACAGGCAGCCATTGGAGACAATGAATGCCTGCCTTCCTGCTCCTTTTATATCTGAGTTGCTGTCATATGGTCTGGAATATCCCTTTGGTGAGTTTGAGTCAGCAGGCCTGCTTGTGTCCCCTCCCAGGATCTTGCCCTCCACTGAGGAAGGAATGTTACAGTGCTGATGCTGTGCTCAGCAGTAGCCAAAACACTGGTGTGTTATCAACACCCTTCTGGCTACCAATGCAAAGCACAGCCCTGTGAGGGCTACTATGGGGAAATGAAACTCCAGCTCCCAATACAACAAGCTTCGCATTTGCTTTGGGAAGCAAATTGGGAAGCAAAGCACATTGGCTTTGGGAAGACTTCCAGACTGGTAATATAATTTTATGTCTGGGTTCACTGCCTTTTCCTTTTTGCATAATGATTTTAGATATTGTGTCATATGCAGTCTAAAATCAAGGCTCAAGACTGAATTGAGATCTATTATGAAATACTAATAATAATCTTATTAAAGATCTTTTCCACTGTTTTAAAATGTGCCAAGATTTCAATCCTTTGTTCTGTCCCAGATTCTGCCATAGATTTTGTGTCTAACCTTGGGAAAACATCTTGAGGTCAATCTTTCCATATTTGATATGTAGGTATGTGCCTATTTCTCTTGAGTAAAACATTTATAATTCCTTATGCTCCAAAAGGTGTGAGGTCTTAGGTGTTTAAAATTTGTTGACATCGGACCAAACTGGGGCATCAGACGGTATAGGTATATAGTGGTTTGTCTTCTTTCCAGGAAGCAGGAAATCCTGTAACAAGGACAAAACGTGATGCAAGTTTACATAGGCTGCTGACAGATTGCATTTTCACCTGCAGTTTGGTTGTCCATGCCACAAGGGCACACTTAGTGTATGTATATACATGACTTGTGTGGTAACTGCTTCAGGTGGCCCAATGTTTTTATGATGCTAAATGTATGCCAGGTAGGCTGGTGTTGCCACTTTTACTGAATACAAAATCATACTCTGTCTACTTTCTTTTTCTTTTTTCTTTTTTTTTTTTTTTTCTTTCCAGAATACTTAGAACAGGCTTTGCAGTAAACACTTGGAAACATCAGATTAAAGTTCTTGCAAAGTACCTATCATCAGCAAGTTCCGACAACCTTGAGATTCAGTGATAGCTTTACTTCTGCAACTTTAAACCCATTTCAATTATCTGATTTTCATGTTGCTGCTAATGAATCCCATTGGCAGAGTTAAGGCTTGCAGCCTAAAATACACCTCATTGTTGTTCACTGAAGCTTCCTACTCTGGGAGGTGGCAGTGGACAGCAAATTTTCCTGAAGAACAGTGCCTGTTGTGTTGCATAGGTCAAACAACTGTATTGGTTTAGGGAGTGTCATTGATGCTTGTTTTTTCTTTCTGGAAACTCTTGTATCTTCTAGCAGTCAACATATTTCTGAGCTAGAGTCAACCCATTAGTGATTGTTATCTGAATGCTGCTGAGCTAGCTCTGGTCTGCTATCTTCTTGTTTTACAAATTATGATGAATGAAATGTGCTTCCTGACAGTAAGTCTGATGATTTAGGGCTGGAACTGCTTTGGAGGTTTCCCAAATAGTTTATTTACAAGTTGACTTAAACTATTATAAACTATAGAATCTCAGAATTTATTTGGTGACAAATCCTGCAGTCTTTAGTCTATTCTCAAGCAAAATACTGAAATACCACACTTTTTCTTACTTCTTACATTGCATGGAAAATAGGGTTAATTACAATATACGAATTTATATTAGAATGGATTCTAAGAAGAAAACAGATTAAAAATATTGTTGCAGTTTAGTTAAATAATGAAAAACAATGATTTTTTTTTTAAATCGTAACTTCTAGCACTAAGCTTAATATAGCTACACTTTCAAAGGAAAATCAAAACCCTGGAGAAAAAAACCAAACATACAAAAATTCCAGCATAGAAATAGGTTTGGTTAGATTTTATATTATTCATTAATGATTCTTTTTTCTCCATTTTGAGAAAATCCTACCTTACTGTTTAGAATAAGAAAAATTTTAAAATGTCACATTTAAAACAAACATAAGACTGGGGGGGGAAAAACAGCAAAATTAACCTTGAAAGATGTACAATGCATTTTTTGACATTTTTTTCCATCTAATATGCAATTTGTATCCTGCTTTTTGTCCATCTGCAATGTCACTAAAACCTATGTCTTGAGAAGTTTGCCTGGTTAGGCCTGTGAGAGTCAGTTTTCAGTATGCGAAGTGTAAGCACTCATCTCTTAAACTTCCTAACTTTATAAATCTCATGATGTACCTAATTTATCTCTTTTTTTTCTTTAAGATCTCTGTATTGTCACAGTAGAGACACAGGTACCTCTGACTGATTTAGAACTTATTTTGATTATTTCTCTCCATTAGCTGCAGGAGATGTTTTTACTTCAAGTGAAAAGCATAGTGCTGTACGTAGTGTTTATATGCACTTTGCAGCTATGCTAATACACTGAGAACTACATGTGCTATAGAAAAGAGAAAGACAATTTGGGTGATCCAGAAGATTGGATGTCTGGATGGGGACTGAAATAATTTAGTTTATCTATCATCATGGCTAGGTTTCGTGAATGATTTGGGGAAGGCTCTACCCACGTTTGTTACAAGCGCGTTGGTGGCTAAAAAGGCCAATACGAGATAGGCACGTCCGGTTGCAAAAGGCACAGCAGAAAGACTCCTTAGGTGGTATATTCTGCAAGGTACGATTCCTTCTGCGTTGTCTTTTCTCCTCAAGGGTGATCCTGAGTGCTGCATCCGCAGCGTTATAGATGGTGTGTCTCCAGAGCTCCCGACTGGAGGCCAGAGTAGACCAGTTATGGTGATCAATATGGCCAAGGCTGAGATGTTGTTTCAGGGAGTCCTTGTATTTCTCTTTGGAGCTTCTCTCTTGCGGCAGCCGGTGGCAAGTTCACTATAAAGCAAGATCTTAGGGAGGCGGTGGTCCTTCATCCTTGAGACGTGTCCTGCCCAACGCAGTTGTGTTCTCAGTAACATGGCCTCAATACTTGTGACTGCTTCTTGTTCTAGAACAGATGTATTGGTCACATAATCTGACCAGTTTAGGATTGTACAGAGGCAGCGTTGATGGAAGCGTTCTAGGAGTCTCAGGTGGTGGCGGTAGATGACCCATGATTCGGAACCATATAAGAGAGTAGACAGCACTATGGCTCTGTAAACACTGATCTTTGTACTTTTCTTCAGGTGTTTATTTTGCCAAACTCTTTTATGAAGCTTTCTGAAAGCACTATATACCTTTGCTAACCTGTTGTCTATCTCTCCGTCAATCTTACCATCCGAGGAGATGAGACTACCTAGGTAGTTTATCTAGACTAACAAAAAAACCATGAGGTATATTTGTTATCTATAGATGTTTTGGAATTCAAAAGAAGCAAAAATTTCAGATAAGATTTACTATGATTGAAGAACATAAGTAAAATTGGACTATGAATAAGATATAGTTAAAGAGGAAATCAGAAAAAGCTTTTTAACCACTAGAGTACTGTGACTGTGTAACAAGTTTCCTGTAAACCTTCTATTGTCTTTCAGAGGAGAAATACATACAGATATTCCTGTAACTGTGTTTGAAGCCCGTAAGCATTATTGTGGCATAGTTTCTGTACTATCTGCCCTATAATCCAAATATTTATAGTTTTGTGTTATGCTGGGTATTTAAAAAACTGACCAATTTTTTCCACTGGCAAGCTGAATTGTGATTAAAAATGTAGCCATTAGGCTATGTAAGTGTATCATTTATTAACTGCAGTTTATAATACATGTATGATACCTAATTAATTATAATTTTTTAATACAAAAGTGTGTTTTTAATATCATCTATATATACTTTTTTTTCTGAAATGTTAGAAAGCATATTCTCCAGATTCTTTTGAGAGCATCATATACACGCTTATTTTTTATGCAACCTCTCAACCTTCTGGATTTTGGTTTTCATAATTATAAATCACTCCACTAACACTGCAAAAATTATCATAGTTTCCTTCCCTACTGTTCCACCTCTTATGCTACCTGCCAAACTATACCAGAACAGCTGAAAAAACAGGAGAGAAAATTGATTACTGGAGAGCAAAAGACACTTAAGAGGGAAGACCCAGTTTAACCAGAAAGGTATTTGAAGAAATTCTTTTTTTTTTTTTCTTTTTAATTCACAAGAATTCATAATCTTCTCTGAGGAACCAAAGGCAAGTAGATGTTTATAGTGTAGATAACCAATACAACAGTTAAAGTGAAAGCACAAAATGAGTTATGTCAAAAGCAATGAAAAATAACTAAAAAAAACACCAAACCAGCCAACATAGTAGTTGAAGGTTTTGAGCATTTGCTGTTATTATGTGTCTCCAATGACTAGGTAGATCTTCACAGAGATTTATAAACTTCAGTTTTGGGCCAGCCCAACTTTGTTCCCATTTAATTGTTAAGGAGTTACTGTGTCAGAGTCTTTTAAGTGCAAAGTGGAAATTATAGGGGTGAATTAATATTAAAAAATTTGACCAGAGTTGGTGTAGGGATTCATTATGCTAAATTACACCCAGTAGAACTAGGTTGACTTTCACAAGTGGACAGAGAAGATAACTGCTGCTTGTTTAAATGACTTAGTCACAAAGCATATAGCCATGTCCCCCCTAAACTGCAGGTCAAAAATACAGTCAGAGTTAAACTTTTAAATCTATGAGGTTT
The DNA here is from genome assembly GCF_003945595.2 of Pipra filicauda. Classification (NCBI taxonomy): domain Eukaryota; kingdom Metazoa; phylum Chordata; class Aves; order Passeriformes; family Pipridae; genus Pipra; species Pipra filicauda. The sequence goes on along the minus strand of NW_024104365.1, from coordinate 2,207,646 downwards.
TGATCATATCATCCTCATTTACTTTAATAGGATTTGGACTGTCAACCCAACAGACATCCTGCGGACAGTGTTCAGAGATGGGCTGCACAGAGAATTTCTAAAATCTTTTGTAACATGTCTTCTTCTCATATTTTAGCTGAAAGTCGAGTCGTATAAATAAAATAGCTCAATGGATACCATGAAGAATATTTCACATGCTGGGGAGCTTCATACTTCCAGAGCCTAATGGGAGATATAAGAGAGGATAAAATGTATTATAGATAAGGAAGTCTGATTAAAATTGAAGTTACGGGTTCATTTTTGTGAGACGTTCTCTGTACCTATTGCAGAGAATATTTTGAGTAATTCCATACATTTAAAATTACAAAATGCTTTATACTGCTTTTTTTCCACTCAGTAGAGGTCTCAAAAAAAATGCTCTGTGTACTCACCCAGGAGGCTATTCTTGCTGTCTTGGTAACTTCCCAGTATAGCTGGTTTTTTTCCCACTGGAGGGGGAAAAAAGATATAGGCACAAATACAGAAAAAGGTAGGCATGTCTCATAACAATATAGATTGACAGTGAGAATGGCAAATGACAGAAGAGAATTCCCCAGTTGATTAGAAGTCTTCCTAAGCAACTTGCTCTATCTGAATACAGCTAGTGAAAGAAGTCTACCTAAAATTAATTCTGATGTAACAACAGGACAAGTGAATTGTAGAAATCTATGGCTTTGTTCTTAGGAGAATGTGTCATCAGCCCCATGACATTTAAACTAAATATAGAGGCTGTCAGTTTAAATGTCTCAGCTGATCTCAACTACTGACATAAAGCAAAGAGACAGAACAGGTCTCTAAGATACTTAGGAGTCACACAGTGAAAAGTTTCATGGGCAAAATACCATACCTTGAACTGTACTTAGAAAAAAATTGGAAGACACAGAAACTGTTACAGGACCGGTGCAACAATTCTTTGCATGTAAAACACTGCTAGTGGCAGAGCAAGAGTATTCTTTCATAAATATATCTGAGTGGTTTTCACATACAGATTCCACTACAGTTGTATACATCTGTAAGTGCTCCACTGGTGACTCTGGCAGCATTTTGTGAACAAAAAAATTACAACACACACTTTCATGAAGACTACATGTATTCTGATAAAAGCTGATTCAAACATTGAAGGCACTTCAAGTAATAAAGCAGTCTGAGAAGAATTACTTTAACATGCTTCTGAAATACTTGTTCTTTTGCAATTAGATATATTACTTCTCTTTGTTTCTGGGACAAGACCAAGGTATATTTATTATATCCGTATAAATCTCATGTCTCTTGCATTTGCGTTACTTCAGACATGGTCTCATGCTGCAATGAGTGACCAGATGCATAAAAACTCTGATGTGTAAATATTTAGATAACAGTAGATTCATTCACCTCTCTAAAAATCCATGTTAAATGTCACACATAAAACTCCAAAACATTTCAAACCCCATAAAACTATTTATTTAAGTAATCAAATGAAGAGAAGAAGAATATATAACTCATACTTCAGGACTCCTTACAGACTAAATATTATTATAACTTACTGTTGATTAGCTGTAAAAATATCTTATTTTTAATTAAGTGTTTAAAATACCCACCTTACAGCTTGGTGAATATTCGTCTGTTTCAAAAAACCTGTTTTTGTGCAGACACATTTTGACACAATGTCTAAATTTTAAGAAAAAAATAATAAAACTAGCTCTTATTTCGGTTGTCAAATGCTGTTACCAACTAGTGCACTAGAAAGAAGTGTCTTGGAGTTTCTGAAAATCCTTTGAGTACATTCTTTAAAAGTTCTCTTATTTTCTCAAGAATTCCTTAACTTGCTAAATAGTGCTCTTTTTTCTATATGTCTAACATTTTTCATTAACATGTGCTTAACAAACTGCTTATGAATGATCATCCTAATTTTTCAGATGAGAATCTCAAAGCACAGAAAAATCCCTCATCGAGTGTCTCACAGAAAAAGTAAAACAGATATCTTGAGTTCTGTACTCCTAGCCCAACTGAAAAACAGTCTCCTCCTTCGCAAATATCTTGGTGAACAGTAAATTATAACGGAAATGAAATGACAGATATATTCAAATTTCCATGCACTGAAGTATCTACTTTAAAAAAAATTCAAGTTTAAGAATTGTTTTAAAGTGTTTTTAAATTTCCTGATCTGCTAATTAGTGAGTCCTGGTTGTTGATTATTTCTGCTCATTTTACTTAGGTGACAATAGGTCAGTAAAATGTTTCTTTCCTCAAAAGCATAATGTTGTATCCATAGAGTAATTTATGTTAATTCATGGTCATATGGCCTCTCAATTCATTAATTAAATTAATGAAACTTCACTGCTTTCACCCATACATCCTTAATTAAAAAAGCTGAGAATGAGTGAAAAAAATAACATATGGTATTATCAGTGTTGTGCCCAAGAGAACTATTTAATAAGAGCTCTAGCTAATTTATTTTTAATAAATAATCTCAAAATGCATATGATAATGTGGACAATCTGTGAATATTCTGACTTATAAAATTTACTCATTATTCTCTGCATCAACCTTGGTGACTAATGCTTCATACCTGCAATAGCAAAACCTGCAAATCTGAGTTTGATTATATCAGAACACATTTGATTAGAAGTCATGGTAAGTAGCTGCTCTTCTGCGGATGAGTTTTGGGTAGCTAAGACTCTGTGTTAAATGAGTTTAGCGTGTTTTCTTGACAGACCTTCCTGAAGTCTATTGAAGAAAATATTTACTCAACATATGATTTAGTTTTTTACTGGATCATTTTCTGATGCTGTTGATGTAGCCTAGATTAAATACTAAATCTTGGAGACCAAAGGAAAGAGCTAAAACTAAAAAATATGTGCTTTCCATTGCCCTGCAAAGAATAAGAAAGTGATGGTATTTGGAATAAACCAAATAGTGCCTGGAGATTCCAGGACAATGAAATTATTGAATATTCCTAAATTAGTGGCTTATTCCATTCCAATTTCCTTAGTCTTAAGAGAAATTAGAGCTCTGTACAAACTCTAGTCTGTTATGTGCACATGCTACCATCCCAAATAATTCCTTCTGGGAATCTACCAGGTGGTTGGTGTTGAACCCCTGAGATTCACTTCAAGGTACCTTAAGCACAGCAGTAGGGGCCAGTCAGAAGTGGTGCAGCCCTGAAGGCACTTAGATAACCGAAGGAATAGGGACAGAAAAAGAATAGCTAGAAATGGTAAGTCTTTTATTTACAAACATCTAAATTATCTGAGTTTTCCAGAGGTTCCCTGCATGCAACTGCAGCTAAAGAAATATTCAAATTTCATTCACAAGAAAAACTCTTAATTCTTGCCACTTTGAGGATGTATAATAGAGCTGTCCTTTCAAGGACAGCACAATCAGTCATTTCTCAGTTGTCCTCATTCACACAGAATCATCTGACTCCCTCTTGGTAGGAGTTCCCAGGAACTCCTTTAGGAACTAAATTAATGCTCTGCAGATGGATTTTAGTGGCTGAATTCCAAGCTCTATGTGTTCATTGGCAATCCATTATATCAGTATATATCTAGAATAACTTCATTCAACTCCATGATTAGTTTTCACTGAATGCTTTAAATGCTCAATGCTGTATTACATTTCTACTAACAATAAAAAGGTGCAAGCTGTTCACACAAAATAAATATATTAACACATAGAATACATGAATATATGAAAGCAAATAACAGTTATAAAATTAATAATCAATGCAACTCTCTTCATAGTGAATATGTTGCAGAATGTTTATTTTTTTCCCAAATGGTTTTATTTAAAAAATTTTCTTTACTACTAATATAAAAATTATAGTTAATGGCAGTTTTAGAACTGAATTCTAGAACACTTCGTCCTATTTTCAATTGCTCCACCAATTTTCCAGTGATGGGAAATACCTAAATCTTGTTTTCTATTTTTCGTCCTTTCAAATAATAAAAGTTAATAAAAATTGTGACAAAGCATGACTATTTTTTTCACAACCATGTGGGATTTTTGTGCATATCATGTTTACATTCACTTGGTAAAGTTTAATGTATCCTGGATGAGGAGACTTGAAGATAAGATGTGTCTGTAGTTAATCTTGGGTGTTTTAATAAAACTAAACCATAATTTCTTTCATTAGATTATTCCAAGATGATCTTCCTCCTTCCCAACAGTTTGTTTATCATTCTGGCCTTTCAGAATGTGTGTTTTTTGCCACCCAGAGATTAGCTTTCTTTTGCTCTAGTTCCCCGAAATAACCACAGCACAGAAGAATGTCAGCTACTGCAAAGCAGGGTCAGAACTGCAAAAACAAGTACAGAAAGGAAGAAGCCATTGCAGCAGCACCACTTTAAATCATATTAAACTTTTGTAGAACTTTCAGTTGTTACAAATAACGGTATTATACATATTTTATATGCACTTTTAATTGGCATCTGGACAAGCAAGATACATTAAGCCATTTTATTTCTTTGTTCTATATGCATTTCTTTCAAATACTTAACCAAGTCGTGGTTCTTCCCTAAACTTCATTTTGCTTCTTTTCAGCAATTGTTACTTTCTTTAGAAATATTCACAACAGCTAGGGAATTTCCTCTACAGAACCTTACTAATACTTATCCAACCCCTGGCTAATTTGCATGACATTCAAAACAGGCCTCCTCATCACTTGTGGCTTTAGGATAAATTCTTTGAATTACATTAAGAAAACAAAAGAGAGAATGAGAACATTAATTGAATTTGATCTCCATTACTTTGGATCAAAAAAGGGGATCATATTATGCCTATATTGCTATTAATTTTTTTATCTGATCACTTTTCTGGCACAAAGGATTTTAGTTACACACTTATAAAATTTTAATATGGATTTTTTTACCTCCCTTTTTCAACATCTGTTTTGAAATAATATTTATTACTTAATGCAAAACGAAATTAGTGAGAGTCCACAATCAAAAGTTTGATAGCACCATCTGCTTTGGAGACCTAGGACAGTTGTTTTGAGAAAGAATTCATGCTGCATTGTGAAAACCCTTTCAGAACCCTTTGTCAGAATAACCTTTCTGGCAAATACACAAGGTAAATGTTCATGCTATGCAATATACGGGTAAGACAGCAGCCACTTCCAGCAAACACCTTGAGCAAATCAATTGGACAGTACCAGATTTACCTCCTGCTTTACCATGGAAGCAAGCCAGGCTCCTGCTACTTAGCCACCTCCCTTTCCTCCCTCGTAAAACACGCACACACACAACCAGCAGCTCTTTGTCAACCCAACTTCCATTAACATAAAATATTTACCAAATAAACTGGAAGATTCTACCAAAATTCTAGTATTGCTGTCTTGTCTCATTTAGCTGGATATAAGCTTGGTCTCATGCAGTGTGCACTCAAAAAAAAAAAAAAAAGGTGAAGAAAGAGGCCTGTGACAGTAGGCAAAGCCATTTCAAGCTAGTTTTCAGCATCTGCTTCAATGCAGCCATTTGCTCTACACAATATCTGTATTCAACTGGCCTGAGTTGTTCAGATCACTAAAGAAGACAGGTCTCTGAGATGCTTTATAAATTATTAAAGAGGCATGATGAATAATAAGTGAATAAACAATGAACAATAAGTGAATAAAATTGAATAAAAGTGAATGAACAATAAGTGAATAAAAATAACCAGAGCAGGAGAAGGAAAAAGCAATAGTAATGTTTAGAGCAGATCTACAAGTGGCAAAACCTGTGCTCCAGGGCTTTCTTCTCTTATGCAAATTCAGGTACTCTACACTTTAGAATGATGAAGACTCAAGTGAGATAATTCTTATGCCTTTCACTTAAGTTGAAAGACTGTACAAAAATAAATGCCATATACAAAAATCCAGGTATATAATAAAAAAGTGCAGATTTGCTTCAACATCCCAGTTGAAAAAAAAAATCCATTTTCTGGTCTATGTTCCAAAACTTTGTTTTTTGTTAAAGAATACTAAGCACATACACAGTATTTACAGCACAGAATAGCATGTAAAGAATAGAAATATATTGTAAGGACAGATCAAAAGTTTAAGGATGTCAAGAAATCCCTTTTCCACTGTTTATTTTCTGAGATTTTGAGCAAGACCCCACAAAAAGGATTCAGATTCTGTGAATTTTTCAATCTCAGATGTTCTCCATGTTCCTATCACAATAAACTGCCGTATAAACAGATAAATTCATAATTTTGGTGTTCTAAATATATAAACACATGATTTTATGCTCTGTTTCCTTGTACTGGTCTTAAACTGAGTCATTTATGTATTCAGTCACTTATCTTTTATAAGGAGCTCTTTGGTTTTAAAACTATTCAGGTGTTAATTTAGTGATTAAAAAGTAATTATGATATTCCTAACCCCTGATGCATTATTTTCTCTTAGCTAAAGATCAGAAAAAAGGGGACAGTGGGTGACATCAGAACTTAATTTTTTAAATTAAAAACTCAGCAGGTCACCTTTTAATAGATTTACCTTTGCACAGGGATTTATATATATTCAGTAAAGATATAAAAGTAGATATGACAATTAAGAATTTTCCTATGGGATATTATCACTTGCAGCCTTCTCTCCCCATCTGCAAAAAGCTAGGAGTTTCCTATCAGATATCAAACACCCTAAGCACCACTGTCAATAGGCACTGAAGGAGTAATTAGCTTTTAAGACATGCATAGCTCTGTGCGGGATTGGATCCTAGATACAACAAATAGCCTTCTCAGGTTTCAAATTATACTTGGAATCGTACAAAGACAACAAAGATGGAGACAATTTTGCTGGTCCTCTACAGTGGGAAAGACAGAACTGATGGTACTTACTTCCACGAAAATTCAGCCCTGGAACACTCCCATCCAGGAGGCTGAGTAGAAGAGGAGAACTAGTAAATGATTCAGGAAAAGAAGATATTCCAAACACCAAATCCTTTTGTTTCTTAAAATATATATGGATGACAGTACAGTATTAAATAAAATGTCTAGGATAGAGGACAGGAATCATATACCTTGTTAGGACAGATGGCCAGCTTTCAAATTAGCACTAAGTGAGGCAAAATCTGCCTCAGAAAAAGGCAGAACAAAATTCCACTTTTATTTATCTTTAGCTTTCTTTAAACAGTTATTTCATTTGCCCTTTGTAAACATTTTGCATAACACATCAGGGAGGGGTTGATTTCAAGAAACATAAATGAAGATATCCAGTAAAGCATTAGTGCAATGCAGTGCTCCTAGGCTGAGAATTAGTCTGACCTTTATGAAAATTGTCATGGCCAAGCCTTCAGTTTTGTAATTACAGGAAGAGTTGAAGAATTAGCCCTTATGAAAGAAGTCATAATTCCTTTAATCACTAGTCTTCAAAATCAATAGTGTTCTTTAGACTTAAGAAGGAAAATAAGTTATTGAATTGCAGGTTTATTATTAAAATGCTAAGGAACTCAAAATGGGGATAATCACAAGTAGGTGATTTCACAAAATAATTTCTTTAATTTCTTAATTTTAGGAGTTGTATTCACTATTAATTTAGGAGTATTTAAATGATTGGTTTGAGTGATTTATATCTCCATAAAAATGTGTTTCATGCATTGGTTACCTCAGTATCTTTCTTTAAAATGTCTTACACACATGAAAACCTTCTATGTTATTATGTTATTAGAACCAGGATACTTGTATTCAGAAAGGCATCTGAAGTAATTCAGAACAGTGAATAGTTGTACAGGGAGTTAATAAAGAACTGTGAAGTGGAGTACAGATATAATAAAATATTATATCACAATTGATGAAAGGTAGAGCAGTGCTTTTCTCAGAGGGATTTTGAAAAGGACTTGAGTTCAATTACAGTGTTACGTACTTTAATCCTCCTTCTTTATTTGCTATAAATAAATCAGAAACAAATGTATCAAGTCAACTGATGAAGTTCATTCATTATTTTAGACTACATTAACCCCCAAACTTCTACAGGGATAGCAGTGATTCACCTTGATAGGTCCATTTCTAAGAGCTTTAGAGCAACATAAAAAAGAAACACATGTGCTTGCCCATGGAATATTCTCTGTTTATTCCTATACACAGAGAACAGAGAACGTAGAACAAAGGGCCCTGTCTTTACTCCATATTTCTTTTTTAAAAATTAAATCTACAAAGGATTTTATTATCCATATATTATCAGATTCACCATCATTACTTTCAGTACAAATGATGTTTGGAGGTTAGAGTTGTCTTAGAGTACTCTTGTGGTTGCTAAGAGAGGTACCTAACTCTAGAACACAACTTTGAGTGTCCACTTGCATTTAGCTGTAGAGTTATAGACACAAAAATGTCAGTGTCCAGTACATAAAATAAAGTGAAATGAACTCTGGGCTCCACAGTACCAGAGAGACACAGACCTCCTGGACCAGATCCAGCAGAGAGCCACTAAGTTGGTCAGGGGTCTGGAGAATCTCTCTTACAAGGAAAGGCTGAAGGAGCTGGACCTGTTTAGCCTCAAGAAAAGGTAACTGAGAGGGGCCCTCATTAATGTGTATAAATATATAAAGTGTGGGTGTCAAGAGGATGGAGCCAGGCTCTTCTCAGGGGTGCCAAACAATGGGAAAAGAGGCAACAGGCAGAAACTGATGCCCAGGAAGTTCCATCTGAACATAAGGAAGAACTTCTTTACTGTGTGAGTACTGCACACTGGAATAGATTATCCAGAGAGGTTGTGGAGTCTTCCTCACTGGAGTTATACAAGAACTGTCTGGATGAACTCTTGTGCAATGCACTCCAGGATGACTCTGCTTGAGCAGCGAGGTTGGGCCTGAAGAGCCACTGAGGTCCCTTCCAAACTGATGGATCCTGTGATTCTGTGAGTGCATGTGACAGTGGTTAATATGCATATTTGCTTTGAATCTTCAAAAGCACTCAGCCTCCACTCCAACCCCTTATGATGTGAAGTGGTGGATTCCACATGTTCTTATTACACACAACCATGTCATGCTACCTGCAAGGGAAAAGCAGACAAGTGTCTTAGCCTTTACTTTAAGACCAATGAGAAAAGAATGCTTCTTCAGGATTACTGAACATCAGTGACCTGGCCTGAGCACCAGCTGTAACTCTGATCAGTGGCCAAGTATTTAAATGTTTTGAATAACAGGCCGCTGAGCATATGCAATCAGCTCATTGCATCCACAACAGGTAAAGCATACTGTATGTGTTCTGGCCATCTGTGCAGCTCACAGACATTGCTCAAGGGCATCCCAATGTGTCAAGCTAGCCGTGTGTGCCTTGTACATGACATACTCCCAGCTTTCTTGAAAGTAACACTCAAAAAGCAGAAATGGAAGAGATAAATCTCATATAATTTGATGTAGTTACACCCCTTGCCTCAGTTAGATTGCTCATTACATTGAAAGGGTCATACACCAAAGACTAAAATATAACTCAAAATGTTACCTTCTGTGTAGTTCACACGTGTCTATCCAGTTTATTTGCTTCTCCTAATTTAAACAGTCAAAATAACAGATATTTTCTCCCTTGGAATCCTTTGTATCTTTCTAAATATTTCTACAGGTTCTTTCTGGAAGCGCACATCCCGAAGAGCTGAGGGAAGGTGAATTGCCATAGACTGAGATCTTGTTTTTCAGAACAGGTTACTGTCTTGTTCTCAGCAGTGTCATTTGGACCCAGACCCTGATTGGTGGGACAAGTGTTTCACTGGAGAGGTTGTGAACAGCTTGAGAATAAGAAGACAATATATCATTAATGTATCTTGAGGGCCGTGTTAGTTTCTGGATCTATTAAGGCTGAATTAAGCCTTTGGGTGTGATTGGAGTTGATTTGTGTAACAATTCATCTTCTCCTCTCAGAAAGGTTTCCAGCTATACTCACATCTAGAGCAGTGATGTAAATGTGGTGCATACATACTGCTGTCAGTCACAAGGCATGGGAGAGACAGGTAAATATTCTCTTGAGGTCAAGATGTGGATACCCACTGCATGCAAAGCAGTCAATGGTAAGATGTTGGTCACATGTATTCAACTGATGAAAGCTAATTTATTGAAATGTACATGGAAACAAGCTCTTTCACAATTCTTCCCTCTTGTGTAATTGAATTTTTTTGTTTCAGCTATGACCTCTGCTGTTCACCATAATTTTATAAAATAAGAAGGTTTTACCTACGTATCCTGTATAAGAAATGAATATATTTTGCAAAATAAAATTACTATAATTCCATGCTGCTTGAGGTGTCTTGAAAACCTCTAGTGATGAGGACTTCACCGCATCCCTATCAAAGTTGTTCCAGTGATTGATTATTGTCACTGTAAAAAATTTCCATATTATATCAAGATGAAACCTCTCAATGCAACTTGTACCCATGCTCCTTGTCCACTCCATATGGTTTCTTCCATATGGCCTCTGTCATCTTAGTAGACGCCCTTTAGGTACTGGAAAACTATGATAAGATCCTCCTGAACCTTCTGTTCCTTATGTTGAAAAGACCTAACTGGTGTCTCCATTAGTAAGTATACCAAAACATGCAGTCACTAGGCTCTTGATTATCACTAACTTGCATAAAGTAAGACATCCTTTGTCTTTCACACCTTTGAAAATCTCTTCTGCCTATTAAACAGAGATATTAACATCTTGGATAATACAGCATCTCAGCTGACCGATTTGCTCATGTTCGACTTTGCCTTTACAGGTTTTTTTTTTTGCTGCTAATTATTCATATTACTTCATTTCTGAAGAGAATTTTCAAATTAAAATAACGTCAGCTATTTTTTACCATTTGTGTCATTGCCTGCCTTATTTTTTTCTTTTATTAGATCTACTTTCCACCCAGTAATTCTTTTAACACTGATGTATTTGTGTAAGACTGTCTCTTTCCCATTGACCTCTATGGTTAGCCTCAACACATTTTGATTTTTTTGCTGCCTTTATCTTATCCTCAGTATCAATAATATGCATAATATTACCTCTAAATCCAGATAACATTATTACCATTACAAGTCAATGAATGCTTTCACCTTCGATAATAGTTTTTTCTGGGAAGTAAATTCAAAGATAAATGTGTTAAGAATGCATAAATTATTTTGCTTGAAGCCTCAGCAGGTACTGAGTCACAATCCATTAATCTTTTCATATACTCCTCAGCACGAACAATTACTATCCCACTATAATGAGTCTACAAAAGTAAGTCTAGTGATGTTAAATATTAAAATTTAAAACAAGCAGATAATCAAAATTTTAGAGAGTATTTGGAGAATCTTCTGGATTGATAGCCAGAACTAAAATCAATTCAATACATGTACACAGAATCTTACCATTTATAGCAAATAATGCATTTTCAATTATGAATACTATCCCATAAGATCTAAATTACAAATGTAAGCATAATTCATGCTGGCGATAATCTAGATTTATATTGATGTAGCTTCGTTGACAACAGCAATGATACATCTGCATAAACCTAGAGTAAGGTACTATTATGCTGTTCCTTTTACTAGCAATGGACATAGCTATTTATGCAGCCACTGGTTCACTCGTAGGAAACAGAACAATGGAAAAATCATATCCAGAAAGATGATTTAATGTTACAAAGCGTAATGACTATCGTGTAAAACCTCATGACAGCTGTCGCTGCACTTTTCATAAAATCTAAGTGTGGGTCAACAGACACAGTGTTGGTCAACCCTGTTCTATAAAATATTGTTGGATAATTTGGGTTAGCTGCTGTTGAAAAAATAAGTTTATAAATTGTGAAGTGTCTGTGAATTTACAAACCTTAATAAACATTTTGTCTAATTATGTCTATAAAAAATCAACCTCTGTCACTACATCAAATTGGAACATAAATGTGTATGAAGTTGGTGTGCAGCAGCAGCAGCAGAGCCATTGGAAAACCTGCTCTGGAGTTAAAGGTTACCATTTGCCCTTGTGGTCTTGAAATATATTAAAGTTTTGATAAACAGGAAATTGTCTTCTCTAATTTTGTCTCTTAATTGAACTCACAATAAATAGGTATAGTATCAACATGAACAAGGAATTCTTATTTCTTGATGGTTGATTTCTTTCAATTCAAAGATCATAGTTATTTCAACAACTGTAAGAAGCTCAGTCATTATAGCACTCAGTGTTTAAAGGTAACTGGAGATCCTTAAAGAAAAGCTCCATCCCTTTTCCATGAGAAAATGAGGCAATCTCTTAAATTTATTTCTTAATATTCATTAGTATTTCAATTATAGTCGAAAAGGATACAACAAATAAAATGAAGACTAAACACTTATAAATTCAAACAATGTTTTTATCTTCATCTTCTTTGTGAGCTCTTGCTGTGCAGGAAAATGGAAACTGAATTCCAGTTCAATGACTTTTCTTCAATTATCTCTGGATTGTCATTAAACTCATATTAAAAGATTCAATACAGTATCATAAGGTTTTAGATCAGGTCTACATTAAAGAGTGAAAGACTGTTTCTTTCTCTCACATAATTTCCTGAAGTGATCTCTCCTATGATTTAGGGATGAGTATATGTAGCCTTTGGATTATTTATTTGACCTCCTGCCTGACACTCCCTCACCCTCTCAAACAGCTGAGACCATGTTAAGCTTTTCTGCAGTACAGAAAAAAATATCTTTCATTAATTTCACAAGAATGCACTTATACTTCATGTGAGAATTAAATTTAATTGAGGTGTAGAGAAAAGTGTTGTCCAAGGAAATTCAGGTCATCTTGAGAATATGCATGAAATAGGTTTGATACCTTGGATGTTTTGGAATTTCCTTTCCCATTGGCTGTAGAAGCTTAGGGTGACCAATTTAGACATCTAAAGCTAGGTGAAATGAAGTGTAACATAAATCAACCTCTGAAAATCTGCAAAATTTTATTTTTGAAAGTAAAGTGAATTTACAGAACAAAATTATCAAGACACTGTATTAAAAACATACAGTTTGCTAAGTTTCCTTTCCCTAACAATAAAATTCTTGTTTTAGCAGTCTGAGAACATATGACTTTAATCAAATGGCATATTAAGTTAGGACAGATGAGTAGCTCCCAAAACATACTCAGCAAGTGTCAGCATTTTGCTATAGGAATCATCTGCATTTTTTTTTAAGATATAACTTAACAGAAATCATGAAACAAAAATTTATAATATCATTCTTGCTCTGTCACTTGTGGGAATTTCAGCAAGTTTCTGAGTTATTTTGGATAGATTAGATAGGTCTCATGACATGTTTTTTTTCTCTGATGAGATGAATCATGTTGAGATCTCATGTGTTCTATCTGAATATGAATTGGAAACTCACTTCCTGCTTGATTTATATGAAACACGTAATAGTCAGAAACATGTCTGAAAATATTTGCTAAATTAAAGACAGAAAATTCAAAGCATTCCTGCATTTTCCTTACATACCTCACAAAAAAAAGTAGCAAAAAGAGCAATAATCTGTGGTCCAGAGTGCACAGTGTATCACAGGAAGAAATACAGCTTGACCTATAGGTGCTGCAGAGTAAATACTATCTGACCACTGCTCTTATTCTCCCTTTTGCCTCCATACCTTTTGAATTCTTCACTGTGTACTGCTAGCAGCTGCGCAGGTGGTGGTTGCAGCATCCCTCTGGGAAACTCAAGCAATCCACTCTCCTCTTCCCAAGTCAATGCTGTCACCACGGCAGCGTGGCATTAGGAGAGGTTTTCATTTCTGTCTCCATCAGAGAAGCTGAAGTCAACCAGCTCCACAGATGGATGGCTGCAGGTGTAGTTAAAACCCTGGGTCAGCCCCATGCCAAACATGCTCCTCTTCTTACAGTTTGCTGGTGGTAGATTCATGGTGACCACACACTTTTTAGAGGGGTCTATTTCTCTGCATTAACGTTGTGACAGCAGCAGCTTACATTGCTGTGCTCTGCTAGATCTTGCTGTTCATGGGAGACTATGGTGCTCTATGAGTCACTTCAGCAATCTGATTACATAATTACAAATTACGATTGTGTTGACAACTTCAGGGTTGAATTTTTTATTTCAGTCCTACAATGGCCTACTTTACTGAGAAGCCACAAGCTAAGAAAGTCTTCAATTAAAAAAAGATGAGAGGTGGACACAAACCAGCAAGACATAGCAAAGAGAGATTCCATAACAAGAATTTGGATGCTCCTCAGCAAACCTCTCTGTGCCCATCATTATCTTTCCCTCACTTTCAGAAAGCCAAACCTCCTCATCTGTGGCAGTCAATCAAAATTAAATTCAATGAAATATTTTGTGTATGTTACAGGTGAGACTTTGAGTCATGCACTTTTTTTTCTTATAATTTTTTCTTTGGGCAACAAATCTTAATTAATTTTAGAGCAAAATTTAATTTTGTGATTAAAAACAACTGAAGATTTTATGCTAACACAAAGTGATACATATAGAAGTAAGTAGGACTGTCATAAATTAATTCTATAAGCCACATGGTTAAATTTTGTAAGTTTATTAAGCACAGAAACTGACTGATTTATTTTAAGAAATTATTTACAGTCATTTAGCTTCCGCCTATTAATCTATGTTTTAGCTATATTTTCCACATTTTCTGCAAGATTTCCTTCATCTTCAGGAAAAATTAAAGTAAATATTAGAGGTTAATAAATGATTGTATATACAGCATAAGGGTCATGAAGCAGTATGAGTGAAAATAAAAATCACTCAAGATGTATAAACAAAAAAAATTCTATATTAAATCATGTATTTCAGAAATATTCCACTTACCAATTGAACAGACAGCTACTTTTACATGTTATATTTACCAATGAAATATCTTTATTGTTCTGTCATTTTAAATTCTCTTATGAGTAGTAACTCAAAACAAGAATACACAAATAAAGATCATAATATGCCAATGTTCATATAGTAGAGTGTGAACTGGCCTTTGAAAAAAAACAATCCAAAAAACAACCCAAAACTTACTGTTTGCGAGCCTGCCTGTTTCACTATTTATATACTTTCACCAGTCATTCAACTGGTAGTCAAGTTGAAACAGCCTGATTTTCTACGTGTGCCTCACTTTTAAGGAAATGAACACCAAAATGGATAAGTAAAACTTTGCAATATACATAGTGAGTCATGTAAAAACACACCATATTACACCTCAATTTATACTATTCAGGAAAGACCTTTGCTCAGCAAAGGAAGACCTGGGGTTTGGTGGTGTCTTTTCCTAGCTGTGATTTGTCAGATAACTGTTCTAGTTCTTTCTGTAAATCACTTCACTCTGCTTTCTCATGCAAAAGATAGGTGAAATCCATAGGTGGGAAGTTTTACGTAAATGCTAAAAGTGCACAGCAGTAGTAGTTATAATGTTCAGCAGCACTTTGTGCATGACACTTCATCATTGACAATGCTGCATGGAGCAGAGATCATTACAGAAATTTTAGAAAGCAAAGGCAAAGGCACAAGCGGAAAGAAAATTAGCAGGTCTGTCTGCTACTGTACAAAATGTTTGTGACAGCAGCAGAGAAACCTGCCTCCATGCTCAGGCCAGGTGCCTGAACTAAGGAAGGAGAAAGCATGATGCTCTGCCAGAGTCAGACAGTTCTGGGAAAACGAGAGACAGAAATATATGCAGAAAGCCCGGCCACCTCGCTGAACATACGGTGTCAAATGGCTATGATTAGTTGAGATCATGAGGAGAGAGTTGGAAAATGGTCAAGAAAGTGGAAAGATATATCAGTCATATTCGCTTGGCTGGTTACAACAGTACTGAAACCTTCTGCTCACCATCTTACTCAGGATACTTCAGACTTCTTCAAGACTACAGTCTATCCTCCCGAGCACTGCTTGCTTTCTAAGGTACTGATATAGTATTCCTAGCAGTGTGTCCATACTTCCCAGTCTCCTCAGGTGCAGGATCAAGTCACAGATGCTCTTTCTTTCCTGTGTTGGTTTGCCCATTAGTCTACTCACGTAAATCTTCCTCCACTTCTGAGTGGCATCAAAGAACTAGTATTTTTTCCTCAGCTGGGTCCCCATAACAGCAACACCAGGCTTGTCAGTCAGCTGGTGCTGCTCTTGGTGTTGCTGACCCTGAACTAAAACATGTGAATTGATTAATCCTGGGATGGGCAGGGAACCTACAGAAAGGGTAGTGCAGAGGTGGGGCATAGAAGAAACAAACAAGAACAGGGGCTGTGGACAAAATGTTTAATAGCTCCTGGCAACGTCAGAATGCGGATACACAGCTCATATGGAGTTTTTTTGACAAAAGCACAAATCACTTTGCTGAAAAGGAAAGGGAATGAAAAGATTTTAATTACTATTTCCCAGCACAATATATAGAAAGGCTGGGCCAATGTTTAGGTCCTCTGAATCACTGGTCACAGTAGATTGCACTAGCAATGGCAAAGAAAAGAGATATATGCTAATTGGTGCTTAAAAGGAATTTATCCCCAGGAGCTAATTTCACTATCTTTAAACTAAGGGTAATAATAACTGCTGCTCAGTTCTGACATATGTAACAGCATTACACTTAAGAGAGATTCATTTGGCTGGTGTTATCATGTTAAATGGTGTGTGGCCATTGGTAAACAGATGTAAAATTTCCAGGCTTTCAGCTGGAAAACGAAAATAGAGAAATAAAGATGAAGTTAAGTGAATAGGATCTTTACTCCTGAGCCCTTATTTCTGAAGTGATGTCAATGCAAGACATATATTTAAACTTTTCAAATCAGAGCACTCCATTAATTGGAAAAAACAATGAATGTGGAGAATCTACTATATAGTGACATAAAATTTAATATCACTTACAACACAAATACAGATGTCAAAAATTTTCACTTAAAATATGTTCTCAGGGTAAGTTCTGTGACCAAAAGAAAAAAAAAAGGATATATATCAACTTCCTTTTGAATATGATATGAATAAGTTGAGAAAATTCAGGACTAAGATGGTAAGAAAAGTCCAGTGAGAAGCCAGGAGTTTTAATACCCTGTTTTACCCCTTTTCTCTTCCTATTGCTTTTAGCTGAAGTGCACCATAGATGTGAACTGTATGGAGACTCTTTAATATAATGACTCTAAAGGATGTTTTATACTGTCAAAATGAGTAAGTCCAAACAGGTAGTGGGAGGCCTCTTTGAGGGTTTGGTAGGGTTTCACCAGCTGTACCTGCTTTCCAGTTTTGTAAGAAACATATGTGAATATGTTATACATCCAAAGTATATTCTCTCACATATGGACTAACACACTAAGAAAGGCAAATAGCCTTTACCATACATGGAACTTTTATTCCTTCTTCTTCACTCCTTGGATGAATAGACATATTTTCAGACCATAAATCCAACAGCTTCCATTGAGGAAAGAAAAAGATTAAATGAAAAAAACAGGCAACCTATCCATACTTAGAATTTTTTCTGTGTTAAGAAATATAGAAGCATTCTACTTCATTGTTCCCTTAAAAGATTTTCTGAGCAAAGTGAAAGTAAGCTGAAAGAAAACAAGTCCAGATTCATCTAAAGAAACTGCACGAGAGCATTGATGTCTTCTGTGGAAAGTGTTGTACTCTTCTAATTGCTAAAAAAAACCCAAACAACCCCAAAACCATTCCTTATTACCTGGTAATAAAAAAAAATGTTCAAGGCAGTTGAAGAGTCCATGTCCCAAAGAGCTTCCAAATTAAAATGACTTGTGACCTCACTAAACAAATTCTGGAATAAATGTGTTCTGTGCTGTTGGTTTACACTTAAAGCAGCTACTCTTGAGTCTGTGGACTGCATAGGCTGTAATACAGATATGACATACATAGCTTATCTATTAAAAAAGCTTTATACAAGTCTCCATTAGTGACATAAACAGAATTTGTTCACCCCGACCTTTAAAAAAACAGTGTATTAGTAAAGTCACTAAATACCTTTTATTCAGTGTTCATCTTGATATTTTTAGAAAACAAGATTGACTGTACAGTTTGCTGCAAAATTTCCTTATAACCAGATGCTCTTTTGAGACCAGAGTCCTGCTGACTGGCACAAGAAGCATCTGGCCAGCTGTCAGGTTTGATTTGGCTCAGTAGAAACCAGCAGCAATAACAGAATGGAGGAAGGCTGCAATTACACTAGGCAGTAACCTCTCCAATTGCAATAGTTGGGAGCATAACCAAACACCCTTGACACCTGGTAAAAAAAAAGAGCTGATATAATGCTTGGTTCCTGCATTAGTGATAAAAGATTTCATATAGTTGCACCGACACTGCCTTGTCATCACCCTACAAAAATCCTATAGGAGTTAAAAGTGGAAACCTGGGAAGAAGAATATTCAGAGACAAATTAAAACAACCTGCATTTCCTCCCTAATCCTTTTCACTCACTGCCTCATGCATAAGCTTTCACATGTTTTATTCTGTCTGTTAATGACTCAGATTTGCAGTGTCCTTGTAAGACATTCTTTTGGAAATTTTTGGACTTTGCTTAAAGTGGATGAATCCTCACAGGACAGAAAACCGAGACTTTAAAGAAAAATAGGCTGGAAGGAATCTTTCTGCTGCCTTCAGTGAGAGCTGGCACCAGCTGCAGTCAGCTGGCACGTGGAGGACTCCATGGCAGTATGTACATGTCACTTGTTTGTTGTCAGCTCACACTGACATTAACCAGACTGCAAGGTGAGAAAATACAGGGGGAGAGGGGAAACAACATATCCATAATACTTCTGTCTGCCATCTTACTAATCTGCTTCTCTTTATATTTGAAGGCCATTCTACTCTACGTATTGAGAACACCTGTATAAATGTATGGTTATTCAATCTGTAAGACTGCAAGTGGTCGAAAGGATTTTAATGAACAGAGCTTCCGAAGACAGCAGGAATGTAAAATACCACCAAATTATCTTTCAGAAATCTGGGTCCACTACCTAAACCTAAACTGAACTGCTTCATGCTTAACCAGATTTCAGTCTGTCACAGAGCCAATGGCAGCATAATAACTTCATTGAGAGCATGTGCATAAGTGCAAGAGACTGCAAACTTCCTCTTGTCCCACAGGAAGGGAATACTACTATTTCAGTAGAAATACTACATTTTTTTCTGAGTAATGTAACCTGGAGGATGTTAAATTCCTTGCAGAAGAAACAGAATTTTAAAACTCCTGGAAAGCTTAGATAAATATAGAACTTGGGCAAAGAACAAGATTTTCCCCTCTAAAGAGCAAATTTATACCTTAAAAAAATAGATACCTTTCAAACTACAGATATATTATGATAAAACTATTTGCCTACCGCTATGTATGTGGACTGTTTTAACTTTAATAGACAATAACTCTGTTATGCAAACAAACACACATCCCAGTACATCTCCACTGAATGTGTAAGTAGCACACTGGTATTTTTCCTTGCCACTAATTGAATATTGTTTTTAATTTGAATATCTTGGACTGTTCTAAACACTCTTCCTTTACATATATAGATGCATAATTCTTTGACAGTCATGCTGGAACAACTGTTTAAAAAATCTTCAAGAAAGGTGGTGAAACAAGCCTGCATCCCTGAGGTCTAGTTAATGGAGACAGTGTGCTTCAGTGGTGCCACTGCCATTGACATAAAGACTTGGTGTTTTCTATGGCTAAGCATGCAAGTGGTTAGATAATACTCAAACCCTCATTACTTTTATTTAATAGCACTAAAAAGTCAAAGAAAAATTACACCTGTCTTGTTTAATATCATCTCTTACTATGCTTGCTTACTTTAGGTGCTAAAATGCTCATGACAGGACACTATCATTGCATTTCTTTCAGGGCAATGCACACTGAAAGTTTGGTTTGACTCTGCTATGTATCATAACTCATTGGGAAAGCAGAAAGACTTCCCCAGACTGATAAGACTTAATATTCTCTTGAATGATTGGGACCACTGAGCTTTCTCAAAAAAAACATTACATGTTCACATATATGACTGAATATTAATTAACTCCTTCACAGAAAAAAAAAGAAAATGAAGGATGGAGGGGAGCTCCAGAGGTCATCTGGACCAATTGTTCTGCTCAAGCAGGGTCACCAAGAGATGGTTGCTCAGGACTATGTCCAGACACCTTTTGAAAATCTCCAAGAATGATGAATGCACAACCTATGTGGACAAGCTGTGGAAGTAATCAATCACCCTCACAATCAAAAAGTGTTTCCTGATGTTCAGAGGGAACCCCCTGCCCTTCAGTTTCTGCCCATTGACTCTGGTCCTGTCACTGGGCATCACTGAAAAGAGACTGGCTCTGTCCTTTTTACACCCTCCCTTCAAGTTTTTACATACGTTGAAGACATTTCCCCTAAGCCTTCTCTTCCCCTGGCTGAACAGTTCTAGCTCTCTCAGACTTTCCTCAAATGTGAAATGTTCCTGACCTTTAATCACTTTTGTAGCCCTTGACTGTTGTCTCTCCAGTATGTCCATGTCCTCTGTAGCATATAACCTGTATGAAAAGTTCAGTAGGTTTTTGGTATGTAATCATATTTAAAATATTAAAATTATTACAAAAATGTTATATATGAATTTTAAAAAATCTGAATAAATCACTTGAAAATTAAAAGACAAAAACAAACATGCCAATCAAAATTACATAGCAGCTAGATGTTCTGTAATCTGCTATTGGTTTGAGGTTTTACAGAAAAAAAATTAAAGTTGTAAAAGAGAATAGAATACTATGTCGTATTTTTTCTAGAATGGATTCTATTAAGCAAAGAATAAAGTGTCTGTTCACACTCTCTTAATGGTTTAAACCGTTGGATCAATAGCGACGGATAAAACTAAACCACTTAAGAAGGTATTGCATTAATAAAATCCCTTGCACCTGTCTCTGTAAAAGGGGATAAACACAGTAGATTTTCAGGGGGTGATTAAGAGAGCGTCGGGTTGCAGTGAAAGGCTTAAAGGGGACAAATTAGCCTTTGCTGTACATGCAGATAAGGCAAAGGGCTGCAAGGCTGAGCTACACATTACAAGCTTTTACAGGCTGTTTAAAAGGTTTTGGGTTTTTTAAAGATGCCATGGGGATATCATATGACAAAACATCTTGAGGCTGTTTATATAACTAATAAAAAAAGATGGTAAACTACTGTGCTGGAGCTACCCTTAGGGCTGCTTGTTGATCTTATTTATTGCATCCAGAATTGCATTTGATTCATAGCTGTTCTCGTATTCATTCTGTAGAAAGTCTTCTGGGACATGTGGGGAAAATGTGAGGATTCAGTATGATTTTATTGCATTTTAATATGAAAATATACTAGTTGCAATACTTCTATGAGCTTGTTAGTTTATAAATACGATCAAGTCTCAGCCATTGAATCCCCTATGTTCATTCCCTTCACATTCTTATTAATTTTCAGATGGCAGTTGTCTTCAGAGTTTCACAGAACTCTGGGCCAAGAAAGCCCTTTTATCATCTTATCTCACTTCTTAGAGGTGGATATCCACACAATTTTACCCCCATGTTGTCACGACTAACTTTTTGTGGTTAGAATAAGCAAGCGCTGAGGGAGATCTGGCTCACCATATGTATCACAAAAGGTTATCAGGTAAACTACCGAGTAACAGGTCTTTGTAAGTATTTAGAGATGGTTCTAAAAGAGAATCAGAAAATGGCAGTAAATAGTCAATTTTCACTGTAGGTGTACGACATCAACGATAGTCCATAAGAGTATGTGTTGGGCTCCATAATATTCAACATATTCATAAGTGACCTAAAATATATGTGAAAAACAAAGTGAAAATAATGTTAATGATACAGGGCCATCTGAAGTAGCAAAGACCAGGGCCAATTATGAAGGATCCAACAAAGAATCTTAGGAGATTAGGGAAGAAAATAACTACCAAAATGAAGACAAGTTTAGGTAAAGTGATGTTCATAGCAAAGAATCATCTTACATTCTGAATTCTGAGTGAAACACTATCAATTAGAGAAATGATCTTGAGGCTATACCAGAGAAAACCCTTAAGATATTAGGTGAATCTCAGTAACAATAACTACTGAGTTTTTAGAAATGAAACACAGTATAATATGGAGAATGTCATTATAAAGCTGTACAAAGCATTTTGCTTTCTGTCTGTGCTGTAGGTACCCAGAAAACAAAATGATATAGAGAAATTGGATGAGGTTAAGAGAAGGGCAGCAAAGAATATGAAAAGCATGAAACAATGTCTTTACAAGGAATAAATAAGTAGCCTGGGACTCTTCTGCTTGAAAAAGAAATGACTGAGGGGGAAATGATAGCGCATGTAGAGAACTGATCTATTGTTCTCTGCCCCTTGACAGCAAAGGAACTAGTAGGCATCAAATGAAGCTGTCAGTTGTCAGGTTCAAAACATGGTTACAGATAGACTGTGCCTCACTTTGACACAATGTTATGGATGATAAAAATGTAAATGGGCTCATAGGAGGACTAGACAAATTCATGTCAGAAAAATCCATACAAACCTTTTCTGCCTAAGGTAGTCTAGTAGGCTAGAAGTATTTCCATATGCTGTTGTGGTTTTTCTCTGGACATTTGCTTTTAGTACCTTTTGGAAAAAAGACCTTGTGCCAACTTAATCTTTAGTTAATCTTGTTTGATGTCCTAGTATCAATTGCCCCAGTGATGCTAATGTCTACAAAACCTAACAAGACAGATGCCAGAAAAGAATTAAGACAGTAAAGGCATTTATTGAAAACAAAGGAAAAAAGCTCATCCTTTCTCTCCTTTTTGAACTGTCTTTAGTAAATTGTTGCACCTAAGGTTATCTTTAAAATCACTTTATACCTATAGGATAAAATTTTGTAGTCTAATATAGATAATCATTTACCCAACCAAATTTTCAATCAAATACATTGTATAGTAGGAATTTGAGAGATTAATAACATAGTATACATGAGACAAAGAAATCAAACATCTTCTGACTTCATCTGTAGGTGACATGGAAGAGTACAATTGTAGAAAAGTGACTCAAGTGGGCATGAGGTTTGACCTGCCCTACTTCTAAAAATGCAGATGTTTACATGTGAGCTATACTTGTCTAAATTACCACTATAGTCAACACAGACTCAAGGAATACCTCCACGAGGAGTTAGGGAATGATTCAACAAATAGGAGTTTTCTTCAGATATGTAAAAATTTGAAGCACCCAGGAGCATTTTCTCTGATATGACAGATATTATACTAGACATACAACTGAACCGTATTCTTCTGGACTCACAGCTGGAGGTCTGACAGCCTGCATGAAAGCATCCCAAATGTTTAAGTAACTTAATCACATTCTGTGTGTTTCCCTGAGCATGACGTGATCGGTCTCTACACTTCATCAATGGTATCAATTATATTTTCATTCATTCATTAAGAACAGAATAGCATAGCATAGCATTTAATAGAATAAATGGAATAATTCCAGTTGGAAAGGATCTACAATGACCCCTTAGTCCAAATGCCTGACAAATTCAGGGTTGACCAGGTTAAAGAATGCTATTAAGGGCTTTGGCCAAATGCCTCTTAAACACTGAGGTATTGCCCACCTCCCTAGGATGCCTGTTTCAGGGTTTGACCTATTTCTCAATAAAAAAATGTTTCTTAATATTCAGTCTGAACCTTCCCATGTACAACTTTGGTCATTCCCACGCATATCCTGTCACTGGATCTCAGGGAGAAGAGATCAATGCCTCCCTCTCCACTACACCTCCTCAGGAAGCTGTAGAGAACAGTGAAGTGGTTCCCCAGACTCCTTTTCTCCAAACTAGACAAGCTCAAAGTCTTCAGTCAGTCCTCACAAGACATAATTTTCAGTCCTTTCAACGGCTTTGTTGCCCGCCTCTGGATGCAATCAAGGACCCCAACATCCTCCTTAAATTGTGGGGCCCAGGTCTGCACAGAGTACTTGAGGTGAGGCTGCACCGATGCTGAATACAGCGTTGGTGTATTCTTTTGACTGGCTCTTGATGCTTTGTTTGATGCACCCCAGGATGGGATTTGCCCTCCTGGCTGCCAGGACACACAGCTTACTCACATTGATCCTGCTGCCAACCAGCACCCCCAGATCCCTTTCTGCAGGGCTGCTCTGTAGCCACTGCTCTCCCAGTTTTCACTTGTGCCCAGCATTACTCTGTCCCAGGTGCAGAATCTGGCATTTAGACTTGTTAAATTTCATCCTATTAATCATAGCCCAATGCTCCAGTGTATCCAGATCTCTCTGCAAGACCTTTTGTCCCTCAAGAGTGCCAACAGCAACTCCCATTTTGGTATCATCAACAAACTTCCTGATGGTGTGTTCAGGTCCTGCATCCAGATTGTCGATAAATACATTGAACTGGTCTGGCCCCCAGGACTGAGCCCCCAGGAGCACTGCCAGTGACTGATCACCAGCCAGAAGTAGCCCCACTCACTACAACCCTTTGAGCTCTGCCCCTCAGTTCTTCACACATCAGGTACAGTATTAGTAACATGTAGACATTTGTAAATGGATATAAAAATAGACAAACACTTAAAAATTATAATTCTAAATATTTACAGTGTACTTAGGGTTGACTCAAAATTCCACTGTGATAACATAAAATGTATTTTCATATTTCAAAATTCATTGTAAATACTTTAAGTATATTTGAAAGCTACGTGTAAGGAAAATGGCATTTTCTGAAAATGAAGTAAGGATTGCTGTAGTAGTTTGTACCAAGTTAGAATAAACCTTGACACATTCAAAATCAAATAAAGAGGTATAAAAGCCATCTCATTATTCAGTAAACCATTTATAATGAAATACACATTTTTTTAAATAAAGAGAATACATTAGCAGTAGTTACGTTAAAATTATTAATTTCTCTAAACCTGTTGTAAGTTATGGATGTTTATAAATGTATTAACTTGTCTTAAGTCATTGACAGACAACCCTTTAAGACACTTTGAGAAATCTATTTCTGATTTAAGTCTATTATCTTCTCCATTTAAAGCAAGACTGTGTAACATTTTAAAATGGCACAATTAATACTTGGAATTAATACTCCTTATTTTAAAAATCTATTAAATATGAAAGTTAGAAAACATTTTTGAATCATTTATAACAAGAAAGATAATGCATTGTACTTTGAAAACAAATAATTTTTCTGTCATAATTTTCATGCTATGAAATTTTGCACCTCTGAAGGATTCATATAGTGTTGATAAATTTTAAGATTCTGATGTCAAGATACTCTGGAATATCTTCTGATATCTTCTGCACTTATAAAAGTGCAGAATGTTTGCTATGTTCTTTATTTGAACATACAGTCTTCACTTGCCAAAGTAATGAATCCACAATATTTGTAAAGCTACCTTGAGAACCTTGGAAAATAACTGGAATACGTCACTTTTTATTAGGTGACTGCTGAATATACCCACAAGTTCCTGTCTCTTTTTATGGCACAATATAATTTATGACTTTTACATTTTGTTACAGATATTGTATATTAATAGGACTGGAAAAACATTTTGGGGATTACCATGCAGGCAGAATTTCAGGAACTGGATGCTGTGAAAATGCTTCGGGGCTATATTTCCATGCTAGGGTTGCCTGCCGTGGGATCTTTGTTCTGCCCAAGCCCTGGAAGTGCTGTTTGGAAGGCCTTACCTACAGGCTCTGCAAAGACATGTCTGCCAGGGGGCTGTTTGCCGCTGGCCAACACAAGCATCTCAGAATTAAGAGCGAGGAACTTGCAGGAGTACAGGAATAGGCAGGCATTATACTGTGAGCTCCCAAAAGGTAGCATACCTTATGTTTGTTGTAACCAAGATATACCCTTACTGAGTTGTTTTTTTCATGCTGTTTTCCATCTTCTACTTCCTATCTAGAGTCTTTTTTATGCATGGCCCTGGGACTGAGATAAAAGTCGCAATAAGGCAAAGACAGAAGGAACGAGTTCAGTGCTCTACATACGTTTTGAGAAAGGTATTGCTGCTGTTTTATAGAATAGCAGTCACAGATTTATTTATAAAAAGGAAGAAAAAGGAATATTTCAGTCAAGGAAGAAGTGGTATCCCACAAATGTAATATGTAATTTTTTCATAGTGCTGATAGGTTCAGCCCTATTCCTTGTAAAACTATCATAACCTAGATCTCACGTATTACTGACTTTATACATTTAATTCATTTTTAATAACAGGAATTGTGCAAAGGATGAGCACTCTTTGTGTTCTACACTTCTAGTTTCCTTTCATAAATTGCATCTCTGATTTTGTTCTCCACATACTAGGTCAGAATTATGTCTTCCTGATTTCCTTCTTCCTGCCTTAAAGGCCACTGAGGAAAATGTAGGGATTTCATAGCTTACCTGCTGCTGAAAAGTGCACGGAGAACGTCATTAGTATTTATCCTCTGTAATATATTGAATAATCAGGGAAGTAACTTTCCTCCCAACCCTCCCTCAGTAGATTTAAAATTAAATGGCAGCAAACAGATACTCAAAGAATTTTGTTACCAGTTTCACCAGTACAATATTGGCATACGGACTTAGATAAAAAGCATGGAATTATTTTCCTAAATTGCTGTCATAGTGAAAAAATTTTCTTCAAATAGCTTGGACCGGCTATGTATCACTAAGCTGTGAATGATGGGGTTTTACCTACATTGCTCTTTCAAAGGTAAAGATATAATAAATGCCAAAAATGCATATTTGTCTTAGCTAGGTCTGTATCTTGAATCTTAGAGAAAGAGGGGAAGTAGTGTTATTTTATAGGGTCTTAATTATGGCATAATTTCATGCTGAACCCCTACAGCATCAGGCACTGTTGTGACAACATTAAAGTCCTTTTGTGATATCTGTGTGGTGAAAGGTGGCAAAAAAAATCATATACTTCTTTTATTTCAAGTGATTCTATTTTAGGGAAGGAAGTATTTGATAAGTGCAGACTGACTGAGCTCCTCTGTAATGCAGATGATCAAGAATTAATTTTAGTGGTCATTGCATCTAGTTTAAGAGGAAGACAAATTAACGTGGAGAATAAGTGAAACAGTAAATAAACAATTTCTGTAAATTACTTTCAGGAGCATTCTCAGCATGTGCGGGAGTTTGCAAGCCGGCATGAGCCAGACCTGATGAGGAGCAGGTAAACAATGAAATTATATGGACAATCACTGGACAGTGCTCAAGCCTGTTCACAGACCCTGACTTGCATACTAGTGGAGATAGGGCTAAAGATTCCTCCAGACTAGAGCTAGACTCCAGAGCATGCCCAAATACATTGACAAAAAAAAAATAAAAAGAGATTTTGAAGTTAGGACACTGAATGAATCTGCAGTGAACTGGAGCTAATATCTGTGCCCTATCTTCAGGCTATGGATGGTTTCCTTAAGTCCACACAAAGTTTCTTTCACAGTATTCCATTACTTGGGTTTTTGTTGCAGAGAATGAGAGTTTAACAGATGCACATTTCTGTTATGGATTATTTCTTCTTGATAATCTGAGATACAAATCCATAGATTAGCATACGGAAAAAAGCACAATTGTAACACAGACAGGTTCAGTCTGGTCCTGTCTACCGTCTCCCAAAGAAACTTACAAGGGATAACAACTTGGGGAAATGTTATCTTTTTGCTTACCTCAGTGAAGAAGGCTAAATGACTGCACAGCCTGGCTCAAATATGTGCCACACAGAAAAAAAATTGAGGTTTTGATTTCATAATGCATATATGGTCAATGGCTCCTTTTTGTCAGTTAGGCTTTCTTTGTGAAGTGGTCTTTCCTTTTAGGAATGGACTCAGGCTAAATCTAGATATTTGAATAACAGAGTCTTAGCTCCTTCTTTGGTATGCCTCTGATACAAAGATGTTTCATTCCATTTCATTAATGTTATTTTGCAATTTACTTTCTTTACATATGCACTCTCATTAAAAAGAAACCAGATATGTATTTGGAAAATGTTAATAACTAAATGATATTTCTATTTGCTTAATTCTGAAAAGTAGATAAGGAAGAAATAGCTAGTGATAATTACCAAATTTCAATATTTATAGAAACCAGGCACTTGTGTAGATAATAAGACAATGCTCAATGTGCTTTGATGATGATGAAGTGCCAGTTTTCTGTAAATATTGAAATAAGGTAATTATTACTTGAACTATTCATTATTTATCTGGTTTCAAATCACAATTAATACAGTCAAATTGCCATTTTTTCATGTGAAGCTAAAAATAAGTATTGTATTAACCTTTTATATACTTTCTTTTTAGAAGTAGCTTGAAAAGTATTTCACAAGATGTATTGAGATAGAATCTCTATACACACAAGCAAGGAAAAATTTGTTGATTTAGTTTTGAAGTTAAGAAATGAGGTTTCCTGTAAAATGAACTATCCAATAGCTATTTAGTCTCTGATCCTGCAAACACAGACAAAGATAAATCTATTTGCCATTTATGTACACAGGTCTAGGTAAATAAGAGCATAGGACATATCCTGAGTCATTAAGTGCTGTACTTTACATGCCTGCAACTAGGTTAGTCAACCTGAAAAGCATGTAGACTCTTTTTAAACCAACTACCTTTGTTGTTTCTGCTAATTTGATGAGAAGGTTGTTTCAGAACCTACTTGTTCAGAAAGGAAACTTCTAATTTACCCTTAACATTAATCCTGAGTACTTGATAAATATTTATTCTCATGCAATTATTGCCAAACACATGAGACATTTGCAAGAATAAATCTTGGCTTGTACTATACAAGAACTATATATTAGATTTGTTCTTTATACAGTTTTAAATACAAAAAAATTAAAAAAACCCATAATTTTCATAGGTACTAAGACACTACATCCCTCTCTATATGTACTTATTTTCAGAATTTCTGATAATGCATCAAGCTGTACACAGAACTGCTTGCAGATAATAATTTGGAAACATATGAAGTAGAGAAGTATTGAAATGCATATTAGCACACCAAACAAAAATTTTACTTACGATAAAGTGATGCCAACAAAACATTAACCTTTGTATTATTTTAGTGTCTTAGTATACTGCACTCAGACTTATATTCTATTCATTTAAGACCATACATAGCACATTCATTTATGTCCAGATCCAACAGTATATTTCTCCTAAAGACTGGAACGTTTAAAAATAGGAACTATAGCTGACTCTTATGAGATTTTATGGACATAGGCTTTTTTAGTTTCTGGCAACAGTTTTGATGACAGAGGTGGGATTTGTGCACCTAAACACAGGCAACTAACCCCATAGTTCCCAAAATATCTGCCCAAAGCTGGCCGGTAACACGCAGGGTTTATGAAAGGGCCATACTCTGCTGACTCAGCAGTTAGAGACACAGACCACAGGCTCTAAAAAAATAAATGACTTCAAACAATATACATGATACAGAAATAAAATCCTGTGGTTATTATATGCAAGGGGTGGCAGCTTTCTTGTAAAAAAACAAAACAAAACAAAACAAAACAAGAAACAGTGCAAGAGTAATATTACCACATTTCCAGTACTTAAAAACTGACAGCTTCAAGGTATTAATCTTAAGCATTACTGTGCAATTTTTACTCCTGTTTAAATGATCAAAATTCTGGTTCCACATGGGCTTCCTGCAGCTGAGATTTGTACCAGATCCTACCAACTTCAGACAAGGATCCTAACTGTTCATAGTATAGTTGTAGCCCTATAGTTCACTACAGCATGTGTATTATTAAAGCACACATAAAACATACTGTACACCTATCAGAATCAGAATCATTATTTTTATAGTATGTTGGTTTTAAATGTATCGTGACAAAGAGGATAGGTATGAATAACTGCATTAAAAGAGATAGGTAGCACTGTTGTGTGCTCTTTCTTGTGCCTCTTTCATTGTTATGACATCAAATTTTTATTTAATACCTCTGCAATTATTTCAAGCCTTACAGACATCTATCTTCTTTTCTAACTCAGAAAATGCAAAGCTTAAGAGTTTGTAGAATAGTAACAAACTGTGACTTGGGAGTTTGCATAACACTGAGCAGAAAGGATATTCTTTTAATGGACTATCCCCAAGAAAGATATTATTTAGATGTATCCAAACCGCTAAATTTACATTATTTCCATCTTCCAGATATATACTTGACCTTTTATGTTTGTTCATGTGCATATGTTACATTCAAAAATATGAATTTTCTAAGCATGCATATGAGACGAGAGTAATAGGTAGTGTTTCTCTGGGTTCAGTCATGGGCACTAGGGAAATGTTCTGGCTCAGTTCCGTCCTTTCTGTGTCAACAAATCTAGACACCAGCATGCATATTAACCTATGAAGTGAAAGTGCTCATCTCTCTCTATTTCTAGGTGAGGAAGCAAGCAGCATAAGGCAGATTCAATGTGCACCATCTGATGGAATTGACTGAGCATGCAGTCAAGCTGCAGACAGACTTCAGATATGATCTGTAAATTAAATTGCTGTAAAAGGGTGGTCATGTCTCTATAGCAATATCTATCTCTGAAAATTAAAGCATAAATATCTATAGGTAATCAAATCTTAAATCAAAATTTTCTTCATCTAATTTATTGCAACAGAAATGTGGTAAGTATTGTATCCTATATTTTTAATATATAACAAATTATGCTTATTGATTTGTCAAGGTTAAGTTTTAATTGTAATGGTTTTTTTTAAGAGTAAGTGTATGGTAAGGAATCAGAAATTTTCTCATTGTTTCTTCACTGGAGACACGTAAAGTTGAATTGCTTGTGCCTTAGCTTTATATTTTTTCTCACTAATAACTCAGTGAGTCAACAGAACTACATAGATCTTAACTGCAAATTAAGAAATTCAGTCCCACTGAATCAGGTGATCTATTCTGCATATCCTTCTCTTTAGCTTATGCATCCTGTGACAGAGGTTACACTACTTATTTATCTATTCAGACCATTCTGTTTAAAAAGGGACTAATGCCTACAAAAGGCAGTAGAATTATTTCTAAAATAGTTACACATATATTCCAGGACTTTGCAGCCAAACTTTGAGCTGACTTTTCAAAATAGTTAGTAAAAACAGAAAGGTAATTTGTGGATGCTGACAGGTAATGGCATGTTCTCACATAGCTATTGAACAACAAAATGCAGTTGTTGAGAAAGATGAAGGAGGTAATAGTAATAAAAATAAACTAAGAAAGTTAAGGCACAGAAGGATAGTATGGTAAAGTATTCAGGGAGCAAAAACATTCCTACTGTTCCTTTTACCCCCCTTCTACGGAATCAGCGTGCTTGATTGTCTCTCTAAAGTACCTGTACACAAATGCATGCTGCATGGGGAAAAAGCAAGAAGAACTAGAAATCTATGAGGTCACAGGGCCACAATCTCATTGCACTTACAGAGATATGCTGGGATAGCTCACATAACTGGAATGTTATCATGGATGGCTATGTACTTTCTAAAAAGGACAGATGAGAGAGACAAGGTGGTGGAGTTGCTCTTTATGTGAGAGAGCAACTGGAATGTATCAAGGACAGAAGGACAAGATCAGAGTTTTTGGGTAAGAATCAAGGGACAGGCTAATATGGGTAACACTGTTGTGAGTGTTTACTACAGACCACCTGATCAGGTGGAGGAGGCTGATAGGCTTTCTATGGGCAGCTGGAAATAGCCTTGCAGTCACAGGCCCTGGTTCTCCTGCGGGACTTCAGCCACCCTGATATTTGTTTGAGGGACAACACGACTTGGCACACACAGTCCAGGAAGTTCCTGCAGATCATTGAAGATAGCTTGTTGATGCAAGTGGTGGAGGAGCTAACAAGGAAAGGTGTGTTGCTTAACATTGTCAGAGTCTGCAGGGACGTGAGGAGGAACGTCAAGGCCCATTTGGAATGGAGCGTGGTGAGGAATATCAAGGACAACAAGTACATCAGGAGTAAAAGGAAAATTAGGGAAAATGTGGGGCCACTGCTGAATCAGATGGGTGTCCTGGTAATGGAAGACATAGAGAAGGTGGAATTACTGAATGCTTCCTTTGCCTCAGTCTTTACTACTGAGGTTGGCCCTCAGGAGTCGCAGACCTCAGTAGTAAGAGAAGAAGGTCAGAGAAAGGAAAATTTCCCCTTGGTTGTAGAGGGTTGGGTTAGATATTGGTTAGACAGATTTAGCATCCATAAATCCATGGGCCTTGATGGAGTGCACTCATAGGTGCCAAGGGAGCTGGCAGATGTTGTTACTCTGCCAGTCTCCACCATCTTTGAAAAATCATGGAGAATGGAAGCGGTGCCCAAAGACTGGAGGAAAGCCAATGTTACTCCCATCCTCAAAAAGGGCAAGAAGGAGGACACGGGAAACTAGAGGCCAATCAGTCTCACCTGTATCCCTGGAAAGGCAATGGATCAGGTCATTCTGGAGGCCATTACCATCTATGTAGAAGAAAATAAGATCATTATGAGTAGACAGCATGGATTAACCAAGGGGAAATCATTCCTGCTCAACCTGATAAACTCCTATGATGGCATGGCAGGATGGGTTGACAAGGACCCAGTCATGGAAGTGGAAGCAGTCTACCTTGACTTCAGCAACTTTTTACACTCTCCCCCTTAACATTGACATAGGAAACATGGGTTGGATGAATGGACAGTGAGGTGGATCAAGAACTGGCTGAATGGAAGAGCTCAGAGGGTGGTGATCAGCAGAGTAGAATCCAGTTGAAGGCTTGTAGTTAGTAGCGTTCCCCAGGGATCAACACTATGTTCAGCCTTATTCAACTGGTTTATCAACAACCTGGACAAAGGGATAGAATGTACCCTCAGCAAATTTGGTGATGATATGAAACTGGAGGGAGTGGCTTATACACCTGAGGGCTGTACTGCCATTCAGCGGGACCTTGATAGGCTGGAGAACTGCGTGGAAGGAAATCTGATGAGGTTCAATAAGGGCAAGTGTAGGGTCCTCCATGTGGGGAGGAATAACTCTAAGTATTAGTACAGGTCTGACCTACTAGAGAGTAGCTCTGCAGAGCTGGGAATCTTAGTGGATGACAAGTTGACTATGAGGCAACAGCGTGCCCCTAGGGCCAGGAGAGCAATGGTATGTCTGGGATACATCAGGAAGAGTGTGGCCAGCAGGTTGAGAGAGGTGATCCTCCCCTCTACTCGGCTCTAGTGAGGCCATATCTGAAATGCTGTGTCCAGTTCTGGGCTCCTTAGTACAAGGAAGACTAGGAGCTACTGGGGAGGATCCAGTGGAGGGCCACAGATTATAAGGGGTCTGGAGCATCTGTCTTGTTCGGAGAGACTGAGGGGGCTGGACTTGTCAAGTGCAGAGAAGAGAAGACTGGGAGGTGATCTCATCAGTGCATATAAATATTTCAAAGGCAGGTGCCAAGAGGATGATGCCAGACTGCTTTCAGTAGTACCCAAAGATAGGACAAGGAGCAATGGCCGTAAACTAAAACACCAGAAGTTTCACCTCAAAATGAGGAAGAACTTTACGTTGAGGGTGGCAGAGCACTGGAACAGGATGCCCAGGGAGTCTCCATCTCTGGAGATACTGAAAACCCACCTGGACACGTTCCTGTATAACCTGCTGTAGATGACACTGCCTTGGCATGGGAGCTTGGACTAGATGATCTCTAGAGGTCCTTTTCAACCTTAACAATTCTGTGATTCTGTCTTACTATTATAAAATGAAAAATAATAGAGTTCTGTGTGACTTGACAGCTCTCATTTTATTATAAGGTCAAAGGCAGCCAAAATCTCATTTGGAAATTTACATATATAGCCAAGAGGTTGCAACCAAAACATTTCCCTCGGATAACCCATGTACATGAAAAAGAGCTGGTACATTTTCTGAGCTGGTGCTTGCTGTGGTCTGTTTTGCGCCTCCTGTAAAATTCTAATTGTGAATCAAATGAATCCAATAGTGAGTTCAGTTGCCTAAGAGTAGGTTTTGAGTGCCATTTTGATGCCCCTATGGCCTTCAGCTGTGTCTCTGGAAGGACATAAAAGGAAAGTTTATAGTCCCAACAGGGGAAAGCTAAAATGGAAACTGACTATTTGTAAGCTTATATAGCTCTATTTAATGTTTAAAAAAGGAAGCCAAATACCAGGAACTTCTTAGATACACACAGATATCTCTCATCTCTAAATTGTGCGGAGCATAATTTATTCCTACAATTTATTCCTTGGATTTACATAAGTTGCAGGAATCGTCATGCCCAAATTCAAGACCATGTCTGGTAACTTGGGCATGTCCTATTCAGAATTTCCTAGCCATCATAGCTGTAGTGACAATATAGACCAGGAGTTTGAAACAAGGTATAAAAAAATCTGCAGTTTCCTTGAAATTTAGCTTGCTAGTTGTAACAGTTGGATCAGCCAAAAGTATAAATACTTTTGGCCCTGCTTCCCTTGAGGTAAAACAGGGTATGTTATAAAATTTACTTATCTCATCTGATTTTTACAACAAAGTTAAATTAACTTGAATTTGTTAATATCATGATGTTTTTTATATATATAATTTAAGTATGGGTCTCGAGGCCATTTCTGAGAGGTGAAAAAATATATGCAAATGCTGTTCCTTACAGTCAATGAAGAAAAACGGACACTTCTAGAGATTCAGAATAGAAACCTATTGTAAAAGTTATGAACTGTTTCTTCATTATTTCAAAGAAGACCCTGGAGAATTAGCTCCTTGAAATTAGTCCTAACCCCTTTAGTCATGTCTGTACTTGTACATAAAAGAGGAAGGAGAAACATCGAGCAAGGTTTGCACATACTGACTCTGTCAGTTCCTGGCTTGGTCCTGGCCCTTCTGATCAACACGCTTCTGCACAATGCTCAGGCACAGTTAAAGGGAAACTACTTGGAAGAAATAACTATTTATGGGCAGTTTTGGTCAAAACTGGCATCCTGTCACCCTTGCCAGTCCTCCAAAACTATTATAGCAGTCTTTGCACCTTCAGCTGTTCCAATACCTTGTGCCATATCCATCCTGCACACCTTTTCCTATCCTCAGTTTCATGCTGTGAAAGATCTCACTGTGATGAGCTACAAGACAGTCTTCATACTACCATAGAAAAAAAAATGCACAAAAGATAGTTGCCATTTTCAGGGGCAGAAGAGGTCCAGGGTCAGAAGCTATGAAGATAGAACACGACAAATATGTTTTTCCTCGGTCTTCAAGGCCAGGAAAAAAAGATCATATGCCTTATCTATTAGCAGTTTGCTCAAATACTGTTGATTCTCTTCTTTAGCTTCCAGTCTACTCTAGTCTTTATAAAGAAGACCATTTATTATCATGTTTGTGTGTCCTTGTTTACCATGCAAATTAAAACAGTTGTGCTACACTGATTTCAGATCTCGTGAAGGTGTTTGTAGGCCCATGTCAAAAAATACTGCTATCAGTTCTTCCTAAAAAATTCAATTAAAGCTATCTTCTTCACAAGCTTTGTTTTGTTCCCCAAACTACTTCTGTGATGAACATGTATATTCATAATATTTCAGGTTTCTGTTTTGAGAATAAATATATACAGATATCTGTTAAAAATCAGAAACAGAAATACTATAGCTTATAAGGCAATTTTTAAAAAGATCAAAAGACATGAACTTCTTTGCCCTTTGCTTTTATAGTATCTCTTTTCCTACTAGCATATTTATTTCTGTAAAAAACAGAACCTTTCTCAAAGCTTCATATATTTACTGTTACTGGATCTATCAGGGGACAACATTGCCACCCTTTCTTACTGGAGTTTTATGAAAGAATAAACATATTACACTGAAAGGAATGAGACAAACATTGTGCTCTGTAATTTTTCCAACACCCACTTTATTCCCTTAGTTTCCTCTGAAAACTCTTTGCAACATGAACATATTATTATTGGTAATCCTGTTAGACTGAATATACTTCATGCATGACAATCTCTTCAGTGTCTCACTTCCATCTGGGATTTCTTCATCAGAATACCCCTGAAACTTAATTTAATTTCATAACTTAAAAGAATGTTCCATTTTTAACATTCTTCATCTATATCAAACACTACTTTTCTCCTTGATTTTTTTCCAAAAAAGCTTTGACTAAACAAAAAAATAAGGTTTTTGTTTTGTTTGTTTTTAAGTGAAATGCATGGTGTTTACTAAATTTTAGACTGAATGTTAAGTGTTTTATGCATATACAGGCACATTTGACTAGCAAAACATTATTTGAAAAAGCTCCTAATAGAATGAAATTATGCTCATCATTATTGGAGATACAAATGAAGTTGGGATGAAGATATATGACAGTCTTTTTTTTTTGTTTGTCAAAAAATCAGGTAAGATACATAATTTCTTCTTTGGAATTTTTGTGCATTTTGAAGTGCTAGAGTTGTTGCTACGTTCTTTTATTTTCACATTGCCGTTTTACAAAACTTTACAGTTAGTGGAAATCCAACTGCTCATTTGTTTTGCAGGCTTTTCTGATAAGAGAATGGTTCTTCAGGATAAGTAACAGCAGGAACTGTATTTTTACTATTTGTGAAGTACCACTTCCTTGCCAGAACAGATTGAACTTTAAAGCCTGACTAAAAGCACCATACATAGTTTATTTATTTGGAAGATATAAAAAATAAAAGCCAGACCTGGGGTTGCTACAATGGTATTTCAAATAAACTATAGCGGCAGCCAAATATTTGTCAAAGGCTGAATACGCTTTTCATCAGCCAAACTATTACTCTGTTCCTGAAGTTAGTAATTGATTGCTAACTTAACTGCTTTATTGCTGCTCAAACTGTCACACTGTATCCAGAGCACAGAAAAAAAAGGACTCATATTTATGGATCTATTCCATCTTTTTATTTTCTTTAATAAGCAGTGTTTTTAATGGTTGCTTAATCAAAAATTCTAGTCAGACTCTTTTAATTGGTTTTTGACCTACATTCTATTATAGGCCTGATTAACAATTCCCTAATCAAAGCTGAAAAACATTCTTCTTTGTGTTCAATAATTTAGAGATCCATATGGGAGCTGTATTGTTGCTTTTAGTCTCAATGTGAATTTAGTTCATTCTATGCATGTAGTCTTGAGATTCACTTGAGCAAAAATAATTTCAAACTCAAAAAAAAACACCTAATACATCCAAAAATGCAATCAGTTTCTAAAATGTACTTCTTCGTTGTTAAAGATATCTACAAATTCAATCACCATGTATTTTGCTAATTAGCAAAATAGCAAATTTGTTTTACAAAAAGCTCCTAGGACTAAGTCTTAGGATGATTACTTTGAACCATGTGTCCAGACTGCTTTTGAGGCTATCAAGTTCTAACAGGCAGGTTTAGGAAGGACATTCCCATTCACAAACAAGGCACAGAAGATGACAAATAACCCTCTCTTTAGCATCCTGCTTCCCTAGTGCCAGGAAAACAAGAGCAAGGTTTGGAAATATTTCCTGACCACAGAATGCTGCAGCATTGTGATTAAAGGTTTTTAGGGCCAAAGATCTGCTTAAATACCACTGGCCTGTAGATCACATCATTCCTGTAGCCTCCAGAAAACAAGAGAGTGATGTGAACAGCTTAAAGACCACACAGTCTTTTCCCAGAGAAACAAATGCCCTATCACAGAGGGTATAGCTTACAGTACAGGTGAAGAGAAATGAGGAAGCCTGGAAAGCAACTCACTGATCTTAGAGGACTTGGTGACTTCTGCCCTATTGTGGACTTCTTGGTCATCCTGAAGCTCTTCCTAAATCAGGGACCCTACCATGACAAGAGGTTCTTGCTTTCCCTCCAGCCTTTTTACTTTGCCCTTAATCCACACAGAAAATTGTTGTCTGGTTTCAGAAGTGCTTTATGTTTAGGGAATTCTTTCAGAAAGCATCTCGGTTGTCTTGCTGTTTATGCTCTCTTCAGTATACACACAGACAAGCACTATATATCTGATCACTGTCCTCTTGGTGATTCATTCAAACAGTTGAACAAGGACTTTTACAGCTTACTGGGAAAAAACTCCAAACTGTGTTGTAGCTCAAACTGTCCCTCAGTGTATTGAAAAGTAAAGAATTTGGTGGAAAACATGGTAGTGCAGCCAAAACTTTCATCAAAAACTGCATGCACAAGGCTAAACCCAAGGTATTTAATCTAATTTGCTGATGACTTTAGCTGCCTGGTGGGTTAAAGCAATACTCAAACCTTAGAATTACTTAATGAGCATTCTAAGACTATGGATGAGGGAACAAGTTCACTTGTTGATAATCCTGTGACGTATTTTTCACAGCCAGGGAATTTTATGTATCAGAATAGACTTTTTAAGGAATAGAAAATCTACCTTACATGCATATTCAGTGTGATGCCTGATGCTTTGTCAGGCAGTTTTCCTCAGGGAACTGTGTTGAAATTCATTATAAATATTCAGCTTCTGACATGTCTGCAGATAAATTAATACAATCCAGTAGGTAATTCCTCTTTTTCAAGAATCAGACACACTATTTTCATCACCAAGAAAATACAAAAGAGGTATATTTTTATATGCCTCGTGAATAGTGCATGAGAAGCAACACAATGTGATTGAAGTTCTTTTAAACAGGTACTAGGACAGAAGATGAAAGCTGAAGAGATTTTGTGTCCTACATCACCTTATAGTCATAATTTTCTGCAGAGTTTAAAACTGTAATGAGTTTATTCTCATTATGTACTTTTGTACACAAACATACACATCTACTGTTATGAAAATGCATTTGGTCCTTAGTGTTATTTTCCTACACTGTGACAGGAGAAAAAATTTTCACATTTTTAACAAAATTAAAAGTCACATCTTGGGTGGCTATGGGGAATCTGATGGTATTTATAGAATCAACAGGGATAAAAAATAAATACAATATGAAATTCAGAATCAATCTTAAACTCAGAAGAAAGATTACACTAATAAAATTTAGACCCTATCAGGTAGGCATTATCAACACAAAGGTTATCACGATGTTGTTTGAATGTTTATACTAAAATCCCCAAATTGCATGCAAATGATAGAAACTGTCAGAGAAGACAAGTGAAAAACTCAGTGTGAAATGTACTTTTATGTCAAGGTTATAAAAGCTACCCATTTATGCACCGTATTCACTATGTCTACAATAAATTAGATGCCATATAATTTAATCTAAAACACACATTATGATTTCTGAAGCTAATGAAGGATCTGGGAAAAAAAACTTCAGAGAGCACACACAAAAATTACCAAGAAATCACTAGGGGTCTTAAACTACAGAAGGAAGTGAACTGTAATTACTTAAAATCTTTATGTAAATGTTTAGCTAAAATAAATGATAGAGACTACAAGCTCAAAGGACATTCCTGCCTATTGGGTTTAAAGGCAGGTTTAGATGCCAACTGAGCAGGGTATGATCACTTTGGAATAGCAACTGTAGTGATACATTCTATTCAATTACATACTGAGAAAACACTTATTCCAATACGTGTCAAGTTTCAGTCAATGTGTGTCAAGTTTCAAGCAGAGTGTAACCTTTCACGGAAGAAAGTTTCAAAATTTTCAGACTATATAAACATAAAAAAGGAACTAAAAATATGTGTTGACAAGAAAGATGAGCATCTGAATTTCACCATGACTTTATGAGGTTAAATGTGGAATATTTTGTGGGGGAAAAAAGACAAACAAAAAATCAACAACAAAAAACCCCCACCAAACTCCAAAACCAAAACAACAGAAAAAGATACTTGTTTTCTTATCATTGTGTTAAAATAACTGTGCTCCCATTCCTTATGTATTATTTTATGAGCACCTCAATCATAGAACATTCAGAATTTTAAAAGATTAGCTGCTGGTAAAATGAATACATTAAGCAGAGAATATATATCCTCATCTGGATTACAATAGATTCTTTATTCTTCCTCAGTACTCTAAATTTAAAGTGAATATTGTAACAAAGTGATGGTAAATTTGTAGAGATGTAATGAGTTGTCATCTATTCCTGACCCTATTTTGGAAGTATATTACTGTCTTTATAGATGGAGAGATGACAGAAAAGAAAAGGATTAGGTAGGTATAGTATAACACAGATCATCCTATCTTTAGGCAGAATCACCACTTGCAGCCATCACAGCATTACCTTTGTGAGGACAGATGTTATCAGTATTGATCAATGTTGAAATTTTAGAGATATTTCACTGGGTTCTCCAAGAGCTCAATACCTAATATTATTCCTCTGTTTTATCCTGAAAAATTTTGTAAGTAATGGCATTCTTGGTAGTATTTATGTCAGAAATGGTACAAACTCATTTAAAGCTCAGAGATGGTTCCAAGCCTTATCAGTTAGAGATATCAACTCCAGAGCTTCTGAAAAATGAGAGCCGAGAATTCACCTCTTGTAACTTAGACAGTGCTGCTTAATATCCCTGTTTGAGATGGTAAGATGACATCCTAAATTGCCATACTCCATCTGCTTCCAGAGAGTGGAACATTTTACAGTGGAAATATGTGTAGATCATAGAAAAATAGAATGATTTGGGTTGGAAAGAACCCTAAAGATCATCTAGTTCCAACTCTCCTGTCATAGGCGGGGAAACCTTCCACTAATTCAATCACAATGATAGGTTCCATTCTAAACACCTCTTTCAGTTTAAAACCACTGCCCCAGTCAAGCAGGTCCTTGTCTTTCTCATCCTACGGGCCCTAGAGCTGAACACAGTACTCCAGTTGCATTCTCACAAGAGCAGAGTAGAAAAGAATCACCTCCCTCAACCTGCTGGCTACAGCATATGATTTGTTCTCTGGGCTGTGAGCACACACTGCTGGCTCATACACAGTTTTTAATCCATTAATACCTCCAAGTCCTTCTTCTCAGGATTTCTGTCAGTTCACTCATCACTCATCTTGTATCCATGTTTGTGACTCTCTATTCCAGGTGCAGGACTTTGCACTTGGCCTTATTGAACCCCATGAAGTTTGTGCAGGCCCATCTCTCAAGTCTGTCAAGCTCCTTAAAGACATCCCATCCCTCCAACATGTCAACCACACCACACAGCTTGGTGTCATCAGCAAACTTGCTGAGGGGACCCTCAATCCCACTGTCTGTTTCCCCAACAAAGCTGTTAAAATAATAAAAAAAAAATATTTCTATGTGTTGGGATTTATAGTAAGTATGAGGTCTACTATTGTGATAAAACCTTTACCTTTCTTAATCTTTTTCTTCAGAGACATAAAACATTCTTTTCTCTTTGCCTTCTGCTCCTCTTCAGGCATTCAAAATCTGTTTTGTAGATTTCCTCTTTAAAAAAAAATAATTGAAGTTTATTCTAAATGAGAGAAATCTAGACTTAAGAATTCTGGATATAAGAGTTCATTTAGTACTTGAAACTCAGGTGACAGGTCTTTGGAAGTCAGTGTTTGAATAGAAATAATATTGAAATATATTAAAAAAGTAGTTCTTGGGGAAGTAAAAATACTTTGTTGATGTTTTTACAATCAATAACTGGAGTTTCACAAAAACTGAGGAAAACAAAATATTTACTGCTCAGTCCAGCTATATCAGTTTTTCCCTGGTACAGTAATTCCTATTAATTTAGCAAGAAAAGCTGTCAAATTTCATGTGAGTATAGAAATGAAGAATACAAAATCCTTTATCTTTAATATAACTTTGTTTGGACTGTTCTTTAGTTTCAGCTATTTCACATTAATGGCTACATTTTCTTAACTCCCAATAGTCCAGATGGAACACCTCATACCAGTGGGATGAAATTGAACATGGAGTCTCTTTGCGGAAATCTTTTCTGCTTGGAGTTGGTAGGTACTACATTTTTCATAAATCACATACAGATCATACTAATTTTTCTTCCCCATGCGTCAAATATTTTTCCACACAGTTTACATATCTTTAACTCTAAAAAGAAGACATCATGTGTTATGTGTTTAACTGAGAATAAAAAATAGAAAGAGATACCATCAAACTTCTGGACTAACAGTCTAAGGGTTTAAGTCTGTTTATAGTTCTATAAAGAGCATATTGGATTTAGTTTAATGGCACAAGAAGAACATTTCCCACAGACATGTCACAGTTAATATCATAAAGTGGTGCATAATATATCATAAGTGTAAATGGTAAAATAATTGTGAGAAATTTACCTTATCAATTTAATTAATGTTATATATATTTTTAACAGCAGATTGAACAGTTGTGGAAAAGCAATTTATATTAAGAGAATTTGGGTGCATTGTAAAGCTCCCCTGCACACCGAAGTACAATTACTTGTGATTAAAACAAAATATATTAGATAATTGTTGTTCAAAATTGGTATCTTATCTTAAAATTGCTAACCACTAGCTCTGTGACCAATTTTATGTCTTCAAAGCTGATATATATGAGTTAATATCAGAATACTCTTCTTAATTTTGACTATTATGTCAGTAAATAAGAAAGGTATACTTTCTTGTACAGTTTCATAAAATGTTCCCTTTTTTTAGTGTTAGTGCATGCCAACTTTTCGAGACTAAGATATGAGTCCTCCATGCTAGATGTACTACACAGGTAAGTGGAAAAACATCCAAAGCAATGTCTTGCCTAATTAAAGTTGATAATAAGAAGTATATTTTAAGCGTTGTGAAACTAATGAACTAGAGAAGAAACATGGGTTATAAAGGTTACTTCTTTAAACGTTAAGAGAAAAACTGTCCAATTTCAAATTTTATTGACATTTGATCATAAAGCACATTAACAGCTAGACTGTTATAGAACTGGGAACATGTCTCATTGCAATATGAGTGGTATCTTCAGTAATACATTCCACAACAGAAACACCTCTGAATGTCAGAAAGCTTCACATTCAGTGAGTTTTTAATGGACAGGTGTATTTTACAATAAATTTTTCCATTTATTGAGAGAACTGCCTATGGGTTGTGGGCAGAAGCTAAAGTGGGATCACAACTCACAGAAAGACATACATATACTTGCTGCAGAAAAGGAAAAAGTCTTCAAAATTTTTCACACAGAATCAATCTCTCTTCTCCCCTTCCACCCAGGTA
This sequence comes from Pipra filicauda, assembly GCF_003945595.2. Classification (NCBI taxonomy): domain Eukaryota; kingdom Metazoa; phylum Chordata; class Aves; order Passeriformes; family Pipridae; genus Pipra; species Pipra filicauda. The sequence continues at coordinate 2,164,785 of NW_024104365.1, read as the reverse complement.
GGTATCATGAATTTAGCCTAGTTAGCCTAACTGTTAGCAAAAAGCAGTGTAACAACTCTTTTTTAGTAGAGGTAAACAAAATATAAAAATCCATCAGTTCCAAACAACAGAATATTTGAGTTCAAGGAGATAGATATCCAAACTATAAAAGCAACCTGCTGATCATCAAGTGTAAACATGTCTTGGACTATCTGGAACAAGCAGACTCTGACACAACACTGACTGCAATTTGGAAAAAGAGTGTGATTTGATCAGACTAATCCTCAATGAGATATTTTCTACCCAGCCCTATAAATGAGGACAATCAAGAACACTCAGAGATGCCAGAGGAAGATATTCCAGCAGGGACCCAGAAAAAGGAGATCCTGTGAAACTGAAGGGAACCTGTGACTGTGCAGCAGGATTTGGGACCACAACCATGACTCCAACACCTCAGACCCTGTGGCCCAGTTCAAGAAATGCACATCACATAGCTGGGACTGCTGTGCTACATGAACATGGAGTAATTCATAAAGTTACGTATATCTATGATTAAAGTATTTTGGTATCCACATACATTGAGTATCCACACTGTGGTTTGGTCTTAAACCACAAGAATCGGGTTTCCATTGCCTTCTTTTTTTTTTTTTTTTTTTACACTAATGAGAAAATTAAATGGGAATTTTAATAAGCAATGGTTCAAGATTTTCTGCTTTCCTGCTACATTAAGAAACACATCCATTACATTTTAGAGAGCTGCTGCTCTTTAGAGGCTGAAGAAGTGAGACTGAGCAGGGTCAGAGTATGCAGAACTACCTGCTCACTAGAACACTCCTCTGAGTGCAGCTTCTGCACCTCATCTGTGTTACAAGTAGTTGCCAGTACACAACCTTAACGTTGCAGAAAACATCCTAGCATTCTACTCAGGACTAGGTGTTTTCTGTCACCCAGCATTTCTCCTGGGCCTCTTGTGGGCTTAAGATATAATAATTATTCTGTGTACTTCTCCACATGTTCTGTTGCTCTGGAGAGCAGTGTAATGAAGCTTGCCAAGATAGGTTTTACTGCATGAAATGGAGGACAGTAGGCTTAATTCTTTGAAAGCTGAAAATGGAAACAGTACATGTTTCTGGAACACCTGTTTCTCTTTTTCAATTTCTTAATTAAGGTACAAAATTTGTCTAGAGTAGAAAACTTCAATGGAAGAAATTGCCTTCTCCAAGAACAGAACAAAATCTTTGATGAGAAATATTTTGACCTGATTAGACAGGTAGAAAAGCAAGTATTTAAATTTTCAATAAGGGACACATCCACTGGTAATGGAGGTGACTTAATTTTTTTTTATTTCCCTCCTACTCCTTACCATCTACATATCCAACAAAAAAAAAGAAGTTCTAGTTTAGAGAACAGTGGCCCAGTAAAAATGCAAATGAAAGCTTATGCCAAAAGTGCAAATACTCTGCCCTGACCTTTGAAGCACATTACCAGCTTGTTATGAGAACTCACTGCATGAACTTGAGCTTGGTACCAGGTGTCTCTTGTTATGATGTCGAGTTTAAACACAGGATAATAGCAAGTGCCTTGAAAACGTATTTGAAAACAGAGGACCTAGACCTACAAACAACCCATAGATGTTCAATTGATTACTGGTCATTGAAGAAGTACAACGTTGACAGTGGAGAAAACACTGCTTTCAGCATACTAAAGAAAAGAAACAGATAAGCAAGAAAAAATAGCTGAGCAACAGGACAAGGCATCTGCCTATGAAAGTAACACCTTCACTGTGCATTGCAGTCTAGTGGGCAGAGACTAAAGGCTAAAACTGCCAAGAAGCACAAACACTGTATAAAATGATAGGATTTGGAATGGGGGTATGGAGACAGAAGTATTTATAACAGGAATTGTTCCTGCAGAATTGATGTGAGATCACTGGAATAGTGAGGGAGCTGTCTTCTTTTGCTGCCTGCTCCAAGAGCAGCAGCTCTCCCTCTCTCTACCTGTTGCAGGAACCCTTCATTCTTTTGACCTGCTAAGGCTGTTGTCCAGGATTGTGCGTGGAAGGATGTGGGAGGGTGTACATGTGCATTCACATGTGTGTGTCTCTCCTTCCCTGCAATTTCTATGTATTTCTTCTCTGTAACACTAACTTGCTAGTAAAGCCTTATTCCACATAAACAGTTCTATCGTTTCCTCCTCTGCCCTTTACCTTACTCTGTTCTCTTCATGTATCCTCATATCATATAGTTGGACAGTGCCTAGACTATTTTATAACTATTTTATAACCTATTTTTTTGAATCCTAGCACCAGTCAAAATATTCTACATGCTGTATGCCAGGAACATGTTAGGAATAGGTGACTGTATGTATATCTGTCAGTCAGTTCGGTATTTTCTAATCAGTGGTGTAACTACTATCCTAGTCTTTGTCCTTGTTCCATTAATTTGAAAAATAATGACTTATTCTGTCACTTATGGAAGTTTGTTCCCTCCCTGGGGCCTAAAAAGATAATGCCTCATAAAGGTTACAACATCTTTATACACTTCATAGAATCATAGAATCAAACAGGTTGAAAAAGACCTCTGAAATCAAGTCCAAGCTTTTATCCAACACCACTGTGGTTAGTAGACCATAGCACTAAGTGCCATATCCAGTCCTATCTTAAAAACCTCCAGGGACAGTGAATCCATCACCTCCCTGGGCACCCCATTCCAATGTCTGATTACTCTCTTTGTAAAAAATTTCTTCTTAATATTCAACCAAAACATCCCCTGGCAGAGCTTAAGACCATGCCCTCTTGTCCTACTGCTGGTTGCCTGGCAAAAGAGACTGTCCCCCACCTGGCTACAACCTCCTCTCAGGTGGTTGTAGAGAGTGATGAGGTCTCCCCTGAGCCCCCTCTTCTCCAGGCTGAACAGCTCCCTCAGCCTCTCCTCATAGGACTTGTGCTCCAGTCCCTTCACCAGCCTCGTTGCTCTTCTCTGGATCTGCTCCAGCACCTCAATATCCTTCCTGAACTGAGGGGCCTGGAACTGGACACAGCACTCAGGTGTGGCCTTACCAGCACTGAGTACAGGGGAAGAATCACTTCCCTGGTCCTGCTGGCCACATTGTTCCTGATACAGACCAGGATGGCATTGGCCTTCTTGGCCACCTGGGCACACTGCTGGCTCATGTTCAGCTTCCTGTCAATCCAAACTCCCAGGTCCCTTTCTGCCTGGCTGCTCTCCAGCCACTCTGTCCCCAGCCTGTAGCGCTGCAGGGGGTTGTTGTGGCCAAAGTGTAGGACCCGGCACTTGGCTTTATTGAACCTCATCCCATTCTAATCAGACCATGTCTCCAGCTAATCCAGGTCCCTCTGAAGAGCCCTCCTGCCTTCCAGCAGATCAACACTCCCCCCCAGCTTGGTGTCATCTGCAAATTTGCTAATGGTACACTCAATCCCCTCATCTAAACCATCAATAAAGATATTAAACAGAACTGGGCCCAACACTGATCCCTGGGTGACACCACTAGTGACCAGTTGCCAACTGGACACAGCACCGTTCACCACCACTCTCTGGGCTCGACCATCCATTTGTCCTTGACTTCATTTGTCTTAAATCCATTTTCTCTGTTTTAAATAAATCTGACTTATAGAAATTTGATGGTTATGTGGATATTTCAGTAGTTCATTTTCAAGGACAAGACAATCTTGCAATTACAAATAAGAAATGCTAAATGAGAACTAACTGATATAGTCAAAGGGAACATGTAGGATTTACCTTTACTTAGGAAAATGTGATTAAAAATGCAACAGCAGATTTCACAGGAAGTTAAAATAGTATCACAGAAGGTATGAGCTTTTAAGAGATGTGAACTCTCTTGCTAGATTCTAGCCAATACATATTTTTGATTTTGTTATGTTTTTCCTCTTTCCCATTTCAATGAAGGTGCAATATTTTACTGCGATTGAATAGGGTAAAGATTCCCAATAGTGAAATCTATTACATGGTGACATAGTCTCCAAAGGAAAGTAGTAGAAGCTTTATTGCTAAGTACATTTAAGTCTAGATGAGACAAAGCACTGGAAAATATTCTTTAGGGAACAATCTAGTGACTACATGAAATAGAAGACCAAATACCATTAACATCCATGTTACGGTATGAATTCAAGAATGTTGTTACAGAGCTGCTAGATGAGTTTAATAACATAAAAACATTTGTATTTTGCAATATTTTACTCATTATTATAGATTCCAGGGTTAGTAATTTAACCATACTTTAAAGAAAGTATACAATAATAAGGACTAAGCCGTAGCCAAAAATATCCATCTGATTCTAAGTGGTTGTTTTTCACACAGCAACTAGAAAATCACATCAACAATCTGGCTATACTTCATAATCATAGATTCTGCCTAAGAATAACAATTCAAATAGCATGTCAGTGAATACATCCACTGATTTTCTAATTGGCTAGAAATGGACAATGGAGATAGAAATAAAATGCTTTCAAATAAAACATGTTGATGTACCAAGATAATCCTTTACTGACATAAGTATAATGCTAGTCTTTATTAACTGCAGTGGTGGTGGTAGAAGGATCTGGAAAGAACACTGTCAGAAAACGTGTAGATCTCATCCAGAGGGAACAATGTTTACAATTTACTTTACAATGGGATCTTTAAACTTTTTATTGTTGGGGGGGGGTTATAATCTTTTTTTTTCTTCTTTTTTTTTTTCTAATGATTTCCACTTGTATTTGAGATGAATCATTGAAATGATTCATCTGCACTTATAAATAATGCCATCTAAACAACTAATAAATGGAAATGTGTGTCAATGCAGCATTGGAATTTTGCTAGCTTTAATGTCCTGATACATAGAAACACACCAGACACTAACCCAGGTGCTCTGTCACTCCCACTCCACAACAGAAGACGGGGAGAAAATAGTGCTTAAGATAAATAAAGAGATATCACTTATCAATGAACAAAGTAGAATTCACTTGAGCAAGAGTCCATGAAAATTATCAGGGGGCTGGAACACTTCTCCTTTGAAGAAAAACTGAGAGAATTGGGGTTATTTAGGCTTAAGAAAAGAAGGCTCCAGGGAGACCTTATAGCAGCCTTCCAGCACTTGAAAGGGGGCTTATAAGAAAGATGAAGAGAGACTTTATACCAGGGTCTGTAGTGACAGGACAAGGGACAATGGTTTTAAATTAAAAGAAGGTAGATTAAGATTGGACATAAAGAAGACAGTTTTTATGATGAGAGTAGTGGAACACTGGAACGGGAGGATGCCCTATCACTGGAACTGTTCAAGACTAGGTTGGGTTGGGATTTGATTAATGTGAACTAGTGGAAGTTGTCCCTGCCCATGACAGAGGGGTCAGACTACATGATCTTTAAAGGTCCCTTCCAACCCAAACCATTCTATGATCTATGATGAGACACACTTCCTCTGTAAATTGGCCCATTCTCTGGAAGCAGATGGAGTATGGCAATTTAAGATGTCACATTACAGTCTCAACCAGAGCTGTTAAGTGGCACTGGCTATGTTAACAGAGGTGAATTCTAAGCTTAATTTTGAAAATTAATGGAATTTATTGGGAATTAAAGTAGATTTGGATGGTGAGAAGCAAAGGCAAAATTTAAAACAACACCTTCCCCCCATCTTTTCCTCAGATCCAGCTCCACTCCTTCAGTCCCCACTCCTCTACCTCTCCCTGCCTTAAGTGATACAGGGAGATGGGGAATGGGACACCATGATCAGTCTGTAGCATCTTGTCTCTGCTGATCATTCTTCTTCAGACCTTTCCCCTGCTCATAAGGGGTATTTCCAGGGGCTTCAGGAAATATTCATGTGTTCTGGCATAGGGTTGTCCACTAGTCACAGTGTGGATGTCTGCTCCAGCGCAGTTCTCCATGGGTTGCAGTGGGACAACCTGCTTCATCATGTTCTCCCCCACTGTCCGTGGGGCAATCTCTTCTCTGGTGCCTGGAGCACCTCCCTCCCAGCTCCAACCCTAACCTTGGCATTTACATTGTTGTTTTTCCCTTTTTTGCCCCCTCACAGTGCTCTTTGTCTGGCATTTGTTCCCTTTCTTAAACATGTTTTCAGAGGCATCACACACTTGGCTGATGGGCTCAGTTGTGTCCTGCAGTGGATGTGTCATGGAGCCAGCTGGAAACAGGGTAGCCAGGGTAGATCACTCTTCAGCCCACCCACTTCTAAAACCTTGCCACACGCCCCCCGTACACAACTATAGGAACTAAGGTAGCCAATCTGAACTTCTGACCAAGCATCAGTTTAAAAGATCTATTTAAACCAGTTTTATCGCCTTTCAGCAATGACCAAAGAGGTCAGAGGAAGTCACCTTGTAAAGTCCATTCCTTTGAAAGGGTACCACAGTGTTGCAAGGTCTGTTGGCTTCTCAGGGCTGTTTCTCAGGATACACATTCCTGATCCTGCCTTACATATGGGTAGACAGAGTTACAAGGAAGGCAAACACTGACATTTGTGGTGTTTCCAGCACTGTTTGTTTCAACACTGTTCATGCACATGTATGTGCCTTTTTCTGAAAAGGAAAGACTAGAATACTAAAAGACATCTATAGATGGAATTTTACTCCATATTTCTCAGTGGTATAATGCACCAGGGCCTAAAAACATTTCTGAACACTATTGTAGATTTTTGGGTATCTCAAACCATGACAACTGTGTATGATTCAAGTCCGTAACTTGAGATACGAGAGAATCTCTCTATCCAATACTGCTAGTAAGGATTTTGTATCTTGTTGATTATTGTTATGAAGGATAAGCAGTACAAATATAGTTCAACCAGAAGCTTGTAATATTCCTCATCATGTGATCGGAGAAGAAAGTTTATGTAAATTTTATGTCTGTTCCCTGCTTAAATACTTTTTTTTCTCTGTTCAGATGTCTAAAGCTCTTTTGAATTCTGAAAACAACTTGAAATATGTTGTTATCATCCTAGACATTTACAAACATAGCATTCTTAAAAAAAAAAGTGGCTTTTAGCTCTCAAGGACAATGCTGTAAAAGCAGTAGAAGTCATCATACAAAGATTCATAAGTTTATATCTGCATAACTTATAATATCATTCTCAGTCATATTCTGTATCATTTTGCTTCACCTTCTACAGAATGTGGTTGTATATTTTTTGTGGTTGAATTATTATTAAGATAACCATTTATTTTTTTGGCATACTAAAAGGTATTATGAAGAGTTGTTTAATGTAAAAAGTTTAGGGAAATAGATGTTTCTTGGGAACATCTAGTTATTTTAAAGTAATTTGAAAATGTGCAGTCGAGTCCCTTATCTTCATGCTAGGATTTATGTTGAAAGTGATCTTTCTATAAGATAATGAAAGAATGAACTAAACCATGAGGTATTCTTTTAGAAAGAAGATATTCTCTCTGTACAACTTTAGCAATACAGTTATAAAATGAAATGCTCTGATAGGTTGCTTTTCCACTCTCTTAACTTCACCTTTGCATGACCAGGGGTTTTGTGTGAGAAACTTTTTTCTGAGCCTTATATAGTTTTTCATTTACTATAAGAGTCCGGGCACTTTCAGGTACATATAAATTTGTTCTTTCATAACAGGGAAACTGTTTATTTACTGGTTACATAAAAACAATCTGAACCCAGAAAATACAATGTATGTGGTGGGGTTTTTTTCTTTTATTGTTGCTGCTGTTATTTATATTTCTAGAAGCAATCTGGATAAAAAACTCATTATTACCCTTAACATGAATCTTTCAGAAACATTGTTTTATAAATTTAGATCACTACATGCTAACTGATAGGAAGGGAATAATGTTTTTTGAGTAGCTAAGTATTTCACAGTCTGTGGAATATTTGCAAATGTACATTTAAATCTTTCTAGGAATTATAGAAACTCTATGCTATAAATTCCTCTAATACTAGAACTGTAAATATTACCTTATGAAACATGCTTCTGTCTGTCTTTTATAGCTTGACCTGATTTAGCTCTTCTTTTAGAGACTTTAGATATTACCTGAGAAAGATACTAGCCCTTTCCTTCCTAAACTCATGTATCGAGAATCGTTCCAGACATGCAAACAAAACTATTAACAGAAAGGGTTTAAACATGAGACCAGTTCACTGCTAAACCAAAACAGAGCTCATTTTAAGTCAAAACAAGAACAGAGTTAAATTTGAAATTATTGAGAAAAAGTTCCTGTAGCAGAAAAAAAAACAGAGTTGTACCAGAAAATTGTCATCTGGATATCAAATATTAGTTATTTACAAAATAAATTATTTCTCAGATTCTGGGCTACCTAAGTTTTACCAAGTTAAGTGTATAAAGCCATAAATGCAGTAATAGTAAAGTATATCACCTCTATTAGCAGGCTATAACTTGTATGTATGGAAGAATATAAAACAGGATGTGCACAGGGCTGGCTTTGCTCTTCTTCCAGAAAACTACAGTGTGGGCCTTTTGCAGCTTCACTTGTATTTGAAATGTGCTGTCTGATGGGCACAGCCAGACCATTTTTCCATGAAATTGTTGAAACATTTCTTGACTGGAAAGTCTTGTGCTGAGTGAAAAAGTATTGAAGTTGCCTTCTTCAAACGTATTACCTGAGAATTTCTTTGGATCCTTCTATGTTCTCATATTGTATGATATAGTGACAATATTCCTTATTTACCTCCATGATTTATAACACTGTTATATACCACCTAGGGTCATGCAATGGTTTCTAAAGGAGATATAGAGGAGAAATATAGTATAATAATTGCAAAAAGGAGGCTTTAATCTCAATCAAATGGAGAAGATTTACCATGTCTTTTTTAGACTCTGGGTAGATGCCAGCTCAACAAAGAACTAGTAGTAGGAACTCCTTGCCAAAACCTTCACTATTAAGTAATTTTTTGACTATAGAAATGTTATTTTAAGTAAAAAAGAAAACAAATCCACAAACAAAAAACTCAGCTCAAACCAAAATCAAACAGCTGTTTAGCATGCAATCTCTACAAGTAGTTTTAAAATATTTAAATTCTGGTTCTTTTTGCTTACTGTCTCTCCATGAACTCTCAGCTCCTAAGTCCACTTCCTATTATCCACTATTCTCTTCAGTGTTAGGTAATGCACTCTGTTTGCTCAGAAATCACACTTAATTTTTCTGATTTATTTGTTCTCCATTATTTCCTCATCCTCCAATATTTTCTCTTCCATCTCTGCTATCAACTTGATAAGAGTACATTGCTATCCACCTGCATTTTTCTTCACTGCATCACTGTCAAATTTTCTTCATTACTCTCATGCATCTCAGATGCATCCAAAGATATGTGATTTTCTTCATGTAACCTTTCCTTGATTTCCCATCAGTTTCTTAATTTCTAGTTTCTGGAAGTTCCATGTCTTCTGTCCACATCATTTTGCATTATACAATCTCTCTTTTGTCAAGTTTTATTTTCTTTAAGTAGACAATAATAATACGCTCAGATATTTTGAAATCGTAATTCCTATTTTATTCTCAAGCTTAAGCCAGAGAGATTTTCAATATTATCCTGCAGTTCATCTTTTTAGAAGCCACGTCAAAAGTGTCTTAACAAAAGGAATAAAACAAAGGTATTTAATATTTTTATGGTGGGTTTCAGGGTCACCCTTCTAATACTAACTGAGTCACTTCATTTATATATTCAATTTCTCATCATTTTATGTTGTGAGATGGGTCAACATAACAGAGCAACATGTTATTATTCTCTTCTTACAAAAGTAAAATTACTGAAGGAAAGCATAGAGTTGAAAAATCCAATAATAAATACTGAAATAGAAATTTAAGTTTAGTGGTATGCCATACTTTGGGGTTTGCTTTAGAAGAATGTTTGAGGCATAGCAGTACAATGGAACAAAGAGCTTACTTAAAGGGATTTTTCTTTTCAAGCAAAACCTGTCTCAATTCTCTGGAAGTGTAGGAGCAGAGAACTGGAAAGGCACTTTCTCTCTCCTTTACAGTTCTGCACAGAATGGCAGTATTTTGTTTGATTGGTTTGGTTTTCTTTCTTGTCCATAAAGAAAACTGGAATAAAGACAGCTTTTGTTTTGCATATTAATGTCTCCTTGAAATACTTATATAACTCACAATAACGGTACAAGAGTATCCCTTCCCTATCCCTCCCCCTTTTACGATTCCTTAGTTTTCTACTCAGTCACAGATCACCATTTTTCAAACAACAGTTGAATTATTTCAGGTTTGTCTTTTTTTTTTTTTTTTTTAAATCTAGAATGCCAAGAAACTTCTGTCGTGGTTGTGAAAATCACGGGGTGCATTAACATATAACTTAACAACTTGAAAACAAAAATATATTTCATGTGTTTTGCATTTAAACATGGCAAAAGAATAGTCACTCATATAATTTACTGAATAAAAGACCCGATCCTGCTATTCCCATTTTCATTGAAAGGTCTCTAATCTGTCAGGAAGTCCTAGCAGTGCTGCTAGCCCACTCTATAGCAACAACACTGAACCAGATAACTTTCTGTAACTCAGCCATCATGACCACTTTATTGTCATCACATGTAAGGAGCACAATGTCTACTTTGAAGAACTGTGTGAGAATCTGAAACAGAGCATGAAAGAAAAGAAGGCTTCCTCTGCCCTGACTTCTTTACTTCCTTTTCTGCATAGTTATTTTTCTGAACAAGAAGGGATTTGTTCATTCTGATGAGGACTTTGATGCTTTCCATTACACTGAAATACTCAGTGTATCAGGGGATTCTCAACAACATGGATCCACTTAATTAATACTTAATTATTCTGGAAATCCTACCAAAACACTTTAAACAATTACAGCAATAGCAAATGAACTCATCATGAATTCATCAAGATGCACTAAATTAATTAATACTGGTTGGACACATTTTCTACAGATGTTGAACGCGCTGTAGGATATTTTAGCTGAATCAAAAAAACAGAACTTCTGGAATGTTTATTTAACCTATGTTGGGACCAAATACCATTTTCATTTATCACCTATAGAAAAGCATATAAATTAAAACTTATAAAACCTATGTGGCAAACAGCATTTGTATTTTTCAGTGAGGAAAATGACAGAACAGAATTCTTTTTAATAAGGTGTCAATGGTGAAGAGAAAGATGAGTTATATATGTCACCTTAGAATTTCCCTTAAATAGTGAGTGTTTGAGAAAACCATTTCTTGTTAATATACTTCTACTCTTTATAGACACAGACAAAAGAAGAGCAGATGGAGCCTTGTGGGTAAAGAATGCCATGCAATGTTTTCAAGTTGGAGATATTTAATCTATTTTTGGCCTGTAGAAAAAACTTTGTGGAGGTCAGTTGTCTTTCCCTGTCCTTAATGTGTAGGAATAACAAAGCAGAAGGACAACAGTAATTACATAGTCCAGAATACAACACCCTCCATGCAGCACCACAAGAAGGAAAGATAAAGGGATAAGTCATCTAAGAATACATTTTTTAGTGTTTCACCAACAGGCACAGGTATTTTCAATAATTCAAATCTTGTCTGCAATTGCCCATATATAATATTTATTCATTCCTGAAAGCAGGTACGCTATCCTATATCAAATTTCTATAAGGAAGTTTTGCCAGACATTTATTTCCTCTCTACCCCTACCCATAATTAATAATACAGTATTTAGCAGAGAAGTTGGTTCTGTAGTAAGAGGATAATTTGTCAAAGGGTTATAGGCAGAAACAAGATCTTTGGAGCCTGTCATCAACAAGGGACCAAATTACAGTCAAACTGTGTATTGTAGTGTGTGTATTATATAACATTTATGGTAGGGATGAAAAAGAATGTGTGGGATTTTAACATGTCTCCCTCAAGAAGATTGGTGTGAATAAGGACTAAGAAACACTCTAAATAGCCTTAAAAAACAAACAAAAAATCTCATTAGATGCCTCAGCGGAACCATCTCTAGCACTGCTTAGCATAGAGGTTGTATGTTTTTACTGATCACCAAAATAAAGAAGGAAAAACTAAGCCAAAAGACTGGAAATTAGAACTAAAAAACAATGAAAAATTATTACGTTAAAAATCAGACAAAACAAACCTGTTATGAAAGTTCAGACAAAGCAGACCTTAGCATTTCCCAACTAAAGCCCACTGTAGCCTGATGTCCTAACTATATAGTAACCATATGTTATATTAAAAAAAAAGTGTTGTTAGGTAACTAGAATTTGTTACCTAAACATAAAATATTTGTTTGAATAATTTATTTTAAAATACCAAATGTATTTTAAAATAATATTTCTACTTCCATAAAGTTTCATTTTATATACATAACAAATATTACCAGGAAAGCTGGATTCTGTATACCAGCTGAATGTTTTTAACATTTAAATGCAAAAGATCCTTAAGTAAATTTACATTTTCCCATTTATTTTTTACTACTACAATTACCACTAAAATATGAACCAGATAAGAGAGAATAAGAATATAATGGAATCTCTCTTTGGATAGGACAAAGTATTACAAAAATTTCAAACCTGTCTTTTCTGAGCTGATTAAACATCCATTATACACTTTCAATTTACTATGCTGTTTTAATGCCAAATAATTCCAGACTTACTATAGCACTTTTTGTCCTGGGAAGTGCTACTTATCTTTCAGCGTAACATAATTTAATAAAATTATATTTTTTCTAAATTTTCTAATGGAAACAGATAGCTTAAGACAAATAATCCTTTACCAATTAAATAGGAAATGCAAGACCAAAACATCAGGTATTTCTTGATAATGAGGACACCCAAGAATTCTCCATGTCATTTGTGACACAAAGTACTTTTCTTATGGAACAAGTAGGGAATCTATTTCACTCAAATTGATTGACATTGCTCAAAGGGAAGATATTGACTTTTATTAGCCTCTTTTGGCTTGTAGCTTTTTCTTTCACTCTCAAAGTCTTCAAATAAATTGTTTCAATGGACGCACACACAAAGAAATAAAACTCCTTTGACTTGTGATAGAGCCTTTGCTACAAACAGCAATATTCACTGCAGTCTTACTGCAGAAACTCCAATAGAGGAATAATTCACATTGAATTATTAATTTCAAAGTGCCCTGAAAATTAAAAAATACAAATGAAAAATATAGAAAGAAACAGAGTGAAAAAATGCAGTGACCAAATGGAGTCCTTACTAGATATCAACTAAGTTTTAAATACCATTTCCACTTTCTTCCTAACACAGAAAAAAAAATTACTTTTTTTCCCCCCTATAGCATGCAGTTTAGTGGAAGTGCTTATAAACATTGAAGAACTAAATCAGCTGCCCTTCATAATCTGCACCTGGCTCAACAATATATTCCACAGTCCAACAGGAGACTGAGGAATGTATTAATAAGAACTTTAAAAAAAAATTCCCAGCAGGAGTTAATTTTATTATGTATTTTTGCAAAACTCTGAGTTGTTTCTCCTCATTTTAGCTTTTCAGCTGTCCTAGCCTTATCTTTTCCTTTTTCATGCAACTCCTACTTGAAATGTTGAAGGTCAGAGTTGAGTTCAGGTTCTGTACTAGAGTAACTTTTCCTTTGCCTCAATTCTCCCCATGACCTTTAAATCCAATTCAAGACAAAACACAATCTCACCAATAATTTACCCCAGTGGTGATCATCATAAACAAATGTATGCTTTTAAAATGAGATCACGGACTAAGTCAAGCTACATAAAAGAAGAGATAAAATTAAAAGCAAAGACATACAAATATTTTGTGTCCTTGTACTGCAAAGAACAGTTTTGAATCAGGTTCTAGCCTATGAAATATCTGATTCAACAGATTATCAACCAATGATTGCCTGATTTTTTATATTTTTTAATCAAAATTGTTTGCCTTTATCATCCCATAATCAGAAAAACTGATATCACAATGACAAGGAAGTCACAGCTATCATTTTAAAACTAACATTGTTCCTTGGTGGCAGCCACAAAAGTACAATGGAACAAAGATTTTTCATTCAAACTTTACTTTTCTTCTTTTTCAGCATTCATTTAAGACCCTTCTTACTTAAAACTGTAAAACTATACCCCCAAACTCTTAGTTTCAAAATAAGGAGGTAATATTATAAATATGCTTAGTTTTACACATAATAAAGCTGTGTCTGTTCAAGAGATAATAGAATTTCTTGTGGGTGTATGAAGCAGTTGACACAACTGACCTCTTCCAGAGCTGTCACAGCTTGCAATGTAAATATGCATGAGATTCACATTTTTAAGCTGATAAAAGGCAAATTCAACATATTTGAAAAGTAAGGCTCAAAGGTAAGTGCTGAATCAATGAAAAGGCAAAGATCATCACAAAGCACAATGAAAACAGAAGAGGCCTAGAATTTGTTCAAGGACAAACTTTTAGATAAAATGAAGGACATTATAGTGGCAGTGGCTAATTGTTAAATCCATAAAGACCACATGTTACCTTCTAATTTTATACATTCAAAAATATTCTTTCAGTTGCTAAAAGTCATCTTAGCAGAGAGGCTGCAAACATGAACAAGAAGTTATCCCAACAATGACAGCATAATGAGAAAGTCACTATAATCAGAGGAATAAAAATTATTATCTTAGTTATTATTGTTCCTGCTGAATTTTATGCATTGTGACAATGTTTTTTCTAAGTGTCATCTGAGTGTAATCTCAGTGACATACCAGATGGAATTGGCAGTACAAGTGTGGGGTTTTTATTAGTGTGGTTTTTCTAATATAGGAACTGGAATATAGAAATTAAAACTTCATGAATGTTGTTAAAAACATTAGCAATATTAGCAAAACAAGCACAGTCATTGTCCTAAAAGTACACGAGAAAGATAGACAGATGAAGAATAAGGACAGCAAAAGTATTACAGAAACACAAAAGACCAAAAAAAAAAGTGGAAATAGCTTTATATGTCCTTGTTTTTATTTTCCTTTATCTGTGAAACAAAACAGACAAGAGGTAATGGGAAAAAGGGAAACTGCAAAATATGAAAAGACAAAAAAAAGCGAAGAATGAAGAAGAAGATTTAGTGCCAAAAGGGAAAACATTAAGATGTTAGATGAATATAATAGCTATGGCTTCTGATTTTTGTTATAGAGAAATAAACGATATAAAATGAAGTGATCATTAAAACAAACTTATAATGTAATAATATGAGAACCATGATACTGGATCAGAACAAAACTCATCCTTTCTTCCATTGCAGATATGTAGGTAAAGAATATAAGACACAGGACAAGCATAAATTGATCTTTCCCTAGATTGCCTCTCAAAAATCTGACAAATGGTAGTTTAAGAACTTTCTAGGTGGAAGAATAAGTATTGTGTAAGAATTTCATACAATAAACTATGTGCCTAAAATCATTGCTGCTGCTTTTATGAACCCAAACACTGGGGAGAAAATGATCAGGAAAATGATCAACACAAATATTTTCCTCTAACTTTCCTTCCTTTTATATCTGCCATGTTAGAACTCTATTCTAAATCACAAAGTGCAACCAGGAACTGGCCCTGGGGGAATGATCAGAGGTGATGTGCAAGCTTTCTGCTGGCAAGGATGGCAAAGATATGAGAAGAAAACAATAAGCATGGGATCCCTTACTATATGGAACCCAGGAGCCCTTAGCCTATTTTTTTTTATGAACCAGTTCATCAGTTCACTTGCTTAATGAAAAATCAACTTCTTTCCCACGGTACTTTTGATGTACATGATTATGTAACTTTGCTGAATCCGTGACTACAGGATGATGTTCCCTGAATTTTTTGCCATACTGAATAAAATTCAAACTCAAAGCTGGATTTTGGCAGAACCCACACAATTAAAACTATTTCTATCCATATGTTTTATGATAATTTCCTATGTAAAACTCTATAATTTTTTTTACTCATCTTTCATTTAAAAATTTAACCTTTTAGTAATCTGCTTTCTATTCCCAAAATACATTTCCTCTATTGTAAAGATAGCATGTTCATGATATTTTCAGACCCAAGATGTAATACAGTTAGAGAAAATCCAGCAAAAAAAAGCCATAAGGGTGGTAGAGTTCCAACTCCTATGGCTTAGTAAGAGAGTTTTAGTAAGAGGAGTTGCTATAGACTGAAGAGAAAATTGAAGACATGATAACTGCCTTAATGTATGTAAAAAACTTCTGTTCTCAATGTCCATAGTGGAGAAGTCAAAAAGTATCAGACTTAAAATAAAGGAAGAAAACTTTAGGGTAGACTTGGAGAAAGATTTTCTATTAGAAGGACTTCTAAGAACTAAATAGGTTACTGAGTTAAATTGTAGAGACTCAAGATTGGCAACCTTTAAGACCATATCTGACAAAATATGTCAGGAATGACCTTGCTAGAGTTGATAAAGATTAACTCAATAAAGTGGAAGAATACCCCTCCAACTGCTGTAACTCTGATTGTAGCTCATTATTGCACCTGGGAGTAGATTGCACATGCCCGTTAAGAAACAGAGAAAAATGGTGTTAAGCATAGCTCTAAAGACGTTGTTTAAATACTTAAATTCAACTTTTGCAAAAGAAAATTAATATATATACATGGAGATAACTTTTTTATCTTGTTTGCATTTAAAAAATCAGTCTTTGAAAAGAAATTGCTATTTGTAAACAGGTTGACTCTCTAGCAAAATTTATTGAATGAAAGTTATAACTGTTGTATAACAAGGAAATTCAAATTATATTTGTGGATGAGCAGCATGTCAGGGCTGTGCCTATGCACATACCCAGCACACTCAGCCATCAATTCCCTGAGTGGTTCCAGAACTTTGCATCTGTCGTTAGCAAAGATGAGACAAGGAACTGATCTGAGACAAAGTGGCTGACTGAACTGCTCTCTGGTTTCAAACAATGCATTCAACAAAATGTCACAGAACCTCTTCAGGTTTGAATCTCAGTCCTACCGTCATATCCTTACTCTAGGTAGCTGTTGTTGGACCTAGACCAATTGTTAGGTACTGTTTGTATGGACAGATGTATTGATAAACACCCTGGGTATACTGTCAGGCTGTCACAGGAACTCTCCCAGACAGGTCCTTCTGCATGTGCCTAAGATATTTCTAAAAAGTCATATTTTAGAGTTTTTTCCTGCATATTTGGAAATTTTTATTTCACAGAATGAGTAAGATTGGAAGGAACTACAGTGGGTCATCTGATCCAACCTCCCTGCTCAAGCACGGTCATCCTAGAGCCTGCTTCACAGGACTGAGTCTGGGTGGGCTTTGAATAACTCTCTGGGGAGCCTGTTCCAGTGCCTCACCACCCGCAAAGTAAAGAATTTCTTCCTAATATCTAATTTAAACCTGTCCTCTTTTAGTTTAAAGCCATTCCCCTATCACTACATGTACTTGTAAAAAGTCCCTCTCCAGCTTTATCATAGGACCCCTTTAGGTACTGGTAGGCTACTAGAAAGTCTCCCTGGAGCTTTCCCTTCTCCAGGCTGAACAACCTCTCTCAGTCATTGGAAGTACCCATGCCCAACATTCCACATGTGCTGTCTCCAGGCAGTCCTGGACTGGATGCTGTGGGAAGCTCATCTCCCTCTTGGGCCCGCATGACTGCTCATCTTGAGCCTCATCTCTGGCACTGTCTGCCCCCATGGTGCACCAGTGTTGAGGGCTGTCAGTGGTCCTGCTGCTGGTCCCAGCTTTGTCCGCTGAGCTCAGACCCTGTGGAATGGTGCTCACTGAGGAGATCCTGGCCATCCCTGGGGTCCTCCATGATGCTGCAGACATGCACTGTTTGTGGACATAGCTGGTCCTCCTGGATGCAAAGATCAGGTTGGGACTGTTTCCTAGATCAGCCTGACTTTGTGATCTCTTCACAGAGAAAGGCCATGAGCAGCAGGAAAGGGAAGCACCCAGCTACCATATGGACAGGCTGCAGGCTGCTGAAGGCAGCCCATGGAGGATGGGCACATGGCCAGGTATGTGCTGCGCTATTACGGCACTTGAGGACAATGAGATTGTCTATCCCTGTGTTGTGGAGAGGTGCATCCAGCCCCAGCTTTTGTTCTGCTTTGTGGAGTATTCAGCTTTTGCTTTACCTATTAAATTGTATCTATCTCAACCCTAGAGCTTCCTCACTGATCCTTCTGATTCTCTCCTCCACCTCACTGCACAGCAGTGAGTGAGTGGCTGTGCAGGGCTTAGCATATATATATGTAAGTATATAGATATTATATATATATAACAGCAAACCTCATTTTGACCAAAATAATAATGGAGAAATTCCTGAGTTCTTCAATTAACCCCATTTGTTTGTATGCATTATCTTCAGCATATTTATACCTACATTTTAATTTCTTACTTGATTTTGTAAACAGTGAAAATATGGCTTTAGCACTTCTAAAAAAGTAATATTATTTCAAAGTATTTCACACAGTGCGGTAACCTAATGTACCAGAGCTCTTGTAATGTAGCTCTTTCAACTGTTGTATTTTAAACTCTTTTGATTATTTAACCCTCCTAGGCTGTAGCAAGTCATGGCCTTGTTCTTACATAAAATATTCACGTGCTTAACTTTAGTAAAAGTAACGTCATAAAAATTAATGAGCTAAGCAGATGTTTAAAATTAATCATGACAATAAATGTTTGGAGATTCAAGGCCTCTAAATTATATGTACCAAAGGTATTATAGTAACTTTCAAGGAATTACAAGAATTTTTACAAAAAAAAACCAAACAGTAGCATCAAATTAACACTTCTGTATATATTACTGAGTAATAACTTTGGGCATTACCTTTTCCCCTAAAAATTGAAATCCTAGGCCAAACCAAATGGAGTTTCTAATTTCTAGAAGGATGAGCCCTAATTAAGAAGTATATGTAGTGAAGGGAAGAAAGCAAGAGGGAATAGTAGCCAGAAGTTATAAACAACTTAAAAATAATTTCTGAGTGCAATATTATTCAGAAGAATTTCAGGGCTATATCCAAATTTGTGTTATAATCAAGTGCAACTTATGCAAAATTTAACACATAAAAATGTAAACCAGACCCCTTCACCTACATTTTGTTTGAGTTTTTGCAGGTGCCTCAATTCCTACTGTGTCAAATTACTTACATAGTTTACACAAGAGTCATGAGATACAATTCATAAATGGATTAAAAGAAACAGTCACAACGTTTTAGTGTTCCTGGTATTCCCACAAGGCCTGTCTACAATGATATACTTATGCTTTCCTTTTTTTTTTTCTCACTGGTCCAGATCTTCCTGTCATTATTGGTTGCACAATAAGGTCCAGCTTCAACCTGAGATGTTCATCTGTCCCTGTCCGTATTCTAGGTGGAGAGTTAACTATTTACAATGAATCTTCCTGGGCAAGGATTTTAAGAAATGTATCTGGTTTCATGGATTCAACTCCAGCATCCTAACCACACGTGTTGGTACAGTATTTTATTATACATAAAACTCTGGGGCCTCATTTTCTTATTTCATAAAAGATATTTTCCCTGGTCACATATAATTTGGGATTTTTGTTGAGGACACATGTTTTCACTTCATCATACATTGAAAATTCTTCCAAATTAACCACCTTAGAGCAAACAAACTAGATAACTTGGTTAATCAAAATTAGAGAAGTAAACAGGTCCTGAATTCTTAATGGACTGCCAGTCTGGGAAGACAATTTGTATCTTTCAACTTGAATCGCAAAAACTATAGTATCTTTAAGATTACTTTGTTATGACTTTGAGGGTTCCAAGTCTTTCTTCTACTCTCTCATCTCCTCCTTTTATGGCAAAAGACATGGTAACATTGGCCTTAATCCCTCAAATAAATCAACAGGTCAGCCTTTGCTATTAAGTAGCTTGATGTTAATTCCTACAGTCCAGAGATAAACAGGTACATTTGGAAAGCAACATTAGGAAAGCAATTTCAAATTCACAGAGTACGATTTGTTCTTTTCCATTGTCAAGGCAATCCTGATAATGTGAAGATATTTGCTACTGCCCTGTTAATCTGTTTTTACAAAGAGCTGTCCATTCTCTAATCTTGCTCAATTTAGTGAAGGCATTCTGCTTTTTCACTGCAAGAATTGCATTGTATACAGAACTTTTAGGTCAAAACAAAGTTCTTTGTACTTTCTTTCTACCTTTTCAGTGATTTCTGGTCATAATCATACCTACATGGTTGTACTCACATCTAACACTGATTGATCGGGGGTGTTAGTGTTATTGGCTAATGCATTTTCCATGTAATTCATTTCCTTATTGTGTAAATATATACCCTTACAGGGATCATACAAAACCCTTTCATACTGTGATGAAAATCAGAGAAATCTCTTGATCTCCAAGCTCACCGTAACAGAACCCAGGGCTGAGCTTAAGTCTGTCAGGTACTTAAATTCCCATTTCTGTGGCAAAAAATGCTCTGGTATTCCCAGTTGCATTAGATATAGTTGCTTCTGGCATCATATAAGCAGTTCATCTGGTATACAACCCAAAATTATCTTGCTAGGTGGTCTGCCTAGATCTGGTCACAGATCCAAAATTTTAGGGTCTCAAAACAGGAACTTGTGGTAACCACACACTGTCTAAGCCCAAAAAAAAGTATTCAGTTTCTGGTCTAAGGTAGCTAGGCAAGAATGTGACCAAGTATGACTTCAGAAAATTATTATAAAATCCATAGAAGTAAATATAGTAATAAGAGGCAGAAATAAAAATAAATAAAAAAATAATAGTTGGGCTCAGCAAATAGATTTTCTGCTGAAAGCTGTCTCAGAAAATATCCATTTAGTTCTGTTTGTTAGAGAAATCATCATGAAGCTGTATGCCTCCTAGTCATGGAATATAAACCAGATAAGTAAAAGTATGCATGAGACACATTTACACTTTTATTACAATTTCATATATTCTTTAATGTGATAGAACTTGTCCCAATACAGAACTTGCAAGGTCTGTAGGAAAAGACTCACATACAAAAAGGCAAATATAGGTAAATGGTATGTTCAATAAGGAATAAAAATAACAAATAAATCAGAATTCTGCAACAAGCCTTGCATCTTCAAAAAAAAGTAATGAGGTTCCAATTGGCAAAAAGTGTTGAAATGCTTAGCCCACTTGCTCAACAATAATCCATTCATCCATGAGCTTATTCCTGAAACAAGCAGTTTCCTACATGGTTCATGATTCTGAAAGAGGCTGCATATTCTCAATATGAGATTTCAAGGCACAGAAAGGATCTCTGGAGTAAACACACATGTTCTAATGATGTACATTAAGGCATAAAAAATAAGCTGGAAATAAATTAAAAAATATTAATTGATAATTCTACTCAAATATTACTCTAGAATAAGGATGATCAGCTGTAAGAATAACTAGCTGCAGTTAAGTCTTACACAGACTGACATAAGGTGAACAACAAAACTGGCACAGTGTGCAGGCTGCAACTGGCAGAGAAGAAAATTCAGAGCACATTCCATTTACATTAAAAGTCTGATGCAAAGCCCATTGTTCAAAAACACTGCATAAAAGGTGCAACACGGACCACAGAATCCCTGAGGGATTCTGGAAGGGCACAGTGGATACTGTCCTTGTCTTATCTACAGAGCTGGTGTCATGATCCCAGGATCCTGATGATCGTAGAATCATAGAATGGCTTGGGTTGGAAGGGACCTTAAAGACCATTTAGTTCAAAGAATCACAAAATCAATTAGGTTGGAAAAGACCTCTGATGTCATTCAGTCCAACCTATGATGTAACACCACCATGTCAACTAGACCGTAGCACTGAGTACCACATTTAGACTTTCCTTAAACACCTCCATGGATAGTGACTCCACTGCCTCTCTAGCCAGTCCATTCCAAATCCCCTGCTGTGGATTGTGGATCCACTAGACTGAGTAGTTCAAAGCCCTATCCAACATGGTCTTGAACACTTCAAGGGATGGGGCATCCACAACCTCTCTGGGCAACCTGTTCCAGGGCCGCACCACCCTCACATTGAATAATTTCTTCCTGGCAAAGAATTTCTTCCCATGATGACTTTGCTTAATTCCTAATCAATCGAGGGAGCAGTGGACATATATTTCCTGGAGCCCTCTACCTGAACTTGACTATCTAGGAATGGTGAAAGAAACAAGAACTCTGTAAGAAGCTGAACAAAACAGAAAAAATACCTGATACACTGAAATGTGAAATGCCCACCTTAAAGTTTCTCTGCTAAAAAAAATGGTGTAAATGATAGTGGATCCTATAGCTTGAGAGACTAACTTTTCTGCCAATTGCTTAAAAACAACATGCAAGAAATAGATCTCTAAGAAAAAGAAAAAAAAAGACTGTGATTTAGGCTAGACATCTTAAATGTTAATATTTGGGTTTGATGATATTACTAGCTCTCTGTCAGAAATACCTGTCATCAGACTTCATTAAAAAAATTAAATCAGTGACCTCCTTACTCAGTTTTAGAAGAGAAGACAGGTCTGCTTTATATAGTATTAATTTCTTTAAATTACAGTCTGCAGTCAGTTATACCAGTTTATTGCATGTTTATAGTGCTCTCTCAAAAATGTTTCAAGTAGAAATGTCATTCATTTATATGATTATTGTTATGAGACTCTTTCTCTCTGCCTCTTTCAGGAAGGAAGTACAGGGAGTTTGCCCCGCATCTGTTTGGCAAAATGCAAAACACACGGCAAATCTGCCTACCTTCAAGAGATTTCTGTTAATTGTGCCCCTGGATGTACACTGATAAACAAATCCAGAGTGGAAAGACGTATTCTGAGACTTCCTATTAGTGCCCTGCTACACATATGAGGGCTTATACCATACTTTTTAGACCATGATATCAATGAATTTGAAACATAAGATCTCAACTAGCAAATCTTATGAATAGCCATTTAAAACATGTAATGATAGGAAGCACAAAAGCAGAGATTCAACAATAAATATAGACCACAATATTACAGATGCATACAATTTATAGGCTTGTAACAATATGTACAGAGTAGAAAATCTTATCTGGTTTATTCTAAGAAAGAAATGCAGAAGATTCAGTTCAGGTATCAGATAAAATTCAGATTGATTCCTACTTTATCCATGTAAGTTCAGCCAAGCATAATAAATCCTTCACAAACTCTAAAAGCATGTATAAGCTCACTTTAGTGAGAAAAATAGTATTGCTACTTGTCATCATAATAGAGGATCATCACAGGTTAATTTCCTTCTTGAAACCTCTGCATATGCATTGTAACCAAACCTCCAGATGCTTTAAGACAGGATAAACAGCTTACAGTGAGTTACAACATCTGCAATGGGTAATTTTGAATCAGTAAGATTTGATTCTATTAAGATAAGTATCTCACATAGATTCAAATCTGTTCCACTTCTCTTAGCTAATTAGAAATTTACTTAATTATAATGGATAGTTTTCTAGGCTGTCAGAATTAAGTTTTAAACACTGCCCTCAGTCTGAAAAACTTTTTTATTACATTTCCATTTCCAGGATTTTATTTAACCATTAGTAAACTGTTGTGATAAGTCATAATACATACAGCATGTAAGAAAAATATTTTTTTTCATACTGTATGTTTTGGTCATACTGTAACTTTCCTTCAGCTACAGAAATCACTTTTTTCCCTCTAGGATGCTCTCCATGAATTACATTTGAACCTTCACTGTGTGTTTATGTAAAGAGAAATAATAATAGAAAAAGTTATTCCTCATTTAATTCTTATGTCAAATAATTGTGATTTCTATAACTCCTCCACATAGTCATCATGAAGTGCAAACTTTAATGTTCTAGCTGCAGGGTAAGTTAAGAACACATAATACAATAATTAATGGAGTGTAGGGTAAGTTAAGAACACATAATACAATAATTAATGGATTGTATGTAGGTCATACAAGTATAACATTTCAACCATCTGTTTCTTCTTCAAAATGGTTATGTGGTGAACTGGTTCCAAAAGCCAGTGCACCACCATAGCAATGTAATTTCTTTATCAGGGCATCCAAAGACTGAACTATTCTGTTTAAGTGATGCAGTTTTAAAGTATCTCTAGAAATGGAGGGGTTGAAAATTGGCTCTCAAAGTAACTGTGAAGTTGAAATTGTTATCGAGTAGAAATACCAAGTTCAGAGCTCTCTCATTTTGATGTTGAAAACAGAAAAGAGTTTCATAACATCATAAGTTGCTTGCAAATATTTATTTGGTTCTTTTACATGGAGGGACAACTTGATCCAATGAAGAATTTAAATTACTTTACTTTGGTTATGTAGAAAAATTCACCTCTAGGGAAATCAAATGCAAATTTTAAGAAACCAGGGAAATCATTTGAACATGTGAGTTTTCTATTCAAATTTGATTGGGATTATTAGTCTGACTAACCTGGTTGTTTTAAGCAAATGTACAAAGATGAAATAGTAATCTGACCACTCAAAGAGGTGTGCAGGGTAAGGATGTAACAGATATCATCGAAGCCATAAGCAGATCTGTTACAAGTATGTGTTAGACATTTAGATTGCAGTGTCTTCTGTTTTCTGTCTTTACTTTTCCTACCAGTTGACATCTGTTCCCAGGCGATATCTCCTTGCCAGCTGATTTTGCTGCACCCAGAAAAGTCTTACATATGTCCTTCCAACCCTTTGTAAATGGTAGAGTATGTGACTGTGGAACCACCTTTTCCAAAAAAAATCTTCCTGCAAGTCTTTTTAGAACAGTCATGGTCAGGTTAAGCACAGCACTCAGATTGTAATTTATCTTTTAGAATGATCTACTTCTCACTGAACTGTTAAATTCAGGTACAGTGAACTACACTTGTAGCTAGAACTACACAGGTAGAGTGAATTCATTATTAAAATAATCAGTATAATAAGGGAAGACCTAGATAATTGCTAGTGGAGAAAGTTGCATAGTCAGTGTCTCTCAAATTACATTATTCAAATGTGTGTACTCTTAAAGACAATCTACAAAACTATCTTTAAACCTTTGCCATATTTTGTGCTTAAAAAAAGGCTACAACAAGATTGCAGATTCTACAATATGCCTCAAAAGACTATTTTCTGCCTCCTTTCTTCGGAATATTTCTGAAATTGTCATACACTTCTCCAGATTCTAACGTAGCAACTAATGCTTCGTATGTATTTCTATGGTGCATCTATTCTACACAACATTTTGCTTCTGTTTTGATAATAGATTAGGAGCACTTCTGCAAAGCCTGTCTATAAATACTACAATCAGTGTTAGAACAAAAGTAGATCTAGCCAAAATATGTTAGTTCGTTTCAATAAATTGTTCTTATCATAAACCACTTAAAGTGTTTCATCAAATAAAGAAGGTTTCTACCTTCATACAACTTCCAAGAGTTTATAGGGAGCAAGTTCTCCAACAGCAACAGAATTTTAGCATGTAGAAGCTATGAAAGAAGACTTTGTCAAGATTTTGATACATAGATCTCTAATACATTAGCATATCATTTTTCTTCAGTTCCTTGGCTCTGTTCTGCCTCCTCTCTCTCCTAACAGCAGCCTTCTGATGCTTTCCTTTAATTGCACACTGCCCTCTGTGTCTTCCAATCTGTTTACTGACCAACAGTATGTGCTGGCATTTTGCGGCTTTTGAATAGGATTTGTGAAAATATTTGTAAATATTCCTGCATCACTGTTGCATAACCAACTGTATGAAGAACTATTTGCATTCACAGGCAGAAAAATAATTTAACTTGTAACCTTTCCAGCTCTCCTGTTCTACATATTCATTAAGATCTTTAATCATTTCTCCCACCTGCCCTCTTTTTTTTAAAGGTCACATTTGGTTTCAGATTGAAAAAGACCCTTTCTTAAATATATATATATATATATTTGCATATATAAAATTTATCAAAATTTGTAAGTAACATGTTTCATGTCATCAATTTTACTAGCAAAAACCCAGCAGTACCTATTTACCTTTTCAGTCTTTCTCAGACAATAGCATTTTATGACTGATTTCTAGGTCTATATGATCCAACTCCCAGTCGTAGTAAAGAATGCCTAGAATAACCAGTAACAAGTAATAAAAATAAGATGAAAAATTGATTACACATACAGACATAAAATCAAAAGTTTTGGCAGCCTGAAGGATCTCTAAAATATACGTATTATGCTTATATCAGGAAAAATGTTTTCCACTGGAATGAAAAAAAATCCAGTTGATGTGCATTTTTTCATATACAATATTAATGCCTTCTTTTAGCTGTAATGCTTTATACTTTTTTCTTTAAACCTCCTTAGCTTGTGTTTAATCTTCTTAACTGAAGTGTCTAATTCACAATCTTAATTACCAAGGTTTTCCTCTCTAGCCAGTCACCCCTCCAGGGAATAATTTAGTAGACCTAAATTCTCTGGAGTGGTTTATCACTTTCAATTAGCTATTGAGGCAGTAGAAAGTGGAAACTTTCCAAAATTACAAGCACTGTACAAGGAGTAGCATGAGTTCATGCCTTCACATTTAAAAAAAACTCGTGTATCAGTTTGCTCTGCTTGAAAGAGTTTTGTGGCACAATATTCACCTTAAACTTTTCCTTCCCAGCTGGAGATAGGCAGATTCCTGTTGCCAATAGTCTTGCTATTTATTCTTGCTATACTAACTGCTAGAACATTGCTCAGGAGAGTCAGAACAGAGCAGTTCAGGGTACTTAAACTAGACTACCAGAATATCTTCATTTCTTTTCCCACTGACTGGAGCCTACATATGCAAATCTTGTAACTGAGCACCGGCAGAGGAATTCAAATTCTGACACCTAAATCTGAAAGACTTAACTTAGCCCTGAGTACCTTCCCTGTCTTAAAAGAATGTCAGTTTTATGTACTGATCTTTGGGAAGAGATCTTCCAGATTTCTAGATATCTGGAGCATGCCCAGATGTCCAAATAACCTCTAGTGAAAGGACATGTTGCAGAGCTGTAGAAGGTACCTCATGCTCTTTAGGCACACTGACATATAACCTCACTGCAAATGTGACAGAAAATTTTGCTATAGAGTCTCCTAGGCTTATTGTAGTGTCACAGAATCATAGAATAACCTGAGTGGAAAGGGATTCACAAGGATCATCAAAGTCCAGGCTGCACAGGACAGCCCCAAGAATCACACCTGTGCCTGAGCAAGTTGTGCAAATGCTTCTTGAACTCTGTCAGGCTTGGTTCTGTGGCCACTTCCCTGGGGAGCCTGTTCCAATGCCAAACTACCCTCTGGGTGAAGAACATTTTCCTAATATCTAACCTAAATATCCCCCAGTGCAGCTTAATGCCATTCCTTCAGGTCCTATTGCTGGTCACAAGAGAGAAGAGATCAGTGCCTGCCTCTCCTCCTCCCCTCACAAGGAAGTTGTAGACTGCACTGAGGTCTCCCCTCAGTCTCCTCCAGGCTGAACAGATCAAGTGACTTCAGCTGCTCCTCATATGGCTTCCCCTCTAGACAATCTTCATAGCCCTCCTTTGGATGCCCTCTAATAGCTTTATATCTTATATTGCGGCACCCAAAACTGCACAAAGGACTCGTGGTGAAGGTGCACCAGCACAGAGTAGAGCTGGACAATCATATCCCTTGACTGGCTCATGATGCTTTTGCAGATGCTAAGTCTCAGTGCCAAATATACTGCAGGTCTACTGTATTTCCCCTTGCCAGTGTTGGAAGGACAAGGGTAAGTGCTGGAAGGTATCTTCTTTAAAAGGTTTGAACACCAAGGTGTCCTTGTCTGCCTCAGAGAGACACATGCTGAAATCTGATTAACCATTACTGTGTTTTAGAAGTTCTCACACTGAAAACCCTATGCTAGAATAGCATTTGACATAGTTTTTATACTTAGTAGTAGTCTTTCTAAACAGAAAGTTACAATTCCAAAATTATTCTATGCACCTATATTCTGTGTTCTGTGCTGAGCTGAGCAAGACAGTTCATATGAAATAAGAATATGTTGTCTATGGTTCCTATTAAAAAAAAAGAAAATAATGAAGAATTGATGTTTTTCAAAGTAGAAGATCTCTTTTTACCATTTTTTTCAGCTTTCTGTTACTGCTTTTCTCCATTCTAAGCAGGACTGGAAGCAAAAAGTGCACTAGAATTTTAGAAGGAAGATGGTTGTCATGAAGTTGTCATGAATTGCCATGAGTTGTCATGAAGTTGTCATGAGTTGTCATGTCAACTGTAAAATGTCAAAGGACTGAATTTTCAAATGTGCTTATCACTGTCAGTGAGGGAAACTCTCTAAAGTCCCCCATCCCATCATTTTCTTTGGGCATGATGTGCAGAAGGAAAAGCTTCCAGTTTCAAGTAAAGGAATAAATGGGAAAAAGAAGAGAGCTTCTGTCTTTGAAAATATGGCTGAAGCTTAAAAAAATTGCTACTCTGTTTCAAGTCTGGCCTATGGGTCCTTTTGCAGTTTTATGATAATGATAGAAGCTAGTTTTTTATATTACTAGTTAGGGAAAATATTAAAAATTAACCCAGTGCAAAGAACATGGTTTCTAATGACACAGCTGGCCATTATCACTTTTTTATCCTTGAAAAATGGTTCATAGGTGGTGCTAACTGTAGTCAGTCGCTACCCACTATCTTGTGCTGACAGATAGCCACTCTGCTCTGGAGGGCACTTGCAGAGTGAAATTATTTTTAGTTGCAGATACTTAGGAGCTTCAAGTCATTACTATGAATCATGTGACATTAAACACTAGCGGCAAGCTGCCACCTCTGAAAAACCCTTTACTGTGACCCATGAGTATATGCACAATTAATATCAGATTGTACATCATTAAATTTTACTGTCTGACTTATGAATGAGTTCTGCCCTACAGGCATGGAAAGAAGAAACAGCAATGATCCTGCTTACCTGCCTGGGAACAGGTAACTTACTTTTGATGTGTCTTCCTCCATGACTTATAAAAAGACTGTTAATTACATTGATGATATATCACCATACATTTTTTTTTTCCTAATAGGGATTTCAATAAAAACTTACAGCTATATATAGCAAATATTACTTCTTCCATCACTGACTAAAATTTATGTAATTTAATTAAATTATACCCCTGTGATATTTTGAAAATGAAGTAGCTCTGAAGTAGCCATTCAATGGAACTTAATTAATATTCTATCAGAGTATACTGCACATAAACCTAATTCTCTCAATAAGATGACACTCTCAATATAAAAAGGTAGGAAAATTGGACCTTTTAACTTAGTATTATAAAGTTCATGCAGTTCAGATGCCCTGGTAAAGCAATTGTGCTGAACAAAAAAGACTGATGGAAAACTAACGTTTGCTTGAGGATAAGTGTCTTCCAGAGAGGGTGCTCTCAGTGGTAGTGGTGATGCTGCATGTTTTGCATATTCAAATTCTATCAGAATTTATGGGTGCTACAATTAATTCTCATTAGTTTTGGCAAATGTTCAACACAGCTAGTTTTCTTGTCTTCTTATCCATCTACAGACAGCAGTCAATATACAATATTCTGTTTTCATATTTCTTTAAAATTTGCTCTTTTATTTCTCTAAATGCAGCCATCCAGGCTCCATCTGCACTATTTCCACTAGCTAGTGATATAATCTTCCTTTTTATTCACCCAGTCATACAAAGCCTTTCTCTGAGTTTACTAGTAACTGTATGACTCTAGGTAATGACTGCAAGATCAAATTTTATGAAAATTTAACACCTAAAAGTTCATTTTTTATTTATATTTTGTTAATATAAAATAACTCCTCTTTTCCATGAAACAAATTTTCTGTAATTTTAAACTGACATTTTCAGACACTTTTTCAAATAGAAAAGTAAAATTTTTTATAAAAAGGGAAGAAAATTACATCATCCTTTACGAAGGTAATTAGATTTTTCCCTCACAAAGATAATTTTTAATAGTTGCAGAACATAATATGAGAACTTGTATGGGCAGACACATATGTAAGCAAAGGGAATTATTTTTTTTCTCAGGTGAAGATAAATATTTCAGGGAAGGAGAAGTATTAATTAGCATTATAATGAAAATTTGTGAGTTAGATACAGTGTGTAGTTTTCTCACTTCAAAAAAATCTTGGTCAATACAGATTTATATATTAATAGCCATATTCAATATAATACACAGAGAAATGTAATGTGTACACTACATGTAAATTAAAGCCCCTCTTTCTTCTTTCTTATCATTAAACATCTACAGAGTACCATCACAGTGATGCAAGTTCCATCTACAGTAAAACCCAAGTCTTAATTTCTGTGTTTTCAAGTGATTATATTAATATGTATATAAAACCAATGCACATCTATGCAGAATCAGATATTTTGGATGTCCCTACAGTATATCCATTCTAGTTGACCAACATCAGCATAAGATATAAAATAGTCAATTTTCTTGCAGACAGAGAGTGTGGACCAATGCAGTCCAAGCCTGCTGCTGCTATGATTCGGAGTCAGGCTATTGCTCTTGCACTTTGACATTAACAGAAAGCTAATGCATGCTTAAAACAAAGCAAGTGCTATGTGATGTTTCAAAAACAGGAAGTTTTTTAGTATTATGCACTTTCTTGAATCAGGTCTCACTGTTTGTGATGGGAGCAGAGTGGCAAAAATGGTAGTTATGATTACTACAACTGCAAGTTCTGCTGTTTGTATCTTTAGTGGCCTTTGGTTCTGTGGCCTTTTTCCATCTAAATGCTATGTAGGAAAGGTTGACACAAGGGGAGTCTGGTTTTCATCCCCTCTACATCTGGGTGAGAAAATACTGCTCCCTTTAAGCTTTGTTACAGGAATTGAATGCATTCTTTTAAACACTAATGTTGTTGCATATAGATTACAAACAGTTGCCTTTCCAGAACGTACAGATTAAGTCAAGTAAGAGTTTCTTTAAAACGGGCTTGGACAGGAGATAAGCCTTGCATGGGCCATGTGTGAGTCATGTGTACTAGATAGAATATCACTCAGTGTGAACTGGCCTCTATGTAACTCTGCTCCTTGGCACCAGCTTTGCAGTGATCCCTGTTGAGGTCATTTCAGTCCATTTGATAAGTGGGAAAGGATAGCTTCCCTTTAAATCTGGGAGCAAAGTAAATGAAGTCTACTGCAAAGGTATCAGAGCCAGTTTGGCCAAAGGAGGAAATAAAACATGAAGTCATTTCTGAAATTGCTCAGTTTATGGGTAATTGGTAGTTACCCTTTAAACTACCTGGCATTCGAAAGACAACATATTCTAAATTTCTGGCAGCCATTAGAATGTTAACGTTTAAGGTTGGCATAAATTAGACTTACCTGAGCCAATCTATTACATGCTACTCTTACATACTTCAGCTGAGCTGTTCATGTTTTTGTTACTGTGGATTACCTCTTTTTCCTTTATTGCTGTGCTTCGATACAGATGCATTTTGTTTTAATTAAGTGATTATAGCTATTTTACAGATTTGTTTAGCAGTGTTCAGCTACTATCTATATTTGTATTCCTCATCTTTATAATTAATGTTATTTTTCTGATATTTTAATGTGAAATCACTTTGAAAAAGACAGTCTTTAACTGCTAATATAAACTTTAAAGAGATATGTTTACATATGCAAATATTTTCAGATATTCCAAATTGAGTATCAGTGTTGCACAAATTTGTCCAAGTGGTTCAAATTTCCAAAAGCTCTCTAGTAACCTTTTGCAATAAGTGACAAATGAGGGATGATGCTGAAGTTTCAATAATTTCAAATGACCCTTGTTCATTTTTTTAACCAATAAAATGAATGAAACAATGAGCAAGCTTAGATTTTGAAACAGAATAAAACAAAACATGGAGACAAATCACCGACACAGGATCTGAAAAAAAAAAAAAAAAAAAAAAATATTTTGATTTTGAAGAGGAACTTTTGCCTTCAAAATTACCCTGCTTCACAGAACGACCAAATCATTTATTCAGTTATTTCTGATTCACATGTACTTTGCAACTATGCAGCTGAAATTCACTGAAGGAGCAAGTATGGACAAAATGGCAAGAAATGAGATGAACTGACAAGAAATGGGATGAACTGTGTGTATGTTCACTGTCACAGGCATAAATGATGCAAAAATGCACTCACCTTTTGCGACTAGTTCTTTTGACTCCTTTATGTATCTTCACAACAGTCATTTTCACTTTCATTTACTTAGAGCCGTATGCCTGGGGATCTTTACCATTCCCTCTGAGCTGCAGTAAATTTTTTCTTAAAGTCTTCCCTTGCTCCCTTTTTACCTTTTGATTCCATTAACTATAAACCAGATTGAGCATTAAAACTGGTATATAACATCTGAATTCATTATGTATGTTATATTGAAATGTAGTTTCAATTGATTTTATACTGTAGCTGTCCTAGAAACTTTAATCAGATTCCCCCTTCCATTTTTAATATAAAACTGTCTGTTAATAAAAAAAAGAAGACAAAAATACAGCCACTTGAGATCACACATAGAAACTCTTTGCAACCAGCCTATTATTTTTGAAACAATAGCAAAGTATCTTATATTACACAAGACTGCTTTTTCTTTCCTGATAGCAACTGTTTGAGTTTGCATTAAATTGTATCTCCAAGTAAGAAAAAGCCCTTGAAGACAGAAATGTAGAGTGTTTTGTTCTGAGATTAAAGGAGACATTTTCTAGGCTGCTGCACAACCATATATTAGTATACATTTATTTAAAAACTTTATATTTCTGTCCACTTTTGTCATTATTCTTTCTATATAAATTTCACTTTGGAATCTAAACATTATGAATAGTTAACAGTTTTCAAATATATCAGTGAAAGTGAAATTGTTCCAAGTTAAAATGGAAATGAAAGCTTTGAAAAAATATGAATCTTATTATTCAGCACTACCAAAACCAATTAATTGATAGAATTTACAATTTATTTTGAAATTAAATTTTAAATTTACTAGACTGATAATTTACCAAACTGCAAACACCAAAATGTTTTGAGTTTTATCTCTATAAATGTTTTCAACTGCTTATTGGAATTATATTTTTGAATTTTTGATGACCACACAAAGAAAGTAAACTGTTTCTACAATGGAACAAAAGAATACCTTTGCAAGACTTAATTTCTCTATTAAGCTTTCAAAGGCACAGCTAAGTAATGCAAAAGCTTTTGCAATTTTTCTCTATGCAATAAGGAAGACATATTGTTATTTGTTACTCAAGTAAGTTGTAAAAATAATGTAGTCCTTTGGCAAACACAATCCCCCAGATAACCGGCATTTCTTCATAAAAAATCAAACAGATTTTTTTACTGGAGTGCACTATTGGAAGAAACTTGAAGAATTTTTACTATCACAAAAGCAATTTCCCAGCATGAGAGAACACTTCATCGTATTAATCAGTAATAACCATGTAACTACTCTGTACTATTACTTAACAGTTTTCATTTTGAGTATTTATAGTAAGAAGTAGCAGATGTTTTGAAAGTTAGGTGGTTTGGTCTGCTTGACATACATTCAGATGGATAGACCTATTCTAGTCTATCTGAACAGGAAGCCGGGTCACTCAGTAAAGAATGGTCAATAAAAATGGTGAAATAGGTTTTCTTCCAAGGACTGATAGCTGGATAATTTGAGAAAAGGATGGAGAAGAATCATGAAATACCTCTGGATCGATGGCTATTAATTTAAGAGCAACACATTTCCTGAAATGAAACAGTTGATGTTGTTATGTGGAACAATTACCATTTTCAATTAACTGACATTTCACATAGCTTTGAGACTAGAGGAAGACAATAACCCTCAGCACCTAATCTCAGCTCTGCTGTTAGGTGAGCCTTTTGTCAATAGTTCTGTACTATTATTTCAGAGGCAAACCAAATACACTGTGAGCAGTTACTTTCTTTGTCCTCAAACACTAAGAACTGCATAGACACAGTTCAGGCACAGTTCAGATGCAATGAGCATTAACACAACAACAGTCTGCCATACTTATGTGTATATATATATGTGTGTATATAACTATACATATTTAAAAATACATGTGTATGGTTTTAAATATCTGTATATGTGCACTTTTTTTGCCATTTCATTAACATGAGCAACTCCGAGATTTTATGGTTGTTATGGTGTGTCACAATAAAATGGTAAAATAAATATCAGTAATACAGCAAGCTATCTCATTAGAATGATATTAACTAGTCTGCTCATCAACACTACGGGTTTTATCCTGCTGTATAAACCACCATTTAATTTCGTAGGCTAAATTCTTACCACAGATCCAGACAAGTCTCTATAAGGACACAGTTCTTTTAAGCTGACTTTAGGTCCCCATAGAGTCAAAAATTCAAGAGAGAAGAACAATCAAGAAGAGCATGATGCAGGCTATGAGTCAATAGCTACCAGCTGTTGTAATTTTGCACTAACCCAAATCTCAAGTGTGTGTGGGTTGGTACATCTTTCTTGGTACTCAATTTGGTTATTGTTGGTTCCTCCTGAGAGCCAAATAGTGATTTTCGTGACATTGAACACAGGACAGGTGAATGAAGAGCCCAGCAAACACCAAAGCCAGCTCAGGAAGAGAGATGGAACACATGAATGAGAGATGCAGCAGAGGATGGGACTGCAGCAGCCCATATTTACATCAGTTTAGGCTGCTGTGGAAACACAGGTGCAGTAACATATTATTTAAAAAATTAATCTGGCAAAAAACACAACACTGTGCTAAATTCCTTGTGCTTTCAGTTATTTCTGCTTTTTATCAACTTGCTGTTTAGAATGAAATGGATAAACAGCCCAAGGATCAAGCCAAGAACACAGTTTCTTTTTAGTTTCAGCCACTTTGAGAAGCACTATAGACTTGAATTTTTTTAGACGCAAAACCCCAGCTAAAATACTTTAGAAATCTACCCAAAGTGAGCCACAACACAAGGAAAAAATCAAATCTATAGTCAAACAAATACTAACATGTTAAAAAATTATAAAAATAATTAG
This sequence comes from Pipra filicauda, assembly GCF_003945595.2. Taxonomy (NCBI): domain Eukaryota; kingdom Metazoa; phylum Chordata; class Aves; order Passeriformes; family Pipridae; genus Pipra; species Pipra filicauda. Next base: position 2,129,937 of record NW_024104365.1, on the reverse strand, counting down.
CTGGATTGAAAAATAACTGACTGGATTGTGAAAGTACAGAAGTGGATCAGCTCATCTTTTTAGCCTCTGAATAGAGTTCTGGAGAATGCAGGTATCCATTGATGCAAGGTTTGACTACCAAGAGACAAGCGATTTTTTCTATGATGTAGGAGAACAACTTAAATGTCTTTTTAATATATTGGGCTGATCTTTAGCTTGCAAAAACATTGGCTCTTGGTGCGATGTAGAAACTATAATTGGTGAAATATTTCATCAGGAAATGAATAAAAATGTTAAAGAATAGAATGGAATAAAAATAAACATATACCACTACTTCCCTAAGAGGTGGAACTGTTTTCAGTTTTTACCTGCTTCCCTGTCTGAGACTAAACTATAATCCTAGCCACAAATGTTAGTTTCTCCTAAAAAGAAATCCCTACAATTATTGTTAATTTCTTTATATATGCAAAATAGTTTTACAAGCAATAGTTAGATACAGAATTGTCAGAAGATATAGCAAGTATTTATTTAGACTGCATATAGAGCTTAAGGAAATTTTCTGAATAATAAACTAATTTTGACAAAAATTCATTAATAAGCATTATCTTAAGCTTTAAACATGTGGCCACTGATTTGAAAAAAAATATTTATTGAACAATAACAATAAAAAATTTTCTTTTTTATACTGTATATATTCATATTTTGTTATTCTTTTTCTTTGCATCAGTGTGTGTTCTATTGTATTCTAAGCAATGGTACTAACATCTGTTATAAATGTGTTGTTCACAGATGTCTCCTCTCATCGTCTCTTTAAGAACACACATGCAGCTTTGATTGTTTCTAGATTTGTTTCTCTTCAAAATCAGCAAGACAAACACACTGTTTACACTGGAGGAGTTATGCTGGACTGCAGGTGACTTTCATTTTCAGGAAGAGGTGACAGAGTTTGCGATGATTTGTAGCTCCATTACGCTTTAGTACCAGAATGCCTGGAAATTTTATACCCCGTAGAAATTATTTTCCTTTTTGAAAGGTTTCTGAGTGCCAGAATTGTGCAAATATCAGCCCTAATTTTAAGCCTGGAATTCTTAGATATCATTGGCTTGGTCCATTGAACCAATCTTGAATATAATTAAATACTTGTAACAAAAAATGGTTTCAATAAGTAAAAGATGTTAGATATTCTGTAATCCATGTATGGTACACAAATCTTTGTAGTAAAGTCCTGTGCAGTTTTTCTTGCTGCAGTTAATGAAAAAGAATTAAGATCTTAAGATTATTGGCTTCCCTCACAATGGGTGTAGTGCTGTTCTTGGGAACTTGGTACAAGTTATAGGCTTTACATAGCAAAATCAGGATGTCAGTTGCCTGAGAATTGGAAGACCTCACTTCAGAGGTCAATACAGCTTCTACACTGTGGTATAATAAATACTGAGCACTAAGCTGAATGACAATTTGTTCCTGCATGTTAATCTTCATCCTAATATTTCCATATTCTACATTCCATTTCTTGTCTAAATTTGAGGAAGAAAAATAAAGTCTGTAGCAAACTACTAGAGGACCCTTTGCTTCCAAATGTTAAGCACAACATCTCCCTGATGCTAATCTGTTTTCTTAGTTATTGCTGGTCTTCTGACCTTCCATATTTGTGTAATGACAACTATCCAAACAGTCAATGCAAGGGAAATGAGGAAATTCTCTTTGAGAACTCTTTGAGTTCTGTGAAAACTCTACTAAATAAAGTTGCTTGCTTCTTGTTCAAGTTATTTGTTTAAATAACTTATACCTTAATTACTCGGTAAAATGTCCAAGAAGCATCATTGATAGATTTGCCAAATTCTTAAATTAGAAATGCTATTATGTAATTACAGTAAAATTCTTCCTGATTAAAACTAAATTAATATTGAATGTAAATAAAAGATGTTATCTATAACATCTAAAAATGCATCAGAGTGTTACAAATGTATATGAAAGGCACCCTGTCTCACCTTTATCAATCTGACTTTCTGCCAGAATTCATGGCTTTGAGGCATTCCCTCTTTCTGCACTAACACTTTTTGCATTAACTGTAGATTAGATTTTCTTGCTGAATTGTAGTAACCAATCTCACTTCTGGAATCCTCCGAGGGTCCAGACAAATTTAATTTTTCTACCTGAAACTTTTATTTCCTCATCTAGGAGGCAGTTTGCTTATTCTTCTTAATTAAAGTAAGCATTATTTCACTCGCTTAGGGATATCTCCTTGTTAGATTAGACAACATCACCTGTAATTTAGTGACTAATTAATGTTTCCTCAATGAGCTGTAAGAAATCTCATTTTGATTTCTACTTTGCCAATGAAGACTAAGTTTCACAAAATAGATTGAAAAAAGGCTCTGATTTGGACGCCTTCTCTAAATTTCCTTAGCACACTAAATCAATTGAAAACTAAATTGGAAGACAAAACTGGATCTTTTTCAGCTGAATTAGTAATTTTGATCAAATCCTGGCAATGCCTGCATTGCTTGACAATGCAGGAAGAGGTGAAACTGCAAAACCAGAAGAGAAAGTGGAAGGACAGATAGGGAAGTAAAGAAAGAGGAGGAACAAGAACCTCTGCTGCTGGCAGCAGCAAGCCACCAGATTGATCCATGAAAGCATGGCTTCATTTTGCCTGTTTCAGGAGTGAGTGACTCTTACACCGAATACTACTTTCTGTACCATGGACAGTGACAATACACATCATATGTAAACACCCAAGTAGGATAAGGATATGCAACATGGATGATCTTAAGCAAGAGCAAGGGTGGCTCTTGCTTGAGATCACTCACAATCAGTTTGTGGTGATTGTTCCTCATTATGTGTCTTCTAAGTTTCCTATAACTGGATGGGTTTTTACTTGCTTTAATTTACATGACCACACTGTTGATGCCTATGTGTAATAGTGAGCTTTTTTCAGCCAGTTAATCAAAGGTGTCTAGTTGAAGTGATATGTAGTGTTTGAGATATTCACAGGCAGCACACAAGACATAGGACCTATAGAAGTCATATGCTGTCATAGTTTGAGCCGCTCCCCCCGGGGCTGGGAGCTAGAGATGGTCCCAGGAGATGGGACCCAAGAGTTTCCCCTGAGAGACCAACTGCAGTTGTTCTTTTTTGCTCCTGTGAAATCAGATATTCACAACAGCCAGAAGTTGTTGGCAGAGTGAGAATGAGTGTGAGAGAGAGAGGCCGAGGGGGTGGATGGGGGCCTTCTTAACCTGGGGGGGGCCCTGTGCCCCCGCGGCCCTGGCTCGGCCGGAGTGTGTGTGTGTTGTGAGGGAGAGACTCGCAACCATGAGGTGAGAGGGGGGAGGTCTTCAGCCCCTTACAGAGGGCCCTCTTTCCCTCCCCAGCCAGGCTGCGGGGCTTGAGACAGTTTATAGCTGGACTGAGTACCCTACGGCCAAGGCGAGGGGGCTCTTTTTCTTTCCCCATTGCCCGGGGAGGTGGTAGTGTGAGCTCAAAGCAGGTGAGGCATTGGAGCTGAGCCAAGAGACGGGTCAGGAGGCTTGGTTGCCCGTTGAAGCAGTTGCGATTCGTTGCAAAAGCTGGAAGAACTCCAGGCAGAAATGGGAGATGGACCAGAGGGCTCAGAGGTGCCGACGTTGGGTTTGGATGTGGGCTACCGAAACTGAAAGCTGCAGCAGCTAAGGAAGAGTGAGAGAGCCAAACCAGTAGGTTTTTCTGGGTGAGGACTTTTTGGTGAAAACTATTTGGGGTAAAGGACTGAGCAGAGACCCAGAACCTGTAACCTGGAGAGTGAGAATGGAATGTCTTACTCCCTGGGAGGAAACCTTCATGAACCAGGGAGAAAGGACTCAGAGCTGACTCCCTGGACCTTTTGTGATGAAGATCCTGATGACGCAAGTTGTTTCCCTTGCAGCTCAGGAGGAGACCTCAGCATGGAGCTGAGGGCTGGTGGGGGTGCACGAGAACCCATTTTCCCTCATACCCCAATGAGAGAGAGACTTTTTAACTGAAAAGAGACTTTTATCACCCTGAAAACTTCTCCTAAACTGATGTGGGAGGGGTCAAGGGCTGGTAGGTTTATTGTTAGTACTGCGTATTTGTTTACTCTTTAGTTTCTATAGTATCTATTGTGTATAGTAATAAATTGCATATAATGCCTGCCCCCATACTGAGCTGTGTCTGTCTGAAAACTTCTCCTCGGTGTTGAGATAAATTGGGAGGGGGTTAGGAGCTTGGAGATCGGATTTTTTTTTTTTTGTGGGGTCAAACCCCCACATATGCATACATCAATACACTGAAAATGGTACTAGTGACTTAGACAGCTGAATCTCATTTTCTTTCTTGAAGAATATAAATAATATTCCTTTTAGAAATTCCTACTTTATAGGCTCATCTAAGTTTTCTATTCCTAATAAACAGGACTGAATTAATCAGTGAAGATGGAAAAGAGATGCTCAATAGCCCTGATTCTAGAATATGGGGTTTTTTCAACTGCCTGGAAAAATTCTAGCTAGGGACATGTATTTATGAACATACATATACCTGCAATATATATTATATACAAATATGCTGCGTGCCAAATCATAACTAAGAATCTGTCCCACTGTACTCATTTAGGTCTTTATCCAAGATATACATATTAGTGTATTTATATGGAACATGGTAGTTAGTTATATGCTTGAAGCTAATGTTATAAGATTGAGATCTTCCATAGTAGGCACTACCATCTCAGAATCTGTTTTGTTGAAATCTAAATTAGAATAAGGGAAGTACTGGACTGACCTATATCTCTAAAAAGCAACGTTTCATATAAACCTCATGTTAAATGATGGGGTCAAAGTTTTTCATGATATACTTAAATTTATCTCCTCTTAGCATCGAATACCAGTGTAAATTCCACGTGAGATAAAAACAGTCGCCCATTCCATTTCTTAATATGAATTTCAATTTCATATTTTCTGTGATTACATGAAGGAAGCTTAGAAGCTAATACATTTCTAAGTTTTTCGATATTTTAAAAGGCATGAATCACTTTCTTAGGAAGTTAGACACCCACTCCTGAGTTCATTTGTCAGGAGGATCTGATGTTCTGTGTAAATCATAATTTCTGTGAAGATGAATAATAATCTGTCTTCCTACTATGATATTTAAATTCCTCCTTTTTTCTCTAACTAAATAGTCTTTTAACATTGTAATTGTTTGGATGAATGCTCCTTTGAAATGTTTCCTCTTTATTGAGATTCATGCTCTACATCTTTAATGAAATTGCTGGTTAAAGACTTTATATATCACCATAATGTTATGTCACAAAGGTCCTGGTTCTATCAGGAATCCCTCATGGAGTTTACATAGTCACAAATGTTTTACATTATTTAATTGCCTTTTCTCAAAGTTAGTTTTACAGATGCAGATGTTATCTTTTCCAAGGATATACTTAGGGCTAAATCTTCCATTGGGGCCAAATAAACCAAAAGGTTATTACACAGTGCAAAAGAAAACATTTCCAAGGCACTAAATAATAGTATAGTTGATCTGAACATTAACAGAACTGAACGTAGTATACACAAATGGTTCCAATAAAAATCTGGAGGCATTTTTTATTATCAGAAGCCGTTACATTTGGCTGTATGAACTTCTCCAAAATGATGTATTTGTACTGTTGGAATAAAGCCATATCTAATATTACAAATGCACTCCAGGTGTTAGAGAGAAACGTCTTCTTAGGAATTTACCCAGAACTGCTAGAAAAAAAGAAGAGTTGGATAATTTACTGTGTTACTTGGACAGATGTTTAGGTCTGGTTGTTATGGAAGCTAGCAATTTTCATTCGTGCCACTGCAAAGGATATGTCCTCAAGGGTAGACAAGGAATTGCTAGCCAACAACTAGGCAAAATTAATTTATCAGGTCAGTGCTTCATATTGAGAATTAAGAGAAAAATGGGTGAATCTAGTATCTAGAACCCTTTATAGTAGCCTCAAACCTACACTGCAGCTCCAGTTCATAACGATTATTAAAATACAATAGGCAGGGAAAATTTGTGTGATTCAGCTAATCGTGCAAGTGTATATAAGGTATACTATTATAAGAACAGACTGGCATGGCAACTGTAATTTATTGCAAGTCTTAGTACCCTTGCAAGCAACTGAGTCTTTCAAGAAACCATCCAAGAGGACCTTATACATAAACAATCACTGTTCTATTATCAAATCCATGAGTGACTGCTAGAGGAAGAAGCTGACACTGTTATTCATATTTTTGGAGGAAAAAACACCCTACTTACTGTGATCATAAAATTCATAGTTAAATCTGGTTTATATGAGCTGCCTGTTTTCACTTGTATGTGATAGTCTCATATTTTTTTTCTCAGTGACTGATACTTTCCGTATCAGTTTCTTTATATTGGAAATACAGCCAGTCAAGGACATCAATACCTAAAATCAACATCTTATATTTTAGGCAGTCAGTCACCTAGAATACTGCATTAGTCAGTAAGCTCCTGCTGTAGTGTATTGAGGGTAAGGCAACAGCTAATAAAAGCCTTAGTAAGAACTGAGTCCAAAACTAAAGTTCAAAACATATCTCACATGAAAAACTCTCTATTTACCAAATACCTTCCCATTTCACTGAATTTCCTAAGAAAATTGAAGATATGCTTCCAAACATGACCGGAGCTGTCCCAGTTTAAAAATCCCATGATTTACTTCCCATCTAAATGGGTTCTATTAAGATGTAGCAATGGGGAGAAGAATACTGCCTAACTTGTGCCTTGATTTTAGGGACCTAAAACAGTTGAAGACAATTACTCATTCCTTGCACACACAGCCTAATGGTTTCCCTTTAATGGTACCAGAGAAAGGATTTATTCTCCTAACTTAGATTTCTAAAGTTAGGTGGACTGGATCTTATCTTGGGGATGACTTATCTATCATCATCTATTTATAAACATTGATTTTATTGGTGATGAACTATGCCTTAGAACAATATATTTCTTCCTATTGACAGCAAAGACAACTTCAGGTAACTGACTTTGATGTGGATACCTACACTATAAATTTGGTCAATGAATATCACCTTAGACATTATTCTGTCTCTCTCTTTTCAGAATACCTTGTACACATCAGCAGCACATAGTTTCCTGTAGCAGTGGACATTTTCTTTCAAAGGAAATTATTAGCCATTATTAGTAACATAAATTGCCATATCTGGAATAAATGCCAGATGAGCTCCCTAATGGTAATATTGAATCTCTTTGGCTAAGACAATGTTTCATTATGTGTTATATCCTAAAGTGGGTAGATGGGAAGTGTACCATGATCGGTTGGAGGTCAGGATGTACTGGTAGGAAGTAGGAGACACAAGTATCTACATACTGAAGACCGTGTTGAAGCAGAAAGCTCTGCTTTTCTCTTTCCTGTAACTATGACTACTATAAAAGGGGAACATCATATATCTTTCCACCTTTACGGAAAAAACCCAACATTTTGTGTAACCTGGTCCTGTCAATCTTCATTGGACATTGTCAGCATATAAAACATGTAAGGCATTTGAATGGAAAAACTGCTAAATCAGACCCTAAACTTAGCTGTTAACAGATTGCCCAGATGACATATTCCTGTTCTATGTCAAAGGCTGATGTCTAAATATAGTGATATCTGAAATATCTGCCAGTTTTGAGGATATCCACATAAGGTTACCAGGTTTGCTGAGGATATATGGGGAAATCTGTGACCCTCTTGACGTGAAGACTGGAGGTTACCTTAGGTCAACCTAAGGTCTGAAAGGTTACCTTAGGATATCTCAAATGCAAGTAGATGCCCAAACTGAGGCCACTGCATTAAACTGTACATCTCCATTGATTTGGGCACCCAGTTTGCATGTAGACACCTAAATCTGAGCATCTTAATCTGACAGATTAATCTCTTTACATTCCAAAGCAAAGAAAAGAAATAAAGGCATTATCTTCAAATTTAGATAACCTCCATACAAGCCTGCACTGAGTCTAATCCTAGATTCTTGTATCTTAAATAAACGCTTTATGTATGATACAGATTCTGTATTGAGGGAGAGTTTATAGTGTTTCTATTAAGAACTATGTGTTTTTAGGTGGTGACAATATTTGATTTACCTGCAAAGGTGATGCAGTGTGGCAGTGTTTACAGATGGTGTACATATAGAAATTCATTGTACATATTTGTGATTGCAGATTTGATCCAAAATATCATTTCTTTCTAAGATCAGTCTTTAAAAAACCTCCACACACTTTCCACTCACTATCAATGGGTGAGTGTAAATGAAAATATTGAGGGGAATATTATAGAAAGGGTAAAATTAATTTCTTTGCAAACATGAGTATCACTGATACAACTGCTTGAAAAGCAAGAAACATTTATAACTTTTGTTGGGGGGATACATTAATAAGACCAAATAAATCATATCTCATGAACTGCATTGGAATTTATTGAAGCTTAACTTTAGTTGGTGTTAGTATCACACATGGTGTGTGAATTCATTAAGGAAACAATACAAAAGAAGCTGGACAGTCACAGATTGCAATTCTAGGTGGAGAAGTTTGCTCTAAAATATATGGCCTTGGTACATTCTTCTTGCTCTTGGCAACAAACAGTATCATCATATGGGCTTTCTACCAAATTGATTAGGATTCAATTCACCATGCTTTCCCTTACTCAGCATTTGTACTGACCTTTGAGAGAAACTAATCCATCATTACCTATGCAAACACATTTCACTTGTCTGCCTTCTTGTCAAATAAATAAATAAATAAACACAAGTCCTGACACAAGGAATACTCCTTCTAGGAAATGATGAATCACCAGGAAATTCTTGCCTTATTGGTAGTCCTCTGTGACAATCATATGACACTTCTATAACTTCAACAATGTTAACAAATGCTTGTAAACACTCTATCCATCTTTCATGGAATTGCATTACTTTAGCACTTGTCTTTCCCAGAAGCATTCACTCCTATTTAACTGAGTATTTGATTTAGAAATCACAGCTGTCCTAGTAAATAGAAAAATCTGCATCTAAGCAATAAATGGTGAAATTGAGTAAATATCCACAATATGCACTCCACCACTCCAGTCAATATCATAAGCATCTGTAATTTAAACATAATCAAGTGTTTCTTTTGTCATCTTTGTTCAACAAAGCTTAAAATCAATTTTATCCATCAACGAGACAGTGAAGAATTTAATCTGAACAATTTCATAGTAGATGATTTTTTGAGTTTTTTTTTTTTTTAAATAAGTGTAATTAAAATCTGTCTCTAGACTCAACACTTCCTACAGAACTTTCTCTGCCACGGATAACTAGATACCTATACTTTTCTCATACAGTAATGTACTTTAATTTGCATGTTCCATTGAACTCCATTTCTTTGTATTTCTCAGTTGTATGACCAGTTTTCTGGATGAAGCTACATGGAGTTTTTTGGTTATAGAAGATTTTTAGGCTTACGTGACATTTACCACCCCAAAAATCCTAGGAATAGCAGAAAATGTTACATGTTTTGTTTTTTTCATTCACCATCCAGCTTTGCAGACCGGTGTCATATAAAACCTAGGTTCATGCAGTTATGTTGTACATGTGTTTGTGCATGAACAATGCTTTTAATTGTGCTGTCTCCAGCAAATTTTTAATCCAATCCTAACTTCAACAAAAAATGTTGAAAAGGTTTTAAAAAAGATATTGTTTCTGTGTTTTGTAAAAGTAGCTAATGGAGAACAGAGGAGGAGCCTAAAGATGCCATCTCAAAAAAAAACTGAATCATGCACAAATATCTTCTTCATGAGTTCATACTTTAGGGGGTACATCTCAGTTAACCTCTGATGCACACTGGCACATAACCCTAGAATTTTGATTCCTTGGTCATTCATGATGGAAGCTCTTTGGGATGCATAAGAGGATTTCATCTACATGGATGACAGAGTGAAGAAAGCACATAGTCCTGATAGAGGCTGATGATGAATCCAGGTCTGCAGCCTTCGAAGCTGTACTAACTATTGGACCAGATGTCACCCAGACACAGCCAGAGACATGTTACAAATACTTCAACTAACAATGGAAACTTCAATCAGTCACAAGACACAGAATTGTAGTAAATAGGTTTCACTGTTTCTGATGCTCACAGAAAATTGCCTTTATTTTCTTTGTGAAAAGCTTTGCATTTTTGCTTTCACAGAAACATGGGGTAATTTCCCTCTGTACCATTCAGGTCTTATTCATGGGAAAGGAACAACTTTACATCATTATGTTAGAAGTATATCTTTTCTAAAATGTGGCTCAGTGCTACATCTTTTGCATAAAATATTTACCCCTCTCAAATATTCAGTTTTTTCCCTCTGTCCACTGCCTTTTGTAACAACAAGTTTAAGCAAGTAGCCCCCACAAAGTTTTATGTATCAAATAAGTCTAATGTGAAGAAAAATTTTCATTCTCTTAAGGATCTTTTGGTTTTAGCTCTTTAAAGAGATACTAGGTTTTTTTCCTGTGCTAAAATAGTTAGGTCAGTTAAGAAACTTGATTGTTAACATCACTGTTGTACAAAACAAAGGCGACTGTTTTTCTGTCGTAGATATAACAAAGGATTATAACAACTGTATACTCTATGATAACAATATAAAAACAAATTAACTCCATTTATGTTGTCTATATTCTTTCTTTTGACCACGCACAAAACATTTCGAATTTTTTTCTTCCTGGGCTTCATGTAGGTATTTATTTTGATTACAGCTGAAACATTTTCCAACAAAGGGACATTCTATTTATTACTTTGCATGACCACCACCAACACAGTATTTCCATGTTTCACAAACATTAGTCTATTTATTGTTACAAAATCTAAAGGTGACAGAAAAGTATCATCTCCATTTCTACAGTAGTGGCCAAAGACCCCACAGTTTAGGTTACATCAGAACCTGGAACTGAACCAAAGACCCAAAGCCCCAGCTCAACACTTTCCTGTTAAGACTATCCTTCTAAATTTCCTTGCAGATTCCCTTTCCTTAGTTGCCATTTCAAAAAATGCTCTACAGCATGAAAGGATAATTACATAATCTTATTTACAGCTCATCAAGAGTTTCCACAACTTGAAAGGGAGCAACATTTTGTTTAGTATGAAGGAAATCTATTTCAGGTGTTTTCATCTTTCCTAGAGTTTAAGTCCAAGTAAAAATACTGTCAGCATTGCTGTGTGATAATAATCCAATATAGTTAATTATCTGGATTGTGTGTAGCATGATATGACTTCTAATAGAAAGAGGAGAGGGCATTGTAATAGATAGGCCTGTAGATATAGCCATCAGTATTATTACTTCTCAAAATCTTTTGTATCTTCTCATGGGTTTACTAGCCCCTCTGGGGTTGAAAATGGTTAGTTTCAGTGGGCTTCCAATGCAGACAGCCAATTGAAAGTCTTGGTAACGCCTCTACGAATTACATATTGTAGTAGCCGGAAAAGAAGACTTGTTGCACACAAGAAATTAGAGCCACGAGGTAGCAGAGGGACCGCAGGGCCCAGCAGGTCTGGGGCCTTTCCCCCCCCGGCCCTGGCCTGGGGGCAGGTGCAGCACTGAGGCCAAGATGAGCCCTTGGTCGAGATGTGCAGCAGAGATTAGAAGAATTCCAGAGAGCGAGAGAAAAAGTTGCCAGGAGTTTCCCAGCCGGCCTCGCCGCCTCCCCTCACCATGACCCTGAGTCGGTGGCAGCACGCAGCACACGGAGTGGAGTAGGCCTGGAGTGGGCCCGGAGGAGCAGCAGCAAGCTGGGTGAGCCAGAGTGTGCCTGCGTCCGGGAGCGGATAAAGAGAGAACAGCCAAGCTGGAACATTCTGGGATAGGGCTGAGTTAAACCCCAAGAATCCTGTGACCCGGAGAGGGGTGACTCCCAAACTTGGAGGGGTCTCCCCCAAAGACTTATCCCCTGGGAGGGACCTCCATAGAGCAGGGATAGAAGTCTTAAAGCTTTAACTCCCTGTAATCAGTGGTGAAGATTCATGGTGAGGCAAGTTGTCCAGCTTGCAGCCCACGGATGAACCCTCAGTGGAAACCGAGAGGTTGGAGGTGGGGGTAGAAATCCCCACACCTCATAGAAGAGAGAAAGAGAGAAATTTTCCAGCTGTGGTCAATCGGAGCTGTAGTCCTAGAGATAATAGAAGAAAAACTTTTAAGTGCTCCAGAATTAATTTGGAAGACTTGTAGCCCTGAGAGTGAAAAGAGACTTCTCCTCCTGGACTGATATGGAGGGAGGAGAGGTGGTTTATCATCATAGGAAAACTAGTGAGAATTGCTATATATATAACTCTTTAGTTTGTATTCTGTTAGCAATAAATTTTAACATTATCCTCATGTTGAGTCTGTCTTGCCTCTGTGTGAAACCTCTCTCACCTTTTAAAAATGTTGTGGGGGATCTGAAAAATTAGGCCAAAGTAAACCCATGACATACCCATACTCTTGTGATTGCATTTGATCCAAAGATCATTGTGAGACTGTTAAGACAAGGTCTTTATTAAGAAAAGAACATAGGAAACCACATTTGGAATATAGCCTTTTGTTATTTTCTTTCATATTTAAAGTTTACATATTTTTATCTATTAGAAATTTCTCAGGTATTATATATTAATAATGGTATATATATAATTATATATTATTAATAATAATATATATGCAGATATATATTATCATTTACCTAGTAATTAGATGTTTAAATGTGAACAATTTAATAATGTCCCCTTTTACAGTCAATGGAGAAGAATCTGCAGTGGATTATTTATTTGATCCTTCTTGAAATGAAACTTATTCGTGAAATGGTTGTACCTTTCCGTTGGGCAAATAAAAATGCTTTTGAAGACTCAGGTTCTGATACTTCTAGAGGCCTAAATTAGGACAGATTAACTCTATCCCTATCTGTACAAATAATTTTGTCTGATCTAAAAGAAATATTCTCACGTTTTTCCACTTCACCACTATTTTGCAGAACAAGATGTATCTTGGTACTGAATAGAATTACCTTTTTTGTACTGTTTGTTAGCACGAAAGCACTTCATTTTAGAGAAAAAATCAAAGGTATTTTCTAGCTATTTCAATTTTTTTATACAACATGTACAATGATTTAAGTAATTCTTCTGTTTATAAACCGAGAACATCCTTTTAATTCTGTCCAAAAATTATACACATCATAAATTAGCTTTGAGAAAGACTGTCCCTCAAATTGCATCTATAACATAGTGTAGATAACTTCATAGTTCACATCTATTTCAACAAAATTAAAAAATATAAATCCTTTAAAGAATGTACTTTTAGAGAAACACTGGGTTTAGATTTCATTGTCTTTCTGTGAGAAAAAGAAATGCTTTCTAACTCAGTACTTGGGTCCATCTGTCAGGCAATACTGAAATAAATGCTTTCTGTCATAAGCAGCTATGACTGTGGGACACTTCTATGTGCTAAGATGCAAGATCATCCAAGGAGATATGGTTTATACCATAATTATGGTATAAACAGTAATTCTTAGAAACAAGTAAATTATCTAACTACTTCTCAAATAAACTTAAAAATAATATTGCATCAGATAAAAGCCATCTGTTTCCAGTTATCACCATATATATTATATGTACCATGAGCACACACCTCTAAACATATTTTATAAATGGTATTACTACTTGTGTTATGCTTTCTGGGTATCATTACCAAGTAAACTATGAAATGAGTTTGTTAAACTGTGATTGAGTTACAGATTTCTAGCCTCTTGGGTAAATTTTTATGAATAGGTTTACCAAACACTGTGTTTTTTAAAAAAAATTATATTCATATTGACCATAACCTATTTATGTTAAGGAGCTTTATAGGTTCGTTACATTTGGGAGCCATAGGCAATTCAGCATTATGTTAAAGTATTTTATCTCTTTGCACTATCTGTCATAAGGTAGAATTCCATACAGGAAGGTGTGAAATTCCCAGAGATTTTCAGAGTATTGAGTGTTCCAAATAACTTAGGGCATTTGGGTCTTATTTGGTAAAGCATTTAGGGATGTACTTTAGCATTCTGCTGAATCAACATCTAAAGTCCGACTTCTCCTAAACTTTTTTGCCACTTAATTGTCAAAGGAAAGAATGAGTAGGGTAATTACAACTTTAAAAAAGCTTTTTGTTAAAAAATGACAGTACAGGAGACTGAGCTCCTCTAATAGGTAGTCACTTAAGTGTCAAAATTTAAGCAGGATTTCATGAACTTTCATGAATGTCAAGCAATACAGATCTACTGAGTTTGCTGTACTTTTAAGTAGCCCCTTCATCAACAGAAATAGGCATTTTGGTTTGGCAGAACCAAGTTACCGACCCTCTCCCTTTTCTATTTTTCATACAAAACAAACTATCATTGTAAGTAAGAAAACAAAAAAGCAGCAAATATCACTTAGAAATATTGAGTTCCATAATGAAAAATTTTAGTTAGAGGAATTTCTTTCCATAATAATTTGCTTTCAAGCAGGTTTAATATTAGTAGACATTTGCTTTGAATACTTTTATTCTAAGTGATATTTTATTTAACACATTCATTTGTCCTCCCCAACTTCATCAGCCTACAGAGTAATAAATACTAGATTATTTTCCTCCGCATAGCATACATGTAATTATTTTTCATTCACAGTTTGCTAACAATATAGGCTTTTAATGCAGCCTCCAAAGAACAACCTTGGCAGTTTATCTAGGAAAATCAGTTTACATGGCTCATGACAATAATCTTACTTATTTAAAAATTAGCCTTCGATTGAAAAGTTTAATTCCTGTAAACAACATATATTAGGTATATTTTAGCATAATCCATGTTAATTTAAACAGTGGCAAGGCAAGGACTGCAGACATACTGGAATGCTATAAAATAAATATTAAGGTTTACTCTCTTTTGAGAATAAGAAATCAAAGAAGCTTTTATAAAAAATTTAAATGGTCATTATTTGGCTCCAAACATAACCTTACACTCAGCAAAGGTTTTATCTTTCAGTACCAGAATTGTGATGAAGTCATTGTGGTACTATTAACATCAATATTTATTATGCTACACTTCTAAGGAAATATATAAAATTTAATAGGAGTAATTTTTCTATATGTTTATCATGATCATAGGCTTTTAAGTGATCTCATAGACTGCTGAATACAGTTCCTTTCTGTTACAGGTACCCCCATCAAAAATTTGTCAGGCCTCACAAGACAGTGAATTTGATTTCTAGTTGTTGCTGCTTCTATTGCAAGGATATACCGGAATTTTGCTTACACGTCACTGACAAACCATCTCCTAAAATTTCAGACTAAATTCATTCAGGACCAGTGACAAATGCTTGTTCTCATTCAACACCACCCTTTTGCTAAACATCTTTTTCTCTCTCCAATGTTTACTCCCCTGATGTCTTTGTAATGTAACTGTAATTCTTCTCCTAATCTTAATTCTGGTAGACTAAGTAAATTAAATTCATTTACTGTCCTCTTATAAAATAAAATGCTCTTCATCCTCCCGATAACGTTAAGAGCCATTTTTGCATCTCTTAATTTTAAAATTAACCCTTTTATAATATGAATGACCAGAAGTACACACAAGGGCTCCAGATGATGTTTCACAAGTACAATACCTTGTACTACAGTATTTCATAGAAATATAAGCTCTAAATACAATTGTTTCATCTAAGAATCTTTCAGATTCTACTTTGCTATTTATCAGATGCACCACATTGGTCATGTTGTCTCATATTAATCATCGCACCAAATCTTTGTCTGATTTTATAATTTCCAGCTGATAGTCTCAGTTTACAGCAGAACATCTTCCATGTAGATATCTTAGCGCCGTGTTCAACATCATTAAGTTTCATGACATTGTCACTGTTCCAGTCCTTAAGGACAGTCATATTCCTATTGTCTTATATATAAATGGTTCTTCCAATTTAGCCAACAACAAATTTCTTCAGAGTTTTCCTGTATTTTGCGTTTAAATTCTTACTGAAATAATTATGTAAGGTTAGTCTCAAGGGTATTCTTAAGATACACCATTCTTAACATTCCAGCTCTGTATTTCTCCTGATGGACCAGTTGCTCTCACTAATTTTTTTCAGCTCTTTACCAATTTTATAACTGAATTAATTCCCATTTTTCCACCTTGAGATATGAAATTCAGATGATAAAGTTTCCCCGTATTTTTTTGTTCGAGACTCAGTTGAGATATATATATATATATATATATATATGTAATTAGATTATTCTGGCATTATTTATATATATAAATCAATGCAGTATTTTATCTTATTTTATTTTTACTTTTTAGGTCTTTGATTATTGTTTTCTTCCTCATTTAATCCAAATCTTATAGAGCATGGCCTAGTGAGATGGCCTATATTGTTTTACCCGACTTCTTAACCATTCACTATTCTTCAGGCATATGATAATACTGCAGATTTTAAAATTATTCTATTCAAACTGCTTTTGGTTTCAAATGTCAGTTGTGTCAGAATAGTCAGTAAGATATAATTCACTTTTCTAGAGAAAACTGAATTTTAGAGCATTGCACTTCTTTAGTTTTATTTCTGTGTTAGCACTGGTAATTTTCATTTCTATACATTTATTCCTCTTAACCTTATTGCCTTTATTTCCACATCTAACATCAACTCCTTGGTGAGAACTGGGACATATTTCAGGTAAGAATAAATGGGCACTGATTTCAGATTTTACTTTCTTTAATTCTTAACAATATTTGACATGTTGCATCATCTGAATAATAGCTTGAAAAATTATTTGTGTTTTAAATATTTACATTGAGGTCTTTTTATTTCAGAAGTTGAATGGTTATCATACACTGCAGGTGTTTTGTTTGCTTGTTTTTTCTTTGTCTGATAATAATATTGTGCTTCAAGCATTAGCAAGTATATTTTGTACAGTATGTGCTGTCTTGTAGTCTACCAGTTATATGACGTTTTGTCTAATTATCAAATAACAGCCATTCAGCTTTGTAGATTTTCAGAGAGGATGCTTGTGCCTGAGCTACTTCCCCACAGAGAGAGCAAATTGCATTCTTGAGCTTCATTTTCCTGACACGTGCCAGATACCTTGTTTAGGATAAAACAGACTTTTTTTAAAAAATATATCTTCCTATTGCCTACACACTCTATAGGAGTAATTTGGTCCCATAGTTTCAACACCCCTGTTTAAGTGTACATTTACAAGGTTTTCATGTGAACTAGATCTCTAATCTTTTTCTACTGTAAATGGAGATTTACTCAAGAATACAGTCTCAATGGTGTTGAGCTGCAAAAATCTAGGTGTTCTCTTTAGAATGAACTATATAACTTCTGCTTCTGATCATGCTTTAGGCTGAGTTGCACAGTTATTTATAATCTGGAGAATAAACTAGCCCTAAATGACTGTTGGTCATGTATATCCAATGAGGTGCCTTCATATAGAATTGCAGTATTATTTTGCTTGATATAGCAATATCATTCAGTCATGTTCATGGCAGCTTGTTGCAGACAGAACAAGATCAAAGCAGAAAGGTTAAAATGTGTGGAATGCCCATGACAAACCCCTAGTGTCTGGGCTAAGCCTGAATAAAAAGGTCTGATATTTATTTTTATGTCCTGAGTAAACAAATATAAACTGTATACCTAGTTTGACAGAAATAAAGCGTACAGAATCATAGAATCACAGAATGGTTGATTTACCCACTTAAACCTTATTTATTTGAAATTGACTTATTCAAGAGCTCTCTTTTCCACTAGTGTTCTTACTTCTACTCCCCACAGCACGAATTTCCCATGTAAATTCCTATTTTAATACATTTTATTCTGATATAATCCAGTAACTCAATCTCTGATTTTGTCTGGGCTCCTGAAAAAGTTATTTTCAAACACTGTGTCTTTGAAAGTGGACCAAACTATCTTAACTTAAAGTTATGTGCATGTTTTTAAAGACAAATATAAGTTTAAGATCAGAAGTACAAGTAAATAATACTGAAGCTTCCTAGAAATAACAGCCAAATCAAAATTAGAAGAGTATAACTGAAACCCCCTGACTTTAAGATGTTTTGGGATGTGTGGGTGGTGGTGTTTGCTTCGTTTTATTTTCAAGAACAGTAAGCACTCCATTATGAAAATGTCATTTTATAACAGTCAAACGCAAATTCTTATCAAAGGCCATGGAATTGTAACCTATGTAGGGATTAGCTAAGGATTGCATTTAGCCCTATTTGAGATAGAAACCTTGAAATTTAAATTAATACAAAGATAGATAGATGTTACACTATATGTTATATGAGAGAAACTGAGAATTAAACAGGGTCTTGGAAGATGAGATTAGTAAAAACAATAGGTGTTTAAGATGTAAAGTATATTATAAATTTTAAAAAACATTTACTTTCGTTTCTTTGGATCTAAGAACATTTATTAATTATTTAGAGACGAGATAGTATTTTTGAAATAAACATGGAACAGAACATGTTTATGCTGAAAATAATTTCATTGTTATAGAAAAATAAAAGAACTAAAGAGCTCCTAGTACCAGTTCCTCAAGGATCATGACATACCATTTTATCAGTTCTTTGGGATTTGAGGAAAAAGAATAAACAATCAAATATACACTTTGATACTTTCTTGTATAAGAAGAGGTATTCCAAACTATAAATAAAATACACTTTGGATGAGTCTTCCAACAAAAATGGCCCCATTACATCCCTAACTTATAGACAACTCCTGAATGTCCCAGTTTGGTGCACTCGGGCCACAGCATATTTCCAGAACAGGTAAGTTGGGTTTTTTCCCAGAAGTAGTAAGTTGTCAAAAGAACATTACTGAAGAACAGTTAAATGTACACAGTACCTAAATGACAGGCAGACAACTCTAAAACTTTCAGACATTTACAGAATATTTTATTTGGAAAAACAATTACACTTTACAACACTGTATAAAATTGTAAAGAATAAATCAGGAAAATATACAGATGAGGAAGCTAAAGTTCTGCAAGTCTCACACGGATTATCAGGATGTTTCCCTATCAAGGAAAACTATTGCTCCCCTCTGCTTTGTGTTTAGCTAACAGAAGTTTTTCCCTGATAGGAAAAGAAAATTGTCTTCAATTTATTTTAGTAAATACAATTCCCTTGACCTCTAGTGTTTCAGGAGGGAGCAATTGTATCGATTTCAGAAACTGAATTAATGACAACAATTTATATGCATAACTATCCTTTAGTGCATTTCAGCACATTGCCATTTTTGTTCAATGTGTTTGCAGTGTCCCTTGTCCTTTGTGTTAAGCTTCACCACAGAATACAAGCAGCAAGGAATTGGTTCAAAAAATATTTCATGTTGCTTGGATAGTACTTGCTGTTAAGCATTTGGGAGTTCACTGTCAGGATATAGATTAGAAAATGCAAATTACCCCCAAAATATGTGTTCCTTCATCTAGAAATATATACTAAGTATACGTTTGCATATAGATATACAGATATTCTATGGATAGATAGATATAGTATGTATTTTATATATATATATATAATATATATTTCTATGTGTATACCACGTACGTATTTATATAACAATATATGCCAAGTGTATTTTATATATATATATATGTATATGTACCAATATATACCAAGTTTACATCTTTCTGGTTTTATAAGTAAGTTTCTATATTAAAAGATAATCAGATGATAGGGATTGACAGTGTGTGTTTCTTGCTACAGGAGAAAGTATCTATGTATTTATACAACTGGAAATTATGAAGAAAAAAATGACATAGCCTGAGGGTATTTTGGAAAAAGTACAACCTTTCACATTTTTTGGGTCACCCCACATTTAAAGTTGAAAAAAATATGTTCTATTTTAGCTGATGTAAACAATTGTTTTAAAATTCAAATAGTCGACGTTTGGGTTGGGTTTTTTTATGTTTTTCTCTGGCCGGAATGATCATAAGCATTTTCTGTAATGAACAGTTAGAAGTCAACATAAATTACGTATTTTTTAATGCAACCAGGTAGCTTAAGCTTGCAATAGACCCAGAAAGTTCATTAATGGTCACATATTTTGTGAATGGGGCAGGATCCTTCTGTTCTAATGACTCTCATTTGGCTTTATAAACTATAATCATCTCATTGTAAGTCTATGGCCACCAAAATCCCATCTGTATTCCTACTCTTTCCAAAACCTGGGGGCTTCTCTTCAGTGCTTGTCTATTTTCCAAAGAGTTTGCAATTTAAAAATCCCACAGAGATTTCCAGCATCCTTTCTGAGCTCTTTAATCTTTGCCTTTTGACTTAAAAGAGACAATTTTGTGCCAGTGATTACTTTTCAAAAGAGATTAAATACTGGTCCCTAAAATCATATTACAATTTAGCCCTTTTTTAGAGTGGAAGGAGTCAAAAAATCTCAAAGCATTTGGCCACAGCCCAGAGAAAATAATTAAAAATTTAGCATCGAGCTAAGATCCAACTCTGTATACTGGTCATGAGTAGATAGTTTTTCATACAACAGGCACCTTTGGAAGAATCATGAATACTTTGAAATGCTGTCAAAACATTTACGTATCTCAGCCTGTTACTGAATTCCACAGAATAAGAATTATATTTCACTAGGTACTATATCAAGACTCATTCTTCCTGGTTCTAAATATATGACTAAGGTGACCATTTGAGGAGATAAGTTATCTGAATTATTGTTACTGAGAGACAGGCACTCGTTATTAAAATAAACACCTTTCCAAAGGATTCAGAAGTACAAGGAATGTACAGATATGCATAGATTGTTTCCATACAGTACCTCAAGTGAGATGAGATGAGTCACTAGTCTAGGAATCATCATGCACAAACACTCTGGTTTTAAAATATAGATTAATTTTTAAGATAACCTCCAAAAATTGCTTCTCTGCTAAAGACTGTCCATTTAAAGTAACGTGCAAATGTAAGCTATGATATTGTGAAGGAATCAAGTGAAACAGATATTAGACTGGTGCACAAAAATAAGAGATATTCCAGATCTAAAATGAAGTATTTAAATAGATATTTAATCAGGGCAGTTAACCAGTAATGACACCAATTTATCAAGAAGTGGAAGCACATTCACCTCCCCCACACCAAACCCATTGTATTTTGAAAAAGATTGATTGAGTTTATTAAAAAAGTCAACACTGTAATTTAATTATTATAAGACAATGTCAAACAGCTTGTAAATTCTGTGAGTGACAGAACTATGGTCCTTTCTCAAGCTAAAGCCTGGTACAGTTAGTAGACATTTTCCTCTATAAGGAGTACATGATTGAGCACTGCATGAACAAATAGGAGCTACAAATCAGGATAGGAAGAGGAAAAAACACATTTCCCCCCGCCCCCCAAAGAACATAGGAAAGTACTGGTGTCAATTTTTTTAAAAAGTATTCCAAAAAAAAGACCACATAAAACTTAAACATATATGCTTAGCAAGACACAGTTCTCATTCTGAGGCTCATTTTTATACAGATAACCAAAATTGGGTTTACAAGACAAAATCAGCTTTTCTGAGCCAAATATGTTATGAGATGGAGAAAATTGGAATTTAAAAGAAATAAAAGACTTCACTTTACTAACGAGTCAAGTAAGAAAATAGATATACCTATAGAAATTACAATAGCACCAAGTCCCTCTGACAGAAAATATGAAGCTATATTAGTGGGAAACATAATTTTTAAATTTCAATTTATTGCTCCAGTGACTAATTGGCTGACATTATTTGATCCTTTTCTCCTCTATGCAAGTTAATTAAATCAGAATTACATATTTATTTGCACATATCTCTCTTGTTACAGAAACACTGTGGTGACTGCTTGACTCCTTCCTCGGTGTTTGTTTTGTTTTTAATACCATTTATGATCACAGTATAGTCCTGTGACACCAGCAAGAACAAGCAGCACAGAGACTCATGCAGGATTCTGACAGACAGATGTATTCAGGACCAGAAAAGAGAGGGAAAACATAGATTACATCTGCTTGACAAGGTATGAAAAAAAAAGAAAATCTGAGAAAAAAAGTAGGCCAGAATTATCTTCTCCTCTATTTAGAAACTTTCTGTAATGTTTTATAGTTTGCAGCATGATATTCACAGAGATAACTGATAAGCAATGCTTTTAGAGAGAGGAAGTAGCTAAGCAACTGATGTTTATAACAGAGGTGAAGATCTGTGAGCTTCTTGAGATCATTGGCTTGAATGTAAATTACATTCAGTGCCTCAAAAAATCCCAGTAATTTCATCATTAGTGTTGTAGTTTTAATTAAATAGGAAGGATTTTTAGTGATTTTTTTCATACCATCACGAAATTCAGAACATGGGAGACTGCCCCTCATCTGAGTTGGGTAAGGAAAGACTGTCCCCAGTGTCTTGGGACCTACCGGAAAGGTGGATCCCTGAAGTGGAGCATCCCGTGAACTCAGGAGACAAGAGATAAAAGGCAGGCATGTGCCAGAACTGCTTTCTTTGTACCTGTTCTTTGCCTGTTGGAACACCAAGGACTTTTGGAGCCTTTTCCCAGGAACTGCTCTGCCTCACCTGGGCCATTTTTTGCCTCAGCTGCTCCATTTTCACATCAAACCAAGGTCGCCCCGGCCCAAGTTGAGCTGTCTCAGCACGACCAGCTATTGTTGCCAGCCCGGGAATTCCCCTCTCGAGAGTCACAGCCGTCTCAGCCGAAGTCACAGCCACAGCCACTTTCACCGCTGGAGACCAGCACCACACCAGGTCAACCCCAGACCTGCCACTGACACCCACATGGTTTGCTACATCAGAACCCACATCACCTCGGCAGCGCAGGACTTTTCCTCAGAAGAAATATTCTTCAAGGTTTTGTTTTAACCTAGGGAGGAGGGGGTAGCTAGGTAATATTTTCTGCTATTTTTTTTGTTGTTGTTTCTTTCCTGTACTGGTGTGGCCTCATCTCAAGCACTGTGTGCAGATTTATGAGGAATAGTTGTTTTGTTTATCTTGGAGAAGAAAAGGCTGAGGTGTCCTCATTGATGCCTACAGCTTCCTCAGTGGGGGCAGCAGAGCAGGGCATGCTGATCTTCTCTCTCTTTCTTAGTGATAGGACATGAGGAAATGGAATGAAGCTACATCAGGGCGAGTTCAGATTGGGCATTAGGAAAAGGTTCTTCACTGAGAAGGTGGTTCATCTCTGGAACAGGGTTCTCAGGGAAACGGTCAAGGCCCCAAGCCTGTCAGAGTTCAAGGAACATCTGGATGATGCTCTTAGGCATATGATTTAGTTTTAGGTAGTCCTGCAAGGAGCAGGGAGTTTGGCACAATGATCCTCGTAGGTCCCTTCCACCTTGAGATATTCTATGATTCTATGACTTTGAACAATTTTAGATTGTAATTTTCCTGGGAAACAAAAGGTGTTTCCTATTCCACACAGCTGAACGGGTGTTATTGAACACTAGAAACCTCATTGATGATGACTAAGGATACAGAATGAGCTCTTTGAATACAGTCTGACACAGAGTAAGCTCTAAAACCGCCTCAGAAAAAAGATTAGGAAAGACACTGAGCAGGCTGAATGGCTCTTTCAACCCTTAAAACAACTGGACTGCTGCTAAATTTAAGATAATTTGAAGTCTAATAGCTCTTGGCAAGAAGTTTGACATATTCTCCAGCAATTACTGTAATTTAATTGTAGTTATCTTACAGTATTAAAGTGTACTAGGCAATTTCCTGTAATAAGCTTGATTAAGATACCTCTCATACATCTAACATCAGTTTTAAGTCTGCTTTAGAAGATGAATCATGCCCCACAGAACGTGTTTCTTTTCATTGCCTGTAAAGAGTGTCCAGATGATTAGCTCGTAGGTAGAAGATTACTTCATAGACAAATATATTTGGCCAGCTGAAGATTATCCTTCATGTCTACTATACATGTTTGGACAAGAATGATTCTCAGACTTTGAACTCATACTTTACCTTTTTTTCCATTTTAAGGAAAATCAGTGTTACACTGTAACACAATTTCCCGAAGTAGGAACTTCTCTATTTGCAAACATAATACTTCAAGTCCCAGAA
Organism: Pipra filicauda; assembly: GCF_003945595.2. NCBI lineage: Eukaryota > Metazoa > Chordata > Aves > Passeriformes > Pipridae > Pipra > Pipra filicauda. The sequence goes on along the minus strand of NW_024104365.1, from coordinate 2,105,901 downwards.
TCATAAGGTATAAAAGTAGTCTCAAGCCACAAAGAAAAAAGGGCAAAGTTAGGGTATGAGTCACATGGCACACACAGGTAGTAGCAGCAAACATAAATCCGTATTAGAGAACTAAATAATCTCTTCTGAGCATTAGATACTTGAGCTCCTGGTTTACCCACTATATTTCTAAAGAGTAAATTTTGGTACTAACTTAAGCACAGAACCATTAGGCAAGTCCTAAACAATTTATTTAAATATCCCAAGTCTTCAGAGGCCAGACTGTTTTAGTTGCAGTAAAGCACTAAGGCTCATAAAGTCTGATGGAAAAATAGAATCATAGAAACATAAAACTGTTAAGGTTAGAAAAGACCTTTAAGATCATCAAGTCCAATCATTAACCTAGCACCACCTCCACGTTCACCTCTAGTGCTATATGTACACATTTTTTGAACACTTCAAGGGATAGTGACTCCACCACTTTCTCTGGGAGTCAGTTCCAATGGTTTACATATTTTCTGTGAAGGATTTTTTCCTAATATCTAAACCTCCCCTGGTGCAACTTGAGGCCATTTTCTCTAGTCCTGCCACTTATTACTTGGGAAAAAAGACTGATACCCACCTCACTACAACCTCCTTTCAGGAGACCCATAAGGTCTCCCCTCAACCATCTTTCCTCTAGGCTAAACAACGCCAGCTCCCCCAGCCACTCCTCATAAGACTTGTGCTTCAGCCCCTTCATCAGCTTTGTTGCCTTTTCTGGACTTGCTCCAGCACCTCAATGTCTTTCTTATAGTGAGGGGCCCAAAACTGAACTCAGTACTTGAGATATGGAAAGTCAGTTTGTAATGACTAATTATTCACTGAACCATAGCAAAATTCCAATGTTGACAACAGCAAGGATGATATTTCTGTTTAAAAAAGCATCTATGCAGAAAGCTTAATACGAGTTTCAGTATTCTTCTAACAAATACCTTTCTCTGCCTATCAAACACAGTTATCAGCTAGACTATATAGTAAGTAGAATCTCTTTGTTGAGATCATTCTTAAATTTTGTGTTGATCCTTTTTTCAGCTGAGTTGCAAATCATTAGACAGCCTTATTTAGAAATGTCTATGGTCTTTGTTATTAAGCTCTTAAGATGAGTATCTTAAGGTGCTCTCTTGTCATTGATTTAGACTGAGTGAAAAAGGTGTGCATTGAACTTTTGAAAAAAGTATTGTATTAAACCAGATGTGAGTACAGGAAGCAGACTTTTGTTAAAATTCTCTCCTTTGCATTTATTCTTGAGCCTGAGGTGAAACAACCTTGTTAAAGGTTAATTTCCCATCCATCAACTCATGAAGTTACCTGAGATACTTGAAATTCTATTTGTCATGTTTCTCACATTGTTATCCGTTTTATCAGCTTTCTAACTGTTGTGGTTTTGTTTCACATTTTCTTTCCAGAGGGATAGACCTTTGACAAAAATGTTGATATCCTTAATATGTAGAATAAGAATAAATGAATGAGGCAAAGATTGGGTTTGGTCCCTACACCATTTGTACTTTACATTCATGGTGACAAAGGCTAAACCACTGAAAAGCTAGAAACTGTTTCTATTAGAGATATGAGGCACTCTAGAAAAAGTGACGGAGAAGAACTGATAGGCACTTACAAGCAATAATTCAAGAACTAATATGGTTCATAGATATCTATGACAAATGACACAGATCTAGTTAGTAATGCTAGTTGCTTTCTGTGGGTGTCTAACAGACAGAGAACACTTTGATAATGGCTCAGTCTTCTCTGAAAACAAAACGGTCTTCTTTGAAATCATTGTGGCTCATTTGCTCCAGGATTTTTCTATTCCAGCATGAAATTGACAGAAAATCATGAAAAAAACCCCCAAAAATAAAACAAAACATAAAACGAAAGAGAACAAACAAAACAACAAAACAAAAACAAAACTAATCATAACCCGTCCCCCCCAAACATTAAGCACTTATGTTTTTCTTTTCTTTCAGTGATTAAAACTGGCCCATCAGCTCTTCTGTTATTGACATAAGTTTGGTCTACCAAGGCTTCAGCAGCCTAGGACTATGCGTTATTTGTGCAAACAATAAAAGCTAGACTGAGACCTCTTTGGAGCTTGCTACGAAATTAAGGAAAGTGGTCTTTTAAAAATGAACTACTTTATTAGCTAAAATTATTTTACTTCTTGGGTAGCTATGTTATCAAGATTTATATTTATCACTTGAGCTTTTAAACTGATTATTTCTAACATGTTTGCACAACAGATGAAAGTATGGTCTACAAAATAGCTGACATAAGACACTTGAAAAAGTGTCTTATTCCTTGAAAAGGAATTAACTCTAAGGCAAACGTATCATGTTATTCCTCTGGGAAATGCTTTGTTTTACTGTTGATCATCCACATATTTCATATCAGATATGCTTCTGGTAAAAGAAGAAAAATAACATTTTCAATTTAGATCTCACAAGCCTGTCTGCAGTATGGCAGAATATGTTACACACAGTGTATGTAAAAATCAATAGTGGTCTTTTTCTATACTTCTTTATTGTACTACAAAGAAATTGAATCAGAATTTCAGAATTTCAGAACCATTTCAGACTCAAAGTTGCCTCTTGTCCCGGTTTCTCTCTGAGTCCAGAACTCAAATAAAATATTCAAGGCCAACATTTTCTAAATTTTATGACCCATTGTTGATTGGTAATAAAGATAGTAATGGGAAAGGAAAGAATGTAGTACATATGAACCTAATAAGTATACAAACCTAATAAGAATACAATACACTTATAGCACACATACAAAGGAAATGTAATTCACGCAAGGCATCAACAGAGAATAAGCAAGAGAAATTAAAAGCAATAAAAAAATTGAATTCTTAAGTGTGTAATACCCCAGCATTATGTACCATCTTTCTATATTTGGTGTCATGATTTTCCTGCCTGATTATAATACATTTGTACTTTCATACAGGGAAAGTTACATGTTGAGACAGAAACATAATTTTTACTATTAGTGAAAATATTATTGTTTAGCTATTATTAAGGGAACCGGTAGGTTCTCCACTCCTTGAAGTCTTTAGATTACAGCTTCTTGGAATATATGCTTTAGACAAACACATTTAAGAGTTAATGTTAATTACTGATAATAGTATGTAGTTAATTTACATTATAAGTATGAGAGTAATGAACTGTTATGCCCTTCTCCTATTTTCAATGCCACTCATGATTTTAGAGAGACCCGCAGTTTTCTTTCATCTCTCACTTCCCCTCCTTCCAATTTTGTAGTGTATTTACTGATTGCTTGTGAAGAAGACACACAATAGCTTAGATTGTCTGTCTGCCTCTATGAATCTTATTTAGACCTTTTGCAATGGGATTGTGGAAACAAGTTCCCTAACTACACTCATCCAATGGTTTGCACAAGACCTTTAAAGATATTTTCTGCTTTGTTCTCCATTCACTTCATAATAATTCTTAGGACTTCATTTTCTTGCATGTTCATTCCTACTGAACACTGTCAGTTTTACAGAGCTACCTATAAATATCTTAAGAACTACTTCCTATCACCAGTCACTGAGTACTGTGTGATCCTTTTGCATCTCTCAACCATGAGAATAATTTTTACTATTAATAAATGTGTTCACTTCAATACTCATGCTTTTCTTGAAAGCTTTTATCAATATGGTGAACAGTATGAACATCCAGATCCATAACAACCTCCTAATCTTGAAAAATTAATCATTCGTTTCCTATGTTTTTAGTTGTTCTCAGAACTTCATTCCCAAACTTTTTACAAATCTTTAGTGGGCACTGGTTGGGTTTTTTTTGAAAGTCCAAGAGCACTCTAGTAGATCTTGTGAGTCATGGATTAATTTTGCAAAAGGCATTTCAGCTCTTCCTCAGTGTATCACTTTAGTCTGTCTGCTTGATAATCCATTCTTCTAAACAGCCTCTACATCTTTCTTAACAAACTCATCAGGTATTTTTGTTTCAGGATTTCTTTTGATGATTCTTTGTGGCAGTATCTTGGCCACTGCCAGGATAGTTTCAATCTTTTTTTAAGTGTCCACGTCTATTTTTTCCATGAAATGCTTAAAAAGTCTTGGGTGACTAGCATGTTGTCCTGGTTATTTGGTATAGTTCTTTTGTGAATCTGGTATGTCATATCTTCCAATGACATTTTCCAATTTGAAACAAAATCTCTACTGCTTTTCACATCTCATTTGGAACTTCCTCCAAGCTTGGTCTTATGTGGACCAAGGAATAAAAAAAAATCCTTTTTTTATGCTATGGCCATGGATTGTTCAAATATTCCCTCAATACTTTACTTGTATATTGATCTTAAAAAAAACCAGATGCAATTAGAATGGCTAGTAGTTATTTGGAAGTGAATTTTATAATTCTTCGGTTTAGAAAAGATTAAAAAATGTATGAAAATTAGGGTCAGAATTATTATTTTACAACAGAAATGTAGGATACTGGCATACTGTGAGAACATAATTGTTTCTAAAAGGCATGTTCTTGTTTCACAATGAAAGTTGAAAATGTGACATTTTCTCTTAATCTATATGTAATACCTCACACTGGTAGTTAACATTGCAGTCCAGCACACACAAACTAGCATTTTTTGATTCAAATACTTCTGGTGGAGAAGAAGAAAATGTTTATCTCTACATTTTACACTCACCCCTACAGAAGCTACCAACCCAAAAGAAGTTGTCAAAAATAAATTAAAAGCACATTTCAAGAGATGAAAATTCACCAGAGTATTCAAAGAAAATAAAACATCAGAGAAAACCCTCTCACTTTCTGACTCACCTTCAGTCCTGTCTAGTTTAAACAAAACTTGATGTAGGTCAAAACATTGAAAATTCCATTCCCAGTAAGCTTCACTTGGGTAAACAGAATGCTTGCCTTGAATATTTTTATTATTTTCCCCTCATGTAGTATATTCTCCCAACATGCAAATATATATGGGTTTTTTTTAATAAATCTAATATGAATGATTTTATTTCAGCCAAAAAATGTTCTGGTGTTATTTGAATACTCAGGCTTTTCAAGGTAATAATAATAAGAACCTTATTTCTTACTCTTATTTTAAAAATGTCTTATCAAGTAATTTTGCCCCTTTTGCATTGTGAGAAAAGCTGAGACTAGGGTCTAGCAACAGATATGTTTCAGCTCCTTTATATTGCCAGGTAACATAAAAATCTGTATGCATAAATATGTCAGACATTGCTGGTTTTAATAATATAATGGGAAAAAAAGAACAAGCAGTCTCCAGTGAACTTGTATATGCATAAGCAGATTTTCAGAAGTGCTAGCCCTAAAAATTGCAGTTTGACAGACCTACTTATGTGAATCAAATAAGTATTTATTTTTCAAAGGTAAATTGTGAATATGTTATCTCTGACAATGGATGTGCTATGGTTCAAAAACAATTTCTCACAGGAGCTTTTTTGCTGCGTTCATACTAAGGAGCTTTTTAGCACAAATACTTCTTTATACCTCCGGCAGTAGAAAAGAAGATGGTAAAAATAGAGCTTGCACTGTATTTAGAAAGTACTATGTGAGACTACAAGACCATCTTTGTTCACAGAACTATGACACAGATACATGAGATTTGAAAGATGTTACTGAAGTCAATTAATTTAAAATAATTCTAATTAAAATTAGATTGGTTATGGTATGCAAGTGGGGAAGTCAATTTTTCATGTCCATGATTTTTCCTCAGAGACTACAGTAATTCTGCTATACATCATTACAACTTTGAACACTGCTGCTGTTTGATGAGATCAAACAGAATGATACAGAATGAAACAGAACATTCTAAGATGTAGTATGGCTCAATAAAACAGCAAAATATTTATATAGTTTTCAAGTGAATGGGAAAACTGGTTCAGAAAGCTCTCGAAAGTTCTTCAAGTGGTTTTTTTTAAACATTGAAATATTATTTAAAGCATACAACTGGGTTTTTTTACATATAGAAAAAAAGAAATGCTAAATATTTTTTATAAGATTCCATGGAACTGTAAAAGCAGGTTTTACCTTGACAGATGAATGTTTTGTAAATAACTACATGAATTTAAAGCATCAAACCTACTCCACTAGTACTTTAAACTGATAATTGCTACTGAGACAATATTTGAGGTTCATTCCACCACATCTTGGACAGTTAATCGGTCTGTCTTTCTTTAGTGACTGTAGGGAGACCTAGACTTTTTGCATTCATCTGAATGGCAGGGACAAAGCCCAGAGCATCTTTGTCTGACCTCAGTGCAGGCACCGCTTTAAGCAGATTAGATGGGAGATCTCCTGAGGTTCTTCTAAACTGAACTGATATCCAGGTCTAGAGATGTAACAAGAAACAAGAACTAATAGTGTTTGCAACAGAATATACTACGGAAAATTACATATAGCTGAGACAAGCAATTTAAAGAAACCAGCTAAGCAAAGTGAAGAAACAATGAAGAAGGGAACTGCAGCAGCCAAGCAGGCAACACTAAATTACTCTATAACCAGTGGATTGTCTTAAAGAAATTCTTAAGGTGGTCACTTAGAACTTTGGGGGCTCCAGACAGAAATGACCACCAGAGGTCCTCAGTGAAAGCCCTGAGACACCTTATAAGGACAGGTACATATGCTAATTAGTGCTGGGAAATGTCACGAATACATAACAGGAATGTGGGGAATGAAAATGAATAATCATGTAATGCTAAATAAACTGTAGTGAAGATACCTCAGCGTGCACTTTGGCAAAATGATTACCAGTGCACCCAGTGCAAACTGAAGAATGCCTGCCTGCTAAAACTCACAAATTGAGTCTTAGAGTTTTCTTATAAGTGCCGATTTTAGGCAACGAAATAATTCCATGGTTCTGATTGAAGAATGATAGTCCAAACCACATTATGTGAGGTTCTTTTTACACTTTGATATTTATTATGCTTCGGTTTAGATTTTTCACCCTGAAGATGGTCCTGTTGATCCACAGAGACATGAACATCAATATGAAGGGTGGCTCCTCTAAAACTGGTGTTATTACAGCATACATTGACACCCAAATGAGTGTATTAGAAACAAACACTGAGAGTAGATTGGGAGGGGTTTAGGGCAAAGCATCTTCTAAACCATCACACACTTAGACCATATTGGAAGTCATTATAAGCAGAGGCTTTGAGTTCTTTTTTGTCATCTAGATATTGCACAGTCGCAATTGAACTTAATTTGGAAAAGTTTTGCTCCTGAGATTCAGAAAACAAGAAACAAGGTAAATATCCTAGAGATTGTTTATGAAGTAATTAAAATATCTAAAAATACATAATTCAATACTTAGTAATATGATAATCTGTTTTTAACAAATGTGCAGCTATTTCGATGCTACCTATCAACACATATCACTCTGGTTCTCAGAAGACACATTAAAATCCTATAATGTCTGTTTAAATGAATGCCTGTATACAAAACAGTGTGGTGCACCATATGACAAATTTTTTCCTTGCTAGGCAATAATTCATTGTGTCTATTCATTTTAAACAACTACCTCTGCAGGAAATGAGTGATAAACAATTTATGGGAAGGGGACCTGATAGCTATCATGGTCCTCCAGAAAATATGCTTTAATCACAGGTTTGTTTAACAGTTGCAGTTTATAAGATCATAAAATGAAAGCAAAGTATTCTAAAACAGAATAAAATGCTGTTATACAAGGCCATTATTTTTTAATTCTTCCCCTTGTGATTCATATGTAATCTTGTAAAGCACAGGGCAGAAAATAAGCTTTTGTCTTCAATAGAATGTTCTAAGTTTAATGAATTCTGTATATGGTTGTTCCCTCTTTTCTTGTGTATTGTTATAAAGATAAAGTGGAGTGTTCAGATAAAAGTTGAAAACCTATTGTTACTTGAGAAACTGTAGTTTTGCAAAATTTGTTTGGTGATCTGATTCAGTGAAGATTTTCATAGGTTGAGTTACTGACAATATCTAGGCATACACACGAAACACACCTAGATTATTGTTTGTTTGTTTGTTTTTTTCCAGCGGGTTCTCTTGTTCTCTTGTGGTTTAGTCTACATTACAAAGTTTGACTATTCTTGTGCTGAGTACTGAAGTCCAATACAGTCAGAACACTAACTGGAAGTGCAGCACCTCAGCACCCTTCACCTTGGAGGGGTAAGTTCTATCTGGGAACCATTGCTGCTGGATGTTTGTTGGTGTGCATAGGTAGGCATTTTCTTTTCATATTACTATAGGCTTATGCAAGATTAAATGAATTGTGAGTTTAAAATTCTAAGTGTCTGAACACTCCTGCTATTTTTGGTTGGAAGAAATAGCACTTCCAAGTGTGTCAGGCCACATACAGACAGTCTAGAGGTATATGATTTCTTCATTGACTGAAAAGGAATAGATTCTCATCTTTATATGTCAGTTAAGTACTGAAGTTAGCTGAGGTGAAACTGAACCTACATAACTGACACAATTTTAATCTAAATTACTACTTTTTTTCTTTTTTAAAAAGAAAGGGTAGATGATGCATTGATAGGCATAAATAGTCAATTGAAGAGTAGTACAGATATTATTCCCGTTCAGTTAGTTTTCAAATATTACAGTGTGATATCAGATTTTGATTGGTTTTGATCCACACAAAAACGTTTTTTTTTTAAGTTTTTTAACATGGAAAATAACAATAATTTAAGTGACAAGTTTTTTCTTCAACATAGCCCTCATTATTTGTAATAATTCAGCCACTGTCTTAGTTCCCTGATACAGAGGTTGTGTTTATGTCAGCTACTTACGCCGTGCACTACATATTCTATTATTACAAATTATGAAGTTATTGTATTAAACATTAAGCTTAAAGTGTGTTCCATCTGTCTATGGCATCCTTTTTGATTTAGCAAAACAGGATCATCTAAAGAAAGATATACTATGTCATACTACACAGTAGGCACTCTAAAGAAGTCGGAAGCACAGGAGAGGACCTTTCCCAAAGCTGCATGGAGCCCATATTGGAAGTTTGCTATGGTTAACGATAAAGGAATATACAGAAACTTCCAAAATTTATACTTCTTGGCATCTGAAAATCCCCCAACTTTCTGCAAAAATTTACAGCATAAATTTAGGAGGAAAAAACTTTCTTTCCTTGTCTACCCAGAGAACTACCCACTTCAAACAGTGCCAAAGAGAAACATAACAAATCGCTTGTTTTTTCCAGAGTTCTATTTCTCCCAAACCTATCTCACACACAGCTGCTTTCCCAATTGTCACAGTGAGACTCTCAGATTGCTTCTCACTCAATCCTTCCTGACAGAGCAGACACTAAAAATCAGTCTTCTTGCCCTTAGACAGAGAAGAAAGCAATCCATACTTCTTTCTTTGAATGGGTGATGGAGAGAAGTTATTTTAAAATAAATTAATTAAAATATCTCAAAAATAAAGATAATTAAAATAATAGCTTATGTCTATTCGTGTCACTTCAATATCAGTCATGTCACAAATCATGGAAACCATCAGTGCCACAAATCATTAAGTCACACTTAACTGTACTTGACTTTTATGGCTGACTGCATTGATAATATCTCTTGCCATTAGCTGAAATGCCAGTATGCTGGGGAAAGCAAAGCTGTTCAGTAGAAGGCTATCACTGAGCAGATTGTGGTTACTACTTTCAAATAACTTGTTTTCTGAAAGTCCTGTTCTCCTCTTCACCTGGATTTTAAAGCAAACAAACAAATAAATCCTGTCTCTCAATTTTGTACTGTCACACATAGGACTATCAAGAGGACGAGACAGAGCAGGGGATGACTATAGTGGAAATTTTACAGGTGTTACAGAAATGAGAGTCTATCATGCCAGTTCATTTAAGTTCCATTTATACTCAAAGTACTTACCAAGAAACTAAAAGTGAACAAGCCCTGCAGGGCCTATTCAAAAGTATTAGCAATAAACCAGCCCCCACTGTGTCATTTAAAAGTTACAAGTTCTAATTTCATGTGGGAGTTATCGGGAAAGTTTGTCTCTACTGTGATTATATCAGCCTGATTTTATTCCCCTTGTCATACAAAGTCTCCATCTTTTTTCATGCATAATTGGTACACATCGTGGGTATGTCTCTAATCTGCACAATTATCTACCTACACTGCTTTTCAATTAAAGGATCACAGTGCACATGGTGATAGCATATTCTTGAAAAGCCACAGTCTCTATATGCAAGTTAAGAGTTTTGCTATCAGAAGGGTGTGCACGGGTTTTCAGCTGACATTTTGCCTTTGGTGTAGCTCAGTATGTACAAGAAATATGAAAAGCAATCCTCAGTCTCTTTCACTGGCAAATATTTAACTGAACAGCTGGGGACAAAAGTTTTGGTGGCCTTGGCTCTGAATCGAAATGTCAGTAGTAGCACTATAATTCAGCGTCTATACCTTCCTACACTTGAGAGAATGAAATCTGAGTATTACCCTTATAACAAGACACTTTAACATTTACCAGTGCATACATGGACACAACAAATAAACAAACAGCACAAAAATGTTTGAATTATTGCAAGAGGTTTTGTGATTTATTATGAGCTACATTTTCAAAGGTCAAAAAGCTATGCATACTGAACACAGAATTAGAGACCGTGTAGTACTACATGTTAACCAATTAAAGCATTTTTAATAATATATATTTTGACTTCCACAGATGAAGTCTATATTCTAGAAAGTCAGTAATTACATTTTGGAGGAAAAAGATAATGAATGCTGTTTAATTTTTCTTCAGAAAAAAAATGCTTCTAAATTTTTGTAAGTCTAGCAAAGAGAAGGCATTCCAAACAAGCAGAAATTGCTTTAGTGTCATCTTGCTTTTTGTTTGTGTTATCTTGAAGAAGAACCCCATTTTTATCTATGACATCCAGCTCAAGATTGCTTTTGATTTCACTTGCCTAAACAGACCAAGAAAGCAGGGTCTTACCCACAATTAAGCACATCAAAGTCCAGTCTATGAACACACTCAGTATGAATCCACAGGGAAGGGTGCGTGGAATCCCATCTATTTAGTCATTTGGGTAATCACAGAGACATAGCCACTGTCTTCCATGCTCTAGCCCCTGTTCTAACAACTGATCTAAGTGGTAATTTGCTTGCTTAGTCCAGTGTTGTGTACATGAAATTATTAACTTCCTAGTTTTTGATTTTCACTAAAAAAATACCCTTCTGTAATTTCATTTTTACCTGTACATTCTCCTCACAGCCATGTACTTTGTGGATTACTTCAGTTTCTGTTGTGCAATGTATCACACTTTTTCACTTTTCATTTCACTTTTCATCTGAGCTTCAATGTTTCTTCTGCTTCACATTACCAGGAAAAATCTCTTTCTCCTTCTTTCTGGGTAATCTGAGTCATAATTGTGCCTTTTTTAATAAATTATTTTCATTTTTCATTTTGCCTTCTCCAGTATATTATTTAATAAATTACATACCCATATCTTAACTAGGTCTGGATACTTTTAGACTTCAGAGAGTTAAAGGGAGTCTGGGATGTTAATATCACAGTCATCATCATGGCTAGGCTTCACAAACTAAGATTTGGGAAGGACTCTACCCACACTTGCAACAAGTACGCTGGTGGCTAAAGAGGCCAATGTGAGATAGACATGTCCAGTTGCAAAAGGTACAGCAGAAAGACTCCTTAGGTGATATCGACAGGACATGGTTCTTTCTACGTTGTCTTTTCTCCTCGAGAGTGATCCTGTGTGCATTCTCAAAAGAAGCAGAGCGTTATAGATGGTGTGTCTCCAGACCTCCCAATTGGATGATTGATATGGCCAAGGCTGAGATGTTGTTTCAGGGAGTCCTTGTATCTTTTCTTCGGAACTCCTCTCTTGCGGCAGCCGGTGGCAAGTTCACCATAGAGCATGACCTTAGGGAGGCGGTACCCATGCACAGATTGGACTACTATGTGACAAGAAGGTTTAGGTTTCTACTGTCTCACTCCTATTTGGTTTATTTGTCATGAAGATATAAGTAATTCTGTCGTGATCACTCTTCTATACATTTCTTTATTCAGCTGCGTTGTTGTGATAATTTAAATAATGAGTTTATTTCCCCACTCCCTCACCTTCTCTCATAAAATTTCCTGTTATTACATTCTCCTGCCTATACATTTAGCATGGACTTTCTCTACAAGTCATGAAGCAGTCCAATAAATTTTATTTTCTCATACTAACCCCTTCACCTATTACCAATGTCAATGCTTCTCATCTGCCTTTTTAAAGAGACTTTATTCTGTTCATCTGAATTAAAGTAAAAGATTTCAATGCACTGTTAAACGAAGGGCAGATGCTTTGAATATTCTTCCATTATGAATCTTAGCAGTAAATTCTAATGTATTAATTTAATATCACTCTGTGGCCCAGAGAACAGACATAGATTATGTAGATAAAATATGCATAGTTACCATGTCATCCTCTGCAGGTTTTTTTCTCCAATTTATTATGCTGTATATTTTGTCATATATCACCAGGCAATGAAAAAGGAGTGCTTTAAGTTTCTCCTTGTAGATGCCTTAGTAAAGTAGATTTTAAATCTCATAATTAATTCTTGCTGTTATCTCCTTAAACCAAGTATTAAATAAAGAAAAGCAATCCAAAGTATATTCTTTGTCCTAGATGAATAGTGAGTCTGTACAAGGTTAGATTCAATTCTGTGCCATCAACATCTAAGTACCTGGAGGCTGACTATACACAAATTATCTACGCATCTATCACAGTCAAAGGGCATCTGGGGATCTATTCCACTTCTTTAGTAGAGACATATTGTGTAATTTGACATGCTTGACTGTCACCACAGCTTATTTTTCACATCTGATGTCTGGCATTGGGCCACAATATACAGACTCATTGGCTCAAAGGACTTCAAAAACTCCAGATTCAGGTGACCAATTTTAGGGATGGAGGAGCAGCTTTCCAAACTCTGCTGTGCTGTAGCTGTCTAAAAAGTAAGTTATTATGTTAGCATTTGCCTTAGGTTCCTGGTATGTTCCATGGGAAGACTAGATGTTTACAGCTGAAGAAGACTATTCCTAACTCAGCAGGACCTCAGTATAATTCAGCCTGTCTGTAGTATATGCTTGCCTATATAATTCACCCAATTAGTGTTATCATATTTCTGTCCCTTTAATGTGCCATTCACATTTGATTCCTTGCTAAACACTCCCTCAGACTCCGTGAATTATTTTAAATTAAATGATTCTTTATCCTTTATTTTCAAATGTCATGGTTTTGCACCTTTATTTCCTGATGAAGGTGGCAGAGCAAGTCTGGTTTACCACCTATCTCACAACTTAGTTTTGTGACAAAGCTCTCAGATTTGTGTCTATAGCAAATATGATTAATGATCATTTGGTAAAACTATCTGGGTTAGTGAACTTGCTTTTTTTTTGCAAAATATCACCTTGAAATGAGTATTCAATATAATGACATAACTAGGTTTTAATTGTGTATTTACATATTTTAACATTCTCACTGTATATAGAAAATTGTACAGATATAAACATTCTTATATCAAGTTAAAAATAGAAAAGTCCTGCAATCTACAGAAAAAGTCCCAAAACCAATGTGCACAAAAACAAATACTCAAAGGAATATAAATGAAGCAATGAAGAGGCCAGGGTCATGAACGTTAAGCTTGCTCTTTTTTTTACTTGTCGCAAGAAATAATTATTTACTATAAATTTTTAAGACTGGTATAAAACTGCTGTGACAAAGGTAGAAATTAGAAATCAAAACGAATTGGATAGTATTGCTATAAGTATCTGTGATACAATATAAATTTCAACTAAATATAATACACTTCTGTTTAGAAAGGACTTTGTAGTCTGATCTTAACAGAAAGATGACATCTTCATCTTTTCACCTGATGAAGTTGGCAAAATTTATGTTTTAATCATCACCAGAACTCTAAAGGCAACATTTATTGATAGGTATGAATTTTTTTAACTTTCGCTTTTTTTTTTAGAATATGGTCTGTGAGTTCATTTTGACTCTCATCTGTCATGTTTTGGCCCAAGTAATATTTCCATCTACAGGTAATGATGAGGTTGCAACTAGATTTTAGATGCTGACTCTTATCTGGGCTCACCTTGATTGGAATTAATCCCAAATACATTTAGCTGCAGAATTACTAACCTACTTTAAACCTATCATCAGGTTTTTTATTTTATAAAAAGACATAGACACACTTTTGGAGAATGATGCAACCAATCTGAAGATAAATGTCTAAAATAGTTGGGAGAAATACTAATGCTCTGAAAGGGTCTATTTCTTCCCTATGACTATAAAGCAAGGCTATATGACTGTGGAAGGAATGCAACAGACAATGAAAGGAATTCTACTCATTGACATCCAACTGTAAGAGTGCAACATAATTCAATGAAGAACACACTGAAAGAATTGAGGAGCACAGGATAGCATTTATGTCCAAATATAACTATCTATTCTAAACTAGACATCTAGATTTGCTCTGTAGACAAAGCCACTAAGACTTTCCATGGCTTACTTCTGAGGTGGTGTTTCATGATGTGAAAATATTAAAACAGATGATGGTCTCCAAGTAATTTTGAAATATGGTTATACAAAATCATACTGGTATGGACATCTAGGTGATTGCTTTGTCTTTCAGATTACCCAGTTGATTCTAACCATGGCTAGTATCAGGACTTGGCATGAAGTTGAGTCAGGGGAGGTTTAGATTGGATATCAGGAAAAGGTTTTTCACCCAGGGAGTGGTTGAGCACTGGAACAAGCTCCCCAGGAAAGTGGTCATAGCACCAAGCCTGAGTTCAAAAAGCATTTGGACAATGATCTCAGGAACATGGTGGGACTCTTGGGGATGGTCCTTTGCAGGGCTAAGAGTTGGACTCATTCTTACCCCTTTCTAACTCAGGATATTCTATGATTCTACGATTCTAAGTACTAATGGTAAAATATTCTTGGCGTAGATCAGTTTTCTTCTTCCCCAAGTCAGTGAACTATCTGTGCTTTCCTCCTTTTTCTTTGAGGAAAGGTAAAGGCTATCAGTGCTGCAGTGTTCCAAGGAATGCCTACATTGCTGCTACTTTTCAGTTACTTAAGGAACATTAAATCTGTTCCCCTTTATTATAATTTAAACGGAACAGTGAAAAATAAACCAACAATGTCATTTGGAGTAAAATAGGTCTAAGTCTAGGAGTAGGTGTAGGCAGAGGTTTAGGTATGTAAGGCTTTTTATTGTGTGACTCATATTTAAGTACTTTTACTCATACATGCACTCAGTATTCAAGTCCCAGTTTAGTACTATCTTGAACTGGGACCTGAATATTAAGAGGTTCTCCATGTGAATACTTTGCGTAGCAGATTTTTTAAGGCAGTGATTGTCATTAAAATACCTTTCATCACCACTCAATCTCTGAGAAATTTGAACTTCTTCGGATTCTTCAGGGCACAGTTTAAAAAAACAAAACAAAAAACCCACAACCTAAAAAAAACAACCAAACAAACAAAAAAATATGTCCAATAAGTTAACATAACCAAGACTGATTCCTATTTAACTCATGTTAGCTAATCCGATTGCTTCAAATAGCCAGTTGAGTGTAATGCAAAAAGAAATTCCAAAATTGTATACTTTTATATAACGTGGAGCTTCTATTCATGTAAAATAGTTCCAGTTAATGAAAGATTTACTATCTGTTTCAGGCAGCAGAACAAAGGATCAAGAGTAAAAAATTAGATTAAACGCTATGTTTAATCATCATACTTAAGAAATTTCCTAGACAATATAAGAGTATGAAGTCAATATTTGTGTGTGGGTTATGGAGTACCACTGTGTCCAACAGAAGCATAGCTAGGTAAAAATTTCTGTTGAAGCATGTGGAGTGTGGTGTCCATGTTGAAGGTAGCATATGGCCATGTAGAAAGGGACAACATTCTGTGGGAACAAGTTAAGCCAACAGCACCTGCATTCAGTTAATTAGGATCGAAAAGGAGTGTTTTGGCCTTGACTGGTGTTTTTGACAGAGTGTTGTGTTCCCAAAGCGAACACCGCTTAATGGTCGGTGTGGTCTGCATGTTTTTCTGTGGCTGAAAACAGTCAAACATGATACGAGTTGTGAATGTGTGGAATCGAAACATCAGTTTAGCAAGATCCTGGGAATTCTGGTTAACTGAATTAGAAAATGAGGTGTTGTTTACAAAGGAACCGTAATAAAAGAGAAAGGTGGAAAAGATAGGTGGACAAATCCCGAAATCAACTTCTGTGTGGTGCGCAGCTCCATTTCTTTCAGAATCCATATTTGCCATACATTCATAAATAATGAAAGTTAAATTTTCATACTAGATTTCCTGATCTGATCCACTTTGCACACAGGAATCTGGGGGAAAAAAATCACATAAAAGACAATTTCTACAGATTTTCCCAAGCCTATTGAAGCCCCAGCATTACAGATTTGGCCCAGTGTTTCTGATTCAGAACTGAAATGTAACTTATGCACTGAGACAGAGTCATCAGAAAACACTAGAGAAGTAATCAAACCAATTTCTTCAACACAGTAAAGCATTTTTTTTACTCAGGTACTCAGATCATCTGATACTCTGATTATATCCATACAAAACCAGATAAAATTGGCAGGTTATTTTTCAATTTCCATTTTCAGAGTTGATTTTAAGGAAATCTGAGAAATGTCATTTAAATTCTGACAAAACAGGATCAGATATCCCCAAATTTCATTTTAAAAAGTGAAGGTTTTGTTGAATACAGTGTAGCAATTAAATATTAGTCTACTTAGGGCTTCCATATGGAAAACATTGTTAAAGGGAAGTTTGAGATCTGAAAGAAAGAACTACAATGAATATTTGCAGCACTTGAACACTTACAACATCAATTGTTTATAACTAAAGCAGACATGTCATGTCAATAACAAATAAATATCAACAGCACTTCTGAGGAAATACCTGTACATTAAGATCTATGGATTAATGTGTATCCATGGTACTTCACTGTCAGAAAAGTGTCTTGCTTATCACACAGCAGAGCTACAAGAGAAACAATAGAAAACAAGGCCAAACATACGAAAAGACTTCTATTTGAAAACAGAAATAAACACAAAAGAGCCTTTTAGTTTGAGAAGGCATGTCTCAAGCAAATCTCACAGCAGTAGTGAAAGTGCTCATTTTCCTATGATAAATAGTTTCTTGTGATCTTCTGAACTGCATCACCAATTATCAATTTCCTACCTCCTATGGCTCCTGGGATGAAGATGCAGACATATTGATCAAAATGTCACTAAATCATCAATTGGCAAGAGATGTCTGGGTTCTAATTTCAACACTTTGCCCTTTTCATCAGATTCAGGGGGATGTGGGAAAAGAAAGGAGTTTCCTACAAGGCAATCATTTTTCTGAAATAAACAAATATATTCTTATTCACTCCTTCATAAATAAGCCAAAAGGTACAGTTTGCAAAAATAAAATCTATTCATAACTTGTAATGTAAAATCTTACAGGAGATATACAAGAGAAAAGAAATTTTAAACAGTGCTTTGTGTGATTTTGTATTTCAAAAAGTTAAGAACTGCAACAGAGTTTTAAAGATATGAATTACAAGTGATTAAACAGTGGGAAAAATGTGCTTTGACATCAGTGTCAGAAGACAAGTACAAAATGTAACACAGCCTTCTGATAATGTCAGACACTGCAGACCTATAGGGTCTAAATGGAGTCCTCTCATCGTTAGCAGTCCTCAGGGCTTCTTGATCTGCCTGGAGACCAACTAAAGATGGCTATTGCTCAACTTGTTTTAGTTTTAGCTTAGCTTTGTACAAACATAGTACAATGCTTTTTTGTTAGAATAATTTTAGTATATTTCTGTAACTAGCAAATTGTTAAAAAATAGTATTTATTCTTTGTAGCTATAACACCATGAACTGCAAGAGTAGTATATAAACAACCCCCAGTTAGAGCTGAGCATATTCAGTTATGGAATCCTACCCCCCATGACATTATTTTCACTTCTTGCATAGCATCTTGTTGTCGGAGAACAGAGAATAAGGTCAATTGCCTGGCCTGTTTTGAATGGACTATTGTTGCGATACCTCTGATAGGAAACTTCCAAACAGGTTTGGGGGACCTTCAGTGTCCACTGAGAACAAAGCAGTATTTACTCCCATTGTGTTGTTAAGACAACACAAACACAATAAACACTAAATTGAAAAAGAAAAAAACCTAATAATACAGGCATCAGATAATTCATTCCCTGTAAGTACCTTAATTTTCAATGTCTTAAGTACCTGCTGTTCGTCAGGTGCTTCACAAAACTAATGAACTTAACTCCTCTTGTGTAAACTCTTGGTGATAAGCGCCCCAATAAGAAGAGAGAAACAGTTCAGAGGCCAATTCATCCTGTCCCAAGAGTTGTCAGTTCTTTTCATTGTTTATGCAGAGAGGATATGCAAATAATTGAGACTGCCTGCCTCTGCTTGAGATGATTACTTAGGTATCATACCCATAGCAAAGAGCATTCAATATCAAGCTTCCCCCTACATTCATGACAGGTGTTTCAGTGTGCTTTTGAGTACCACTGAGTGCATTTTATTTGAACACTATAAAAAAGTAAAATAGCTTTTTCAAAGCTGGTTAATTGTAAATTTTATTGTTTGTAGCACAGGATCAGTATCAGCTATGTCCTTTTCTCTATAGACATAGGGCAGAATATATTCTTTATCCCAGAGAACTTTTAGTACTTTTTACTACTATTTTGCTAAACTTACTGAGTTTATACTTCTGGTTTTCAAGATTTTTTTTTTTTACAGACCTTTATCTAATGCCCTGGAACAAAATGTTTTTCAGTTCTGATGCTGTGGTGTAAGCGCTTGAATTTACAGGAAATAGTGTGACATGAAACTAATTTTTGTATATATTGTATCAATAAATCCACCCATGAGTAAAAATATGCCTGAGTTAAAGAGTTTATATCAGAATCTCAATCTTCCCCATATTCAAAAGTTTCTGACATAATCTTTCAGAACAGTCTCATCACTGTCCTGAATAACAGTATCATTGATCTGGAAGCATTATGAAAGCTGAAGTTGCTTTAGATATGTTGTGGTTTAACACCAGCAGGCAACTAAGTGCCACACAGTGACTTGCTCACTCCCCAGCCCCTCTCCATTAGGATGGAGAGGAGAACTGGAAACAGGTAAAACCTGTGGGAAATAAAATAGTAATAATAATAGTAGTAATAATAATTATGATTATGAAAAGGAGAGAGAGAGAAATAAAACCCAAGAAAGACAAGTGATGTACAGTACAATTATTACTCACTGACTGATGCCCAGAACATCCATGAGCAGCTCCCCCCCAGCTTATATGAGGTTCTATGCTATGAAATAATCCCTTTGGCCAGTTCAGGTCAACTTCTGGCTGTGCTCCCTCCCATCTTCTTGTGCACCTTTTTGCTAACAGAGCATGGGAAACTGAAAAGTCTTTGATTTAGGGTAAGCACTGTTTAGCCACAACTAAAGCGTCAGTGTGTTATCAGCATTATTCTCATCCTAAATCCAAACCACAGCACTGTACTAATAAGAAAATCAACTCTTTTCCAGCTAAAATCAGGACAATATGAGAGAGTGAAAAAATAAAAGTAGCAGAGCCAGTCAGGAACTATTAATCTGTCAATTATCTGCTAGCAAATATGAAGTCAAATTCATACTATTACTAGAGTGACATTATACAGAAATAAAAACGATACAAAGTTCTGTCTATAAACGTAAGATATGGAAGAAAGATTACTTAATGTTAAAAAAAATTTACTATCTGATAAATGTTCATAAAATCACCTATCAAATTTAGGAATTTTCCAACTATGATTTATAATTTCTAAGTGCCAAAAATCATTTCTGCATATGGAGCATTTTAATTCTTTCTGCAAAACTTCACGCAGCTGTAGTATGAATGACATTTAATTTGATACAAAAAAATATGATTTTTTTAACAGAAAAATTAATTTAAAAATTCTACTTATTAACAGTAAGTAATTATAAATATGAGAAGCGTACTAGTAAAAGAAATGGGGAATATTTAGTCCACATTTGAAAAAAACCTTGTATGCACTATTTCATTTTTCGTTATTTAGTAGTCTACCCAAAAAGACTTCAAAACAAGAAAAATACTTTAAGGCAATTTCCCTGTTATTACTTTTACACAATAAGCTCAAATTGTACTGCTTTATATATATATATTATTTTATGAAGCTGGATAACAAGAGTTTTAACAAGTCTCTTCATTCTCATATTTGTGTGATGGATTCATATGAGAACTTTTCAATGGTACAAAAAAGAAGTCACTGACTGACTTAGGCATACTTGATACATTAGTAAGAAAATACTAAAAATACTAAAGTGTTAGAGAATATGCCCACTGTATTCTATTAAATTTCATTCCCTGTTTCCTTCCGTAATGATTTTATTTAGTTTAAATTGATTATTTACTCAGTTTAGAAAAATTACTCCTAACAGTAATAAGCTGCAGTAAATATATTACTTTCAGGTAGTAAAACGCATCCTCAGTAAGCCTTTTCTCATTTAGCCATATATATTTAAAAGTACTATAGATCACAGATTATCAAAGGAGACCGTTTTGAAGTTGTTTCTGGTTTTGAAAATGCATATGTAAAATACATGTGAAATCAAAATGCAGTGGTTTTACAAAATAATAGAGCTGCTCTTTGGGGTTCCAGTGCTTTCCCAAAAGATAAGGAAATAATTTTGTGTGTCTTGATTTTATTACTTCATCTGTTCCTTCTTCATTTCATTCTACTTCTTTTCTCTTTTTTATTGTGTTTTAGGAAAAAAGTAATCCCCTTTGTATTATGTGTCCAGAACATTTACAGATGTTTTCAGAATTCTTTTTACAGCACCTTAAGGATGAGAGAGTTTTTTATTTCTGCAATTTTAAAAACAATTCTTTCAATATCTAGGAGATATTCTGCTGATCAGATTCAAACAAGATGAATAAAAATACTCCCTCTGTGGCAGTGACTCACAAGTTTTATCTCTTAACTCAATAAACTCAGAATATATCCTGTAAGTTATTGAACACTGGTGAACTGTATGCTATGAAGCATTTTCTCCTAGTTTTATACTATCCAGTTTAGAGATAAGAAAAGTTCAATTTTATCAACCTGGTGATTTTTACTTTATTTAAACTAAACAGTATATTTGAGAAATATAATGTTGGAAAATTTGGAGACTTACCTACTCTTAAAGACTAGCAGTTACTTACAAGAGTGATAAGTAAAATGGGAAAGAGGGCTGACATATCAAAAATGAGTGTATATACATATATATATATACATAAAAATATACATAAAATATCACTTTACAGTGGGTCTTAAACCTAATCATGGAATACTATTTTAATTTCAAATTTAACCCTGTGTAAAAACCTGCTTAGAAAGTGATATTTCGTGACAACTCAGTATGCTAAATCAGTTCATAAAGGATGGATTTTTCACCTCAGAACATTTTGTGAATGGAATTTTGTTCACTAGACATATGTATTAAGACAATTAACTTATTCAGCGTTATCTATGAAATACTTGGTACTATTCCTGAATAGTAGCAACTCAAAAAAAGTCTGGCAGTTATATAAGTGCCTGAAATTCTGGATGCCTCTACTTCAGTTTCTGACTATATGAAGTTTCTAAAGTGTATTACTGGGTTTTTGTCCTTTGTCCATCGTGCAACAGGAAAAAAAAAGTTTCAATACACTTACTACTTTCCTATTTCAGACCAATTATGTCAGTAACAATTACAGGCTGGTAAGGCCCACCTTAATCCCTGGGAATGTGATGGAACAACTAATCCTGTAAACCAATATGATAACCTTCTATGATGAAGTTATTGGGAGTGATGTGGGCACCAGCTGAAACACAGGAGCTTCCCTCTGGACATCGGGAAACACTTTTTCACTGTGAAGGTGACCAAGCACTGGCACGGGTTGCTCAGGAAGGATTGTGGAGTCTTTATCCCGAGAGACATTCAAAAGCTGTTTGGATATGTCCCAGACAGCTGACTCTATGTGGCTCTGCTTCAGCAAGCAGGTTGGTCCAACAGACCTCCGTAGGTCCCTTCTACTGTGATAAAACTGACTAGTATAGCAGTGGAAGAAATTCTGTTTATATTAATTTATTTCTCTCCTCCCAGCTGATATCCGTGTTACACCCAGCCCTATTTCAGTCCATCAAATTTCTATAAAGGTGATCATGTCTAGAAAACATTGTGTTTATATCACAAAATGCATTTGTAAGTCTTCCTTTTATTCAGGTCTGTCCAATTCTACAATTAGATTTTGTCAGAAATCGGATAGTCTTCCTAACCCTTCCAGTTAAGGGTTAGCAGAAAAGTTCTGTCTAGTATATCTCTCACTGTGAGATGAAAGGTGAGACGATCCTGTAGATACTTGAAGGATAGATTACCATTGGCTTGTGGGTTTTTTTCTAACCACCTTTCACTTGACTCCAGGTCAGGTGGATGAAACTGAACTGGAGGAAACACTCCAACAGCTAACCACTGAAGAATAATAATCATAATAATAATAATCAAAATAATAATCATAACAATAGAACTAGAGTGGAGCTAGACTGCATTAAAATCCCTCAAATAATTATAGTGCTGGCCCTGGAAAACAAATATTTTTCTCTACAGATCTTCTCTTACCAGGCCACATTACTTGCTCCATAGCAAAGTAGCACTCCACAAGGGTGAAAAGAGTGGTTGCTGTCAGGCTCAGGGGAAAGGTTAGATGGGGCATGACTCCCAATCTTCTGTGACTAGTAGGCCAGAGTATTTACTCATTTTGTAAGAGCTCTTTAAGAAACATGTTTATATTACAGTTCTTGAAATGAAGATTAAAGTACATTTTCCTTTTACATTAATTTACATATTTAACCACTGCTGACCTGGACTGGATTAATGAAGAGCCCAACAGATAGTGGCAGCATGTTCTCCCATTACTGGCCTCTTGGACCACCCAAGGATTCTTCTTATAAACCACAATAGTCCAAAAGATCTTTTAATCCAATTTTAGGTATCCTGTAAATACATAATATTTTTTCTACTGGAAAGAGATGAGTAGATTATCATGCATCTGCTTATTTTTATTTATGAAAATCTTAACTGTACCTACTCCTTGACTGTACACTTGAACTCATCTGTGAAAATATAGTGATGTATTTACCCAAGAGAACCATTTACTTTAGTCTCCTTAAAATAAACATTACAGGAAGAACATTGGTGTTTTCTCACTAAGAAACTTACCTCATTTATGACATATGCTGTTTCTATATGATAAAGTACTGTATGCAAGATGTATTGAAACTGAAATAATAATGAATTGCAGTCTGAGTCAAATTAAAAATGCATAGCTTTGTTATACCAGAATTCTAAATGTAATTGTGCGTACTCTACATACTCACAGTGTGATAGCATTGGTGAAAAATATTTTTTTCTATTATTATTTCAAAAATTAGGTTTACAGATTTCAAAATATAGACTATATAGACCTTTTTTTTTTACTAAAAAAAGTCTCACTATTCTTTCTGGTGGATAACTAAATTGCACAGAACATACTTTTCATTTGTAAGATGACTTTCTAGGAACAAGTAACTGTAACAAACACTTTATATGTGCTCAACCTCCAAGGCACTCCTGTTTTTATCTCATTTCCATTTTCCTCTCTAGCCACAACAAAAAGAGGACTGATGCATTCTATTACTTGGTAAAAGATGTGTGATCTCAGCACTCTGTTAAATCCTCTTTATTGTCAGAAGCTTGTTCATTCCACTGAAAGACAATGAACAACTTTGCAATTTTTTCTCTGTGTGCAATAAGGGGAATGTGTCACACAGCAGATGCTTTTACTAAATCTCAACAGAAACTCCCAGAACTAGCTCTAACAAATTTGCAAAAGAATCTGAATCTATTTTTTTTTTCTTGTCATTGTTCTACTTCCTTAAGCAATTACTAGTGGCATCACATCTTTGTATGAAATTAGCAGAAAAGATTCACTCACATCTATCTGTGCATTGTTGACCATCTCAGTGATCCTTTTCCCAGTCCTTTGAGTAGCCCTGTAGACCTGAGAAAAATGTCATTTTTTGATGAGCCTCTGTAGAGCAGGTTACAAAACCTATTTCTTCTCCTTCCACAGGCACTGAACAGTAATCCATGTGTCAACACTTTATGTTATACCAAATAGCACCCAAAATTGCTGACTGCAGAGAATTATATGGTTTCAAAAATTCCTGTTACCAAAAAATCCCCAAAACCCACTCCCAAAACTCCTGAAAAAAAAGGCTTTGGATGGGGTCTGGCAGTGTCAATGTACTTCATGCTGGCAGGAAGAAAGCCTAGTTGGAAAGGATTCACCAGGGAATCCTCAAGGACTGGCAGAAGTTCTGTTTCCTGTTCCAGAAAGAGGATAAAGGGAGTAGTGAGTTGCACTCTTCTAAAGACTGAGTTGTATTATTAGTCTTAAGAATGTAGGAGTTTAAATAGTTGGACTTGATAATCTTGGAAGTCTTTTACAACATTAATAATTCTATGATTCTATGACTTCATGACCTGTGTAAAAGAGTTTAGCAGGACTGCCTAGACTTGAGCAGAGTTTTCTGTATTGCTTCTGCTGGTGGTGTCTATAATAGGGAGACTAAAGGACCAGAAGATCTACTGTAGGACCAAAAGATGAAGATGGATGGCGACAAATAGACCAGCAGTCTTCCACTCTTCTTTTCCTTACCATGTTTAGAATTATAAACAGGGGATTACTGCAAAGCTTTCCATCATCTTTGTAGCTACATCCAGCTTGCAGTGTTCATCAGGTATTTCAACAGTAAAAGAAGATAAATTATTTTTTTACCTGTACCTTTTCACAGTCTCAAAAGAAGTATTTTCCATTCAAAATTACCATTTTAAAAACAAAACTGGTGATGGTGTTCTTTTTAACCTAAAAAATTTTAAATATTCATTGATGCACAAGTCAAAAGACCCTGAGGTTACCACAATAAAAAAGAACGACATAGCAAAGAGAATTCTTCAGAGCAATGCTTTCTTCATGGAATAGTTTACATGTTTCCTTAGGCATTTATTTTGGTTAGGAGGACAAGCTTAGAAGTGAAGTAAAAAAAGTGACTTTGCAAGCTATCTCTAATTGTAAAGCCTAGAAAATGATTGTCTGTCTCTTTGCATAGAAGCAATTACTATTTTTATCATGCTAACTTTCTCTTGCTAAGCTTGATAACGTATCACACATATTTGTCACTTCTGGAGTTCAGCTTAAGATGTACTGCATTCTTTAGCCTAGTATTATGCTGAAGTGTACTGGATTTTAATTAGATAAGTTATCATCATTCAGTCAGAGCTGATACTGTTGCAACATCTAAATCGTACTATCTTTGCACTATGCTTTTTTTTTATTATTTTCCATTAACTTTCTATGATTCTATGATTACTGAAAAATGTCAAACTGGGATCATGGTCTTAAATTAGTGACTGAATTATTTTAGGGTTTTATAAACTAATCACTTCCTTAACATTCAAATTATATAAAATGCACAACGGAACAGTAGTGAAAACCTTATGTCTTGTCAGGCACAGCTAGAAGTCCTAATTACCAGCTGCAGAAACATGTTGCTTCTTGAAGCTTTCTCTAGGTTTTTGTGAATCTGAACTTCCTGTATGCAAAGAGGTTTGGCTTCAGTCAGAAGTAGAGAGGCAGCTCCCACCCACTCCACCCTAATATAGAGCAGGAGTTGCAAACGCAGTCCTGATTTATACTGAGGCAAAACTCAGGTATCCGCTCTTGAAAAACTATCCTATCCACAAAGTTGCTATATAACATTTTGGACCATAAAGTTACCTTTTCAACAGAGAACTTAGCTGTCTGAATGTAGGAGTGAGTTTCAGAGACTTGAACTTGCAAATTCAAAGGCTAAATCCAAGTGAGCCACTATTTCAAGAATACCCCTGTCTGTTGTCCCTTGTGTATCCATTTCTGTACTATGAGGGTTGTGATGACACTCCTCAGTACTCCATTTTCCCACTTATATGCAATATGTTGAACTTAATATAAGGTTGCAACTTCATTTTACATTTTTCACAAACAGCATCATACATGGACTACAATATTACAAAAGGAAGGGAATGAGAAGGAGCAGAAAAGGATTTGATGGTCTTGTGAAACAGTTCTAGACGTGAGCTCTGATTCTCTTATAGATAATGAAATGGGGTAAATGGGACTTCAGTGAAGTAGAGAATTAAGGCACAAATGCAAAACTTTAAAAACCATTTTGAGACT
Source organism: Pipra filicauda (assembly GCF_003945595.2). Lineage (NCBI taxonomy): Eukaryota > Metazoa > Chordata > Aves > Passeriformes > Pipridae > Pipra > Pipra filicauda. The sequence goes on along the minus strand of NW_024104365.1, from coordinate 2,079,549 downwards.
CTGCCTTCCAACAAATAATTATAAAATTATTTTGAAGAGATAGTGATTTCTGACTGAAGAGTCATATTGTGTGCTTCACTGCTCATTTGCTAAAGTTATGATAATATCCCAGACCTCTTAGCCTACTTAACATCTACTCTGGTTTGAAGTTTTCTATTATCATGCACAGGAAAAAAGTTAGGAATAGAGTTTAATAAGAAGACACTGTGGTGATCAGGCTCAGGTCTTGGCCAGAAAAGAGTAGTTTGTTTACATGCACCTGAATACTTTTATCCCCTCTTCTCCCATATTCATTGTCCTCAGTCTAACTTGCCTTCTCCTTTACCTTGCCTTTGGCCTTTCCCCTAAACATCCCATAGTAAAGTTTTCTTGAATCTAATGCTTTCAAATGTCCCAGGACAAGTCTGCCTTTTTCCATGAGATTAATTTTATTCATCCTTCCCCTTTTTTACCAGTTAAAAACTTGTAGTTGAACCTCCTCAAGGCTTTGAGTGACCCATTCAAAGGCCTAACAGGCAGTGATCTGAGAGCTCTGGTCTTTTCCAATGTCTCTGTTATCTCCTGGTACTTAGTTTCTGTATCTGGCTGCTTAATTTATTATGCCTCATGGTTCTTTATATTGAGCAGTCCATTAACAAGCTTGCCTCACAAACCAGGTATTAGATTGCCCTTACATACCCTTACACTATGAGGCTGCAGATCTATCTGCAGATCTATCAGCTATTGAGACTGGCTTGTTACTCTAATAATTTACCACAGGACAGTGTTCAAAGAGAAATCCGATCTAATTAAAACCAAGTCAAGAGAGTTAATAAAATAAGCAACACTTTCCATAGGCCCAAGACCCACACAACATGGGAGACAACCATAGAAAGGTCTCCAGAAGTGAGTACCAATTAATCTTTTAATATCAAAAATATTTAAACTTTTGAAAAGAAAAAAAAAATCAACTGCTTTGTCAATGAGCATTTGGCCAACAAATCTATGTAACAGGTCAGAAATAAACTTTTCAGTTTCATTAAAAAAGACAAAGTTTCATTAATAAAGACAATCATTATTTTACTTATCTCCTTTTTATTGAATATTTATTTTTAGAGTGTGAGTATCAGTTTTGTACAGAATTATTGCAACAATGTAAAAAAATTACTATTTTTCCATTAGAAAAAAAAAAAAGATAGTGTAGGAAAAGAAAATTTCTTTTAAAGGAACAACACTTCTCATGAAATGTACACTTTCCATCAGAGTCTGAAATTTAAATATCCTATTTTTAAATGAAAGAAGATAAATAACAGTAAAGGCACTGCAAAAGACACAAAAAGAATACTATAAGCTCCAAATAAAGTTTTTTATAATATGTGGTGGAAGTTCCAAAATATAATCTGTTTTTAAATATGTTGACTGTGTGGAAAGTGTTGCCTGTTTTTAGAAGAGGTGGAGCAGCAGTGTTTATTTTTTTCACTACAGTTACAAATGCAGAGATGTGTGTGAGAATTATTTCTGAAAACTGGCTCAAAATGCAATGTTCTAGTTTCTTTTAATAAAACAGAAAGATTTCTGAATAAAAATGTCCAGAAGCAATTCTATTTTTTTAAAACAGTAACCCATATTTTAAGCCATTAGTTCTTACTGTCATTTTTTTCAATTAAGTGCTTTCCTAAGTAGCACATGTATAATAAAATGTGGATATGTTGATTTATAGTAACTTTGACAATCAGTCTATATTTTCTACCTGCACTATCTATTTTTATGTCTAATAAATAATTTTAAGGCTATGCAAACTGTTAAATACTACTAAACAGTAGTAAAGAAATTATCTTTACTTCTCCAAAATAAAAACATGAGTGCTTCTAACTATTAAAAAGTCTCCAATATTAAGTATGCTTATATACGTATTTCCATAGCTAGTTCAAATGTATTAGGTGCACTTTCTCTGAAATCAGTTTTACTTTCCTGTTGAAAATGTGCGTGGTAGCGTAGGAGGATGCTAATGTGGAAAGACAGAGCAGTATCTTCCTGCTGCACATTAACCTTGACTTGCATACCATCATAAAAGTTGTATGAAGAGAATCTGAATAACACTAGATTAGGTTATGATTTTGCAAAATGGGCAGAATACAAATTCTATAAGTGCATTGCAATTAATAATACTTATCAAATGCATGGTGCTCTTATGTAGTTCAAAAACATAGTAATGGAATTTTTAAATGTCATCTGGGTTTCCCAGCAAATAAAGGTAACCCAATAAATGTTGTTCTTTTGAAATAAGTGGCACTGACTTTTCACTGGATTACAAACTTCTGTTCTAACTCTGTGAATTAATCTGTGCAGAATACCTAGTCAGTAAATTACACTTAATTGTTTCACTTCCTACTAAATATAGCAGTGGAATGCAAATAGTAACACTTATATTTAAAAAGTTTCTTTAGAAAAGTGTACAGGTAACAATTATTATCCTAGAACAATATGGAACTCAGCAGAATTTTCATGAAACTACATAGGGTACAGGAAATAGTGTTATGAGGAAACTCTAATTTGAAAGAGTACAGCTGAAAGAGTTCAGTGGAACTAACACAAAATATGGTTTCAAGAAATACCTGTTCCACTAGATAATTAACTAGGGAATGATAGTGAGCATTGAGCAATTTATTACTATAAAAGAAAAAGCACATCCATATCCAGTCACTAGTAATCTGCTCAAAGAGATTTGCGTGGCCTTTACTGCAGAGTTGTTCATATTGTGATACATCAACAAAAGCAAAACAGAAAATGGTCACCTGAAATCACCATGTATTACCACAGGTTCTCTCTGAGTATATGAGCTACAAGGCAATAGTAGAGGCTATAGTTATGTCTTAGTGCTAACTCACCTAAAAATAAAATAAGTAGCTTCGCTGCTGATAGCAAGAAAACATGGAGGGTGTGGAGCCCTTTATAAACTGAACTATTGAGATTGTCAGGTGGCTTTTAAGACCCCATATCCTGACTTTAGGTGTTCCTGTATATCAGGTCAGAATTGAAGAATCATAGGACCATAGAATGGTTTGGGTTGGAAGGGACCCTAAAGATCATGGGCATGTTCCGGCCATGGGCAGGAACACGTTCCTTTAGACTAGGTTGCTCAAAGCTCTATCCCGCCTGGCCTTGAACACTTCCAGGGATGGGGGAGATGAGGCATCCACAACTTGTCTGGAGAATCTCTTCCAGTGTCTCACAATCCTTATAGTAAATAATTTCTTCCTAATATCTAGTCTAAACCTATCCACTTTCAGTTTAAAACTGTTACCCCTTGTCCTGTCACTAAAGGCCCTGGGAAAAAGTCTTTGTCTTTCTTATAAGCCCCCTTTATATATTGAAATGATTCAATCAGTTGTTCTCGAAGCCTTCTCTTCTCCAGGTTGAACAACCCCAACTCTCTCCATCTGTCATCATAGGATAAGTGCTCTATCCCTCTGATAATCTTTGTGGCCCTTCTCTGGACCCACTTCAAGACATTCATACATTACTTGTGCTGAGGACCCCAGAGCTGGATGCAATACTTCGGGTGGGGTTTCACCAGAGCAGAGTAGAGGGGGAGAATCACCTCCCTCAACCTGCTGGCTATGCTTCTTTCAATGCTGTGCAATACGCAGTTGGCTTTCTGGGCTGTGAGTGCATACTGCCAGTTCCTGTTCAATTTTTTGTTCCCTAATACCTCCAAGTCCTTCTCTGCAGGACTAGTCTCAATCCATACATCCAGCCTGGATTCTACCCAAGTAGAAATTTTGAAACCTGTACCTTCAAATGCTGCCAGCTGTGTCAGGGCAAAATTAACTACAGCAAAAAACTTCTAGGTTAACCTTGTTTGACTTACCTGGAGAAACATATAAAAAGCACACCTACAGTCATGACAGCTGAGAGACTGAGGACCTGGTGCCTCTCTGCTGTGAGAATCTGTCAATCTGGAGGAGGTAAATGACTACATAAGTATTTCTAGTCCACATCAGGATGAAAACAAATGCATTCATTTAAACCAGTATGTTGGCTTTGCCTTCACATGAACTGGGAGAGCTCAGAGTTACAGAGGAGAGACATTTTCAGAAAAAAAATTCCTCACTGCCCCTCAGCAATTACCTCCTAGCTGAAGTGCAGTATATGAATATAACAGTGCAAACCATTTTAGAAAACACTAACATATTAAATAGGAATATAAATTAGTGCACTAGTAATAAGAAAGCATGGTTTCACACATTCCCAGACTTATTCCCAACAAGTCAACTAAATCTATGCCTAGATTACAGATGTTCTTGCTTTCAATGCATAAAAAATTCTGCTGCCTAAATTTTCTGTACAATCAGTAAAGATGAATAGCCATTTCCAAAGGTCTCTAAATGACAACATATACAGTAAAAATGTAATTTTTACATGGTATACAGTAAAAATGTTCTACCTTAAATCAAGGTTTAAATCTTTAACTAAGGGTCAGAAACGAATAAATCAGGGCTGGTTTCTTTAGAAAGAAGAGAAAGCAGCAACGTTCCCTCTCCATAACATTTGCACAACGAATGACACATTCACTTTAGATGTGGGACACCAGGTCCTCTGTAGCCTCAAAAGCTAAAACTGACCTCTGAAGAGACTCCTAGTACAGTGCATGTACTAGCACATGGCCAGCCAAGAGACCAGCAGAAAAGCAATCAAAAATGATTTGTGACTTTTTTACAAAGGAGAGCACACAAGTGGGATTCCAATCTTTGATCCTTGGAATGTGGATGTGACACTCTCCTAGTGAAGGAAATTGTTGATTTCAAACAGTCTTTTTGCTTGTGCATACTCCAGCAGCTCAAGACTTGGACTCTTCTCATGGTGTCTCTGCTGTAATTACTTTAGCATACGTTTTCGGGACCTTACCTGACCTGCACTGAAAAAGTTTAGGTTACATCTTGCTCCTGGGTAGTGCTTGAAAGTTGGTTTCCAGGACACTTTTGGGCCAGTGAGGTAAGTGCCTTCTGGTAGGTACTTAAAGGGTTGGGTGCTGCAGGAAAGTAAATAGAATGAAGTGGCGGCTGGGTTCCAAATGGAAATTTAGTCACTCAGTGTGTGGGTCATGAAGGATTTAAGGAAACCAGGTTTAGTCTTTCCCTCCTAGAAGCAGAAACGGCATCTCACAGCTTCAGTTTCTCAGTTTAGTAAAATCAGTTTGGGCTGGTTTGGGGCTTGTGTGTGAGCGGCAGCCTCTAGAGAAATTATTTCTCTGATGAGGGCTAGACATTTAAGAGCATCTGTCTAATGCACTGGCTTCAGGCTAACCTGGCTGCTGATCACATACAATTATTTACTGAATGACTTGAACAGGAGGCCTGTCCTCTGATTAAAGACGGATTCAAGACAATGTGGTTTTGTGTGTGTCAAGGGTCATAATATAAGAAAAAGCTTCTTACAGCACTCAAGCTGTTACTCATTACAACCCTAATGAAATGCTTATGAGATGGAAAGTACAGAGTACAATTCCACATTCTTTTCAATAACCAAGCTAACAAATGCAACACAGTTTAATGGTAATATGGAAGAAATACTAAAGGAAAATTAGTTAGAAAAACCACATATACAAAATTTACCTGTATTCCTCAAGGCAGGTCTACAGAGATTTTAGGGCAACCCAAATGGGCCACATTACAGACAACGTATTTAGTGAATGCTCATATTAAAACCAATTTATGTATTTGGGTTTTTTTCATATATTAATAATATTTCTTCTTCTCTAAAAAAAAAGAGAACATGCTAAATTGTTCACTGTATTAGAAGGTCTTCAAAGCTCTCTTCCTGATAGCAATTTGGAGAAGGAAAATAACACCATGAGATATCAGCCTACCCTCATACCTGGAAGGAATTGCTTTGAGTCTCAGCAAAGAAAAGTGTAAAGGATTCTGACTCTAATCTAGGTTGTAGTCAAGTTCATTTACTCTATGCAGTCTTGTCTTGGAGAAACACTTTTCAGCTGAAGAGCACAATGAAGCTAATTATGGAAGCTTAATATTTTCATCTACTAGAGAAGAACTGTAACTTGAAGTGAGAGACATTGGCAGGATAAGTAAAACAAACCTGGTGTGGTTCTCTGGGATGGGCAGCAAAACGTCAAGGGGCAACAAGGATCACTTTTTAACACATAGAAATTCATCTTAGAAAGGGTAATCCCTAACATCTCATTTTGTAACTAGGTATGTTTTGAACACAAGAACGTGATTATTTTAAGGCCAAAAAACCACTATAGATTTATATAGTGTTCCAAAAACAGGGTTCCAAAAACAGGGAAAAACGAGAACTTGTATTATTTACATATGAGACCCTGATAATTGCTATGACATCTATAAAGACATGGAAAGAATGGTAAATGAGAAAAGAAACTCATTTATTTACAGTGACAATTCTGGAGTACCATTAATGGCTACCTTGCAATTTTAACTGAGGAAATAAGGTCTTTCATTTATTTAGTATGTATTTGGTCTTAACTCACAGGGGAACTGTATCTCATGCAAAAGAAATTGTGATGTAAGAAGTTTGAACTTTCTTTTCCCTATATTTAATGTGCTATTTCATTATTTGGAACATAAAATAAAAGTCACTAAAAAAAGCAGGAAGGACATTGAGAAGAAACATTTATCAGCCACTTAGATGGCAAGCTGAAAATACTTAAGAGTTCAGACTGAATGGAAGTTTATGCTCAAAAATGTATTGAGGAAACCCTGTATTTCGACTTCCATTTTCTTTATAGAAGGCACTGCAAAACAAAATAAAATTGTTTATAAATGCATCCCTACTCAGATTTTGTTTTAATATTTTACTTTGGATTCCTATGTAAACTGGTTTATTAGTTCAAACATTATTTAGCTCACTATGTTCTGTTTCTCTCACAGAAAACCACCTTTTCTTTCTTTGTGTTTGATATTTTTTGTCTTCAGATTAACAATGAGAAATGTTCTTCTCCCTTTTTCTTCCACGACTGTTCAGTAAAAAGCTTTATTTTGTGACTTTTGTCAATGGTCAAAATCTGAGGATTTTGGCTGAATTTCTGGGACTTTATTATAAAACATATTTTTGCTCTTTCTGGCAAGGCTATCTGCAAGTAGAAGTAAACAGGTTATGAAAGTCACACCTTGCTAAATTAAGGGTTCTGATGAGGAAAGAAAGCTATAATAAGGTTTAACAAGTTAAAATATTGGTTAAAAACTTTCAGTATGTGAAAAAAATGAAGACAGTTAAGCTCTTACATTTTTTCAAAGTTAGGTCAAGTATTGAAGAAAAAACCCTGAAACTGTAGTAAGGACATATATGATGACACAGTATAATATATAGGAATGAAAAAAATAATACATCAATATGCTATGCAGTATCACAACAATTGATTATATTGTGTGAAGTATTAAAAAGTAGGCTAATGGAATTGATTGACTGATTGATTGATTGACTGAGAGCAAATTGAATCAATACAAAATTTTCACTGCTAAATGAAAGATTGCCATCTGTCTTCCTTCTCTTACTATTTCTGCAGTATAATTGCACATATAGGAAGTCATAAACTAGGTTTAAACCAGTCAAAAGGAGACATTGAAACCAAATCTTTTTCAGTATTTTTTCATGTGCTGAGAAACTATGAAGTTCACTGAGCAATGTTTATAGGAAAAAGTCTGCCTAACTAAATTACTGTAAACCATTTATTAATACTGCGGTAACTAAGAAAAAGAAACATCAAATCTAAAACCATTAAGAAGTTACTAAATCATGTCTCCTGAGGAAAGAGCACTAAGTATGACATGAAAATCAAGGTTTTATGAAACATTTGCAGCTTAAACTAGTGTAGTGTCATTTCTTACAGAAAGAAAACCAGACAGTGCTCAGTACAAGAAACATTGGAATAATGAACTGGCTTGGAATACCTGGGAAACTTCTAGCTGGAAAACGCTGAGTTTCATAGGCCTAGGAGCAAAGTCTAGTTAAAACTAATGAAGACAGAATAGAAAGGGCAAAAGAGTGAGGTTAGCTAGCATGATCTCCTGAGAAGTAGAAGAGGCAGCTTTTGGACTTTTGGTATCACACCTCCAGCAGCTGATGTGCAAATAAGGGTGCTTGCAGAACTTTTTGCCCCACCTACTCTTTTGAGACTGTTATAAAATAAAATACTACTCTTCTGTCTGAAAGTGCTCAAATGCTTACACTAAGGCAAGTAATAAGGTTTATATATGATCTGCTGACTCAGGTCCCTAGGGATGAGCTGCAAACACTTCTGTCACTGTCCTCACAATTTCTAATAAACTCCTTTTGGCAGCTCACTGTTCTGTGTTGGATATTGTTAATATTATTCTAAGAACTTCCAAAGGCACGGGCTACTCTGCAGCTGCTGCACCCTTCTAGTTTGCATGTGGGAGTGAAAGAATCTAGCTGTTTGACCTTGGTACAGAGTAGGCACATATCATTGAAAGATAGAGATGTGAGACCCAGATATAGAGTAAATGATTCTTTCTAAGAGAATTGCTGATGGTTATTCCTCTGAACTACCTGTGGTGGTGTTCATCTGGTGGTAGTGCATCTCTAAAATGTGGGAAGGTCCTACTTGTTTAAAACACATGACTTTAAATAAAACTACTTATTAAGGAAAAGTCTTAAATACTAACTACTCTATAGTATAAGAAGTTAAAGAAATCTCTTAAGGGTTCTTAACTATTCTCAAATGTACTGAAAGTTAAGAAAAAATGTTTTATCTTATAGAATTCTATAGCAAGAGAGCAAGTTTTATTTGAAGACTTTGTTTCCTCTTGTAACACACTTTTCAATAATCTTCTCATCCACTAAGCAATATCAGTTGCCCATTAACAAGCATTTTACGATAAACTGAGCTGCACTTGAAAACTGAGATGGGTTTGAAGCCACAGAAGTGGGATTACTGTATTCATTCTTCAGAAAATAGAAAGGAATATTGCAGTGTTTTCTGTGGAAAGAAGACAATTTATAATTCTTTGCCCAAACCCAGTAAATGAATACAAATAGCTTAATTCATCCCAGCAAGGGAAAGTCAGATTTTTCATCCTTCTCAAACCATTTTACAAATGTTTGCATTTATCTTGGAACACTGATTCTCCGCAACTAATTCAAAACAAGAAATTTAAACCATAATGGTCATTTTTAATAGAAGTTTGCAGGAAATCATATTTAAAGGCAGCTAGCCAAAGGCAACACTGCTGTTACATGTCAATTTGAAGTTCGTTTCTCTCTCTCTGGATTAATTTAATTTTGATTAATTCTGATATGGATTAATGAAGGTACTTACAAAATTAAATTACAAAACATATCACAAATGGCTCCTGTCATAGTCCTACTTCTTTTATCACTTAGACTTTATCAGACATAGAGAGAGTGCAAAGTGTGATGAACTTTGTCTTTTGGAACCTGGAATGCATTTGGCTTGCAATCAGTTTGAAGACCTAATAAAGATTTTGCTTCTGAAACAGTACCAAAATGTTGAGAATTTATAATTGCATCTGTCTTGAAAGTATTATTATATTGCCAACTGGATAATGTTGATCCAAGTTAGATTTCAGACCACTTCTACTTTTCAGAAAATCCACAGACACTAAATATAATTGTTAATGAATATAATTAAATAAGCACATCATTAGATGTCTTTGTAGACTCATTTAATGGAATTGAAACATTCCATGTTGAAAAAATAGTTAAAAGTATCAGTCACTGGAGAAAATTTTAAAAAATTGCCTCACTATGTTGCTGGCAGCTTTATGAATTTTACAAGTTTAAACTTTTAAGTAGAGAACCCACAAATTTTTTTGCATTAATTTATGAATGTGCTCAAAGTTTATACAATTCCTTTCCAAAGATGAAAGAATGAATGAAGAATAAATAAATTTTGACCTTCCTGCAAAACAACTTTACCTTTAAAGATGGATCATGTAGGGTGATGCTTCACTGCATCCAATACATTAATAGTTATTAAGTTGATGGAAAGTCAATTTCACCAGAACTTGTTCTGTATCAGAAAGCAACAGTACAAGGAAAAAAAAAAAAAGGACATTCAATTCATGCTTCCTGTAAATGTCATTGTATATTTTAATAGGAAAAATGTCTTCAAAGACTTGAATGAATAAGCTGTACATAAAAATGAAAAAATGCCCACCTATACATATTCTTATCATGCTCTGGTTTAGGAGTTCACTGATTTCCAAGTTCAATGAACCTTTGAAGTCATGCAGGACAAGTGCCTTCAATAGCCAACAGTGTCTGGCAAGAGTATGACTTCTTCGACTCCTAAAACAGTACCAGGAGAATGTGAAATGATATAGGCATCACTACTATACAGGTATCTAGAAATAATTATAAGGGACAGCTAGTACCATTTGCCATGCCCATAAGTTATTGCATACTTACCAGGGTATATGAAATAAATAACATCTGACAGGGAAAAAAAGCATTATGAAGGTATTCTTGAACAGAGAAAAAAAAAAAAGCAAATTAATAAGCTAGACACCGCAGAAGTGTAGAAAACAAGAGATTTTGCATTCTGGATATGAAAAATACCAGACAGATTTACACAAGGATTGCTTTATCATATTTCTACTGTACTGAGATTAGTGTCAGTATATACTGAATATGTTTCCAGCAGCTCAATTATTTTAATTAATTGAACATATACAGTGCAAAAACAAACAGTTATATGACATGGTCATCTAATTATCTCAGTGTATTATATTAAGCAACAGTTACATACTAAGAAGACATTAAAATTAAACAAGTGATAGCACAAATCATGCACTGAAATTCAGATTCCACTTCATCTCTGCCTAAAACTATAATCTGAGACTAATCCCCTATGCCTGGTATTGAAATACTTGTGTTTTCACAACTCTGCCATCTTGGAGTTTTTTTTTCTAATGAGATGAGTACCACAAGCTGTTCACAGAGATTGTAAGAGCTGAGCTTTTCCATATGGAAACTAATGCGCAATTTAAATGCACCTTGGTGAACACTGGTGTTCCAGGGGGTCCAGAAATGCCTTACAGAGAAGTGAGAGAGAAGTATTTCCCAACTCAGTGTGATTAAGCACTCCATAAATCTTTTTTGTTCACAAAGTACAGGCATTTTTAGAGTTTGAGCTAAAGTGATAAACACTGTCCTAAGTGTTATTTCTTAAATGTTACTTAAAGCTTTACTCTTTCAAGACTGCTTTTTTGGTACAGAGTTTTATACAGCTTATGTATTGGAGATATGCCCTTATACGGCAACTTTCATTAAACACAGATTAATAACTTTTCTAGGTGATAAACAGTGCAATGTAGTGATATCGGCTTGCAAACAGAATAATACAGGGTATAATAAGAAAAGATGAATAGCAGGAAGTCCACTGAAACAAATGGCATGTACATCAAAATCCTGCAAAGACTCCTAAGGAAAGTGAAAAATCCCCTGGTGTTTATATGACAAAAAAGGTCAATCTGAATTATTTTAAACAATTAAACAAACAGCTTGTTTTCTGTCAATTATTATTTATTTCATGCACCCTTATAATTATGCAATAACTTACTGCAGATGACCAGACCTAAGCATGTTTTGTCTCAAATATTCTGAGTATTGTTACAGGAAAGGTGATCAGAGGCAAGGGTCCTGCGGAGGTGGAGCAGTGCTGTTCTGAGCCAACATCCAGTTCCACCTTGAGACTCAATCCCTCTCATCCCTCAATTCACTTCTGGGAGAAGGGCTGGCTGTGTACGTGTGAACAAAAGGCACGAAAAGTTTAATTTACTCAAGCGTTGTGCATCAGGTTAACTATAAAGGACATGCATTGGGCCCTCTCACTCTGTTTTTTTTCTGGCTTTTCTTTTTTCTCTCTTCTCTTTCTCCTGTCTTTTGCTTTCTTTGTTTATAAAGCACTGGCAGTGTGTACCTTTGAATACAAACCTGTTTGATGGGAACCCTGGAAAAGACGATAAATTATTATCACATTGAAATTAGTGTAGCTAGTATCAATCCTTTTAAAACTTAGCAAAAGCACAACATATTTGTGCAACTAAGTGCTATGTGTCTGATCTCATTCTCCATTACACTTGAAAAACAGATGTAGAAATGTGTACATACAGCCCCCAGCATTTTCTGTGTTTTCTCTCTGTGACAGAATGAAGTTAAGATGCTGAAAAATATTCTTGCAACTACAGCTTTACTATAGCCTCAAATTTGCATTCTATAGTAAGAGTTAAAAATCCATTATGAGAGGCTTATTGGAAATATGAGTACATATCAGTTTTCTTAATTTTGTCTGATCTGTCTGAACAAGTAGATTACACATCAAGACCACTAGTATGTGTGCAAACCTTTGCCCATAGGGAATTGTTTGGTCAACTTTCCCAGCAATCATTCTTAGGACTGAAGACATTAAACATTTTTGATTAAATGACCTTGGCACAAAGACCAGGACTATACTGATGAGATTTACTGAGTACAGAGAAGGACTGGAATATCTCACAGGAGTAACTGGATGTTTCTGATATATGAATAACAGTAGATTAGCTCAGTTGATTAAAGCATGGCACTAATAACGACAAGGTCATGTATTTGATCCCCATATGGGCCATTCACTTAAGAGTTGGACTTGATGATCTTTGTGGACCCCTTCCAACTCAGAATATTCTGTGAAACAAACAAAATAATGGAATGAAAATCACCAATAGTATAGACTGACTGAAATACTTCAGGACTGAAGAGAAACAATAAAGAAATATTATTTGTGTTAGTTAACTACAAAATGACTAGGAAACATCAGAATAAGGCAATGATGGACAACACCAAGTATTATACTGGTTGCATTATATGATATATTTTTAGTATAGTTCTGTAAGACCACACTTCAAAATATACAAATTATTGTCCTAGATTGGACTTTGTACAAAGTAAAGTGAAAAAATATTTAATACAGTCTACCAGTATAGATTGTGGATACAAAATTACACTACAAAACCAATGCATTATGAATGGAGTATAAAGGTAGCCTTTGACTGCCTTCAGCATCCCCTCCTGATTCCCTGCTTATGCATTTGGGACTAAATAAACAGAATCTGGTTGTGATTGCAGCAGGAATGGCACAGTTCAGCTACACACAGTGAAATTCTCCTCCCTTCTCCTAAAACTACTTAGATGCAGATGACCTATTCAGACTTCCCTACGTTTTGAGTCTACCATTAACAAATTTACTGACAACACCAAGTTGGGTCAGTGCTGATCTGCTGGAGGGTAGGAAGGCCCTGGACAGGCTGACTGGATGGGCCAAGACCAACAGCATGAGCTTCAACAAGACTAAGTGGCGGATCCTACACTTTGGCCACAATAATCCCATGCAGCACTACAGCCTGGGGAAAGAGGGGTTGCAAAGCGGGCCCAGAAGAGAAGGACCTGGGGGTGCTGATAAGACATCAGCTGAACATGAACCAGCAGTTTGCACAGGTGGCCAAGAAGGCCAATGGCATCCTGGCCTGTATCAGGAACAGCGTGGTCAGCAGGACTAGGGAGGTGATTCTTCCCCTGTACTTGGCACTGGTGAGATGACACATAGTGGTAGAACTGTGTTCAGTTCTGGGTCCCTCAATTCAGGAAGGATATTGAGGTGCTGGACCATGTGCAGAGAAAGGCAACGAAGCCGGCAAAGGGTCTGGGATACATGTCCTATGAGCAGCCCTTGAGGGGGGAGCTGGGGTTGTTTAACCTGGAGAAGAAGCAACTCAAGGGTGACCTTAGCACTCTCTACAACTACCAGAAAGGAGATTGTAGTCAGGTGGGGATCAAACTGTTCTCCTAGCCAACTAGTCATCAGACAAGAGGATGCAGTCTTAAGCTGTGCCATGAGAGGTTTAGGTTGGACATAGGAAGAATTTCTTCACAGAAATGGTTATCAGACATTGGAATGGGCTGCCCAGGGAGGTCATGGAGTCACCATCCCTAGAGGTATTTCAGGAAAGACTGGACGTGGCACTTAGTGCCATGAATTGTTTCAGGCCTAAATTGTGCCATCCTCATGCTAGCAACTCATGCTGTCAAGTGACAGTGTCCCAGACCAAGCCTTGACTTCATTTAGTGTAATACATAAAAATAATGAGTAGAGACTGTGAAGCTTTAAGGTAACATTGCAACACAAAACGGAGCTCCTACTCCATCCATGACCTTCTCAATAGAATGGTTTTAAGACAGCATTGTCTGTCTGTTGGGAAATTTATTAAACATTTTCAGGTAAGCAACAGACTTCCAGGGTCTAAAACTAAAGCAAACCAAGCAAAAAACAAATTAGCATTTGCATACATAAACCAGCAAAATCATAGATCTATGCCTTCAAAGTATTTTTACTAGATACACTGAATCCACACTATAGTGATCTAATGTTGTCACTGAATGTTTCTTGAATGTGTTGCGTAGACATTTTACCTATGTTCTTCAATAGTCACTAAAGTTTATCATATGTGGAGCTTCTTTTGTTAGTTAAAATATCATGAAGTACACATTTCCATACTTGGAAATGGAAATTTACCATGACTCTCCCTCCTTGTGTCTCTTTGGCATAACTTGTTTCCTCAACATTTTAGGGGTGGTGTTGAGAAAAATTTGTGTTTATATATACAGTAAATTTAGATCAGCAAAAGCTTTCAGACAGATAAAAAATCTTGTTTTTTTGAAACAGGGATAAATTAAATACAGTAAATGCTATTCTGTACAACAATAGTATTCTCTTTGTTTTTGCTTACGGAACCAAATATTATTAGGAATAAGAATATAACCTGTGGTAAGAAAAGTAATATTATTAAGCTGACTTTCATAAATGTGAATGCTAATTATAGCTGCTAATCCAATGAGACACATTTGAGAGGTGTGGATAATCACCACAAATTTCACCTTTCTGTGAATATAGAATGAAGCATCAGAGACTTATTTCTAAGCATATCAACTTCTGTCAAGAGATTTTCATTACATCAAACATTGATTAAGTTAAACTTAGGTCTATCGTGCAAGAGATGGCTTTGAAGTGCTGGTAGGCATCATTTAAAATGTATCTTTGCTGAGACCTCTATTACAGTGTGTGAAAAGAAAAAACAGGAATATTGTCAACTTGCATAATGTACTTGGAAAGTACAAAGTTTTTGTGCCTTTTATTAATTTAAATCTGGAGACTGTGGAGGAGCAAAGGATAAGCAATGGAAATAATTATAATTAATGTTTTTGATGCCTGTTGTTTTTGCTCGTAGAAAGTTCCTGTTAACAAACTGGGATAAACTTTCCATGCTACTAGGATCTGTGGGGGATTTTGTATGTGGGAACAAGAGCTCATACATGCACATACACTGTATGTACAGAGGAATATATACACACTGTACATTTATATACATTGATAGATGCTTCCCGATAAAAAGAAAGTCTTCATTAGTTTATGCAAGTTTTATGTATTACGGACATAGACAAATGCTATCTTAGTATCTAGTCTCAAAGCACGCATACATAGTACATATATAATTATATATTTCTCAGTGTGTTTATCTCTTACAATAAAGTATTTTTTTTACATTTATTTCATTATTCTGCTACATGAGTCTCCACTTCACATGAATGTACCTCATTTAACCTCTGTGCCATAGCATGTACATTTCTGACATCACAATTTCTGCTTATTTACTGGATAAAATAAAGGAATACATATATTCCAGCATTCTACATTGTATCTTTTCTGGTTCTTCCTGAAATCAATGAGAATGGTAGCACATTCTCAGGATTTTGCTATGCTATGCATGTAATACTATCTTCTTTTTTACATTGGCTAGTTTTGACTGGGACAGTTAATTTTCTTCACAGTAACTGGTATGGGGGTTTTGGATTTGTGCCGAAAACAGTGTTGCTAACTCAGGGGTGTTTTAACTATTGCTGAGCAGCACTTGCAGAGAGACAAGGCCTTTTCTGCTCCTCACCCCACTCCAACAGTGAGCAGCGTGGGGGTGTGCAGGGATCTGGGAGGGGACACATCCAGGACAGCTGACCCCAAGTGACGAAAGGAATATCCCACACCATATGGCTTTGTGCTTAACATATGAAGCTGGGAGAAGAAGAAGGAACGGGGGAACATTTTGAGTGATGGTGTTTGTCTTTCCAAGTCACTGTGATGCGTGATGAGGCCTGGATTTCCTGGAGATGGCTGAACACCTGCCTGCCCAAGGGGAACAGTAAATGAATTACTCAGTTTACAGCTGACTTTATTATTATAGTCAGTAAAAGAACCCAAAGAACACAAAAATGCTACTCAATATTTCATTAATGCCCAGAGAACCTCCTGTCTTCAAATGCAATAAATCTTTTGGAAGAAAACAGACTAATTCTTTAGTTTGTAGGAGGATCCTGTGATAAGTTAAGATCATTTCTCACAGCATTGAGTCACCTTCTTCTTTCACTATTTCCAGTAGCAGTTTAGAGTACTATGTCTTCCAAGAGCCATTGCTCCAAATTTTACTAAAAGCCTTTTCTACACAATACTGTGCTCCAGTAGGGTCCCAGTAGGGTCAAAAGAACACTGAGGTACTCAAAATGAAGCCTTAAAAGCAGTTATTATGAGGTTGGGGCCTCACATATTATTTTTTACATTGAATAAGATTACTATTTTCTAGACATTTACTGTCATTATCCTGCTGAACTGCCACATCACCACTTGATAAAACTTTATAGACATTTTCTAGTACCCAACTCCTGGTGCTTTTACAGTCCTGATCAGTTGTCAGGGATAAATGCAAAGGATAAACTGAAGAGTACAAGGATTGTAACTCAGCAGTTGCATACTCCAGGTTAACTCTTGAGTCCAGCAGTATTAAGGAGACACATAGTGAAGCTTCCAAGGAGGATTCATGGGATGATATTGACATCCAAGCTGACTCTAAAGGCTCCTTCCACAGACAATAGAGAGAAATGTGCTCATCTAGGAAATGATTCACCTCAATTCCAGGAACTCAGTTAAATTGCCTAAACAAGTCTAGTGACATCTGGGCTAGGATATCCCACATGGTGTTTCACTGACATGACAGAAGGGAAGAATTCTGTTGCAGAACCTATAATATCTGGTGGGGGGTTTTTTAAGCATCAGGGAAGCAGTTTCAAACATCTACCAAACCCTAAATTTTGGTTGCCTTAGAGCATCTGAAATACCTTTAAGACTCAAATTAGTCCTAGATGTCTATGTGAGAATAAGATGTGCCCTACGAATGCCTACTTCTTTCCTTAGCAAAGATATTCAAGGATAATTAGATCAGCACAGATGACTGCAGTCAAGTGAGATGAATACCACTCTGTAGTGGTATTTGTAACCCTCCCTGGGGTTTGTAACCCTCCCTGGGAGGGAAACGGAACTAGGATAGGTCACCTGATGTATATTTTACCAATAAGCTATTCCATACCATGTTACGTCAGCTCAGACATAAAGAGACGAAAAGGAAACAACTTCCTTCTTCTCTTCCAGGACAGTTGCGTGGGATAGATGGCTGTTTTCAGAGGAGGAAAACACCTTTCGTGGGGAAGTAGTCTTTATTGTTGATTTTCCCTGTGTGTATAGTGCTTATAGTTTTTTCTTTGTTGCGTATATATGAAACCACCTTTCTCAGCAGCCTCAGTTTTGCAAGTTTTTTTCCCTTTCCCCTCTTCCGTCCTCCTTTTCCCTCTGGAGGAGGTTGGGCAGAGTCTCAGTGGACACTGGGCGTTCAGCCAAAGTAAACGATAACACATTCTCAGTGGTAGTTAGATACTGCTTTGAAAAATAACAACAACAAAACATATAGGACTTCTTCTATTACTCCTCTCTTACCCTGCCTGCAGGTACACTGTAGCAACTGCAGAACTTCCAGGTCTTTATACTGAGGAAATTATGGGGTGTGTAAATACTCTGGCTTGGAGGCCATTTGCCTCTGATATGGTGTATTTCATGATAATCATGTTGTAAGGGGTTTAAATACTACTCACTGTTCTTTGTTAAGGAAAGGTTTTATTAAGCAAACTACATTTGCTGTTATGCGAGAATGGTGTAGACAATTTACTAGCAATAGCAAGGCTACAAAAATTTCAGTCAGAAGATCCCTTTTTCTTTTTCACCTTTTTCTTACCTTTTTTAATTTAACTGTAAATCTGCAGTAAATGCGTTGTTCCTCACTGTTGCTTTGAATTAGTATTGTAGTTTGTTGCAATTCCCTTGATCTAATAAGATTGTCTAGTCAGCTATCAACAAACAACACAGACAGGAGAAAGAAAGGAAATTAATTCAAACAGACAAAATTTAAAAGGGCTAATTATAATGCTTATAGATAATGTTGTAATTTTTGGTTTTCTACTGTTTTTAAGATCATATAAAAACATGTAAAGGGCCTTTGGTGTCTAGGAACACATTAGAGGGTGATCTAGAGTCATTTATAAGGTCTATTTGTGCAACTCTATAAACAGGAAACCATAACACATGCCCTTCAGAAGCTGAAGTGTGCCAATTGAGCACTGTAATGGAGTTCCATGATCTGTATTACATTTTGTGGAAATAATTTCAGTTTATGGAGAGCTCGTGTCTGCTCCATGAAGTGTTGTCACAGCTGAGAGAGGGTTGTACAAACCAGCTTCAAATAAGCAAGGCTTTTGTTTGGCAGTACAGTTTCTAGTGGTCTAGAACTGTTGCATGTGATCGGCAAAGGCAAAATCAAGACACTTCCAAAAAAAATTTCCAAAGAATAAATAAAAACTATAAATATATCTTTTTTTCTTTTTTTTTTTTTTTTAAATTATGCTCCTAATGTAGGGAGACTACAACCATGTCCTTACATGTTAATATTGGCTCAAGTTTTGCTGATGAACCGCTTTCTTGTTTCTGTCTTTAGTCCTACCAATCACAATCTGGAACAAGCAAGTCTATATTTTTATGTAAATATAAAAACATGGTGTACAAGAAAAATTATTCAAATAATTTCCTCTAGCAAATCAATAATACGTTATTTTACTAGAATTCACAGTACAATTAAACTGCTGAACAATCTCCTGAACAGTAAAACGATTTTTTTTTTAACTGAGAGCCAGTACCTTAGAGGATAATATCTGTGTTAACAAAAAAAGGGAGATAATTAAAACCTTTATAAGGCATCTGTCATCCAACTATATTCATTAGGGATTATAAAAAACTCTACAGATCATAAAGACATTAAGAAAAATTCTAAAATCCCCCCCAAAACAAAAGAGAAATATTAGAGAAAAAATATATAATGTTCTAACCTTCACACAAAAGCACAGATGTATTAAACAAAAAAAAAAAAAAAACACAAACCTCTAACTTTGAGTACAATTCTGATGTGTAAACAAAACAATCACCATGTAGCATTTGCTGAGAAGAAGTGGAATTATGAGATACAGTGTGGATCACAGATTATTGCACTTTAATTTCTAAATGAGCTTAGACATCTGTGAAATTAAAACCCCAGGGCAGACAATTTATGTGACACTATGTTGAGAAAGGAACAAAGCTTTGAGATGCAAATTCCAGCTTTCCATTGCGTCAGAGCAGGTAACCTTGCAAACAACCTTCACACAGGTTGTTCCACTCTGACTGATGTCTCCCATATGTATCTATTTCTTCTCTCCATTTTCCAATCAAGGTGACAGCAGTTCCCTGTTCATTTTCTAAAGAGACTGATAAAAGCCAGGCTGGACCTGTACCTGTTATTAACCTCTCTTGTACTATTATTGCTTATTTTTCTCCTCTGAGATAACCGGTTACCTTGCACTTGCTCATTTTTGCATGTGATGTGTTATTACATAAAAACGGTACTGCAAATGTCAGCCTACTACTGGGTCATTAAAGTCAGGTCATGATATTTGAAAATTTGATGTTCTTAACCTTTTCAGGAATTAACCAAAATATATTATGGGATTATTTATCTTTGTTTGTTGTTTTTGTCATCCTTATTGTTGTTACTTAGATCAATTATTCATGATTACAGGCCATATATTGTGCTATAAAAAGCCATGAAATCTATTTGATTTATTCATGTTATTGAATAAACTATGATTTAATAATTAATAGTATTTACATACTCATTTTCACTGGCCCATTTGAGTCTCCTTCATCATTGTGAAAGAATAATTTTGAGCTCTGTATATGCACAAATAGTTACTCAAATGTCTTCTATATATATACTACAGTATGAGATAGAACAAGATGGGAAATGGCCTCAAGTTGCTACAGGGGAGGTTTAAACTGCATATTAGGAAAAATTTCTTCACCAAACTGTTGAAACAGGCTGCCCAGGGAAGTGGTGGAGTCACTGTCTCTCAGGGTATTTAAAGAATGTGCAGATGTGACACCTTGTGGACATGGTTTAGTGCTGGACTTGGCGGTGCTGGGCTAATGGTTGGATCTGATGATCTTAAGGATATTTTTCAGCTTAAATGATACACAAGTAGAAATGCCATTGTTTTTTCTATAAGAAAGTAAGGATTTTATGCCTGCCATTAGCATTGCTGAATCTTCTTCAGTTATGTACACTTTCATATTTCTTACAAAACAAGGCTAAATAATAGATATTTCTCCTTTTCAATTGTAAATTAAAATATTTGACAAAATATGTAGCTATGAAAATGGGCCACCCTGAAATTTTGCAGATCCAAATGAAATGCAAATCTCAGCTAGTACTTGAAACACATTACATGACAGAGGGGCATTCTAAGATGCCAGAAATTGTGATACTTTCTTATATATCTGCAGGTCCCAAAGACAAATATCTCTAGAGTTCATTAGTTTTTGCCATCCCAGCATCATTTTGTGCCAACAGATAGGGAAAAAAAATTTCAAAAAAGATGGTGTTCAAATACTTGCCATGTTTGCTTTGAATTGGAATCAAAATTCTTCTGAGAAGCCACTCAGAACAGAGTTTTTGAATCCTGACTCCATCTTCTACTCACATACTCAAAATCAGATTCTCTAAATAAATCAATTTAATTTTTTTTTTTCTTGACTTCTTTACATAACACAGGAGTATATGGTTTCTGCAGACAAGATACTAGTATGGGTTAGCAGTTGTCTTCCTTTTGGGTATCAGATTAAAGATATTCTTATGTAAACAACATACAAAGGATATGTTTTCTAAAAGCACACCTAAATTTTAATTTATATGTGTCTATTTTAATTCATTTATTCAACACACTTCATGAAAAGAGGTCACCTAGAAAGTCTTCTACGAGAACCTTCTTTGGTTGCTAGTATAATAATTCTGGGGAAGTTACTAAAGAGCTCTGTGTACATATTTTTCACTAGAATTTTATAGATGCTTTTATAGAGGAATAATGCCAATGGCACACTGGCCATCTGCTGTCCAGATTTAAGAAGTGAATTGTCATTCCTCAATCCCAAGGAAATATCACTCTTTTCCTGGTATATCCTTCATGGGTAAATGCTCTTGAAAACTTAAGACACTCCCAAAGGTACAAATCGGCTTTTACAGTGACAATATTCAAACTCACTTAAAACATGCAGTTGACAACACCATGCTAGAGAAAATGGTTTGTGTGTCTTTTTCACACTCCTGAGAACTGCTATTGAAACAAAGTCTTTACAGATGGAAGAATATCAAAGGGCGGTTTTATAAAACATTGGTTAAAACATTCAACAGTTCCTAAACCCAAAATATGAACTGCGCAAAAGTGCCCTCTTATCAATCACTCTTATTTATGAGAAAAATGGCACAAAGTTGTCATAACTTGTAAACAAAATAAGCTATAAGAAATTATCACAGAGTAATGACTCTAGTAGTCATGAAGATCTAAGCTCCAGAGGTGATTTATTGTCTTTCTGGGAAAGTGAATGGGCACAGTGTAATAAACTAATTCCATGTAGGAATCTTTTTATGGAAAGCTTTAGCTTCGTGTAAGCACAATAAGCTGTTGCCTCAATTGCTGATGTGACACAACCAACCAGGAATGAGAGCTGCATCAGAAGGCCATTCACAAAGGGAAATATGTAATTCTTCCTTGGAGTCTTATGGTGGAGAAGCTGACTCCAAAATGCCAGCAGTACAGCTCTTCAGAGAAAGCAGATTATGCCTTCATTTATTTTTCTGGGGCATTTTCTATGGTAAATTTATTTTGCTTTTTGTTATTGTGTTATTACTACCAATGCAATCCTAAATCAGTGGAGCACACATTAGAGACACTCCAATATTTGAACTATTTTTTTTTCTTTAAGAAATCCTCATCTTTTCATGTTTGTCTTAGACTTATGGACCAAGACCATACAGTTCACTGGTGGCTTGATCCAATCCATACAAAATCTTTCAGACCTTTGAATTTCTTTTTAAGACAGTGTCTATCTTCACTTGACCTTTACTAGGACAAGGCTGCATAATCTATCTTTATTTTTGAAATAAACATTTCTCCAGAGCTTTGACCCTTTCTTCAGAGAAATATTCCCCTGACACACTTGAGAAATAAATTGTCTAAATGAACTTTTTAATAACTTTTTACACAGTATCTAATTGTGGACTAGCCTAGCAGGCAGCCTCAGCAGGTGCATTTCTATCAAAATAATTTCACTGCATTTTCTATATAATTGAATTGACTAAGTTCTGCTGCATCATGATGTTTTCTCTCATTATAATGACAGCTGTGATATATTGCGAATTAGTTGCTTGTGTAGAAGAAAAAAGTAAGAAGAAAAAAATATACATTTTAACTATAATTCTTCAAACCAAGCATCTGAGGAAGAGAAAAATCAAGCAACAATTCATTAACCCTAAAATACATGGCAAATAATCTGGAATGTTAAATATTTTTGCTCCAGAAGTACCTAGGCTGTTTTCAGAACACTCATCATATTAGGAACAAAAAAGTTCTTTTAACATTACTATGTGTACTCAAAATATTATTCTTTGTATTAGAAAAAAAATACTAATACCTTAAAGAAACTCATGGTGTTCTTCAGTTTTTTAGCAGTGAAACTAGCTCTGAAGTTCTGCCTGCTAGTGTATATAAGATTTTTTTCACTTTTATCACTAGGAACACCCATTTTAAAACATTCAGTAAATATAAGCAGAAAATATCATATGAATCATCTGAGTGCCATCCTATAACTGCAATTTGCAACCATTTAGAAAGTGCCCTAAGAATAACTCACTATCTAAAAAAGAGAACTTATTCACTAAAAAAACCGCAAATAACAAAAAGAGTAAAATTACTCTGCATCTACATCTGTTTTCAAAAAATTACAGGGTGAATTTACAGTCACTGGGAACAGTGACTACAGAATTAAAAGTAGCTTTTATACGCTGCTGTATTGAAGCGTGTTCAATTTTCTAGTAATCAGAAATTAACTTCCTCAAATAGGACTTATTATACTACCATAATTGTGATTTCTGAGTCTGAATATTACTTTCTCTTTGTATTTGTAAGCACATGTGGCACAACAGATAAATAGTTAATAAAATTATTGGGCTATTGAGTAGATAATCACTTTCTCATTACAAGTTCTCAAAGATTTCACCTGAATTGAGAAATTCTTACTGTTCCAAACACCATTTTAATGTCAATTAGAAGCATTTATATCATTATCTTATACCCCCTCAAAACATGTTGCTGCTGTCAAAACCTTTTAGACACATGGAAGTACAATTTTTCACTACTCAATGCAGCACTTTTCAGAAAAATAAAGAATGATGAGACTAGATACTAAGGGAAAAATTTAGTTGTGGTAGAAAGGCAGGCTGAAAGAAGAAAATTGTAAATCAGTATATTCATCTTATGTAAGGCCCTCTGCTACATGTGGCAGAATGTGTAGTGTGTGTGCTTCTTTAATAGTCCTTCATCTGAATGACATATCAACCCTATACACTTCTCAGTAGTCAACAGCCTACTTCCAGCTCCAAAGTGCTCCTCTTTGCCTCTAATGTCAGCTAAAGGTTCAGGCATAACACGGTGGAGGGCAAGAGAAAGCTCTCAGGAAATAAAAATGATTACTTGTAGGGAGATTGTTGCCCCGAGGATAATTCATCAGATTTACTGCTTGTTCACTGCACAGACTGAATTTTTTTAGGAATGATGGCAGCAGGAATAGGCTTCAACACTTAGTATGTGGCACTATTTAGTGTCAAAGCCCATTTCAGGCTGGAGAGTGGAGTAAGCCCTTGACCTCCATTGACTCAGACAAAAGTTTATAGACCTGACTTATACCTAGACCGAAACATCAAGTATCTTTTGAGAAGTCAGGAGTATCCAAAGCCTCCTTTGGGGTTGTCTGTCATATATTGCAGAAGTCTTACAAGAGAACTGCATACTTCTGGATCAGCAGAAGAAGAATACCTTGAACACCATATTTAAAGTAACTGAACCACGTCATAACTGTTTATAGGCAAGTTGAATATAATAACTAGTATGATCAGTGGATGCCCAGGACCCAGTTCAGCTGCTCACACAGACGCTATATGCGGGCACTGCTTGATTAAATTGGGAGAAATGAATCAAGGCCCTACATTTAGGGCCATCTACTTCATTGTAGATGTCTATAATCTGGAGCTTTATTTGTGGCACAATTTAATCAATTACTTGACCAATCACTGATTTTACTTTCGGGAAACATGAATTCTGCCCACTCTTTCTTAGAATTAATTGAAAAAAAAAATTGGAATACTATTTCAATATTCAAGTATTTCAAGTATTCAAGTATTCAGGTTCCTCAAAAGAGGAAGGAAGATACAATGAAGGAAATATATTGAGAACTGCATTTTCAAAGGTTTTAGGAATTCTTTCTTCAAGTAAGTATCTATTTGCTTTTAGGATTATTTGAAATGTTTTCACAGATTTGTGGAAGGACGTTGCCTAGAAATCAGGGCAAACTTCACAGGCTTCATTGTTCATCTTTTACAGACAGTAGAATTTATAGAAGTCACCTATCAGTGCTTATTCTAGCAGAACTTTAATGCACATGTGAAGTAGAAAATATTATTTAATAAAGTTTGGCACAAACCTTAATATGATACCTAGAATTTTCTATAATCTCATAAAATATAGACTAATTCAAAACCTCTATTATTTAATATTGGACAAGTTATTAATGTAGCAGCAAATTAGCTATCAGAAAGTTTTTCTGCTAGGTACTAGTATTGCTGAATTTTGTGAAAGAAACTATTGTTCTTTCATTTTTGTCCTTTCCAGTAACACTCTTGCTGTCTCTACCTCTAGCTATTGCCACAAGGATTACAGAAATTGATATGGCTCTAAAAGGCCAACATATCATGACCTTAAATTGGAAATGGGTTTATGTAAAATTCAGTGGACTAGAGTCCAAGAGAGCATGTTCACCTAACCTCTCAGATAATAAGTATGTGGTTCATCTGATCTACAACAAAGGTGTCTAACATTTGCTTTCATGTGTTGCATTGGGGAGCTTTTGGATGAACAAGACAAAGAAGTTGTCATAGGAACAGAAACAACTCTAGTTTTTCAATCTCCCATGGGAACAGTTACATCATCCAGTGGAACTATCAGAACTTCTGTTCCTTGATTTCAGTTTTTCCCCTTCTGCCTAACATTTCTGTCTCTGTAATGGCATGGCTTTAACAGAAAGACACTATTTGCCTATGTAGTCCAGAACTTGAGAACTGCCAAGACATTCATGGGGATGCAAGCTTACGGCACCTGGGGAAAGGAAGGAAAAGTTCCAGATATTTTAGTCGTAAAGCTCTATTCTACCACTCAGATACCAACTGTTTGTTTAGAAAATGTTGGCATGTGAGCATACATTATAACGTCTCCTAAAATGCAAATTGTGTCATAAAAAGTGAGATGCTAAAGAAACTCCCTGACTGAAGATAGGAACAAGATGATCTATGTGACCCTATCAATGTATCTTAAATTTCTTTTCACATTTTGCCACAGACCAGATGTGCTTTGATATGCAAGGTGTTTGAATAGCTAATTATTATTTAAAAGTGTCATTTTGCCATAATCTGTATAAACATACATTTGGAGTGCACAACATCCTGTCAAATACAATTTTAAAAAAATCATACTCAGTAAAATGGTTATGAATGCCTATACGGGTTGCATATGATGCAAATATTTCTGGCTTAATTGAAGTAAACAATTTTTTTTTCCCCTTGTCATTTTTGTTATTTCCTCCTTCAGAAAATGAAATTCACCTTCAAATGTAGTGAAAACATATTTCCTTCCAATTAATGGCCTTTGGAAAACTATCCATTACATCTATTTTCTTTAAAATACGAAGTTTACTATTCAAAGTCAGAAGTCATTTGTAAAAATTTTGTTAGAGTAGTTTCAGTGTTCTAATTTTAATACAAATTTTAAATTAAACAGTCTCCCACTGAAATAAAGGAATGCAGTAATTATTTAGTTTTGTAGAAAAGAAAAAAAATTATATTTTCACTTCCAAAATATTACTTAGTTTGAATAAATATTTAATATTTTTATAATTATATTTAAATTATAGTTAAATAAAGAATTTATACATTTAAAACCTCAATGATACTATTTTCCTGAAAATTGTTCATGAGAAGTGTTCTATCTACCAATTTTATTAATACTTATTTGGTAATTCATTTCAATTTCACTTTATTTTGGTGTTGACACAAAAACAGGACCATCTGCAATGAAATCTTTCAAATGGTTAGGTTACAAACAAAATTTACAAAACAGAGCCCTTCAGCTGCCATGCAATTCCAAAGCAGCAGCCTGTAATCACATCTGCAGTTATGATAACAGTATAAATCATCAAAAGACTAGGAATTATTTTCTCTGAAACTGAAGTTGCTATTGTTTGTGTATGAAATTGCAATAGGGTAGGCAATATCATAATGCTCAGTGGTTCATTGCCTTTTAGCTTTACCAGTTCTTTAACACCCCACTGCGTGGAAGAATGTGGATGTTCAGAAACATCTTAAGTTTTACAGCCAACATCTACAGGAGCTTTTCTGAAACACTGGGTACAGTACAGCTGTACAGTCAAGGAAGACCAAACATAACAACCCCCTGCAGCGCTACAGGCTGGGGCAGAGTGGCTGGAGAGCAGCCAGGCAGAAAGGGACCTGGGAGTGCTGACTGACGGGAAGCTGAACAGGAGCCAGCAGTGTGCCCAGGTGGCCAAGAAGGCCAATGGCATCCTGGCCTGGATCAGGAACAGTGTGGCCAACAGGACTAGGGAAGTGATTCTTCCCCTGTACTCAGCACTGGTGAGGCCACACCTGGAGTACTGTGTCCAGTTCTGGGACCCTCAGTTCAGGAAGGATATTGAGGTGCTGGAGCAGGTCCAGAGAAGAGCAACAAGGCTGGTGAAGGGACTGGAGCACAAGTCATATGAGGAGAGGCTGAGGGAGCTGGGGTTGTTCAGCCTGGAGAAAAGGAGGCTCAGGGGAGACCTCATCGCTCTCTACAACTCCCTGAAAGGAGGTTGTAGCCAGGTGGGCATCGGTTTCTTCTCCCAGGCAGCTAACAGCAAGACAAGAGGGCATAGTCTTAAGCTGTGCCAGGGGAGGTTTAGGTTAGATATTAGGAAGAAATTCTTTACAGAGAGAGTAATCAAGCATTGGTATGGGCTGCCCAGGGAAGTGGTGAATTCTCCATCCCTGGAGGTTTTTAAGATAAGACTGAATGTGGCACTTAGTGCCATGGTCTAGTAACCACGGCGGTAGTGGATCAAGGGTTGGACTTGATGATCTCAGAGGTCCTTTCCAACTCACCTGATTCTATGATTCTACGATTCTATGATTCTATAACATTTCCTTATAAATTAATCAGCTAACATCGAATATGATAAGCCATTTATGTCTTTGTAATTTTTCTCAGAAAGCTACATTCAAAATTTCAGAAAACATAAAAAATATTTAGGTATAAGTGTAAGCGGCAGAAACTAAGTTGAGAATTTATTTTTTTTTTATCCAAAGGTTCCAATTAATAATAACAGTAAAATATAAAATCTGAATGGTAAGACACCTAGTAGCTTTTTATTAAATCAGAACAGTTTGTGGAGCTGCACATGCGAAAAAAATACTTTGTAATTAATAGATCAATGGTGTGAGAAAGAAGGGGTGATCTGTTTTAATCATAAATTGATCTCCCTTATTCAGGTCATTGACAGTGGCATTATAAGTGAAGAAGACATAGCTGAACAGCTTCGTAAGCTAAATATTTTCCATAAAATACAAAAGGCACTGAAATTTGTAGGGTGAATAGAAAATAAATATAAATCAAAGGTGAGAGTAAACAATTTTAGCAACTTATCCTAATAATGAAACCATACTTTGCTAAAGTATTTAATGCAGAGCACAGACATTAACACAGAGCACATTTTACAAAAATACTAAATGGCAAGTAGGGATGTTTTGTGTAAGAACAGCTAAGGGTACAGGTAATTTGCCCCACATAACACATGTAGGAACTTTAGATCTTTGCTTCCAAGTACTGTGCTAAAACTTTGTTTTTCTTGTAAGATGTTAAATATGTCAGATGAATCATTTTCTAAAACCTTAATTTATGTCTATAGGTTACAAAATAGTATACTTTACTTAAAATATAGATATTCTATATTGCAGGCAGTAGCTTACAGAAATAAACTCTATTCAATTTTCTCATGTAGTGAGTCTTATTTAGTCAAAGCTTTCCATTTTATTTTCGTTGCAGTTAGATTCGCAATCAGATATTTCCTAGGAAGATCTTGAAATCAAACATGCATCCCATCCTCCTTGGCATGACTTCATACTTCCCAAAGCCCTACTTGAAACTGGTCAGCTGATTTACAGTTCTGTGAAGGCACTGAGAGCTATGCTGTTGCACCCCTTTCAAGGGTTTTTCCTACACCAGATATAATGCATCTTATCAACTTTGGGTGACTTCTATATTTCATAAAGAAGCAGTTATGTATGGCACACAATGGTTAACAGTAACATCTTGATTCATTAGGAATCACACAGAATTGCTGACTTTCAGAGAGGCATTAAGTTATATTATGTTTCATGAAATATTTGATAAAATCTCTACCATAGATATTTTATTATTAACGTAGTCATGGTTTAAAATAATTTTTTAGGATGTAGTCATTACTACGTGCCAATCATTATTCTTTTTTTTAATTAATGGGGGGTTTATTGTCTTTCAAAGCTCACTGACTACTTTTATAAAAAGAATGTTTATATACCGGATCACCAAGGGTTTATTCATATGAGCTTCATGTTCTGAAATTTTTATATTTCATATATTTTTCAGTGAAAAGGAAAGGAAGCAGGGCAACAGCTGACATACCTCAGTCTAGTGTTTTGGAGCTTTTTTCTACACTTCATTAGTTGAAAAACTTTCCTCAAAAATTAGGACATTTTTTCGCATGTAGAGAGAAAAAAAAAAAAACAACATAATTTTAGTACATACACACATGTGGACACATCTAGTCTGAACTATATATATATATATATATAGATATATAGATATATAGATATATGGGTGAAGCTAAAAGTACCAGTAAAAAACAGTCTCTTCAGTGAAACAACTCTATTTTCTTAATGGCTCTAGGAACATCAAATATGAAATACAAAATGGCTCTGAACTATAAATAAATAAAATAAAAAAGTTGAATCACATCTCTGGTAGAAAAAAACATGATAAAGGAAGAGATGTTGAAATTCAGTAGACTCTTTTCTCTCTGAATCTGCTGTTACAGCAATGTAAATTATAGCATTAGCTCACGAAATCTTTCAAGAGCATTCTTTCAAACTCAAACTTGAGTTTATTAAGGACATTGCCACTGTTCTCAAAGTATGTTTTGCTGCACAAAGTTAAGATCTAAGTGGTTTTGTCATTGAAACAACTGTGTGTTTTCTGTCATAAACAGTTATGTATTGCTCGATTGCTATGCTGAAAAGTTTATATCTTTCATCTTTGCTGAACTTGTATTTCTGAAAAACATGAACTCTACTTTTTGTATGAAGTTTCTAAAGCACTTCCCTGTGGAAGACAGGTAGTACATAAACATAAGATGCTGTATCACAAAACAGGAGAAATCTTCCTTTATTCATATTCTGCTCATATTTCTGGGGGAAATCCTGACTCCTAAAGAAGTTAATGAGAATGTTACCACTGACTTTGTTAGATCTGGAATTTGATTCCTCAAATTTGTCTCCTCTTATCTTCAAGAATCTCAAAGCATTCTTGTCCCTTTTTCTCAGACTCCTATTGTTCTTCCTTTACAAATTACCCCTTAGGTAGAAAGAAGGCAGTGTATCTGCAAACTCATTTTGTGTTTCCATTAAGATCTAGACCTTGGTGGTACTTGGTGATGCTGCTGCTTGTCTGTATCACATGTAACTTTGAGGTTCCTCCCCTTCGTAACTTACAGTCCTTAGCTACCATTTGAGTTAAAACCTTTTTCTTGATTATATGTCTAAATTGCTCCTTTGGGGAAAGAAATAAATGGCTCTCTCAATTCTGATCAAAAACTTCACTAGGTGGAAGAGCATTCTCATTTTTTTTTTAATTCATCACTTTGAAAATGCTTAATTTGAGCAACTGTAGCCATGTTACATTGTAAATATTTTTGTGATAGCTCTCTGTAGCAACCATGGACAGAAAATTCTTCAATAGATGTCTAAATAGGTTTCAAGAGCTAAGGAGTTTGTACGAGACTGGGTAAGGTAAAGGCGAGAAATGTTAGTACACACCAAATAGTAGAGAGAGGATGTGGTTTGCTCAGTCCTGTTACTTTAGAGCTCCTGTAGCAGTTACTTGCAGATCTGTAGCTTACTCTGAAGCGAAGTCTTAAGTATGCTTGTGTAAGTATGAAGAAGATCCTCAAAATATCTGGACAGCGTCACATATACTAACATGACAACATTACCTATCACTTTATCAATAGGTAGGCATACGACAAAACTCAGGCAGAGCTCAGTTCTCATTTGTACCCTTACCCAATATCACTATAGTTAAATATAATATGAATTCAAGTTTCATATTAAATTTCAGTTAAGCTGTTGGTCTCTAATTTCATGTTATAAAAAAAAGGATAAAGATCCTGGAGATATCAGACCTGATAATTTACTTCATATGTCTGGAAACTCGGAAAAACATATGAGTGACAGAGTCTGATGGATCCTTAACACTGGAAAGAAAACCATTTGTGTTCTTCAGTCACCAGACACATGCTGAATGTCTGGCTTTGGTAGTCGGATACTGTGAAGCTGAATTGACAATGAATTCTAATGTGAGATATTATTTAAGGAACACATGTTGAACGGCATAGGTAATAAACTTTTGGCTCCAAAGAACATGAACCACTTCAACCTCTTTCACTACAGATGACATTACTTCAGTTGTAAAACGAAGAACAAATCTCTTTTTAAGTTCTTGCAGTCCATGAATTCTACCTGCATTATTGATATTTGCCCTTTTGCTTTTAGAGCAAGTACTCTCAATAAGCATTCAAGTTGCTATCATAAAATCCATATTAAAAGAACTAATAAAAAAACAACTTAGATAAAATGCCCATTGGAAGGAGATGCTGGATAAAGTATATCCTTGAAATCCTTTCTCCCATTATGTGCTTTACTACATTTTGCAATATCAATAACCTAATAATATATGAGTAAATAACACCCTTCAGTGTATTATTCAACTATTCAAATAAAAACCCTTGAATTTTCTTACAAAAAATTGTAAACCAGATCTGTGACTGCTATAAAGAAATTAATTAGAATAATGTTTATAATGGATGTGTTTTAAAAGCACAGCCAAAATTTGAAGGATGAGTTGTTTCTGAATTCTCCCAACTACCCATTTCTTTTCACCCTTTTTTTACCGCCAATTTTCCCTTCTAATAATTCCATAATGTTCAATATTTTCACACTAAATATATCACCCCTAAGAAATAATAGTCTTTTAGTTCTAAATTCTTTAACACAGTCTTTGATTCAGTTTATCTGCCCACTCTTACCTCAGGTCATCTCAGGTCACTGCTGTCCACCTACCCAGCTGGTCTACCCTGACTGTGAGGTACTTCAAAAGCCTTACCCACCTTAGCAGGTATGCATACATTGCTAGGTGAAACATGGACATACATGGTCCATTTTCTAAGCCGAAGACCAAATAAATGGCCTAACAATAAAGGGCCATGTCTTATACTTGATCCTACCTGTTCTGTATGTCTCCATCAGATTTATCATATAATTATAACTTTCTGCCTTTTTTTTTTTTTATGGACACAAATAATTTGAGGGCTGTACTGAAACCTGTGAGCACAACTGTCTGATAGTGTGAAACTGAGGATGTGGGTGAATGCCTGCAGTGACAGTTCAAGGTGCAAAACTCAGAGACATAGCACTGAGCCCCAGGAGATAAACTCGCCTCCACTGTCAACTGCTCACACTGCCCAAGGAGATCCAGCACAGACCCTGTCCACCCTGTGACTGAATGGGGTGCTGGAGGGTATGATGTTTGCTTGCTTTCCAGGTAATTTTTAGAAACATAGATATACTCTCTGAATTCATATAATTTCAGAGCTTATATTTGTGTTTAGGAAGAATAACTCTAGGTTCTGTCTTTTAAGATGTTCCAGTTACAAGATAAAATGTCCATCCTGCAGAAGAGGAAGGGACAACTCTTCAAAACAAATAGGAAGACACGCAGGAACTGTCAGCTTTTCCACTGCTTTGCACCTTCTCTGAAAGCAGATGGCTCTAAAACAAGCCCAAAATCTGTCTGTAAGATAAGGGTCTAACTCATATTTCCATTCAGGTAAAATACAATTTGGTCAACTTCATAAATCACAAGAAAACACACTCTCTTTACATCTCACCACTAGAAAAATCATTAAAGCACTTTCAGATGCAAATTAAGAAAAAGTAGTGCAAGATATAAATAGCCCAATTTAAACTTCAGATCACATAAAATGTTGAACCTCTGAACTCTGAATTATTAGAATATCTCAAGGTTCATCCATCATTGCTAACATACCAAAAATATTGGGCTGTCACTTCTATACCTGAAGTCAATTCACCTCTACTACAAAATAAGAAAAAAATTAATACAAATTTTTTTATGCTGGCCTCTATGTGGTTTAATCACAACAAACCTCATGGATATACATTTTTTTTTCAAGTAAACTGAGATAAAACAGACCGATGTTAAGTACTTCTGCATATTTCTAGAAAGCATCATGGTTACTAATTTTAATTTTTTTTTTCAAGAACAGACATTAGTGGTGGTGCAGTTTTATTAAGGTCTACAAAGCATATACATAAACCTTTAAATGCAGAATACAATCTTGAAGTTGAACTGGTCTACCTTATTCCTCTGGCATGCTCCTATGTGCCTAAATATCCACTGGCTCTGGTAACAAATCAGTCTGCAGAACTGGAACTGAATGCTATGAAATCATAATACTGAAGATATCATTTAATGCTGGCCATATGCACAATCCTGACTGTAAGTTTTGTTTGTTCTTTAATAAAAATCATCATCATATCACAGGTGGGCAGAAATATGTACCAAGACTTTTTTAACATTTAGTCTCAGAACCCTCTTTTTTTCTGGCTTTTGCTTATCCAGCTTCTGTTTTCCAGTGTTCAAGTCCTAATACACCTCAACAATTTAACCGAAATGTGCAAAAAGATTTAGTGTGATGGAAAATAAATTCTTCCCATTTCAACTTGCACAGCATATCTGTTATATTAATAGGTAAGTGGTTATTGGAAGATATATATTCATCATTTATTCAGGAACATATAAATGTATGTGAATCATGGAGGGAGGGAGGGATATAGTTCCCATTTCCACATTTTCAATTAGATAATACTTTATCAGATTTTATAAATCTAAGCTGCTCCATGTTTTATTTCTTTTCAACTGCTCATATTTTCCTGGAATTAAGTTTTTATTTATATATGAACCTCATAGCAAGTTTTGTTAACTTACAAAAATAAAGGTTGCCATACGCCTTCATAAACAGAACTAGTCACACTTTTATTTGCTTTTATTAGTTTGCTGCATCAATATAGAGCAGATTGTTTTTGAAAGGTACAGTTTCATACTACCAAAGAAGCTCCAGAGAAGAACATACAATTTCAAAACTAAAGTACATTTCATGAGGAGCTATTCTTTAAATGAAGTTTGATTATATATGGCCAACCACAATGTCAAAATTACCATTTAAAAAATGATGGGGGCCCATACTACCTTTTTAACATTTTTTCAAAAAGCAGTATAACTGGAAAAAGATGCAAGCATTATAGTAATAAGCATATTGAAAATTATAGTAACAAGCACTCTGAACTATCTTCCCTTTACCTGTTTTCTTTTTTGCAGCTCTATACTTTTGTTTGCAACATTTGAAACATTGATCTCAAGTTCTTTACATCCTGGAAGTTACAGAAAGTTGTTCAGTACAGTATCAAAATAGATTAAAGTATATGCATTTGAAATGGATATTTCTAACAACTAGATTAGATTTTCAATGATCTCACTGGCATATATCTATTCAGATTGCAACAATTCATAAAATGAAGCACAGCTTCAGTGGTGTTTGGATTCATAAATATTCTAATCTCTTTCTCACAGGTAAATAGTGATACATATAAACTGTTAATGTCATTTAGGATTGTGAATTGCTGATATCAATTGGGTTTGCAGTACAGAGGGTAAAATTTTCTTTATTATTTTTGGTTCTTTTGTTTCTATTTTGGTTAATAACCACAAAGTCATTCAAACTTGAATGCGGAAGATATGATGCACCTTAATATCATTCTTCATAATACCTTATTGTTTACATAAATTTCTAAGTTGCTCAAAAATCATTGAAAAGGTATGCTATTTTATTTAAGTAATTATAATATTAGAGTACAGGAGTTAGAGCGATGGAAGCTCAGGGATAATTATATTTGTTATGCTGGCTGCATTGGTATAGAAGTGCCATGAAAAATCACAAGTAATAAGTTTCAAAGATTCTCAATGCATATGAATTAAACAGAAGTAAGACAATTTAACAGAGTATTCAGTAAAACATCCTTACAGAAAAGGAATATTCACATCATACCATTATCACAGAGAATAAACTATACACCAGACACTGAAAATTTTAGTGTTACCATTTAATGAAAAGATAAGAATTAGTGTACCAAATCTTCTTTAATTAAGATGAATTAATTTAAAAATCAACGATGAAAACTAATGTAATAAACTTGAAATGTAGTGGAAAATAGCTTTTTCTAACCAGAGACTTTATAAATTAGCATTTTCTGAACATTTAACAGAAGAGTGTTTAGGGAGCTTAAAAATGTACATGTAACACTAAACAAAATGCTGATCTTATTTTAGAAGATCAAACTCTATTTTTTAGCGTTTGAAATTAAGTGTTAGGCATTACACTATGTTCAGAATTAGTGAAAATACAAATAATTCAAAATTTCTGTGTGGAAAAAAATAGCTCTTTTACTGCGCCTCTAGAAGGAATATCGAGAAGAGCAATTAAGTATACAATAAGTGGGTGCTAATAACAAACACAGCATAAAAATGGCACATTTGGACTTTACAAAGCTAGGAAATCAGAATTCTCTAGATGTATCCCAGGTGTTCAAAAAATGTAGGTTTATACTCAGTAGTAGTTTGAACAACTGCCTTGATGCCTTAAGCCCCTAATGTTTTTTTTTTATTTTTCTAATATTTGTAAGACTTGTAAGTTTTATAAGTAGTGGAAGTAGATTTTAAAAGCAGCAACCTTCCCCCCCCCCTTTTGTCCCTTGTCTCTTTCCCTTTCTCTAGCACCCTTGTTTATAGATTCCTTAACCCTCTTACCCTATTCTGTGCTCCCTATATCAATTCTACTCCTGAATACAGCAGAGATGTTTGGTCCTTTGTCAAGGCAAGGCCTAGATTGTTGGCAGAACAGCATATCAGGGCCTAAACCACAGAATACGGTCAAGAATTAGGCAACTATGTACCCTTTGTGCTCTGATGAAGACAAAGATGGGATGAATAGGGGGTCCCGAAATACACCCCAGACCCATTTTAAGGGGGTGGACCCGGGGCGGACCAGAGTAAAGGCCACAGGGTGGACACATCTGGGATTGGATGGATGGTGTTATAAAATGTAACATCTCAGGAACGGCCTGCGCGCATCTAAGATGTAACATCTTAGCCTTGGCAAAATAAACCCTTTTCTTATCTCACCCCTAATTAACTGCTCTGGAGATTTTTTCAGCATCAAAATACCACAGCAACAGCCTCTTACTCTTATCTACTTAGCTGAGTGAAGTGCCCTGTGTTCACCTGGAAAAGCAGTTTGTGTGACTGCATAGGAAAAACATTTAATTGAATGGTTGTCATTTCAGACAAGTCAGTTTCCCAATTTTGAGTTCTGCACAGCTGCACAAACACCCATGCTAGCACAGAACTGATGCAGGTACAGGAAGAGGTAGCTGAGGTGAGACAGACGCACAGGATGAAAGAGACACTAAAAAAAAGTTAATAATGAGCCACAGCTGGAATCATGTGGAAGCCTCATCAACATTGCAATAAATTAGGGTTGTTAATTCAGGCATCTGATGAGATACATACATACCTACAGATCTGTAGGTACAGCACTCCTACCCTTTCCTTCCTAAAGTATACATTTAAAAGTAAAAAAAAATTGAAAATTCTCACTGTTTGCATGAACTAAGAATTTTACTTCTAAGAAGCACTCCATAGAAATCAAAGCAGTGTTTTCAGGTATGTCTAACAGCAGAAATTAAAACTAAAAAAATGTTTCTTTTCTCATTTAATATAATTTTAGAGGCTGTGCGGTTTTTTCCTCTCTTTTTTCAGCTGAGTGATGAAGCTCATTTTGCCATTTCTTTCTAGAAAGTAGCAAAAAAGAACAAAGTAACATTTTTCTCATGCTGCAATGTTGCTTGGGGAAGTAACCAAGAACCTTTTATTTAGACACACATCTCATATTTCTAGTATGAAAGTTTTCTGTGTTTTGCATGGAGATACTCTGTTACAGAGATACTGTTTTCTCCACGAAATTTTGAGCTTCTCCTAAGATGCAAACAGTTAAATTGTCATCTTTTTTTCCTGGTTTCTCTACTAATAGAGAAAGGTACCTGTATGCTGTCAGGGGTGACAGCGGGTCTGTCAGCACCTTGGCACATACTGACGAAGCAATAGATGTTGACCAGATCAAAGTATACCCCTGAGATGGACTGAAAGAGAGGACTGAAAATGGAGGCCCTGATCCTGACAACATACTGATGCATCCTGAAGAAGCTGTCCCGTGGGAGCAGAGAACACTGTCTCATGAAAACAGGAGCACTGTCTCATGAGAACAAGGACCTGTTTTGAACGAGAGTGGTTGGGAAAAACATCAACATGAGAGAAAAATAAGAACAGGTGCTCGGGAGTGTTGTGGGAAAGAACTGGGCTGTTTTGAGAAAGAGCAAAGTTGTTGTGAGAAAGTAGAGTTTAGAAAATGCACCTATTAGCTGTAAGAATTCTGGTGTGAAAGTTTGAACTGTCCTATCCG
Organism: Pipra filicauda; assembly: GCF_003945595.2. Taxonomy (NCBI): domain Eukaryota; kingdom Metazoa; phylum Chordata; class Aves; order Passeriformes; family Pipridae; genus Pipra; species Pipra filicauda. Next base: position 2,041,997 of record NW_024104365.1, on the reverse strand, counting down.
TGTGCATTACGTGTGTTCAAAAACTGTACTTAAGGGGCTACGCAGCAGCCCCGCTGTCCCTGCTTTTTTCTTGGAATAAACTTTGCTGGAACCTTTTTTCGTGTCGCTTTGGCTGTTCCGACATTATCAGCGACAGTATGCCAAGCAACACAAAATATGTAATTTAGGGATTAAATTTGTATTCCACTAAAATAACATTTGCAATGCCCAACAAACTAGAAATTGAGAGGGAAGGTAGCACGGTACAAAAATAATGACATGCTCTTTCCAAACGTCATATGTCCCAGTCAGTTTGCACAAGGATTTTGGGAAGCTGAAGCTCCTCTTAATCTCAGGTCAGAGACAAAGAAATTTAGGGTAGACTACAGCTTTCTTCTGACCGTCCTTTTTCTGTTTCTAGGACAGCCCTTTGGTTCAGATACTCAAATATCAGATGTAATACTGTTGTTATATATGTGAAAGTAATGTGGTGTGTAGAGCAAGGAGACTCAAGTTACACATAGGAAAAGTTTAATATTTTTCTTAAGAAATAAATATCAAGAAACTGCCCTGAAATTTTACATTATAAAAGCTATGCAGCACAGATTAGTAAGTTTCTACCTTATGATCATTTACACAGGATCCCAGCACATTCAAGCTCATTCAAGCACATAGGACAAAAATTAAGGTTCACCTCTATTATTCCCTAACTTCCAGGTGCTTGACTTTGAAAAGCTCAACTAAATATTGTAATTTCTTTTTATATACAATAGGAAATAACTGGATCAGAAAGGAGCTAATAACTACATCATTGCAACTTGCTAGCTCCTGGGCATTCTTTGCATGTAAAAGTGGAAATAGTTTAATTCAATTTTTTTTCCATTACAGCATCAGGGACAGCTTGCCCTATTACTGAGCGAATCCCACTATTAATGAACAATTTAACTGATTAAATAATCATGCAAGCATCAATTTCTTTACTTATCTTGTATTTATAATAAGTAAAGACTTTCTTTTTTTTTTAACTCCTCCTGGTAACGGTTAGAAGCTTTATTTCATCTCCACTTTACTTCAAATAAAACATGATTTTCTCATGTATCATCAGCAGAGAGAGACTAAGAATATTCCCATACTTTTTGAGATCTGAAATAGAATCAACAACAGCAATGACTGGCCTGGTTCTGTGACAGAAAATGTAATAATTACATGACTTCTGGATAGACACTTATCCAGCACAAATGAACCATTAAGCAAAATAAAGTCTTCACTAGACTCACAAGTTCAGCACGTTGACCTCACTTTGCTCCCTCAAGTATCTAAATGCCAGACAGGAACTCTCACACAAAGAAAACTCACTCAGCTAGTATTAAGATGGACCCCATTTTACTATGGATATTTGATGAAGAAAACTTTCTGTCTACACCAAGTAGGATAGTACCAAGGTCTGGCTACATATTAGCTTCAACAAATCTGAAACTGCTACTCTGCAAGCACAGTAGGTCCAGTGATTGTTTTTATATCAGCCACATGTAAAGTAATTAATAACTTACAAAATAGATCTAATTAAAGACCCTATATCTATCCACAAATCTGTCTTTCTTATGTCCATAAATAATTCACTGTCAGTTGTAACAAAACTACAGTACAGAGGTAAGTTTTCATTGAACTGAGTCTGGATGACAGCACTTAAGTAGGTTGTCTTCTGGGTCTAAAATACTTTGGGGAAAATAAAGAACCTGGACAAGTAATTCAGAAACACTGTCTTTTTTTATTTTTATTTAATCCAATTTCATCAAGTCACAATTGGGTTAATTTTATGTCTCCTTGTGTTTGGAGGAAGGCGGTAGGATCTGCCTGAATTCTGGATGTCCTGGGAGAGAAAGTAAGACTATGCAATAATCAGTGTACGGTCAATACCAATTATTCCTTTAAAAGATGGGGTACAAGTAATCTATATTAAGAAAAATATGTATAAATAAATTAAATGTCTTCAAAAGAACACACATGACTTAATTTCAATTGACTTAATTTAATGAAAAGCTATTTTAAAGGCCCTATAGCTGAAAAAGAATGAAATGGGAAAATGCAGCTCATAGTAAGGAAAAGACAGGCAAAGTCAGTACTGCAATGATTTAGCTTTAGGATGACCTTAAACTTACCTCTTTCAGTTTTGCAGCTAAAAATCTCTACCAAGCTCTCCTAATTTTGGAGAATGAGGCCAGATTCTGAACTCCTTTCTAGTAATTTGTCACAGTTATCCTGTTTTCCATCATTATTTTTAACCTTCTAACTTCCTGTCCTTCCAGTCTTTCTTTTCATTCTGCTGCTTTCTCTTCCACTGATGATTTCAGATGTTGTTTTCGTGAGGAAATAATGTGATATTTGACTCATGGCTCTTGAGCCTTTGACAAGAAAGCCTCTGAAACGAAAGATTATATTATGGGGGTCTAGAAATTCAAGTACTGAAAATGCAAATAGCTAGTATTTCTAATCAAGTTTCATGTTTAAGAAAAGCTCACAATCATCTTCTATGTGCTTAAAATGGACAGAGATATTAAATTCTATGGGGACATCTGGGAAAACGTCTCACAATGGAGTGGTGCAATACAGGAATGCATATATAGGTAAAGTTCTACCCACATTTCTATAGGGACAGATAAATATGAGGAACAGTCCACAAGGTATTCTTGAAGAAAATCAATGTAGTTATTTAAAAGTAATTACACACTGTACTGAGGAAAACTAGGAGCAAGGACTCAAGCCTGAAAAAAGAAAGCAGACTATCTGGCCTCTGGAATCAAAATGGCAGCTTTTTTAACAAATGAATTTAACAAATTCATTTTCTTCCAGGAAGCCCACTGATGAAATAGGTTCATTACCTGAGGATATTTTCCTTTCTATACATTATATGTAAATGTACTGATGTTCTAAAACTGGAAACTTTACTAGAAAACAGAATTTTGTCCCTTAGGTTTATTTGGCTTTAAAAAGGAATATGTAATATAATCAACAGATTAGCTAAAAGATCCTGTATGAGTATCTTCATTTCAAAGGTAGTGTGGCTAAACAAATGAGAAATGTCTCTGCAACATTTAAAAAATGGGAGACTGCTCCTTGCTTACCTTGTCAAATGAAAACAGACAAGCATTTAATGAGTAGTAAAAGTGAGAAATGCAAGTATAATTATCTTATCTTGTCTCCTGTTCTGGTCTCCTGCTTGAAATCCAACAAGTATTCACATAAAACAAAGTTTATAAGTATTTCTACTCAAGTTGCACCATGTCCTGTGTAAAGAATTAGCTTTCATAATTCTCTACATATTAAGAGTACGCTACCAGGAAACTCGTGATACTTTGTTGAAATTTAATGGTTAGGGACTCAACAGGTTTTAAGAGCTTAATATTTCAAATAGGTCTGATCTGGATGGGTTGAAACAGAATTTGCTGATAATCAACACATAAGCTGCTCCAAATTGTGAATTCTTCACAGATATCTTTAAGGAATAAGTAAGCAGAAAAAAATTCTCTTATCACTGTCATGGAAATGACTGAAAGTATTACTTTCCTTCAAATTTTCACACATAGGAAAAATAAACCTTAATCAGAGAAATAAAATGTTTGTCCAATCAAGCACGTAAGAGCAGTGATTTATAATAGAAATTACTACATAACCTTAATTACCTATGATTTGCAAAAGTGAAAACTAGGGAGATTTGTAAATAATCGATCTTAACAAACTGTCTTCCTCCTCCTTGCACAACATATTCTGAATTAAGAGTATACATTAGAAGTAAAAATTGTACAGAAAGTTAAAAACAGCAATCGTGACTTGTTTGTAGAGGATGGATATTTCATTTTGACTAAAACCTTCCTCTGCAAATCCTTAAAATTACTTTCTTGGGATTATGGTGGATTAAATGACTGCTCAAGGTAAGACTGGCAGAATTAGGTCCTAAGAGATTTCCTATGCTATGCTGTGATCCCTGAAGAGTAGGAGTAGGAATTACACTACTAAAATTATGAAAGCCAAATGGGATTTATTAGTTAATATATGCTTTAAGAAACATTCCTACATTAACGTGAGTAGAGACAAGATGACTTAGAACTGCATATTTTAAGTGAGTCTAATTTGACACTTTCAACTTGATGCTTGACAAAGCTATTGTTGATTAATTTTATTTTTAAATGCAAGAAAGTATAATTATTTATATTACTGGAATATATTAAAATTATCAAATCATACAATAAACCCGATTACAGATGGGTTGGGTTTCTTTCATTACTTGTTTTCATTTGGGTTTTTTTGGGAAGATATGTTGTTGGGATAGGGGGAGAGATGGGAGAATACAAAACCACGGCCCACCTGATGGGAAAAAAAAAAACTGAGAAATTATACTATGATTTATTTCATGAAAGGAAAATATAACTCCTCATTGTACAGTGAAAATGACACATTTGAGACACTGAACAAAATGAATTTTCTTAATACAGCACATCAATAAAGAACTACCAAATGCAGTAACTTGATATCCCATCCACTGTAAATATTATATTTTTATCTTATCTGCTTTTGCAATACACAGTTTCTTACCAAAATATTGCAGTATTCAAAAACTATTCAAAATGCTTTCTGTAAGATTTTTTTAGAAGAACAAATAAAGTAAAGCAAAGACCTTTGAAACTATAAATACAAAATTGTCTGTGATCCTGTTTCATTCACATTTCTTCATGATTATAATTAAAAGACACAAAAAGGTATGCCTTGCACCTTTGGTAATAGCCATTCTATGAACCCACGTGACCTAAAATTCCCTTATTCTCGTTTTCTCTTACTTTTCATTTATGTTACTGCTTTTGTTTTGCTTTGTTTTGGGGTTTTTGTTGTTGCTGTTTAGATTAGCCTATTTGTGTTTACAGGTTTCATCTACAATAACATCTACATATAACTTCACCATCTACAATAACATGTAATGCACAATCCATAACAAGATACTAAACCACATGACATGGTATTGAATGGCAGCATTTCTGGAACCACTGTGTCACTTAGTTCTGTGGTGTGACTGAAGAAGTGAAATCTGTGCCTGTGAGGAGAAAGGAGACTGGTGTGTTTAGGGGCAGATGTTTCTTCAATAAATACTATGATGATGAAGAAGTACAAAGTTGCCTGAGTATGAAAAGTTAACATCAAATCATTTTTGCTTTTACTTCAACTTTCTTAATACACCTTGTTCCAGCTTAGTTTGAAAATAAAAAAACCCCTCACAATATTTATATCTAACTGAAGGTGATTTGTATTATACAGACATAGAACACAATGAATGAAGTCATTTCTGCTTGCACAAGAAGAAAGTGTTCTGAAAAGCCCAGGAGTTAGTGTATCATTCAGCTAGTAATACAGGTAAAATATTGCCTATAATCACAAGGATATGGCACCTGGTATGTGTTCAGGACTACTGTTACTGAATGCAAATCAGTCATTATCATAAAAACACAACCTTGAGTTTGCGAGTTCCTCATCTGCATGTACAAACTAGGGTTTCAAACATAAAAAGCAATTTTCTTTTCAAAATGCAAATGGGATTCTCACACCTGCTTGGGTCTCTGACCTTCTGTAGAGACCTATTTGTTTCTTTTTATAGCCTTTGCACTTATTTATTTTATTCTCACTGCTCATCATTTATATTCTTTCCCTAGGTCTCTGTCTCTGGTGTTCATTTTTCTCTGATTGTTTATCTTGTTTGTTTATTTTTGCATCTCCTGTCTAACAGTTCTGCCATCCCATGTAGCTTTTACTGGTTGTCTTTACTATTTTTGGTTAAGCATTGCTTGAGGCAAATGAGATGTCATGTGGCTATGAGAGGTTTCGGAGGTATTTAGCCAGGTCCCAGGTTACGGAAGTTCTTTTCCCAGGTAGCCCCATTTCCAGGAGTCATTCCACCTTCTCCTGCATCTCCAAGACATGTGATTCTCTCATCCTCTCCTGAGGATCCAGTTCATTACAAAAGCCTACTCTTCGTCTCCCAAACCTACCTAATAGATGATATGGACATTTTTCAGTTGTTTCTCAGTACAGACTCGCTCAAATGGGGTAGACACAGTTCAAGGTGTTCTACAGGGCAGACTCAGAGGCAAGGTCTTGGTTCAAGTTGTTATACTCAAGGAAATGAGAAGGATGAATAGGCTCTTTAACCAAAGACCTGGTTAAAGGATTTATGAAAGCCATACAAGGTTGAGAATCTATGCTCATAGTAGCATTGACCATTCACCAATCCTCCCACGTGTTTAGTTGCTTATGCAGAAAGTGCCTGACTTTTTGGACTAGAAACACTTTGCCCTCCTTCCCTTGGAGAAAGCCAACAAAACAGGCACAGGATTATTGCTACTTTAATCTAGATCCACCTTGTCCATATAAGCATGATGTCTAAATACATGGTGGCCCTAAATGCATCAGTAAAAGTTTGCCACACCAGTAAAAGAAGTGGGTGTTTTTAAGGTTAATTAGTCAATTTCCAAGGTGACAATACAAAGAAAAAGAGTTGATACTTATGCCACTAATACGTATGCGTTTACCCAGAAAAAAGCTGATAGTCTTTCTGAACTCTTTTACTATGCTTTTTCTGTTGAAATTAAGTTAAGTAAACTATACTTAAAATAGTTTTGCACAGGTTAATGAACTACAAAGAAGTTCAAAGTGGCCTAAATTGTACTTTAACATATTATTATTTCACTAACAAAATTAAAATCCTCACAAGGGGAAGGATGAGTAAAGACAAAAGATATCTTTGGAGAAAATATGCAGAAATTGATGGGGAAAGTCAATTCTAAAATCTTTGAGGAGAGTGACTAACAAGATGTGAATCACCTATATTATATATGTACATTTTTCTGCATACCTATGTCTGATAGTCATTGTCTGTTGGACTGTACTTTGAAATATGTAGAGAGAAACAGAAAAGAAGTATTGCTGACAGGAATGCTTTGCATTATTCCTGTGATTGATCATATAAATCATGACAAGCTCAAATCATCTGCCAGGAAAGACGTTTCCCAGACCCAATGGTTTCAGGAATAGAGACATGGAAAAAAATATAGGAAGTTAGTTCTGGTTTTACTTTCAAGACTGATTAATAGGGTATCCAAAATCTCCCACCCAGCATCAAACAGTTTTAACTCTTTATGGTTCATTTCCCTTCATTTTCCTTTCCTTCCCCAACTCAAACACCTTACTGACCACGCAGTTCCCTCCAGAACTGTTCTGGCAATGTTCTCATTTTTCTTTCCTTTCTAATTTTAGTTCAATTTGCCTTTAGAGTACTTATTTAGAATCAGTACAATTTGGTTAATGAAGTAATGTGCCTTCCAGAAACCGGAGCAAAACCAGAAAAATATGTGTGAGAGAAAAGCAATATTGAGTAGTTAGGACAAAAATAACTACTGGCAGCAACTACTGAAACAACTGGCAATGTATAATTAGTATGTAACACATTCTAGAATCCAAGAAGGTTATTAATTCTATAACTTAATAAAGTAACTAATATAACTCTGAAGTGCTAAGCATGAGTAGTGATTGGATAGGATATCCTTTTGTTTCAGGCATTGAGAATACAACCCACTGTTTCTCAGTTAGGTAGCTTCACCTTTGACCAAGTTAAAATATCAGTCAAGTTTTGGTAATATTTCATCCAAGATATTGTAAATAGATCTCATGTAAAAATAGCATTACATACCAAGACAACAAGTCTAAAGTTAGTCAAGTTAACATCTATAAGTCTTTTTTCTTATGTCCCATAAAGGCAAGAACTATAGACATACATGTTGTGGTTTTCCCTCCAAGTAAGCAGCTGTAAAGAATTCAAAGAATTCTCATTTTATAGTATAACAATTCACATATGGTCAAAACATACAAGAAGGTTAATATTAAGAGAAATAATTGTCAGGAAACAATATAAGGAAGGTCATAATTTAAACAAAGCTGTTGCTGCAGTTTACAAGAGCATTCTTAGTCTTGGCCCACAGTCCTCGGTCTGCTACCTTTAAAAATGTCTTAGGAATTCCTTTAAAGCATTTTCATAATGAATAAAATTATTATGAAGTTGTTCACACTGCTGTATTTAATGTTGAATCAGCAGTTTTACTGTAACCCTTGGTTTCACAGGTTCATAACTGTATGGTAAACGTTCTTCAGACTGCAGCTTGGCATAGAGAAACATAAAACCATCATAACAACAGTAATTCAACTATCAAGAAAAATGTATTCATTTGTTTTCAGATTTTGAAAGAAAAGGAGCTCAGATAAGTTTGGTAGTCTAAAAATTATTTTACTCTGAAAACTAGTAAATACATTAAGCTTTAGTGTGCCTTTTTATGATTGTCCTGTTTTGTAATGAAAATAGGTTCATAATGACAAACTGATGTTATTTCAAAATTTTCAGAAGTATTTTAAATTATCCATAGTGCTCCAGAAATGTCCACAACTTTGTGTCAGCAAATAATCTGTGGTGACTTTTAGCCTTTTAATAATGCTCGTGTGTACAAAGAGTATTTTGTCAAGGTTGACCATAGCAGCCTTAAGTCTCTATCATATCATTCGTTCAATTAACCATTAAAAAAAAATTTAAAAAATAATAATAACAATAAGTAAAGGCAGAGATAAAGATGTAATGCTTTACAGAAGGAATAATGGCTTTTCAGAATTAATAGCATTGTTTTGCCATTTTGATCCTCACATAGCTGCTAAAGCTTAATCATATATGGTTCAATAACTGTACCATATACCATAATACAGATGAGAACTCAATATAAGGCAAGTCAATAATTACCTTATAAGGAGTCAGATAAAACCTTGAACATTCAGTGGTCCAAGGTGTGGATGCTTTGACTACACTAGAAGTCTTCCATTGGGCAGGAGGGGAAGATAATGGGTCTGGTCTTATTCCATACTCTTTTTCTTTTGCAAAGTACACAATTTGTCTAAGCAAAATGCATAGTAACTTCTCTGTTGTGGTCAGTCACACTGGGGAACTTCTTTCAGTGATGCACCTCTGTCCTCCTGTTAAACTGAAAGACTACTGAGTCTGTGTTTTTTATTTAAATACATACCACCACAGAACTGTGCCTGCTGCATGACTTCCTATAAGCTCCATGCTTTTTTTGACCACATTTCGAAGACCCATGTTCTGTATGGAGGACACCAATTTCTGTTGAGATGCCATATCACAATACATTAGTCATTGCATACTCAGCTAGGTTTACACTGCACTGTCCCCAAAGAAATATGGGGCTTCACAATTATAAACTGGCTCCTTTTAGGTTATTTATTCATTGCATAAAAGCAAAGAATATTTTAAACACTTCACAAATGTTGAAGGAGGGACATTGTTTAGAGTAATTCTTATTTTCAGGCTACTTTATAAGTTTCCCATTTGAACTATTGCATTAAACTCAGTGTTCAAAAGTCACCCAAAAGAAAGGTCACAAGACTAACTTTCTTCTACCAATACAGCAAAAAAAGAAGTTGCAAAATACAAAGTAAAAGGACACCGGCAGGATAAATGTCATATTTTTTTTAAGTGGATGTCATTTCCTTAGCTACTAATAACATTAGATTTATAAGACTGAGAAAGGAAAAGGTAATTTAATTTTCACCATTTGTTTTGTACATTGTCAAAGGTCAGTCTCTTCACAGCACAGTATCTACTTGCATCTGATAGCATGTAAATCAGTTCACAAACAACTCCACAAAAGAAATAAAGAAAAACAGCATTAAAAAAAATTAAAAAGAGCTTAATGACACAATTTATAAGTGATAGGAGAGATACACCTTTGTGAAGTATTGAGCCTTGGAGCGATATGAAGGAACCAGCAGGGCTATGTGTTTAGTAATAATCAAATAAGCTTCTACAGTAAAAGCACAATTACAGCAGAAGAACTCTTCCTTTTTCCACAACAGCTGGAGGTATCCAGACAGTTTAGAAATCCTGGATTAATGATCACTAATTCACCATAGACTGTCTTCTCTGATTACAACAAATGTATTTGGGGCTGAAAGAAATCTTACTGCTATCTGGCTACTTATCATTATTAGTGTTATAGTACGTGGATGATACTAAATTAATACAAAGAAAATAGTTCTCTTTCTGGTCAGTGCTTCAGTACCTTGAAGAGAGCAACTAAAATCTATTATAGCAACCAGTCAATGTGTATTGTGCCTCAGATCATTGTTCAAAAGTATCAAGCTACTCTAATTTAAAATATTCCTTTCTTTACTGAAGACTTAAAGCAGTCACTAGAAGCATCAGGAAAGATGTCAGTACTACAAGTTGTGAGAGCTCTTGGCAGCAGGTGCACTTGGCAACAAAATGGAAAGAATGAACACAGAGAGACCAATGCTGCTGGAGTGCAAGGCACAAGCACATTAAAGTTATTTACAATATCATTGCAAAGCATAGCTGGCAGAATGAGAGGTAGCAGGACAGAGCTAATCCTAATACAAGAATACAGGATAATGCACTGCACTAAGCAGGTGACAAGGTAAAAATCTTGTGCTCCGTATTGTTTGATTACTTTTCTACAGAGCAGGACAATCCCCTCCCTCGACCAGCTGGCGATGCTTTGCCTGATGCCCCTCAGGACACGTTTGGCCCTCCTGGCTGCCAGGGCACTGCTGACTCATATTCAACTTGCTGTCAACCAGGACCCCCAGGTACCTTTCCAAGGCACTGCTTTCCAGCATCTCATTCCCCAGTCTGTATGTACATCCAGGGTTGCCCCATCCCAGGTGCAGAATCCTGCACTTCCCCTTGTTGAACTTCATATGGTTGGTGATTGACCAGTCCTCTAATTTATCAAGGTCTCTCTGCAGGGCCTCCCTGCCTTTGAGGGAGTCAACAGCACCTCCCAGTTTTGTATCATCTGCAAACTTATTTAGTATACCTTCGAGTCCTGTGTCCAAGTCATTTATGAAGATGTTGAACAGCACAGGGTCTAAGATGGAGCCCTGTGGAACCCCATTAGGGACAGGTCACCTGTCTGACGTTACCCCATTTGCTATTACCCTTTGCGCCCAACCCAAGAGCCAATTGGTCAACCACCACATGATGTGTTTATTCAGCTGTGCTGGACATTTTGTCCTCAAGGATCCTGTGAGAGGCAGTATTGAAAGCTTTACTGAAATCCAAAATGATCACATCAGCTGCTTCCCTTGATCAATTAGGTGGGCTACCTTGTCATAAAAGGCAATTGGGTTTGATAGACAGGACTTTCCCCTCATGAAGCCATGCTGACTAGAAAATATCAAGACAAAGAAACAAGTTTCCCAGCTTCATTGTTGGCTAGAGTTAAAAATGGCAGCGCTTCCCTTCACAATAGGCATAGCAAGCCATAATCTCCGCTCCCTGTACATTCATCACACAAAAATAAGTCATCTTCCATGGGTTAGAGGTCACTGAAGTGGCTCTGACCCATAACAATGCTTAGACTTGTTCAAAAGAAATGAGGACCTTCATGCCTTTATTCAACTGATAGGATCATTGAGAAATTCTGTGACCAGTCGGAGGACCTCTGTTAAATGCTGGGGTGTTAAAAGAGCACCTAATCCAATACCTCACCTTAAAACAGAACAAGTCTTAGTCCCAAGACTTAGACTTAGAAAAATATTTGGTTTATGAAAGAATAAATTGCATCCAGCCAGAAAAAGACACTGTAGCAAACCTTTGCCAATACAGGAAAAATAAAGCTTCTATCCAAAACCCCTACTCCGATTCTAAACAAAACAGTCCAATTGCTGGTTACAGAGCAAAAGCTAAAGAAATCTGACTACAGTGTAACTGATACCTAGAAATGTCTTTGCCTCCTAATCTCACAGCATTGTCTGAGATTTTACTTTTAAGTAGACATTTCAATAGGAAAGGAATTTCAAAATTGAAAAATAACATACTGCTGCTTTGCAAAACTTAATGCAAAAAATTTTGAGATGCTATAAGTACATCATGTATATGTAACTAGGAAAATAATTTCAGCAGAGGCTAAGGTTTGCATTCGACAAAAACTTAGTGAAAAAAATTACATGAAAGTAAATTAAATACCATGGGAAAATAAACACACTTTAAGAGATTATTTATTTCATAGTACAATTAATTTATGTTATTCACAGAAGGCAGGTTTCCTTTCACTGTCTCTATTGGGCATCCCAACTCTTAAGTATGAGACAGATGTTTTCTTTGAGCAACCAGCTAATAGTCTGCAGATAATTGACTGGTCAAAGCTGTAGGAGTCCCTCAGAGGTTGTAAAACATTCCTCAACATTTGTAATATTAATGACAAGTTTATCCTTGCAAAGAAACAAAGACTGTTTAAGTTAAAAATTTCTTTTTTCAGTCAATTACATGAGTACTTTGAGTTCTGAGCAGGGACTGGCTTTGTCCATGATAAAAAATGGAACAGACTGAATTTGATTTATTAGGTTCTTGTTCTTTATTATTGTTCTTACTGGAACAGACAGAATGCATGCATGTTTAGACTGTGAAACTAGAAATGAAAAATTATATCAAAAGTATGAGAAAATGACATGCAGTCATTATTATACTACATGAAACAGTCTTGAGATACTAATAATTTTTTGTCTTAAGTTTACCTATGTTCTTAGAATTTTCCTCATGAATGTACTAAAGACTTAGCTCTCCAGTGTTGCTAAGAAATTTACATAAACAATAAGTTCTCAAAGAACTTCTCAGATGTTAGTAATGAAAACTTGGCAAGCATTCCTACTATCAGTTTGGTAAAGTAAATACAAACATAGTTGTTTTTTTAAAAAAGAAAGACAAATATTATGTGCATAGTTATATGATGCACTGCATGCAAGATATTAGAGTCATTATTTTTAAAAAACAAGAACTTCCTTTGGCCAAAAAGCATAAGTTATTAGCTGTATCATCTTCACTGAAGCAGTAGACAGTGATTTACAATTGAGTAGTTTTCACCAACATCAACTTCTTTAATAAAAAAAGAGTACCAAACCAACCAAAAGCAATAAAAAAAAAGCAGTCATATGTATTGCTATTCAGACGTTCAAATCTCCCAAGTCTTTTCTAAAAATGCATTTCTATGTTACATATCTATAATCTGTTTATCAGTCAAACTCAAAATTTAAACCCTTTTGCAGGTTTAAATTTTATTTATTCCTTTGGTTTATCAGAAATTAAAAGATATTATTTCCATTGTTCTCAATTATTTTGCTATACAGTACTTCTTAATTCACATAAAAACTTTTCAGAAAGAAATTAGATTTCTTTCTTGAAAAGTAAATAATATTTAGACACATAATTATCTCTGAGGATGTAGTCTATAAGAATCCTAGTTTCCATGCAGAAAACAAAAAACTTGGGCAATTAGAAATTGAGAGAAGTGTTTGTTTAAAGTGCCTAATCTATTTTTTGAAAATCAGGTTTATTCTTGAGGTTGGATTTTCATGTGAATGTGTTTAGATAACCTTCAGTTTTCTGAATCTCTCTCTTATCATCATAGAAAAGTAGTTACAAAAAAAAAAATCATCCAGGTTTTCTTAATTACATACAGTTTGATCAATAAAACTTTATTTGGAGTTATCCAATTTTCTTGATAGAATGTAAAAGTGAATATAGATTACTCTAGATTTAGGAACTGACTTTTAAAGTGAGATAAATCCCACTTTATATTACTTATAGTCATTGTTTGAACAAGAAAAGAATTTAAAAAATCTGTACTTCTTTTATACTTGAACTGAATATTAATTATACATAAGCTGGCTAATAATAAAATTTGGACTCTCTATTTCAGTTATATATTTGAGGAAAGGATTAATAAAAATGTTGATAAATGAAAAAAAATCAATTTTCTCTGAGTATAAAAACCTAGGTCTCTTTATAATGCAATGCATCGTATTTTGGACATTATTTGTTCAACACAGGAAAAAGATCTTTATATTGTAGGCATTCATTAGGGCATAGGAACTTACTGTGCTATCTCCTATGGCTACGCAGTACTAAATCCTACAGTGATATAACACATGGCTTTTTTTATTTAGTAAGTCAAATAAAACCTGTAAGAAAATTATCTTTTCCCTGTAGCCAAAGACACATAGTAAAAGTAGGTAGGACTTTAAGTCACTCTTTAATACCTCAAGCTTCATTATTAAAACAAAAAAAAAAAAAACAAACTATGAAATAAGAATGTGTCATGCTTATGCAAAGCAGGTCAGAATTTTCCTTGTGGGACAAATGACCTTACAGGTAAAGTAGCAGATAAAAAAAAAAAAGAAAATGTCATTGGAATGGATTTTAGATATTAAATGTGTAACATTTATAACCACTGTGTATAGGTACAATAATCTGTCAATGTATACGTGGTGGGTTGACCTCAGCCAACAGCCAAACACCTTCTAGGCCTCTATCTCACTCCCCTCTCCCACAGGACAGAGATTCAAGGCAATGACAATATATAAAATTAGTTTCATTAAACAGTATCTGGATAAGTCTACATGAGTATCTACCTAGTCAGTAACTGACTTTTTCTTATTTCAAGTTGTAGGCAACCCACTCATTACCAGCAGAAATGGCAGCAATTAAAAACTGGAAAAGCCATCAGTAAGACTATTATAATACAGTGACAAACACTAAGCTATTCAACAGCCAGAAAATTCTGTTCTAGGAAGGATTTATTTTTATTTTATTCAGAAATATCTCTTCCACATGAAAAGTAGATTTTCAAATATATTTACATTATTTTTGTTTCTTTGTAAGTTAATGATGCTGTAAGAGCTTTGTAAATAAAATAAAAAAATGTAACTAGTTTGTTCAAAGACAAGGATTTAGAGAAGAGTCCTGAGAGAGATTAAGCAGTAAACAGAAAACTCTCTGTAATAGAATCTAAGACAATTATGGTACCAGTGATTGAATAACCTATTCATTTACCCTTTTAAAGGATCAAAAGAAAGAAAAGAATTTTACAAGCTGAACACTTTTAGATATTAAATGTAGCATATTAAATTAAGATCTTCCCTTTCAGACTGCAAAATCCTTTATAGCAAATGCTTTATTTCATTCATATTTAAATTATATGAGTTCATAGCAACCTCAGAAAAATCAGAATTAATCTGGGGTTTTTTAATGCTTGCAAAATTCAGGGCTTATCAGGGTCCTCAAGTCGACTAAGTCTACAGATCAGCATGGCTGTAAATGACAAACAACCAATTTATACTAAACTTCACAATTGAAAACACAAAATTTTGTCACTGACTTCGGTTTGTCATATATTTATGTCTGCTATTACACAGACTTTCCTTTTTTATTAGTACCTGTAGTTAATAGACATTATGCTATACTCCAAGCAAAATGGAAATAAATACCAAAAAAAAAAGACCATTTCTTCAAAAAGCCTACAAAATTTTTTTAATCTGTGTCTTTAGGTTTAAGAATGAAATATTGGATTATAAAGTCTTGTAAAAAAAGAAGAGTACTGGTTGTCACATCACATTTCTATAATTTAATCCACAGCACCTACAAACAGAAGAAAAAACTATAAATAAAAATATTAAAATTTCCCCATTTATGATTTTTTGTTTCTGATAGCCAAATACAAAATACCTATATACTTAAATTTATGTTTATTTATAGATTTTAGTGCACTTGTTTGTATAATTTATAACTTAAAATAATTAATTGATTGATTTTCAGTTTTATTCTGATGCAAATCTTATGCTCAATTAAAAAAAAGAAAAAGAAAGATTGAGTATATAATGATCTTCAAATTATAAAGTATAATAGGACTATTATGTCCGATTACAATTTTGAAAAGTAATTATGTTTCTTTTCAAATATCCTGAGTTATTTCATATCCATACGAATTTCATAAATCCTTTCAGATTACCCAGGCTCAAGTAATTACTTCATTCTAAAAATAAATCTTTATACTTCTTGATCTAGTTGTTAAAATATATGTCTCTTTTCTCTGGAATTCGACTACTTCAGAAAAAATATGTTATTGGCACTGTATACACTGGGATATAATTCAGGACTTCAATAACTTCACATATTTGAAGACCTTTCTCTGCGATATGGATAGATTAAAAAATTTCTGTAGGGATAAGGTTATATTGGAATACACAAAAATAAGATAAACTCAGTTACTTATATTTGGAAGATTTCTGTTACCTCTCAAACTGATCTGTTTAGTACTCTTCAGGCTTGGTGATGGATAAGAGGATTTTACCATCATAAAAATATGTATACAATATGACATCTGGTAAATATTCAAGATATTAATCCAAAGTTATGGTATAGGGAAAAAACCTCTTTTATATTCAATACATTTTGTGGAAGTTCTTCATATATTTTAACTATTCAGCAGTATAAGCAGGTACAACAATGGTCTGTCTTCACTTTTCAGAAATTACAGAAGTAAAATTCTGCTACTGAAATTCACCATATGTTTCTATAAGAATAATATATATTTATATTTTATTTAATTATAATTTATCCAAACACATAAATTTGAATGTTAGGGTGTTTTTTAGCAGTGGTTCTATTCCTTTAAATATTAGTTCTAATTCCTTCCTATGATTCTCTAGCTAGACATGCCTTAGCAAAACAAAAAATGCCAGAATGCCAAAAGCAGAGCAGTCACCACAAATTCAAGATAAAACATATGGAAACAAAGATTCGGGAGAAATCTTTCAATAGGATTTAAGAATAAGGGTTATTTTTTTAAGAATAATCTGGAATATAATAAGAAAGGAGGCTATCAAAAAGGAAGATATAGGAGAAAAAGTCTGGAAAACAGACAGCTATTTTTTAAGGATAAGGCAGAGTGAGATAAGTGATGCAAGATTTTGAAGCATTAGATGATTCACAGAGGTTTAAAGTAGGAAATATGACTCCTACTACCATGAAAGTACAAGGTGGGCACTGTTTTACTGTACTTGAAACAAAACAAAGGGGTAACAGAGAATGAAGTACATTTATTTAATTTCTAGTGTGGACGTATTCCTGTGTGCATGCACAAGTGGCTCTGAGGGACCAACATCAATATTGGAAATACAGATAAGATGGTGAGATACATAAAGTGATTTACTAGTAGAAATAATGCATATTCTGACTAGAATGTTTTTCACAGCATTGAAGTACATTGTCTCACTCATACCAGTGAATTGTTGCACATTTGGTGTAATATAAATGGACAGAAAAAGCCCAAACAAATAAAACAATAAATAAAAGAGAAAAGGCTAAGAGACCTGATAATGAAAAGTTATTGCATTATCTAAAAAAAGCAAAGATTCCTCCTAAAAAGCCAGAATTTCTCTTCTTTGCAAGCATTCCTTATTGGTAGCAGATCCACCTAGAAGATTTCTTCTTATGAAAGATGATGTGTCAGAGGAAGGATGTTTCTGAAATTAGTCTAGGTTCAAAACAAGTTACAGTACCTTATTATTGGAAAGGTCTTACAGCCTACTCTAAAAAGTACCTGCTGAGACTCAGATGTGAAGTGATAACATGTCAAGCTCCTAAAACTCAATTACGGCTTATAAATGTCACTAAAGGAAAAGATGTACACTGATTTTGTTAAAAAAATCCACCACTTACTAATTTAACATCTTCTGTTTCTGCATTTTCCTTTGTAGGCATTTTATTTCAATTATTCACCAAGGAAAGATCAGCTCTTAATTTTATAGGCAATGAATGTTAGCACTTTGGAAGTGAAGATTTGAAAATCTCTACAGATCTTCTCAGAAAAGATAAAAATAAATCTAAAATATATTATTCAAGACTGTATTTCTTTAATTATGTATGCTAGACAATTTCATACCACACTGCATTTGAGGGATTTGGTTGGGTTTGGTTTTGAATAGGAAACTCTGGCAGGAACAGGTATTTCTCTGAAATAAATTAGTACTTAGTAGTAGGAATTAGGGAGTAGTTAGCCACAGTACTTCGTCGTATCTATTTTTACCCATCCTCATTTCTAATGATCTAATCTGACTCTGTTTTTTTTCTCTAATCATCTTTCTGCTATGGGAAAGCTTCAAAACATATAGATGTCTTCTGTTCGAATGTTAAACTATATACTGGGCTTTATAAGATCCTGTGAAGAGGTGATGGGTAGCAGGCCTTAGTATGCTTCAAATATTTTTATTTTAAGCATACATGCAATTCAGATAAGTATAATTTTATTGTCAATTAAGAGAATTGCACTAAGCACATAATTCCGTTGAAAAGTTCTCTTTAATGACAACCCAGAACAAACCATTCATTCATTCCTATCAGTCTTCGAGCTTTCAAAAAGACCATATATACTGCAACTAGCTGTGGAAAAGAAGTGAAGATCAATATATTCACTATGGAAGTAAATAGATAAAATTTTATACAGGTGTGTGATCTAACCCTGGCCAGCAGAAACAGCCTTACACAAATGCTAGTTCACCCCTCCCCAGAGGGAGGATGGAGAGAATCAGAAGGGTAAATGAGGAAACTCATGGATTGAGATAAAGACAGTTTCATAGGCAGAGCAAAAGGTGCACACACAAAGCAAAAAAAGGAACTCACTCACCACTTCCATTGGGTAGGCAGTTTCCATCCACCTCCGGGAGAGCAGGACTGTGTAACAGTGACTTGGGAAGACAAACATCATTACTCTGAATGTCCCCCACATTTTCTCCTTCTTTCCCCCTCCATAGCTTTTATCGCTGAGCATGGCACCATAGGGTATGGGATATCCTTTCAGTGTCCCCTCCCAACTGTCTGTGCACCCTCAGTCCCTGTTCTGATAGGGCACAGTGAAAAGCAGAGAAAGGTTTCGACATTGTGTAAGCACTGCTCGGCAATAGCTAATAGGTTGCCGTGTTATCAATACTGAATTGGTCACAAATCCAAAACACAGCACCATACAAAGTACTATGAAGAAAATTAATTCTATCCCAGCCAAAACCAGCACAACAGATAACTTCTTTTATTCTGGTCAGGGGAGCAAGGAAATATGCAGTTCTAGTCTGATCCGTGAGTAGCCTCAGTCTTACTGATATCCTTAGCCAAGATGGATAAAGGCCATCAGAAGCACGGCTTCTCACACTTCGGATTTAAGATGTAATTGTTTGCCTTTGGATTGCAGAGAATTAAAAGTTTCACACTTCATCCATGAGGAGAAAAAGGAAAAGCAAATATGATGCGACAGACTATTAGTCGTTGCTTTAAGGTTACTATTAACCCTGAGGTGGTAACCATGATTCAGAAACCTTTGTAGAAGATAAAATCATAACAAGCTTTCCTTTTAATAATCAGCTAGTAGAACAGAAATATCTGTTATCTATTTTTATAATAATTTTCCTCATGTAGTTTCATCAGACACCATGTAGTCTTAGATTATTCGCATAACTTTACAGTACAGAAGAAGCAACTCTTTCTAGTCTTTGATTGACTTCCCTTAAAAAATACATTCCTGTTCAGTGTGGGTCTAGTTCACACAAGAAAAACAAGCATTGTCTTACTTTTAAGGCATCATACCAATTATTTCTGTTTATCTAAGCTGTATAATGCCAAAAGGGCTTTGTTAATGTATGCTATTGTATATATGCTGTAAAACCACTACTATAAATAGGATATTAATTTCAATGCAAAGAATAAAATAATTCCAATAAGTACAGTTGATTCAATTAAATCTTTAGTAGTTTATTTAAGTATATTTTTATGGGACCCCATAATTAAAGAATCAGAACCTGGTAGTGGGAAGGAATTTAGTGGAGAAATCAATATTTTATGTTAAATGTGCTAAAAATAATTTGAGTGCTTTTTATACAAAACTCAGAGCAAACAAGCTAACTGTGTTCATTCTCCACACTATATGGCTCACAGCTAAATCCTCTACTAATAAAAGAAAAATACAAGATCTGGTCATTTTTAAAAACCCAGTCTCCAGTCTCTGACTACTTTTTCACTCTTCATTGCCTCAGAAAATATGAAAAAAGAAGCAATAATGCATTAGGCATTTCTTTCACTCTTAAACTCTTGGCAGAAACTGTCATTTTGTTTATATAGATTAAAAGAAGGAAGAGAGCAGATGTCTGAGAGTACACTGAATTCATCAGTATGATCAATATAACTTAACTTTTTAGACCAATATTTACTGAAGCTAGAGATGGTCTCTGGCTCAGGAATGGGGCTTGTTGCCCACATAGGAAAACATGGTAATCCCATAGTATGTAGTATCCCCTTCCTTCTTTATTGTCCTTACTCTCACTCATTGCAAAAATAAACTTGGGAATAGGAATAGATACGGTAGGGGTTATTATGAGGACTATGTTCCTCTGCGGTCCTGAAGTCTGTTGAAAGGATTAAGTCAGCTAAAGTTGTGTCAGCTGTCTTAAATTATCAGTTTCTGGATATTTACTACCCTTGTTAAGGCAGAGCTCCATGGGGTTACATGAAAATGTCCTTTAATATATTTTAGCATTGCTTATAGTTGTGGAGAAAATTTGGAAATTTTAACAACTTAAAACAATAAAAGTGGAATAAAAGGAAACAAAATGCATTAAAATACTCAGAAGAAAATTCAAACCTATTCAAAATCCAATTCTTGACCTGTTAATTTTTGCCATGTATATTCAGTGAAACCTTGTTAAAGCAGCACGAGGGACTGCTTGTTCAAAACACACAGCAGTGAGATTTTATCCAAAGTGAAGGAGAGCTAGTAGCTGGCTTCAGATGGATGGGTGAAACCGAAACATTCTGTGCCAAGAACAGTCTGAGAAGACAGTAGGAAAGCAAAGGATATGGTGAGGAAAAATACTATAATACACTCCAGAAAAAGAAACAAGGGATCGAGCACTTTTAAGACAGATGTTCTGAATTACAGACAAAACAAAAAAAATCTGCTATTTGTTTCTTACTACACTCACCAAAATAATGAGATGTACTTCTATTAATTGAATAGAAAAAAGAAGGTTATTTCCGTATCAGTTTATCTTCCATGTAAAAATGAACACAAACCTGAAGTCTCACTAAATACTTAGGTCTCAGTGAGAAATTAAGCACAGATAGTACAATGAAAATTGATATGTCAAAGTTTGGAAGAAAAATTATCCAGTTTTCTATGATAAGAAAAAAAAAGATTCACATTGCAAACAAGAATAGATAATTAGGGATTTTTTTTATCTTTTAATATGAGAATTGTCATTCTCGACACTGAGGATTGCATGATTTACTAGTTGTTAAATCTGCTAGTATGCTAAATAAACTATTCAATCAAATAATTGATATTTACAATTTTAAATACTGATTTAGTTAATTACTGGATTACAAAGACTGTATACAATCTAAGAACACATGTACGGGATATCTTTCAATGAAAAAAAATTAAAGGAACAAGTAATTCTTGGTGAAAATTGAACCTTTTTAAATAAATAACCAAATAAAAAGAGAAAGATCACAGTCTGAAAAAGCTGTATGCTTCTGCACATAATGTCATGAGATATTGCCACACACAACCTTAACAAAATATGCTATATGGCTCTACTTCAGTAGCTGTCCTATAAGCAAACTACTGATTTAGTTGATTTATCAGAATTGATTTCTTAGAGGAAACACTCCCAACCAAACAGAAAAAATTAACTAAAAGTACATGCATGTTGTCTTGCTTTCTGCTTTGTATTTCTGTTGTATTTTAATTAAATGTTACTCTTTATTGGATTTGCATGGCCAGGGTTTGGTAGCAAGGGGTTACAGGGGTGGCTGCTATGATAAGATGGTAGAAGATTCCCCCATTGTTTGACACAGACAATGAGGGCTGGCTCCAAATCAGCAATGGTGGTAGTGCCTCTGGGATAATGTATTTAAGAATGGTGAAAAAAACCCACTGCAATGGCACGCAGAGAGAGGAGGGAGAATACGCAACAGAAACAACCCTGTGGATACCAAGGTCAGTGCAGAAGAATGGGGAGGAGGTGCTCCATGTGCCAGAGCAGAGATTCCTCTGCAGTCTGTGGTGCAGACACTGTGAGCCAGGCTGTGCCCCTGTGGCCTGTGGAAGTCCACGGTGGAGCAGCAGATATCCACTGCCAGCACGTGGAGGACCCCACACTGGAGGAAGTGGATACCTGAAGGAGGCTGTGACTTCATGGGAAGCCTGCACTGGACAAAGCTCCTGGTAGGCCCTGAGGTCCCATGGAGAGAGGAGCCTGTGCTGGAGCGGGTTTGCTAGCAGGACTTGAGACCCCATGGGGGATCAATGCTGGGAGTAGTCTGTTCCTGAAGACTGCACCTTGTGGAAGGGACCCACACTGGAGCAGGAGAAGTGTGGAGGAGTCCTTCCTCTGAAGAGGAAGGAGCAGCAGAAACAACATGTGACGAATTGATTGCAACCCCCATTCTCCATCCCTCTGCATCACTGGTGAAGTGAGAGGTAGAAAAAATCAAGAATGAAGTTGAGCCCAGGAAGAAAGGAGTTGGGGTGGAAGGTATTTTAAGATTTGGGTTCATTTCTTATTACCCTACTCTGATTTCATTGGTATTAAATTTTACTAATATCCCCAAGTCAATTTTGCCCATGGTGAGTGACCTCTCCCTGTCCTTATCTCAACCTATGAGCCTTTCCTTATATTTTCTCCTCATAGGAGAGGAAGGACAGAATGACTTGGTGGGCACATGGCATCCGCATACCGTTAACCCACTACATATTGAAATTTAGATAATTTCATAAAAAGGAATATTCAGGAGTGGTCCATCAAAGTCTTTAATTTTAATTACTTTCAACATTTTCTCACAATATTTGCACTGCTCTTTTCCAAAATGAGAAATGGGCACAGCTGTGGCTAAACACTTCACCACAAATTGCTTTGGATACATTATACTTTTTTTATAGATAAACATAAAGATGAATACAATGCAGTAAAAGCAGAAATAAGCAGTTTATCACTGCAAAACTGATGTGCACAGTGACATAATATTCACTGTCTGTATCACTAGCCCTATCTATAAGTCATAAAAAAAATTCTCTAGGTTTTGACTCATAGGTACCTAATATTTGGTGCTTCTTAATAACACCTGTGACACCAGTAAACATGAAACCCAGGGACTACGGTAGAAGTCGAGTTAGGGATTTCTTAGTATCAAAATTAGGGGATTTTGGAGTTTTATTTAATTTCCAAATATACTTTCATTCACAGATATTTTTAGCTGTATTTAGAGTAGAATGAATTCTATTTTCCAAATAAAATTGTTTTAATTACTGGTAAAAAGATCCTACAATTGTAACAGATGGGCTCCACTATTTATATACTTTAGCTTCTTTGCCAAAAATGGAAAGAAGTTTTGTGCATCAAAAATTTTTTGCCAGTGCATTTAAGATGATATTTCACCTTTTAGTTATATAAATATAAGTTAACGATGTAAGTTGTATTGGGTCTGGCTGAGCTGGAGTTCATTTCCCCATAGTAGCCCTCACAGTGCTGTGCTTTGCATTGGTAGCTAGAAGAGTGTTGATAACACACCGGTGGTTTTGCTACTCAGTCGAGGGCAAGATCCTGGGAGGGGACACAAGCAGGCCTGATGACCCAAACTGACCAAAAGGATATTCCAGATCTTATGACGTCAGTTCAGACATAAAAGCTAAGACAAGGAGCAGGAAGGCTTCATTGTCTCCAATATCTGCCTGCTGGGAAACCATAACGTGTGCTGAAACCCTGCTTCTTGGGAGTGGCTGATCATCACTGCTCATGGGAATTAGAGAATAAACTGTGTTTGCTTTGCTTTGCTTTGCACGAAGAAGCTTTTGATTTGCTTTTGTTTTAATGAATTACCTTATCCCAACCCTCGGGTTGTTTCCCCTGTCCAGCTGGGAAGGGGAGTGATAGAGCGGCTGGGTGGGCACCTGGTGTCCAACCAAGGTCAAACCACCACATAAGTGTATTTTATAGCCTTAACTTTAGGGTGTATGTTTAGTATTCACAAAACCAAAACGTACAAAGATGAGATGCAATGGAGAAGTAACGAAGAAAGATTTAGAATGATAGCAAGCAAAACAAAAAGTCTCAAAGTGCAATTACTATATAACATTTTTGGTGAGTTTAGTAAGAAGACTAAGGTTAAGCCCATAAGACTGACCATCTGATATTATTAGATCACTTTCATAAGTGTATTCAAGTCATTTGACAATTTCAGGAAAAACTCTTGGTAGAAAAATGTTTAATCAAAAATAATAATAGGCTGATACATGAGTTGTAGTTTTGCCCCATAGTAATCAATTGTTCAATATTCTGTCACTTGACAAAATATCCTTTCTGGTTCCTTCCTACATATTCCTTCAGAAATTTGAACGGAAGGACAGAGTAATCAGCTAATATTTCATGAAGATAGCTAAGAAGGCATAAATTTCAGTGGTGTAAAAGGCATCCCCAATTTTCCCACCACCTGGCAGTGCTCAACATGCCTTTCAAAACCATGGCACAGAGACCCAGCTTTTATTCCATATAGTAACTTCTGAATTGATGACAAATTCTGTTGTGGCAGCTAAAGAGAGGAAAGATATTACTAACTGAGGAGCTACTAAGCACACTGGACAGGATGAATAGATGTGCTGGATGTGGAAACACATCACTTTTGACCAGTGGACTACAGGAAGGCAGGGAACACAGGTGTTTTGGATTTTAGCAATGCTTTTCATGCTATCTCTCACAGAGTTTTCCTGAATAAAATGTCCAGCATACAGCTAGACATGCACACAATATGATGGGTGAACAACTGGCTGACAGGTCAGGCTCAAAGACTTATGGTAAATGAGGTAACACCTGTCTGGTGGTCAGTCACTAGAGGTGTTCCCTAGGACTCAATTTTAGTGCTCTTCAATGTTTTTAGCAATGACCTGGACACAGGAGTTGAGTGCACACTAATTAAGTTTTCTGATTATGAAATTAGGAGCCATTGATTTCCTCGAGGGTAAAGAAGTCTTTCAGAGAGGTCATGGTAGAATAAACTGCTGGGCAGTGACCTACTGTATGAAATCTAACTAGGACAAAAGTCACATTCTGCACCTGGGATGATGTATTCCTGAATGGATGTATAGATTCAGGAAAAAGAGACTGGAGAGAATTCCTGAAGAAAGAATCTGGGAATTTTGATTGATAGGAAAGTCACTGCACGTCTGTAATGTGCCCTGGTAGCCAAAAGGGCAAACTGCATCCTGAGGTACATTAAGCACAGTGTAGGTAATTGGTCTAAAGAAGTGACTGTCCCACTGTACTCAGCATGGGTGCAGCCTCACCTCAAGTACTGTGTGCAGTTTTGGACTCCAGAATACAAGACGGACATAAAAATATTAGAATGTGGTCAAAGGAGAGAAACAAAATAGTGAAATAACTGACTGAAAAAAACCTTCCTCTTGCTTTCCTCCACCCCCCCACAGAGTTAAATTGGGCCTGCTTCTAATCACATAGAAACATCATAAACTCTAAACATTAGCTGACAAACCTGCTTGACCTCAAGACATGAAGTCTTTAAATATTAACTGAGAAAAAAATACTGACAATACATGGTATAGAATTTGCATTGTATAGTGCTTGTGAGTAATATTTTTTCACCTTTTGTAGCAGAAAACCCAGTAGGGCTTAAATTCCACATGTGCATTCTGGTTGAACATTTCATGACATTCACATTTGACAGCAGATTGGTGTCCCACTGAAAATCATATGTGCACACCCTCTGAATATATTTGCTTGCTTTTTATGTAGGCACCACTCCACCTCTGAGGACAAACAATTAATTAATTGAGAGCTTGTTAAAAGGAAGGGTTTTTAAAGTGCTTCCTCCTATTGTAATTTTTTATAGATTATCAATTTTGGCCTTTTTGACCATCATGGGGTGCACAGTAAACTTCCTCTCTCTTCTCCCTTGTCACCAGCAAGCAGCATAGGTGTTGAGAGGTTAAAATGTTCAAATTGTTCTTAAAATAAAATAAAATAAAGCATCCTTTTAGGCAGACCTTTTGGGTAAATATTTTTTGGCTGCCCTGTTTCTTTACTGCCTGGGGAAAAACCTAGTTTCTAAAGCTAGTGATGGACTGCAAGAATTAAAAAAAAAAAAAAGAACCATGACACTGCAATAGATAGATGATCTCAAACCTCTCTGCTATTAACTGGATGTAGAAGAAAATGAAATAGCAACCTAAGAAGACTATTTTTTCAAAGTGATTTATACAGTATATTAAACAGCAGGAAATTCTTTCTAGAAAAATCCTTTGGAGAAAAAAACATATATTAATGTTTGGTACACTGCTCTAGCACATAAATATCCAAGGTGACAAATACTGGAAAAGGGTTGCAGTTAATGAAATCATAACATAAAATAACTGTTTCTTTTAATTCCCAATATGTACATGCTTTTATTTATTTTTTGAAAAAAATAAAAAATATTGCAGAATCTCATTCTCTTACCAAATGAAGACCCTGTCCTTTTAGGATACTCACAGTAATACCTTCACAGTAGCAATCAATCAGATGCTGTATCTGATAATATTCATACTCTTCTCCCCTGTCATCAGTCTTCACTGTTTGTGAGTGCTACAGTGGCATCTTCTGGCATAGAGAAGAATTAATTGCCTTCTTTCCATGAAAGAACATTGCTATTAAAAGGGTAAGTTAAGAAACAAGATTAAAGAACTGAAATAAAAAGCACCTGCTGTTCTTCAATTATCCTGTTTAGAGCAATTGAAACAGCAATGAATGGTGAGAAATTAAAATCCACTTCTTTGGTAAGTGGCCATTTGGACATGAGAGTTTATGTGTAAGGCAACTACTTGTAGAGCTATTAGTATCCTACATAATGACCTATAATTATGTCAGTTGATATAAGATGACAAATGGTAGTTAATTAGAAAAAGGGAGGAGCAATAAAAAAGCCAAAAAAAAAAGGCAATAGATAGGATTAACTAGAGGAAGAATGAAATCTGATTATTCTCTGTGAATTCATATCTAAACACTTTATTTTACAGTTTATAACTTACATTTCTTAGAAATTACTGCACAGTAAAATAAATTAATGTTTATGGATTTGGGGACAATGAAAGTTTCTAATGAACTGAATATTAAATTTGAAATTTTAGTAGAAAACTACTTTATAATTTCATAAAAATATTACTGAGCTCAAAATTTTTAATCATAATCTCTTTAATTATATATTATATTTTCCTTTTCAATGATATATTCTATGTCATTATGCATCACACATCTTGCTCAGTGCATTCACATAAGAAGCTAATTTAGAGAAGCAGAAGCAGCAACTTTCTCAGTCCACTGACAAGAGCCTTAAAGGGACATTGTTGCTGAGCATAGCCCATGAGAAGTTCCCATTTATTTCTAGTGTCTATGGAATTTTTCGTTTTCTGTTAATACAGGTATTGATCACTGGACCATTTTTCACAAGGTGAAGCTACTGGGATTTTGGTAGTTGGTGACTGTCTCAAAGGATCTAACCCTGAATTCATCAAAATACTTGGCACAGAAATGGAAGGAACTGAAGTCCTGACTGTATATAAGCAGATCTACAAGCAAACACTTGTTAAATTACTGTAGACAGACATGTAGAAAGAGTAACAGATTTTGCCATCTGGCAGGCCAAACCTTCTGCAGTGTGTGTACATGAGGAGACTCTCAGCTGAGCCCACAGGGCTGTCCATAGTGCTGGTTCATGACCAGGGCTGGATTAAACAGCAAGTGAATAAAATGAGATGGTTGTTTCCTCAGCCTGTCCTCTTGACATCACTTCCAAAAGTGATTCCCCCTTGATAAGGAGAGATGAGTCCCCTGTGAAATCTGACACACCAGTGCCCGGTGTGCTATTGCACTGGGTTTATGTGCCCCAGCTGCGAGAGACTAAAAATTGAAAGTTATTACTGGCTTGAAACAACTCGGTGTGTGTGGGAGGGGACAGATCAGGTTCTGCCAAGGTGGAATGATGCTCTACCCCCCGCAACAGCCCCATCTCCATGAGAGCCGTCAGTGTAGCTGTCAGTCCCTGGCACACAGGGAGCACTGCCCCACACCACACACCCTGGAGCCCCTAAACCAGCCCAGAATGGCTGGCAGACCGAAAGCCCCACCTGGGGGCAGAGCGGCCACAGGAGTCCAGATAAAGTAAAATCAACAACACGACCCTGTTGTCCCTGGATCTGTGGTAGTTGGTTCTGTGCTGAACTGAAGGCGGTAGCTGTAATTCTCTCTCTCTCTCTCTTCCTTTACTTCTTCTCCTTCTCCTAATGTCCTTTTTTTGATATTTAGGTAACAAACCTGGATGGGTTGAAATTTGCTAAGTCAATGCTTTCTAAAATGCTTTATGTTGATTGAATATTTGTTTTAAATTTTTGCCGAGTTCCCTTATTTTCCAAAGTATGCCAGTAAAAGTGTGTTATTTTGACCTCCTGAAACCATCGCATTTTTCCCTGAGCTTGTGGGGCGAGCCTGGGGTCCTACACTTGTGCTGGCAGTGGGGGCTGTGGGGGTTGCCTCTGTGAGGAGAGAGTTTGATGCCTTGTGCTGGACTCAGATTCAGTGACATCCAGTGGATCCACCACAGGGCATGGATGAGCCCCATTAGTCAGGACGGTGGTGCCTCTGAAAACATATTTAGGAAAGGGCAAAATGCTGCCTGGCACTGTAAGGAAGGAGGCGAAAAAAAATGTGAGAGAAAACACCAAGGTGAGAGATGAAAGAGAGGGAAGAGGTGCTCCAGGCACCAGAGCAGAAATTGCCCTGCAGACCCTGAAGAGGAGCTCATAACCATGCTGCAGCCTGTAGAGGACTACATGCTGGAGGAGGTGAATGTTTCCTGAAGGAAGTTGCAGCCTTTGGAGAGGACCCACACTGGAGCAGGAAAGAAAATGTGAGGAGGAAGGAGCAGCGGAAAGGAACTGTTATGAACTGGCTGTAATCCCCGCTCCTTGTCACCCCTGCACCACTTGGTGGCAGAAGGAAGTAAAGGAGCTGGGAATGAAGCAGTGAAATAGAGTGAAAAGAGGTGTGTGAAGTGGTTTTTTTACTGTCTGACTCTATTTTATTTGGCAAGAAAATAATTTTCTTCAAGTTGAGTGATGTTCAAGTGCTTGTGATGTTAATTGGCAAGTGACCTTCCTGTTGTTTATTCTTGACACAAGAAATTTTTTTGTCTCATTGTATTTTTTTTAACGTTTGTTGAGGATGGGGAGTAAGAGAACATCTGAGTGGCTATCTGGCCAGCACATCTATATTAATATATGGCAGAAGCCCATTCAGTTTGCCTCGAAGAGTTGGTCTCTGTTAAACAGTTATGGTGAAGGTCCACTGCCATTTGTGGTTCAACTGTAGCAGCTAGAGGAGATATAGCTTCAGAGGACAGGCAAAGTGGGCAGCAGAGGCCACCTTCTCAGCTAAATCAATTTGCAAATGATGGTCAGTACTCTTAACTTCCCTGTATTTAAGGTGTGTCTAACTGTCTTATGTGTCTAAGTCTTGAAACTACCAGAGACAAGCACATTGTAAATTGTGAACGTATTCAAGTGTCTTATTATCTTCATTTAAATATATGAGTATGCATGTTTAGTTTATTAAATATAAAATCCCTGATGTGTACTTTTAACTAGTCAACCCTTCACAAAGTTTTAATAAATTTCAAGGTCTTCTGCATGTCACAATGTATGATTAGTATTTTTGTCTATAAGTAGCTTTTGCTGAACAATTTTGTTAGGAAGCCTTTTCCTTAATTAATAGTCCCTTTTTTTGGTGTGGGGTTTTTGTTTGTTTGTTTGTTTGTTTGTTTGTTTTTTTGCTAATGACTGCATTTATCTATGAAAGGCAACAATACAATATGTACTAAGTGATTATCTTGCAGCTATTTAGCTCATATGTAGCTTCTTCCTTTAAGAACAATTGTCATATTCTGATTTTGCTTCCTGGTATTTCAGAAATAGTGTTTTTTAACTGCCAGCTATCTCCACTCCGTCTAACAACTGACATATTTTCCAAATGTCACTGTTTCAATCCATACTCTTAAGAGTATTTTACTTTCTATATCACTATCAACTGTGTAAGAGCCACAAACTGTGTTTTTCACATCCCAACACTGATCACAGGATCCACTCTTTGGCCTTGGAGATGGAGACTTACATATATAAGCATTTCTATTTAAGACTATAAACACTGGGGGAAAAAAATTAAAAAAAGAAACAGACACAATAAAGGTAGTGTACAAGGACATTTCTTCTTATCTCTCATACATCATTCTCTATTCAGACTTGTTCTCATTCAGACATCTGTATCAGACAACTTCCTCAAAAAAAATCCTCTCTTTGGCACTAGTTTCTTATTCTTGGACATTTTATTTCATTCTGTCACTGTTGTGAAGGTTACATTTTTGTTTCTCCAGGTTGGGTCACAGAGACATTTTGGCCCTGAATTAAAATGGCATTGATTGACTTGTGTCCACAATGCTTAGGGCATTACTGATAATAAAATAAAAACAAGGGATCCATGTCCTTTCTAGAAATCTGACATATCTTTCCATCTAATCTATGTTCATAACAAGCCCAAATCATATGTCTGTATGAGAAACGTAACAGGCACTCACGAGGCCCTTAACTTCAGCTTTTGCTGTAAAAGCAGTTACCTGGGGATGACTGCATGTAGCACAAACTTGAGAAAGGAAGCCAAATGGGAGAAAAGATCCATGTTTCAGAGATCTAATGGATTTGACATAAAAAAGTGCTGGTGACTACATGGTTCCACAAAGGATGCTTTGATGAAGTCTGTGTCTGTTGAGCTGTGGCATAACCCTCTGTTTCTGCAACTGGGTAAATCACAAAGGCAGGAGATTTTCCCTTCCTTAAGCACGTCTACTGGCCTTGAGCAGTGTCTGCTTAATGGGGCTCTAAGTAAGAAAAATGACTCATGTTTAGTACATCTAATCTCACTGCTACTGGCCAACATCTGGGAGGGTTGTTCTAGTTAGACAACCTTTGAAAACACGACAAGTGGAATTTATCTCCAGTTTAACTTATCTAAATGTAGGTATGTAGAGTACAAGGTTTAATGTGAGCTGGCTCCTGCTGTAGTGACTGGAAACAGAGTTCATACAGTCAAAATAAACTAGTGAGCACATATAGAAACAGACTCCTGAAATAATCTGCTAAAAAGACAGCATGTCTAGGCAACTGAGTCCCACCCATACAATTAGGTGTCTGAACTATCTTTTACAGGTATTTCATTCCAGAAAGTTAAAACCAGTATTTTTGCCTATTACCAGACTAATTCTAGAAATGAGGCATCACAATCATAGGCCAGATTGGAATTATACAGATGCCTAACCACTTCCCTTTAAAAGAACAAAAGAAAAGGGAAAGTCACTTGCTACCTTGCAGAACAATATTTTACAGAATACAGATCATAACTGAGTATTTTAGAATAGGTTCACTATTCTTTAGGAAACTTTTGGTGATTTACATTTTAATATATATATATTTACACATGTTTTGCAGATTTTAACAACTGGATCCTGCATAGGCTTGTATCTCACATACATATTATTTCTTGGGAAAAAAGATAGTGCTAAGTTTCTGTAACAAACAAAAATTAATTGATTATCTTTTATTTAAAAGTTTAAAAATGGTCTCGGCATGAATTACTGAGAAGCAGATTAGTCAAGGCATTAGAGTTTTAATCACTAACAGTTGAAGACACAAATATTAAACTAGGTCTCTACATAGGTTGCAAAGGGAATTCTCAGGATCACATAGACTTAGACTTTTTTAAGAATGTAATAAAGACTGGAGACACATGAGTGGCCCTAGAGCTACCTTTCATTATAAATTACCTTTGAGTAAACAAAAGTGTGATGGTTACTATCTATTTAAGAAATAAATAGAAAGATAACAGTCTGATATGATTCACATCTTTGCAAAAGGAGCACATTCTTTCATAAGTAGATTTGAAAAGTGTTTTACAGTTCCTTTTTAATTCAGTGAAATAATTCCTTTGTAATGTAATGGCCATGAAAGTTTTGCTTTGTTGTAGTTTTACATTTACTTTTGTGTTCAAAATCTAAAAGAAGAAGTAGGTAAAACAGATACCAAGACAGTCTAATAACAAAACACACCATGAGATTTACAGCCATTCCCACATTTTTTTTGCTTCACTCACCATTTTCTTCATCTCAGTTGATGGAAAACAGGAGTGATTTCTTCTCCTAG
The DNA here is from genome assembly GCF_003945595.2 of Pipra filicauda. NCBI lineage: Eukaryota > Metazoa > Chordata > Aves > Passeriformes > Pipridae > Pipra > Pipra filicauda. The sequence goes on along the minus strand of NW_024104365.1, from coordinate 2,009,793 downwards.
CAAACTAGGCCTTTCAGACAACATGAATTGCATTTTATAGACCTTATTTGCTGTATTTGCAAGTGCCCCCTCTGTTTTTTATTGTAACATATCATTAGTGATATTGACAATGAGATTGTAAAGTACATTGAAAATATTTAACCCTTATCTAAAAATAAGCATAATTAAATCAAAACCAGAGTGAAAGCAAAAGAGCTCCTTAGGGAAGGAGCTGTCTAACTAACTTTAGATACCCATACTTGAGGTACTGAAGCTTGAGTCCTTTTACAATCAGCTGAGAGAAATAAGGATTGTAGGACAAAATTCTTCTCATCCTAACAGATGAGTTTAATGTAAGCCTAATGAATTGCGTCCTCATGTGTTAACTCATTTTCGGTGATACATATTTCTTACAGTGACTATAAAAGAAGTCCAAATTTTTTAATTCATGAAGAAAAATCCCATCTCTGTATCTATTGTTATTAAAGTAAGATTACATTCTAAGGGGAAAAAAAAGGAAACATACAGTAGGCTATATCTGTCCTCCAAACAAACAAAAAACCACAAAAACCAAAACCAACCAAACAAAAAACCCCACCCACTTGGAAAAAAAAACCCACAAAAAATATGAAGAGACTTAAAAAGAAAAATTCAAAATTATGAGTTAAAGAAAGATCTCCTAGACATAATAAATTCACACATGAGGGCAACTGGAGATGAAAGTGACTATTTAGAAGGTCACTAAATATACCTTGACTTTTGGATGCTTATTTGAAGCAAAAACTCCCAGGTCTGTGAGGATTAGACATCACTACTTAGAGAAAGGGATTGATTTAAAACAAAACTGCTTGAAAAGAACATATTTTTGTGGGAAAACTCTTGCTCACTTTTATTTTGTATAAAGGAAAACAATAAAAATTCTCGTCCACTGAATTCATGGAAGTATATGATAGAACAGTAAAGGTGGTTTGAACCCAGTGATCAAGAGTTACAAAAAAAATTCTCTTCATATCCTCAATGCAGTATCATGAAACACATTTCAAACAACACATAAAATTGAAAAAAAATTTATTGAATTATATCCAAAGAATAATCAGAAATTATTAGAAATATTAGTTGGCATTGGTTCAATGAAATAATACCGTAAAAACAATGCAGTAAAAGGCTCCAAATTTCTGGTAACTTCAGAATTAGTGAAGTAACTTCAGAATAGTGGTATTATTATAACATAATTAACTTAAAAATATAATTAAAACTTTGTAACTTCTACTAAAGTCATTATGTGGTCTCTCTGGGAAATATAAACTCATATGAAGTTGGTGAAATGATGCCTATGGACTTCAGAAAGAACTCAATCAGAACTAATTTCAAATCTAACATATTAGCCTTATTATTTTCCAATTAACCATACTTTGCATAAACTAGAAGTGTATTTTAACTTGATTTTGCATATATCAGATGCATATGCAAAAGTAAATAGTACCCAACCTAATATAGAGTAGATAAGGATTTTTAGTGTCTTGTATGAGAATACATAAAGGTACACTTCTCTTTTTTAAGAGTTATTTCCTTGGTGAAATTTTCAAAGTTCTTGTCTGTTAATGGGATGACACACAAACCTTTTCAACTTTTTTTGAGGAAAACGAAGACCTAAAGTCAGACACTAGTGAAGTGGTTATTCTGGTTTTATTACACATACCAGCTGTAAATCTTTAACCACAGCTCTAGAGACTTAGCCTGATTATTATCTCCCTCTAGTTTTTCCTGTTCTATCCAAATAACTAAACAGTCTTTGGTCCAGAGAGAGACAGATTTACAATAGGTAAAGGTAGGTAAATAAGTAAAAGTGGGAGACAACGTACTTGGGACAGTGTGATGCTTTTTGAAGGATTAACCTTGACCAGTATTCCACTGGCTCATTTGAGGGCATTGGATTAGTAAATAACACAACTTTGATGGTATCACATAAAACTTCAATAATATTCTCATAGGCTATTACTGATTGGGAAGCTAAGGGCATCTCACCCTTCCTTCTCACAGAAAGACTGTCATAATCTGAGCTCTTCTCTCTCATTTCCTTGTGTTTTGTTGAACTGAAAATCTTTTGAAGAGAAAAATTTATGTAATTAGTACATTTCAATGAAAAATTTACGTTTCAAGAAATTACTATTTACTTTCAGCAAGCAGATACATATTGTCAACATATATGATGTTCAAAGGTTCTTCTGTATGCATGATCAAGTGTTGGCACAGAAATACATAATGATATAAATATTGAAGCATAAACAAAGCCACAGTGATATACAAGTTCCAATGATTTCCACCAAAAAAAAAAAAGAAAAAGAAGACTTGTGGATTCCTAAGCATAGACCTTCACAATGAAGTTTGCACAGGTAAAGTTGCTGAATGTATAATGACATGAAGCATTGTGCTGGGTTGACCCTGGCTGGACTCCAGATGCCCACCAACCTGCTCACTCCCACTTCTCAGCTGGACAGGGAAGAGAAAATAAGAGGGAAAATAATTCATACATTGAGATAAGGCAGTTTAATAAAGCAAAAGTGAAATGTAGTGCACATACATGCAAAGGAAAAAAACCAAAGACTTTATTCCCTACTTCCCATCAGCAAGCAATGTCCAGCCACTTCCTGATAAGTAGGGCTTCAGCCCACGTAGTGGTTACTCCAGAAGGCAAATGTTGTAAATATAAAATTCCCCATCCTCCTTTCTTTTTTTCTTAGGTTTTATACCTGAGCCAACACCATATGGTGTGGAATATCCCTTTGATCAGTTTGGGTCAGCTGTCCTGGTTGTGTCCCCTCCCAAGATCTTGCCCAGCCTCAGCCTACTGATGGGAGGAAGAAAGTTGAGAGACAGTGCTGGTCCTGTGCCAGCACTGCTAAGCAGTAGCCAAAACTCTGATGCTTTATCAACACCTTTCCAGCTACCAATGAGCTCCATCTCAGCCAGATTCAATACAAGTAGTGAGAGAAGAAACAAAGTAATTCCATTTGAAATGCCATGCAAAAACTGAGAAGAGTTACTAGACAACTTTCTCGAATATTATTATGCAAAAAGCTGTGACCTGCATATTCATATTATACACTGGAAAAAAGCAAATGGCGGCATTTCAATTTTTAGTTGTTTCCTATTAAGAGTATCGGCTCTCTCTCTTAACAAGATGTTTTATCATGAGTTAATTTTTGAGCTCGAGTGATGAATTTAACCTGAGTAATGTATTGAAGCTGTACCATCAGGTTGAATTGTTTCAAAAACAAATAAGGGGAAGGGTTACATAAAATTTGCTGAGGGAATTCACAAAGAGGCAGAAATAAAGTCAGATAATATAAAAATTCATATTTTGTAACAGTATTGTCCGGTATTAACATGATAGATCCATATGAAGATTTGTATGATAGAGACTACCAAAACACAAACAAAGAGCACAGTTGCTCTTTAAAGGTTTTAAGCTATCATATAGCATTTAATGAACACCCTCACTGGTCTGAAACAGCACATCAGAGCAATGCAATTATTACAAATGACCTGCATTAATAACATGAGGTTATGTTTTGCTGGTAATTACTTTATAATATTACCACTAATTCTGAAGTTATCAGAAATTTGGAGCCTTTTATTACACGTATTATTTCACTGAACCAATGTATAAATATTTTCAGTCACAACTACCAGTAAAGAAACAAACTTCCAGCAAAATACTAACGTTTATTGCTTTCTCATTCATTTTTTTATATTTCTTGAGGAAAATGAATAAGATAACAGATGTCACAGCTATTTATCTGGATAAAGAATGTCCTAAATGCTTTCTTATTTCCCCAGCAGTAGAATGAAAAGTAGCCAGTGCCACTCTTACAAAAGTGCTAGAGTACAGCACTGCCTGTTAAACAAATTCTCACTTACTACTTCTCAGTTTTTAGCAACTTCCAAAAAAACCTCTCCTGCCTACTGCTTAATGCCTCCCAAAATTGGTCACAGAGGATATACTCCAGTATGTCCTTTTCTGATCTGGATTCTCTGGTGAAGGCTACAGCTCTTCAAGAGCTCTTTTTTGGAATAATCAGAGAAATATCATATATGGTATTGTGTGGGCAATGTATCATCCAGGTTGTTTGTCATCTGAACTACCTTTAGACTAATTTGCTATACTTCATAATAAAGTTGGTATCCTGGTGGAGATAGACACTTTATATGGTAATGCAGTAATAAAAGAGTAATTTATCAGCCTGTAGATCACTGAGGGCAGGCAGGAAAGCTTACTTCTCTCCATGGATTCATGTATTTCCTTCTAACTTTTCACCAACATGGTCACCCTCCAAGCTGTTTCCTAGAGAGAGGGGGAAAAAACCCAATTTCTTGTGATTGGTCTTCCAGATATGTAGACACTTTTAAGCTGTTTCAGTCAAGAAGTTACATACTGAATGGAAAAGTAATATATCATTTCCTTGTTTCACCTAATTTTAAGCCAAAAAGCATAGAAGCAAGTACACAGGTCCAGAAAGTCAAGTACAGATACAGTCCTTGCTCAAATAGACCTGACAGTGAATAATACATCAATTTTCCTAATGTGGACTATAAAATTAATTCTGAATGGTACTCTTAAGAAAGGTGGAGGGTAAAAACACCTTCTGTGTGAAAGTGTTTGCCCTACAACAGGGTAAGGCTATATTCCCTATTTCAAAATGGGGTGGATTGTTCTGTGAGTTCCCTCATTTCCCATATCTCCTTCATAAGGAGGAGTCTCAAAGACATGTCTCAAAGACAAACCACTAGCTGTAGATAGAATTTTCAAATGGGGAATACACACAGACTGTTTCTGGATAGATTTGTAAGACTAAAAAGAAGTCTACATTCAATTCTATTGAAATATATCAAGTACCATAATTAAATTCCAGTTCTTCTAGCTAAACAAGAGATGTTTAATCATATCCATCCCACAAATACAGCATAAAATCTGAGTATAAATGCAAATATTAGAAGTTAGTGCCATATTTAGATCAAGGTTGGTGTTCACAGAAAGAACTTTTATTTTTCTTATTTGTTTTTCATAGAATTAAGATGTTCTGAACTGAGTGAACTGTAAACAGTGAAGTCATGTAGCCCTTCAAAAGACACCTGAATAAGAACACCTCACATTAACATTTGGAGATTAGGAAGAATACTCTTGTGTGTAAGTAAAACCTAAAATCCTACTCAGACATAAGGGATGCCTGTCTTTACTGAGGTAGAACGGAATGCAGATGAGAGTTTAAAACAATATAACAGATGGCAAACATCATAATGGAGATTTTATTGCCAGCTTCAAGTAGTTTTGGTCACAGAATATGCCATCAGAATCAGATTTAAAAGTGAAAAAACCAACTATACTGAAGTGGGTGAAGGAGCAGAAAGAGGAGGAAGGATGTTTGAGACTTGAGAATGCAGTATAATGTCAGATTAGAGACACAGACTGATTTATTTATATGGAGATCACAACATAAAGCATATTCCAAGCTGTTTTATCTCTATTGCATATTCCAAAGAAGAAAATTATAATCTACAGATTAAGTAGTTTGAGAAATAAAGCATTTTGGAGACTTCTGTCTTCAGACAGGATGAATATCAGATGAGATAAAAATCAAGAAAGGTTCATCTCTATATACCTTAATCACAAGCACACCCTTAATATTTCTACATATTTGAGCCCTGAACTAGGAGATCTCTGTCTGTAGTAAAGAAACACCTGTGTGGCAATTTAAAATTAGCAAAGAAAGACAAATCAGTGATAGAGCACTTTGAAAATTGGTGATCTTGCTAAAAATCTTATGAGAATTTTGATAGATGGCACTGAGAACCTCAGAGGAGTGATACCAGGGTTAGCCCATCCTCACAGAACTATATGAAAACAGATTCAAATCAATACATAGCTGATAAGTATTTGTTGTTATTACTGCTGCATTCTGCAGGAGGTTTTGAAAAGGTAATTCATTGTGACGCATGAAAGAGTCCTGTGGGAGCTCCTGGGTTAGAGTAGAATAAAACTAGCAAATGAAGTGTCAAGACTTTATACTGCTGTTTATTTTATGCATTTAAAGTACACTATCCTTTCTAGTACCATTTTTTCAAATAACTATTTTCAAATAACCAATTTACTGTATTTTAAAAGTACTTATGAAAGAGCAAACCAGTCAGCACAATTGTAGCACTTTGAAACATTGAATGTAATGTAGTGATTAACTGGTATGAAAACCAGATTTTTTCCAAAATATAGTTAAGCACTAGTGTAATGTTAGGGCTATCACTTCTGACTCACAAATATCAAATCTCTTCATTGGCCTCCTGAAACCTAAAAGTTATCACCACACATTTGTCAGTCTCCAGCACTAAATGAAATCAATTCTTACATCTCTAGCACTGAGTGTGGAAATAATTAATCTTTTGCTTCACACATAAAATTGGTATAATTTTATGTCGGCAGAAATAGATCCCCTCCCTTCCTCTCTGTTCCTTCCAAGTCTGAGTATCATACATGTGTTCAAAAGGTAATGACATGGCATCAAAAAAAGAAGGCAGGTGTCTCTTTAAATTTTACTTTTATATATAGCAGTGCACTGAAAAAGCTTATTAAGATCATTAATTTGTTGTGAACTGGATCATCTCCTTGGTGAAAATGTCTGCAGTAGCTAAGAAAAAAAAAACCTGGGCTTTGCCTAGGACCTTCAGACTCTATTATAGTAAAAATAGGTAGAAATCCTCCTTTCTTTCCTGGCTGGTTATGAGAGAAGGCAAAGTTGTCCAGAAGTAAAATATGCAAAAAGTTTTCTTGATAAGGAAAAATAATACTATCTGTATGTCTCCATAGAGAAGCTAATGCTGAGGATCCAACAACTGTGATCAACCTGTGGTTTATCTGAAGTTCAGACATACTTTTCAAAGAGTACTAAGCAATATCACCAGAGTGAACTAACTTTGCAGTTTAAAAAAAGGAGTTTAGAGTCTGACTTAGCTTGAAGTTGATAACAGTCACCTGAAGCTAAGAAAATTACATAAAATTATATATAAATTGCATAAATATATAACATACATTAAAAATATCAGCTTAAATTCTGATTATATTTTTTAATTCTAATTTGTCACATAAAATCATAAATCTTGAGAAGGTAATTTTGTCTGCTTACTAAAATATATTTATTTTACTTTTTTTCACTTTCAATTTAACTTTAAATTCCCAAGGTCCTACTCATATGAGTAGGACTGAGTGATGCAAAAGAAGAATGTTTCAAGCAGCTGTTTAATTTATCTTAAACATACACTTCGGTGATTTCTGAAAAAAAAAATAATTTTCTTGGTCTATACTGTAACAAAATTCTTACTAAATGGAATGTTTTAACAGTTCTCTTGGACAGTCCACATCTGATATCCCAGAACAAAGTAGGACTCTTTCTGGTATACATTCAAGACAATTTTAAGGTGAATTCCAAATAATAAATATATGCCAGCATAAATCCACAAAATCACAACAGCTGGAAGGTAATAGTAACTCAAGATTTATACAAAAGTCAAAATATTGAACAGTGTGGATTCATATTTTTGTTCTATTTCTTAGAAAATGTTCAAATGAAACACCATTACATGCAAGCTTCACTATGCCTAACACATAGCTTATAATTCTGGAAATTTATAAGACATGTAGTATAAAGAGAATATGAAGGCTAATTATAATTCTGACATTTTGAAAAGATTACACTAAATATATCAATATAAAGAAAATTCTAATGCAGTAGAAGAGGCTGAAATGAAATATACTGTTCTTGCAGTTCTTTCGTCATTTAATACTTTCTTAATAGCTCTAGTCATATTCTAAGACTATTTTACAGTCTTTCAATACCATAGAGTGTCATTATCAAATAGATATAATATTCTCAGCATTCCAAAGAACATCTGGTTTTAAATATTTGATCCCTATCTTCTTTTTCAAAGTAAAATCTTCAAGGGCACTCTCAGGAAGTAAGTGTCCAAACTCTTTTGGAGATGTCTCAAAATCCCATCTGGAGAGCCTCTAGTAGGACTTGAAAATGTATAGACTAAGTATTCATTCAAGAAGATCAGAGGCTGATTCCAAACTGTCTTGTTAAGGCATAGCCTAGAATGCTCAGTCTCATTTTTTCTGCTGTTCAAACAGAATTAGGCAACCATACACTACAGCTTCTCTACAGCCACATTTTTAAATTGCCTCTTCACTATCAAGTCAAGAAGGACCCGGGGTCTCATCCAAGCCTGAAAACATGCAGCATTCTCAAATTCAGTAAGTATAGATAAATTCAGGCACTTATACCAACCTTGACTTCTTACCTGTTAGTATTGAATTTTGCAATGCAAAATGCAGAAAAAAAAACCAAAATGCAGAAATGCAATTTAATGATAATTGCATCTATTCTCACCTTCTCTTCCTATATTTCTACACTGGGAAGAAAAATAAGAGATGTAGAAAAACACCCTGATTCGCAGAAGTAGTTCACTCACTTGTTTGCTCATGATTGGAGTTCCATGCCACTGAAGTGCACAATCAAATGAACTTTTTAAAGAAAATTGTTACAAATGTGTTTCAGAGAAAAAAAAACAAAAACAAAATTAAAAAAAAACCAAACAACAAACAAAAAAAAACCAAAAAAAAAAACCAAAAAAAAAAAAAAACAACAAAAAAAAACAAAACCCAAAACAAAAACAAACAAAAACAAAAAAAAAAACCAAAACACACCAAAACAAAACAGTAAGGAAAACAGAAAAATGTGTAAGAAGCAATACTGGCATTATTGTTGAGTTCTTTAGTACATTGTTTCCAATGGTTCTCTATGAAATGCAGCTACCATCACTAAACATCATGTTTTGCCACATTTCCATCAAAAATTAGTACAATTTCTCTTTTTAACTGCCAAATCTCTTATATTTTACAAGTAGTAACTCAAAGGGTCATGTCACTGTAACACCTATTATTTGACTAAAATACTATGTTGAGTCCAGTCTATATTATGCCAAGTATGTTTTAACATGAGTTACAATGAAAGTGATACTCATATTGATACCGTGCTCACAGGAATCCTACCAGTGCAGGCCTGTTCCTGTAAATCTTGGAAACATTATGCAGACAACATTTCCACATCTTTTCCAAGATAATTCAGTGGCATGTATTAGTGGAAAATATGCTAATTTACTATTTAAATGCACGAATGAAAGAGAATCATGCACTTACAGTCTGTGATTTTCAGGACTCTTTTGAATTCTCCACTTCCAGATCCTCCGCAGCCATCTTCATCATCACAATCACCACTTATTTGTTCATCTACACCTCCACCGCTGCCTGTTTGATGGAGATCCCATTTATCATATTTTGGAAATGATTTGCCCTGCAACAGCTGAAGACAAGATACAAGATGCAAGTTAGCAGTACATGTGGAGAGCTTCAGTAAGTACGCAAAATTTCGTATATGTCTCTCTAGTAATTACCTGATTTGAAAAGGAAATTCCAGGGTCAACAGAATGAGAATTCTGATTTATTTTTTTCATGTTTTTTTACTGTGGCTTACAGACAGATTTAGAAGAGTGGTATCTGGAGATATATATTTTATTTTTAATTTAAAAAATATAAATTGACTGTGTCTTTATTAGTATAAAAGAAAATCAGGCACCAATTTCTGGTCCAGAGGGCAAGTGGAATGAATAGGTACACAGAATCATAGAATAGCTAGAAGAGACATCTAAAGGCCATCTAGTCCAACTTCCCCTGAAATGAAAAAGGACATCTTCAACTAGATCAGGTTGCTCAGAGCCCTGTCCAACCTGACCTTGACTATTTCCAGGGATGGGGCATCTATCACCTACCTGGGCAACCTGCTCTAGTGCCTCACCATCCTCATTATAAAAATCTTCTTCCTTATGTCTGGTCTAAATCAATCCTCCTTCAGCTTAAAATTGTTCTATCACAACAGGCCCCGCTACAAAGTTTGTGACCATCTTTCTTATAGGTACACTTAAAGCAGACAGAGAGCATCTGTGCTACAAAGCAGATGGACCTAGACATTTTAAAGACCCATGTGGTGTCTACCGAGACTTAGGGTACATTTATTATTTTGTGTGAATTTTTCAGTTTGAAATGTCTGAAATAGTATAAGAGCTCTGCTGCAGCTCTGTATTGGTGAATCCAAAACATATTTGTGTGCTCTGGGTGTGTCATATTGACATCTGGTGGAAGCTGAAGGAAAAAAAATGTGTTGGGACAATATGAAATGCGTGACCAAGCAGCAGTAGACCAAGCTAGCACAGTCAGAGGCAGGGCTAGCATGGAGAGAACTATTTCCAAATTACATCCAGGCATTGTTTCAGCAGAATTAATAAAGTTGACTTAAAATAAAGCAAAGGGATAGGTGATACTGGCCTAAGCAGTGTAGGTGATTCGAGTCCAGTACTTGTTCTCTGGATCCTCTTTATTTATCACCATAGAAATGGCCAACGATGCCAGCATGGTCTATAAGACAACTGTTAGAGATCTCAAAGTTTAACACATTTCTCCATTCTTTGGGCAGTGCTGGGTAATCACCTAAATAATGTTAATGTCTCTCATTAATCAAATGTACAGCTGCTGTCATCCAGTTTTTAAATACTAGGTGGTAGGACTGTCATGCATACAAACATACCCAATATGCCCTCTTCGATATTCATCGATATTCAGTTCAGTTTATATGTCAGATACACATAGACATCATAATCTCTAAAGAAACAGGTTCTCACAAATGTTAAGGATTCTTATAACTTTATCTCATCCAAAATATCAGTTTGTGGAGGCTTGTACATTACAATTGCTTCAATCTGGCAAGCTTTCTTTACACTGGCTTAAATTTCACTGGCGCAGATTCTTTAATTTAATAATGAGATAGTTCTTTCTCTTGAAAGTAACTACTAATTAGTCTGAAACAGACTCAGCTGTTTTATACCTTCAAAAGTGTGGTTGCTTTGTTGTTTAACAATATACTGGGTTCATATTTTCAACCAATATACTGAGTTTATTTACAGATTAAGGAGTTGCTTCCCAGACTAGTTGTTCTGTTAAGTGCTGTATAGTGCCCAACAAAAAATATTCTAATGACTCCTACAACTCATATAAATCTCAATAGTTTTATAAAAACCACTTGCCAGACTGCGTAAGAGCAGTAGAAAACCATTCACCATTGAATCAGCAGGACCAATTTATACAGCACTTTTAATTCAAAGGTTTTACTAGGCATTTATATGTTACCTGAAAGACAAACTACCTAGCTAAGAGGAAAAGATGTTCCTTTGTATTGCTGCCCTGTTCCCTGCTCATTGTGTAATCCATGCCATACTTCTGCCAAAATAGTATTTATGGAAACAAAACACAGACAGTTTAATGAACCTCATTCAGTTAAACAGCACACTTTTCTTACTTTTTGCCCCTATTCAAATCATGACACATTTCCGAAGCAAGTTGTATGATAAGGTACTCTTTGTCCCTGAGCTCTGTGGCATAAAGGTGGGCAGGTACTTCAGTAAGCCAGTATTTCAAACAAAAGTTGCTGCCAGTTTCCACAGTATACCATATACACATATATACATTATTTCAGCCTGAGAACATGCATCCTCCTCTATACTCTGTATCTCAGTCTTAAAAATATATTGGCTTGATAAGATCCTATATTTTCCTGCTTCTTTAGATTTTAGCCCAACTTAATTATTTCTCTTTCCTCTCTTTTTTTTCCCTTTTTGTCTTACTGTGCATTATTGACTTAAAACTAGAAATTTGAAAACTCAGGTGATCCCACTATATTCTTTTAAAGGTAGACTTATAATTGAAAAAGTGCTCTTCAATTTTTTCCAAACTTTTTACTGTACTTGAAAAAGTAAAGATTAAAGAATAAACAAGATCATTTGTTATGTGTACTTTGTTATTCTCTTCAGTCTCCTTAATTGTACAAGAAGAAATATTGTCTCCATATAAGCTCAGAAATCTCAGTGCTGGTTCTCTACTAAGCAAGACTTGGATCTAATACAAATTCTTTATTAAATGTGTATAATTCAAGCTAGATTGGATTCACATTATAAATAAAGATAAAAGGCATTTAAAAGAATTATTCTGTTGTGCTGAGCTTTTTATACAGTTATGATTTAAGTGGAGAATAAGTACATGTTATAACTGGAGAATTTTGTATGCAGTTAATGAGTCTTCCAACTGAATAAGGAGGGTTACTAGTTATGTACTATGTGCCTCCCCAAAAAGTACAATGAATGTTCTTCCCATTGTGTCACAGTCTAAAATAATCACTTTTCTTTTTAGGTGTCCCAGAATTTTTTTCCATTCTACCAAATTTGTGTCTCAAAAAACCCCAACCCAAAACCCCATGAGTTTGTTTACTCATACACTATTGTTTTCCAATTTCAATTAAAATAACAGCAAATATTGTTGGCAATCATGTTAGTTTGAATTATGGCAAGGATTAGTTCACCAGTATTGTAAGATTGCGATAGACACACCAATATTCCAGATTTGCTGGATCTTTCTCTTAATTTTGATGAAAGTTTATTGAACTAAGATTTTGTTATCTAAAACATCCCCTGCCAATGGCATTTTATTGTCAGAGAAAATTAGTGTGCTACTACTATGGTACATGTGCACAAGTGAATGATTTGGGTGTAAGGTCCTCTGGAGTCTTCAGCTTAACCTACATAGCTGTGGGAAGTTTGGCCTTCCCCCTAGATCTTTTACTGCTCAATTGGCTAAATACCCCTCAGCATTTTCACTAATGTCTCAGTGGAATGCTTTCTTTGACGCAAACAGCAATTCTGAACCAGGTTATAATATCAAAAAATATCATTAATAAATTTTGTGAAATTTCATCTTTTAGAATGCAAATGTTTGCATTACAGAAGTTACATTGTTGTAATAAAGTACTTACAGGGTTCTGTAAATACATGACTCAGTACTATGTAACATTTTGGTAAGAAAATAAACTGCTTGCAGCAACAACATCTATGAGGGTCCTTGAAGCTTCTCTGAAAATCTCAGAGTCTAAGCATAATTGGGAAAATTATCACTAAGGATGTACGGTTGTTATACAGTCCTATAGGGTCTGGTAATCTTTCAAGATTATGTAAGACTTTTATTGATGATCTGGAAAGCATTATAAAAACCAAAATGGTAATGATAATTTTTTACTGCCACAAGAACTGGAGAACTACTAAATAACAAAAAGAAATGACAAAAACTGTCTAAGAAAATATCTTATCTGGCAAGGGAGGCAATCAAGTGAATTTTTAAACACATACTATAATAAAATACAGACAAATGTAAATTCGCAAGTCTAAATATTATATTGCATGCATATTAGAAGACAAAATATTCTGTTCTGTAAAATAATTGTGGGTGTCTAGGGTAGCCGGCAGACTATGAATTACTAAGGAGAGTGTTCTAGTCACAGATTTTAATGGGATATCTCTGGGGACAGAAATAGGAATACTAAGTCAGATTAGGGTTGTTATATTACTCCTAAATCCCATTCTCATTTCCTTTGTTCAAAAAGGATGGCACAGAAATGAGCTCTATTACAGTGATTAAAATGGAACAAAAAAACCCTTTTCTTTTAACCAAGGAGCTCATCCTTCAGTGCATCCCAAAAAACCCGACCTCAAGAATTTATTTAACCAGCCTTATAAGCCTTGTAAGCATGACAAATACAACATAATGGATTTGGTAGGCCAAATCATATGAAAATAGCAAAAAAATAAAAATATTTTCTTTACACATTCCAAGTTAATCATTTAAAAATATGCAGGTTGTTCTATATCAAAATAATTTATCAATAATAAAGAATAATTATGAACAGTTATGGTAAGGTTATTTTATGTATATATATATATATATTCTGGATCAAACAGTTTTTGGTCTTAAAGCATGAATTAATCCAGGGGTTCAAGGGCAGGGTATGCATGTGGTTAAAGTAAACCAAAATGGTCCCTTCTGCCTCTCAAAAATGTATTAGTTCATATAACTAAATATGGTTTAAATGAGAAGACTGTATTCACTTTTATTTTCTTGTGCTTGCAGGAAGTTACAAGTGATTTAATCTCTGTTGTTTATCTCGGCAGGCAGCTAAATATCAGATAGCCATTCGCTCACTATCCCTCAGTATAATGAGGGAGAGAATCAGAAAAATGGTAAAACTCAGGGGTTGAGATAAAAACAGTGTAATTGGACATGAAAGGAAAGGAAAATAATAAGGATAAAACAATGTGCAAAACAAGCAATGCAAAATGCAATTTCTCACCATTCATTGGCTGATGACCCAAGCAAGTGGGCCACCAGCTCTTGGCCAACTCTCCCAAGATTATATTCTGAGCATGATTTTGTATGATATGGGATGTCTCTTGGGTCAGTTGGGGTCAGCTGTCCCAGCTGTGTCCCCTCCCAACTCCTTGTGCACCTCCAGCCTGCTTGCTGGCAGGATGGTATGAGAAGATGAAAAGTCCTTAACAGAGTAAGCATTGCTCAGCAACAATTAAAATGTTACTGTGTTATCAACATTATTCTCACCCTAAACCTAAAACACAGCACAATACCAGCTACTAGGAAGAAAAATAACTCTATCCCTGCTGAAACAAGGACAAGGGATCATCATGAATGATGAACATTGAAAGGCAAGGATGTTTATGTTTACACTATTGAAGTCGATGTGATACAAAAATCTAGTATCCTATTTACTTATTCTACACATCATATACCTTCATGAGAAACATTGATTTCCTATGAATTTTATTTTATTCTATTTCAATAAAAATATCTTGATACACTATTACCTTCAATATGAACTAAGCTCAGTCATAGTATTTCCAATCTTTCATTTCATCACAGCATAAAATTTCCTTGTGAGGGGAAGAGGAGGAGCAGACACTGATCTCTTCTCTGTGGTGAACAGTGAAAGGACTCAAGGGAATGGCCTGAAGTTGTGTCAGGGGAGGTTTAGGTTGGATATTAGACAAAGGTTCTTCACCCAGAGGGTAGTTGGGTGCTGGAATAGGCTCCCCAGGGAAGTGATCGCAGCACCAAGCCTGACAGAGTTCAAGAAGCATTTGGATTATACTCTTGGGCACATGGCATGACTCTTGGGGATGTTCCTGTGCAGGGTTAAATGTTGGACTTGATGATCCTTGTGGGTCCCTTCCAACCCAGCATATTCTGTGATTCTGTGATTCATGTGTGGATCATAGGTGCTTCTTGAGGGAATCTCAAAGGAGCCCAGCAGTGAATTCAATTTACCTAATCAAATCAAATCCAGAAGAATTATTTCTAGGAACTCTTTTAAAATGAGAGGAAGAAACAATCCTAATTTTTTTCCCCTCCTCTTAGCATTACATACCTGAATACTTAAAAGTACTGCGTTTCTTTTTGGTGATCTCATTAAAAAACTACTCGTACATCGGTAGCCAGAATATCCTGCAGGGTTTCATTTTCTTAACAAAAATGAACTTTCTACATTAGAAGTCCAGTTTATATTGGATATTGGTATTAAAGATCACTAGTATTACAACTCTCGTAGTCCCTCATGATAGTGCCCTATGGGGATTTTTTGAATAAAAAGCTGTAGCTTTGTGTGAGGTACATCGGCTCCTTTCTTATTTTTTATTTTTTCAATGAAATTTGAAAAGAGAGAATGAAATTTCTTATCAGCTATAGCCTTTATATCTTTGGGATGATACACAAAATAAAAGCAATATTTGTACTGCTATGTCAAACCCACTGTTTTCTGCCTGAGATCCAGGGCTACAACTCTGTTTCTAGTCTGAAAACTCTTCCATAAAATCACCAATTAAACAGCAACCTGAAATTCTGATGGAACTAACATAATGCCAGCACTGCAAAACACAGTTCTAACCTTTGTGTTTTCTTGATATACCTTTACTAGCTCGGGATCAAAACAGTTGCTACCTGAATAGTAGAAATAAGAATTAACCCAACTTTCAGCAAGAAAAAAATTCAAACTTAGTATAACTTTATAAAAGTAGTATACTCCCAGAAACATTTGAAAGCAAGTTAAATACAAAAAGAAAATGGAAGAGATCCTTTACTTTTGCATTAGCCATTGCTCTACAGATAATAAAAGTGAGAAATGGTCGCTCATACTTAAAAAATTGAAACATTAAAAGCACATTTCCCTCTTCAGCAGCTGAACATGTACTTTTTCCTTAGATCAGAGCATTTTAAATTGATCTAGAATATGATATGGCAGTAGACACCTATAAAATTTAACACAGAACTCAATTACTATGAAAAAAATCCTTCAGTATTCATTTATCTCATAATGGGTCATAACAATGTTGTCTATAGCACAGATTTTGTGGGGAGATTCTCTATGCAAAAATACTGTCACGTCCTATCTCTCCTGCCCCCCTCCCTACCACTAATACAAAAGAAGTTATGCAGAAACTTAACTAATGTAACCAATAAGCAGGAATCTCCTTACCTTAGTGAGATCAAGTATCACTTACAAAGGTATACCTCCAGTCCTTACCTGTGACTTTGTCTGGCCCAGTGAGTTTGCCCCAAAACACATCACAGCAAAAAAATACATACAGAATCTTCTGCATTATTTACCAAGTTTTTCTTAAGGTCCAATATACTTTCTTTACATTATCAGAATATAATCTTCAGATAGAATGCCAGTATAAACTCTTGCACACCATTTATGCCCCACTTAAGCCTTACACCAAAAGTTTTCCAGTTGCTGACATTTTGTGCTAGCTAGTGAATTCTCAGTAAGGGTAAAGCATGGCCTTCCTGTCACACATTTTGCCCCTTGTCCCCATTCTTGAGTTGTCATTTATTTTCATGATTTCTACATACTATATATTCGTGTAGTAAGGCTGCTTTGCATAAATTGAGACTTACCATGTATGAAGGGCTGTATTTTTAAATCCTCTTTGCCTCCAAACTATTCTTAAAATAGTTCCCATTGCCTAATCTTGTCAAAATGCATCATGCCTGTTTTTCAAAATCTGGAAGAGAATTAAGGTATCCTTGAAGTTTGAAAGTGGTGGAGGAGGGGACGCTTACATTACTTGAGAACAGGTTTCTTGATGCATAAAGAAGTGGACCATTTACAATAAGAGCCTTCTCAGAAAGATTTGATAGAACAATTCTTTAGATCCCATTGGGTCTTGTATATGTGATAAGATTATAACTTTTCTCAGAAAAGCTAGCTTCAAGTTCAAGTAGCTGCCTATGCTATTTCTCTGCAGCATTACTTATTCAGATGCAATCAAATACCATGGAGAATATTATAAAATAGAAGAAGCCTTTTTGAAATTTCTGAGAAAGCCTGGCTCATCCATTTTGCAGCTGTAATATGTGTGCAATAGTCTAATTATAGTAATCCTAATCTATACAGACTATGTTATTAAATGTGACATATATTTTAATTGTTGACAGCTGGCTTTGAATTGTGTATAAATATTTATAAACTCACATGTATTCCTATAGCTAGCACACACAAAAATTCCAGGTATATTAGTCTGTCTTTCTGAGTCCTTTTAAATTCACATGCAAACTCAGGATTTCCATTATAATAACTATTCTATTGTTTGGGTTATCTGAAGACATAAAGAGACCATTTTCTTTTTAAAGTGAAATGAATATTGCATAGATTACAGACTATTTTGATTACTTTGGAAATCATAGTCCTTTTTCATCAGTACATTGTATTGTGTTAGCCCATGTTCCCACAGTTATTAAATATTGCCATTGTGCTGTTTATTCATAATCACCCATCTTCAATCAACACCTGCATAGGAGATATCAATAGAAACCTTTAAATCTTCAAGAATGGTGCAGAAAAACAGGATCAATCCAGCAACACCATCCACTGACATGTGAATCTAATGCATATGTTCATCTTATTTAGAATTTAGAAATCTTCATTTAAATCTCATACAGTGAAAAAGTTGGTTATTAACAAAACACCCAAAACAACCAGAAAATAGGCAACATTTACCAAAAATGCCACATAGGAAATACATTTCCCGGGCTTTTAAAAAATAACCTAGGACAGGCTTAAACTAATGAATAAGTGAAGACTGACAGATCACACTAGTCACAAAAACTGCTTATGTATTTTCTCAGCTATTAGGGTGGGAGTCACTTCATGTGGCTTTAGAAATCTAAATTTAGGCATCCGTCTGTGCAGAAAGACGGGAAAGTCCAGTGGGTAATTCATCTCAGTTTAAAGTTTTCTGAAAGATATTTATTGAAGTCAAAAGTCAGATTCTTTGATGATATGATGTTTTACAAAAAAAAACCCAAACCAACCAACCAAACAAACAAAAACAAAAACAAAAAAGCCCCATCAACCGTGTAGGTTTACTCTTTTTTTTCACTGTAGGACTTGTCTATTAAACTTAAACACCTGCAGGATACTTAAGTGGTAATAGTCACCTTTTAGAGTCACTAGACCATTTATAGTCAATGGAAAGAAACAAGCATCTTCAAAAGTCTGATCTCATCCTAAAATAAACAATGTAAGAATGCATGGACATATGCATTACTGATTTTGGAAGGGTCTTATCTGGCGCTACATATTCCAAAGAGGGTTGGGTTTTTTCCCCCCTGAATTCTTGCACTAAAAGCTTATTCTGGCAAAAACTACTCTCCTGCAGAAAATGAAGAAAGGAGGCAACCATTTAAAAGAACAAAGTGAAAATGAGAAACCTTAGCATTTAACTTCAAAAACTGAAACCATGAAGTTATAGTCCTTTCAAGAGAGCATGATAATTTCTTCCTTGACAGTCTGGTGAAGGGATAAATAAAAAAGGAAGGAAGGAAGGAAAGGAAGGAAAGGAAGGAAAGGAAGGAAGGAAGGAAGGAAGGAGGAAAGGAAGGAAGGAAAGGAAGGAAGGAAGGAGGGGAAGGAAGGAAAGGAAGGAAGGAAAGAGGGAAGGAAGGAAGGAAGGAGGGAAGGAGGGAAGGAAGGAGGGAAGGAGGGAAGGAAGGAAGGAAGGAGGGAAGGAAGGAGGGAAGGAGGGAAGGAGGGAAGGAGGGAAGGGGGGAAGGAAACAAAATGTGTCAACCACTTGATGTCATTCTTCCTACTCTCTGAAAGGTAGAGCAAAAATATTTTTAAAGTTCTGAGAGTAAATTGTATGCTATTTGTTACATTAATTTTCCTTAGAATTAATACCATTTTTATGGCAAGTTTTATGCATTTCTTTAGCACACAGCTTTCAATTCTTTTTCGTGTGTCAGAAATATTTCACACAAACAACAACAGATGTTGCCAACAACATCAGAAAGAGATGAGTCAGAATTCTAAAGCTTTCATGAAATATAAAAAATCTTATATTCCTCTCACATGAACCATATTTATTGTATTATTTTTTTTTCTCATATAGACCATCTAATTGGGGAAATACTGCAATCTCCTATTTGATGCAGTTATACATTTTTTATTTTATTAGAAGCATGAATTTCTACCACTAATAACTTTCATACAAAATTTTAAAAAACATTGTTAAAGCAAAGAATAAATATCATATACTTCTTTTAAGGTACTTGGGATGTTTTTCAATTAATCATAATCCAATTACATATGTGCATGTCCTAGCTGCTCTGGAGATAATATATGACAGATGGAATCTGAATTTTGTTTCAAATGCTAGTAGAATTCGTATATTGCACTTAACTTGACAAGGATTTAATTACTGTAATGTGTTCATTTCTGCATGGTTTTGTAATGTAAATTTATGTAGAAATGGGAATCATAAAGAGATCAAGTATTAATGCCAAAAAGTATAGAATACTTTTGGTAAAATATGAGTCAAAATATATAGAAATGTTAAGTCTGAAGTTAATTTTCTAGAGTTTAGTGTTCCCATTTCTCTTTATATCTTTTTAAAAATTGAATGTGTACTAAATTACAATTGTAGAAGTTGTTCAAGTCAGGACTTTTACATACAATCAATTGGATACACACAGTATAAATGGCAGTAAAATACAGTTGTATTTATAAAACCAATATTAACGGAGCTTCAATCTATGACATATAATAAAATTTGATTTTTTGTTTTACTGTAGTGTTCTTTTATATCCAGAGCTGGGCTATACTGCTGTATAATTGCAAAGAAAACAAAACAGTTCTAACGTGAGCTGATATAGTATAGTGCAATACTGGGGCCTACCAGCAGCTGTGCTCCAGCTTGGGAGAAAAGATACCCCACTAATCATAGAATCATAGAATGGTTTGGGAAGGGACTTTACAGATCAGCTATATCCAATCCCCCTGCCACCTTCCATCAGAGCAGGTTTCTCAGGACCTCATCCAACCTTGAACACTTCCAGGAATGGGGTATCCGCTCCAAGAGGCACATGTCCCCAAGAGGCAAAGATTATTAGCACAAGCACAGGTTTAGGGAAGAAGATATGGCTCAGCAATCAAGAATTTCTGTGTCTCACTGTTTCTTAAAATTCTGCCAACAGAACAGATATCATTCATTTTCTTTCATATAAGAACTAAATTATTAAGGTTTTCATGCAAAAAATGAGTGACTTGGACTGAAACCTGTACCCTGCCCACTGTGAGTCATGCCCTTATTTCCTTCTATTATCCTAATTTTTATACTATAGTCTAGTTTCATTAAGGAAAAACAAAGGCATGTTCTCAAGCTATTCTTACAAAAAAATGTATCAATGAAGAATGAATTCTTAATATTTTATGGCCCAGAGTGCTAAAGAGAAATCAGAAATCGTAACTTCTTAGTTAAAAATCTGAAAGTTATAATCATTGAAGAAAAAAGTTCTTCCTTCTCAAAGATCCTGTAGCTTTGATCTAGAGGCACTCTCTTTGGAATAAACTGAACTAGGATTTCTCAACTGGTACTTTACCCATCATACTATTATTTGAAGGGAAAGAAGGGAAAGAGCAGCAGCTTCTTTTCTTAGATCAATGTTAAAAGATTATACCATTTAGCATAAGTGATTAAATGATCATCTCCACCAATATGAAGGAGCACACAGACACAATGATTGAAGGGAAACCAAAACAAGCCAGATAGAGATGGATGCCTGTCCCAGCCATCCCAGAAAACTCTCAGTCCGTGGGCTGGGGGATTACCTGTCTTCTGGACTCAGTGGGGAAGTATCTCCATGGATCACTTCACGTGCTGAAGGGGTTACTTCCTAGGAAATGTGAGACAAATGAGGATGCAGAGAAAGAGTATTTAGAGATTGTACAAAGCTTAATATGGGTTGCTTGGAGGCAGAACCAAAGATGGAGAGAGATCAAGGGGTTATCAGAAGGAACAAGCAAGGGAAAATAAAGGGATAAAGGGATGAAAAGGGCCAATCATCTGTAAATAGTGTCTCATCTGTACACTTGTCTGGCTGTGTTCTGCATACGACCTGCACAGCCTGCCCTGTCTTCTCATTCAACTCCATCTCTCACTACTATTTAGGGTAAGAGACTGAAGTGTATAATGGTCTGAGTGTCAGCTGCTGATGTGGGGATGATTGGCCACGCAGGTCCATCTCTCCATGATGATAGCAACTGAAGGGACTGGAGTGCATTAGTATTCTGTGATTTTTATTGAGCAATTGGTAGTCTGGACTAGCTCAAGAGTCAGGTAAGAGGCCTGGGAGCCAGGTAGTGAAGGACACATATATATGAGCTGGGTACTGGAAAGATCAGAGGGTCTGTGATTTGGCCAGTGGAGGGACCAGGAGGCCACGTGCATGTTGATCTCAGTGTGTGAGGCCACTAGAGAACAGAGGATCCAAGATGGCTGGGTAGATGATGAGTGTCTAAGGGTAGTTGCTGAAAGGATCCCTAGTCTGTGTGTCTGGAGATATGTGTCGGCAAAGGGCATCTGTCCCAGAAGTAGGAGTTAGGCTGCCAGCAACTGGGGAGATCAAAGTTCAGTTAGTGGACAAGATAGGTGTGCAAAGGCTAGTTAATAAAGGGATATTGTGTATATACCTATATATATTTTATATAAATATATATATATGTATGTTATGTATTTTCCATTAATATGTTTTCATACTGACCAGTCAGAGAAGTAAACAGAATCAGGCAACTGGTGCAGTTTGTGTCTACATGAACACTGTGTTTTCTATCTGTGTTGGTATGCTGCATATATATATATTCCTCATTTGCATTTGGGAATACATGCTCAGCCTTGGTACTGACTGAACCTGGTGACAACCTGATGTTGCTGCAGATTTGACAAGCCCCAACACAAGGCAGTTGCATTCACTTTTTTTTTTAGGACACCTCACTCTCAGTCCATGTGTGTTCAGCAATTTTAAGAATGCTTCTAAACTGGGCTTTCCAGGACAGTTGCATAGAGAGCTGTCTTATTTCTGTACCTGCATTAGCAAAGCTTTGTGGTAGCTCTTCAGGGCGGGGTACCTTCACAAATGCAGAAAGTTTCATTTCTGAGAAATAAGGAAGTTTGAAGTCTCAACAAGGCCTAGGTGCTTCTGAGACAGAGTGAATAGGGGAAACAAATTTTTATTTAGTTTCTCACCTTCTGGTTTACTTTTTTTTTTAGGGTGAGGGGAGGTCAGTCCTTTAGGAAAGATGAAAAGAATCCTGAAGAATGGCTGTGATCACAGCAGGTATGTCTGTCTGGTCAGTAGGTTGTGCAAGTTCTACATTCTGTTAGAGCCCTGTGTATATCAGTGAATATAAGATGGCAGTACAAAGTCAACATAAGAAAAAATGGCTATTTCTTGTGAGGAACATTACCTTTTTCTTGACTTAACCTTCTTTCCACAGATCAATTACTTACAATGCTTGATGTTGAGATTCAAATTCAAAGTATTTTTCCCTTTTTTTTTCCCCTAGTAAGCAAGGGTTTAAGGCCTGAACCTCAAGACAACATGCATATGCAAAACTGTATTTCTGAAGAGTTAACAAACTGTTAACAAGTCTGTCATATATCAATGTCTGTGTGTTGGCTAGCCCCTCACATGCTTCAATATATGTCTATTGTTTTAAACTAGTTTTGTTATAAACACTCTTCTCCTATAGCATAAATGAATGCTATAGTTCTAAAAGCTTCTTTTTCTTCCTTTAGAACATACTCTCACCATTGTCTTCCTATTTCACAAGCAAAATCTAGACTATGCACTATTTGATACATATCACTATATCAACATAAATTAGGGTCACTATCTGGCCAAGTAAGACATATAATTAATAATTTATTTGGTAAACTATTTTGAGAAGACCCATTACCTCACTAATTAAAATATAAATATTGGCAGAGTAGACTACATATAGTACACAGCTCCCAAGGACACATTTTGCTTCAGCCCACATTTTGGCCTTACTTATGTGAAATTAACCTTTTCATAGTTCTTTCTAACCTGAAACAATCATAGATTGCACAGTTTGTTAATGCAAATTTCCTGATTTTTGTCCCTGACTTTCAAAAAAAGGCAGGATTTGGAAGGAATTAGTTTTGCCATATTAGTTTTGCCATATTCTACTGTATTTAAAAAAAAAGCCTTTACTCTCCAATCTGTACTCACAGAAGATGATGAGGATACACATAGTAAAATATACAAAAAAATTGTTCAAATACTCAGCTCCATCAAAGTAATCAGAAATATGGCAAAGTATGCTGCTTGCAGTAGTTCACCATATTTTGAGGTTCAATTTATTCTTGTGTAATAAAACCCATATGCTTTCACACTCTTCTATTATTTCAGTCACTGTCTCTTTTACCAGATCATTTTTGTCTGATTCACAGCTTGCAAGTAGCATTAAGTCAGGACTGTCAAAATGAGGGCCAGCTATTACAGCAGACATATTTTCTATCAACACAATTCAGAGAAATAAATGACCTAAGAGAACAAAATTTCACCTATATAGTTTAGACAGTGGGGTCTCATTTTATGATTTCAATTATTTAGTTTAGTTATTACAGTTTTAAGTGTTTTGTGGTAATCAGAAGAAACTGATTAGACATAAAACTATAAGACATTCATTTTGAAACACTTAATTACATTGCAAATGCTGATATTAACAGATCACATAGCAGTTTGTTTTGTTGCTTCAGTGATTGCTAGAGAGTACTCTAAAAGCAGTAACAAATGCCCACTAATATCTTCAGAGTCTGCAGTAGATGTAAACAATTAAAGGAAAGACAAAAATTATGTACGTTTATTTTCAAGCACAAGAGATAGAGAAAGGACCACTACTTACGTCCACAACATTGCAGAGTGATGTCAGAACCGATTTTTTCAGTAAGAACAATAAAATATTCCTGGATATGGACAAATTAACAGAAATGGGTCTAGCATATTGGCTCAATATCCTCCTGGTAATCCTCATCATTCAAAACAAAACTGCAGAAAACACTAAGTAAACAGAAAAAAATCCAAACAGCAGCCAAATACACTAAGGCAATAGTTCCTTCAATGGAGAGAGTACTGCTTCTAGGGCAAATGCAGTCCAATATCCGAAAAAGCATATATTTTAATTTTATTCTGTTATTTCTAGGCAACTATATAGGTTTAAAGTACCCCCAATTTGCTTTGGTATTATCTCTGTGGCAAATTACTATCATGCTACTCAGATTTTTCTTTCTTCAACATGAAAATTATAAGAATGAAGCCAAACATATCAGTGTGACATGGTACTGGAAGAAAACATACAGAGAAGTTTGCCTTAACTCTTGCAAATTCTCCTTTGACATACTGTGTTTATTTCAGGAGTCTGATTTAAAAAAACAGAATAAAAAACAGTTGGCTGCATTCCTGCCAGGCACTTTCATAGTTCATAGACTTCCAAAACACAAATGAAACACACTAACATCAAAGAATTCTTAGTTTACAGCAAAAATCTTTAACTTCGTATCTGAACAATATAACATAATCTCATTTTTCCTGAAACTGACTCCTGGTCTCTCGAAAGTCTTTATGCCAAACAATCAGCATGCCAAAAGATTCCACAACAAAACAAAACAAAACAAAACAAAAAAACAAAACCGAAAGAAAAACAAACAAAATAAGTACAGACTAATTTAACTCTTCCAAGAAACCATGGGAAACTATTAAAGACTTCAGTTTACTTCAGAGCCACAGTATTTTCTCTGCTTTAAATGCAGGGTGTGAAAATTAATTATTACATTTTTGTATGAGACAAAAGTAGATAGTATAGGCAGTGACAACATACAT
This sequence comes from Pipra filicauda, assembly GCF_003945595.2. Taxonomy (NCBI): domain Eukaryota; kingdom Metazoa; phylum Chordata; class Aves; order Passeriformes; family Pipridae; genus Pipra; species Pipra filicauda. Next base: position 1,984,580 of record NW_024104365.1, on the reverse strand, counting down.
AGAATGCTATGAAAAGTTAGTATTTGAACACTAATATTAAGTAATTATACTATTTGATATTCTAAATATAAAGGAAAACTCACCACATATTGACAAAGCTGAATTTTAGCTGTATCAATGGTATATTAAGTAGTCTACACACGGAGGACTCATTTTAGAGCTGGCACAGATAATAAGCAGAACTCTTTCAAAGACTGCCACGGAAACTATGAAATGCATTTTACTAAATCCCAATAAAACCTGAATACTTTCTATGGTATAACAAAAAAATACTTGGAAGACTGGGAATCAGGTGTTGTCCTAAGGTTTAATTCCCTTCTGAGTTTAGGAATTTTCTCCCAAATTAGGCTCTTGCAAGGATTTACTCATGCAATTTACTCATTTTCTGAAGACTCCACGCAAAGATGTACACACAATTTAATAAATAAGTTGTGGCCATTGCTCAGTTCTCAGCCATAATCATCCCTACTTTCCCCAGCATGCTACTTCTAGGACATTATCCTCCAGACTGTATCATCTGGCAAGGGTCACGACTTCCAAAGAGGATATTAATATTTAAACTGTAGTTGATCTAATGTGAGCATTTAAGTTGTGTCTGTGCAATTTCCAAGTGTGGATACAGCTATCCAATCTAGTAGGTTAATACTTCATGTATCAACATGAATCCTGTATTATAAAACCAGTAATGACAAAGAGATGACTGAGATGGTCAGTAATTATCACACACCTATTGAAATCCAGGATTAGACTGCCCAGTTTCCAATCACAAATTCATAGAAAAGTGGTAAATTTGAATAGCAAAACTACTGTAAATTTTTATACTCTTTATTGCAATACTTAGCCTCATTGAGGCTCTATTTCTAAAAAAAAAAATTAAAAGCAAAAGGCTTAATACAGAGCTTTTTGAAATCAATCAGAAGACTTTATGTGGTTACAGAGGCTTGTGAATCAAACTCCCGAAGTGTGAAATAGGAATAGTTCAGCACGGTGAAAGTTTTAAGAGAATAATTGTTTTAAACCTATCTTCTATAAAAGCAAATGAACGATTTACTATGCAGAACTCAGACTAGCAGGGATTGTCAGAAATGAAAATCAATAGTAGAGGAATCACCGAGAGAAATACATTATATTAAAAATGTGCAGCAACCTCCTTGGAGAAAATTTGAAAATTGAGTTATGTGAAAATTTTTATGTAAAACATGAGGAAATATCAGAGAAAGCATGTATTTCCTTTTTCACTTTCACATAAGTTTTTCACTTTCAAATTCTTTGTTTGAGCTCTAGGTAAGCCACAGCACAACTGAGCTTGGAATTCATGATTCATATTGTGCTCAGTGAAATACTTTCTAATCAGCCATTATTGCCTGTAGGCATGAAGCCAAAGAAATCATCAGAGTAGAATGTACTTATTTATTCATTTCTATCAGTGAAGCTAATGCCAGGACCTTTAAACCATCTGCTTCACTTAAGGAAAAAGTATGGACAACTGGTGATGTTACTACTGAAAAAAGCATTTAGAGGAGAAACATATGTTCCAACGGCAGTTTTCCTCCTGAGCGCAGAAGGAAAGAGGCAAGCAGCATATGAGAGCAAGCTCTACAGCTACTGTTCCACAGTTCTGCATACTCTGAATTGCCTTCCAAGACATAAAGGTTTTTCTTCATGTCTGCTGGTACTCAGGGGGCAAAGGGGAGAGAAAAAAAACCCCACTGTAAGCAACCAAATCATCTCATGATGTATACACAGTTCAAAATGAACACACAAGGATTGACATATTGATGACAGAAACAACTATCTGATCGCTCACTCCGACACATTCTGGATAAACACCCCAGAAACTGATCTGGCAAATAACATTACAGTTTAGTGCAGATACAAATTTTAAACTCAACTTCTGTCTGTGCTACTTCTACTATTTCCTGGTTTATCCACACTTTGGGAATCTCCAGTTAAAGGGATTGTATAAGGCCCAAGGCATTAGTAGAGGGCACAGGTTGTTTGTCAAGACAGATAGAATTGTTTTCTTCCCCATTTTGAACTGACTCTTTCTGAAGTTGGTATCACGTGGGCAACTTGTGTGTGATAGCTTGCCTTGCCAGCATCTCAGCTCTTTCCCTTCCTGCCCTATATGACTAAAAAGACAGATCACTCCTTCACTTGAGTTTGAGATGAATCCTATCTTTTCACAGGGCACATGAAACCGCAAACAGAGACAGAATCTGACATGGAAAAGAAACTGACTGAAAAATTATCTAAGAGAGAGATATGTCTATGACCTTGGCAGTGCTCATTAAATGAGGACAAAAACCCAAACCCTCACCAAACCCTCCTGTGACCTTCATATTGCTTTAAGCAAGCTCTGACCCTAAGGCATAACAATTCTTTCATGGGAGTTTTTTAACTTCTGTGTCCAGAATAACATGAGGAAGCTGTGCCACCCCATCAGATAGTGGGTTTCATGCATGAAAAAGCAAATATGTATGGTAACTTTCCCAGTCATGTCAGGTAATGTGCCACCTGACATGTGGTGGTACCTGACATGTGGTACCGCCACTATGTGGTGGTACCTGGTGGTACCTGCTGAGGCATTGCTGAAGGTCCACAGAGATCCAGTGCAAAATGTAGGTGAATAGCAGAACTACCTAAACAAAATGCTCCCTACAGTGAAGGGATCTGGAACTATGTATTGGAAAAAGACAGTTTTTTACATATGTAAATAATACATTCATAGAAGTGGCATTTACATGTATATTTATTGTGTTCAACAGTCCTCACAGACAGCACTGATTATAAATCCATGAGTACAAGATTAGTCATTGAGAGGCCATCCTTGTGAAATGAACAGGGATTGGTCTTCATTAGGCAGGACATTCCTAGTTGTACATACATGACATATTGTGGCATATGTTGTGGATTTTTAATACTAAAGAGTATCTTTAAACTTCTCAGTTTCTATAGATTATCAATAGTTTGTGTAAATAACATAGTTGCTATCTTTTATTTAGGAAAACTAGCCTGAGATAACTGCATGCACTGTTAGGATTTACATATGACATCAGAATTGCCTTATCGTTTATTGTACTAAGCAGGCATCGTACGAAGTGCCCAGGAAAAAACATGCTTTAGAAAGGATTTCTGAAGGAAAATGTAATCAGAATTCTAGCTGTAACAAGTCTTTGAAAACTGCTAAGGCGTATGATCCTTTCAAAATTAAATCTCTAAGTGCAATGAAAATATGAAGCTAGAAACGTATCTGTAGAAGTAACAGGTGCGAGGTTGAAATGGGCAGCATGTCTATATCAAAAAGGACAGACGGGAATGTATCTTCTAAGGGTTCTGATACAACTACTGGGAATTCTGGCAGAACACAAAAGGATCACATTCTCCCTAAATGGCACCTCCTATTGCTACTGTAAGAGATAGAGTACTGAACTCAATGGACGACTAATTTAAATGGAAAGGACCTCTCTGGTGTTCTTAATCATTTGACACTGAAAGAGTTAACATAACAGAATACCCTTTACATAACATTAATTAATAGTGTATCAGTTTATGGTGAAGGAAAAAAATAGTAGAAACTTTAAAGGGAGGGGAACTGCTGTAATCTAAGGTTAGAATAAAGATGATGCTATATTTTAATATTTTAAAGTTTTCAGTGTAGCTAGCCTATTTCTGACTAACATCACATTCTGGTTTTTAGCCTGGGGATACAAACAGGCTTGCTATATTGTGTTTTTCCAAATACATATGGCATTTGATGACATAGATATCATTGTGCATAAGCACCTTACTGAGCTTCAGAAGGAAGGAAGGAATGAAGGAAGGAAGGGAAGGAGGGAGGGAGGGAGAAAAAAGAAAGAAAACAAAGAAAGAAAGAAAGAAAAAGAAAGAGAAAGAAAGAAGGAAAGAAGGAAAGAAGAAGGAAACAAAGAAAGAAGAAAAGAAAGAAAGAAAGAAAAAGAAAGAAAGAAAGAAAAAGAAAGAAAGAAAAGAAGGAAGGAAGGAAGAAAGAAAGAAAGAAAGAGAAAAGTAAAAACCCCCACCTGTCTTTTCCTAAAACAACAAAAATGAGTGGTATTCCATATTCCACAAGCAAGCTTCCATTGCCTTTAATGATGCATAATGGGGCCCTCAGTCATAGAAAGATAGCCACATTTCTGGGTAGCACCAAGAACCCATTTACACTGATGAAAGAAACAGCCACCTAAAACTGAAAGTTTTTGTGCATAATAGCTTTTTATGAAAAAGACATATGACCCAATTTCATTTTGACAGAAATCACGCAGTGAAATGGCCATCTAAGGTAAAATGTTTCCATTAAAATTCATTTGTGCTGTGAGCTTTAATTCTTAATATAACTTGGGACATACAGAATTTAGGCACAAATGTAGTTGCTAGTAACTCATGCAGAATTTAGCACAAAAGTTGTACTTACAGCTAGAGTCCTTAACTTAGAGAAATAAATTGACTACCATGACATTTGCTGCAGTTACAACATGACTGAAAGGTAAAATCCTACTCTCCTTCCAGGCAGAAAAGGGAACAAGTCCAGAAGAAAACAGTCTCTTGGTCAGGTTTTTTAAATGGTTTGATTTAAAGCAGGTTTCATAGATATTTGCATCAAAGTCAATGAGACAATTCAAGTCCTTGTAGGATGAAATAAGCCTGTTGAACACTCTGTACCAATGAAAAATCAGTTAGAACAATGAGTAGCCTAAATGTTTTGAACCTTTTTCTCAGTAAGTGTAAATTCCTATTATCCCCTGAGTTTAACTCCACAGATTTACAGCAATTGAAGAAATAGGGGAATATAAAATATTTAAATGCAACTTCCTGAAAGAAGTGCAACCGTTTAATCATTATTTTCTTTCTAACAAAGTGGAAAGATAATTTGGAAAGTTATTAATAAGGCCATGGTTACATGGCTATTTGTGACAATATTCCATTCATTTATAGCATATAAGGTAAATATCCTACTAAAAATGAGCTAATAGATTCTGTAAATTTCATAATATAGTAAGATCAAGAAAAACAGCTGAACTATTCTCAAATGGCTTATAGTCATCTTATAGTTTTTCTCAGAGACTCAAAGACATTAAAGATGCTAAAATACCAAAATCAAATAAAAGGGATTTGAAAATGACATTATTTAAGCATTGAAATAAATTGTGTGCAGAGCCATACTAAGAATACAATCTATTCTGAATTTCTTTCTTTCTTATATTCTGATTAAACATATGAACTGGCCTCTACTGACATTTTAAAATCCTAGTTTTAGAGTCATGTCATGCTTTAAATAATTCCACTTTGAAATAATTGATTCATGAGCAGTTTATCTGATTTATTTCACTACCAGATAGCTATGAAAGGACAGAAATGTTTTGTATCACAAGCTCTGCTACTGGGTCATTTACCAAGACTGGATTACCTTATGCATTGGACCTGTAGTGGCTATCAGTAATGACACCCCTGTAAATTACCTTAATAAATGAATTTAACATTTATATTTCAATGATCACTGATTTTTAGACTACAGGTAAAGAAAAGTGTTTCTGGATTTGTGTTAGCTGTTTCAGTTCCCTCTTAGGTATCATGAACATGCACTTTAAACAGTCTCATTTGGTGTGATCAAATACAGGAATGCAAGCAAGATCCTCATTAATGGTTTCCCATCATGATATAACAAAACCAAAAAAACCAAACAAATAAAAAAGGGAATCTGTCTCATATTCTGCATTTCAGCATTCAAATTGGAAGAAAATCTTACATCAGTTTAAGATGAATACAGGAAAAACAGAATCAAGAATTGTAACTCAGAGAAAACAATACTTTATGCATTCAAAACATTAAAGAACCACATATAATTGAGCATCTTGCTGGCATCAAGGTAAACATACCAGAATTATGCAACCAGTGATCTAACCAGGAAAAGCATGTTGCACCCATGGAAGTTTCCTCCTGGAAAGTTCAAGAACAAACTTGTTTTCAAAGTTGTTTTATTAAATGTCCCTGTTAGTATCTGCTGTAACAGAATGGCAGCAGTTTGTAAATCCAGGTAGTGAAAAAAAAAAAGATAGGACAAAGTGTTAACATTCAGTGCTACCATTACAGTTATGAAAGTATTCTCTTTAAAAGTAGGCACTATGTAAAATTTTAAATGAGCTGATAGAAGGTATGCAAAACGTTTTGAGTTAGATCTCTAAGTTCCACAATCACTGCAAATATTTTCTTGATCAAGTGTGGTTCGCATGCTGAGCTAACTGTTGTGGATTTAGGTTTGCTCTTTAGTTTTTCTTTTTAGTCTGAAAAGAAGAGCAGCAACTGGGAAGAAAAATATTTTTTGTTGACTCCTCTACCTACAGACTGAGAGCAGTGGAATAAGTAAAAAAATGAGGCCAGAGATGAATGTAAAAGGTACAAATATGGCAACATATCGCTCGATGCTTCCCAAAAAGGGAACCAAGCAATCAGGAGTGGAGGTGAAGAAAGTAACATGGAAGTTAAACAAAGAGGAACTATCTTGCAAAAATCATGAGACATGAAGGATTTACACTTCACCTGTGAGGTTTCAAAATGTCAGTAACTCTGTCTCAAATCATGCAGAAGAATTTCCGCTAAGGGGATGTAGCCAGTGGTGAGGCAGCTACAGTTCAATGTAGGGAACGGAGAGACACAGATACCATCTTGTGATACCAGTGACCAGACAATGTAGAAATGACACATAGGAAGCTGGGTCTGAGCCATCTTGTCAGATTCCCTGCTTGGCCATTTGCTGAGGAGGAGCCCTGGATGGCTCCAGGGACCTGGGCATCTGTCGGTACCATTTCGAACAGATTGCCAAGGAGCTTCTCAGGGGGATCAAGGAAAGCTGAGGACTGCCACTCATCCCTAGCCCATTTATGGGAAGCACACACTTCTGACATCAAAGAACAGAGAAGTAATCTCTGTGAAATGAAGTGTTAAGCACTGGTGTATGCTCTGAGGCATGTCTTCCACTTGAAACTCCTGGAGCAACAACTAATGAGAATAAGCAGTGACAGAAACCACTGACAAAATTATGATTATTGAATGACAGCTACTTCAGAAAGTATTCTGTTTCAAATACTTATTTATATACATATTTATAAAGAATAAAGGCTATCTACACGTCATATGTGCTTATCTTTAAGAAATGGTATGACGTGCTGTCTCAGCAGTTGAACCTTGTAGCTCCCCTTTTTTTTAATTCCTTACAGAATTTTGACCTATACTTTATCAGATAAGCAAGCTGAAGAGAACGAAACTGTTTTACATATGTTATCTTATCTCCTTAACACAGTCCATGGACTTTTATGCTATATTAAGATTGTGTCACTCAGGAGCACTTCTGATTTTCTGGACTCAGGTATTGACACCAGCCTTACTGCCTCTATTCTTGGGGATGAAAAGTGGTGATATCTGATGTTGACATCATGATACAGAGGAATGAAAACCTTTTTACAGAAAAGAAATTTTTTTGGAATCATCTGATAACAAAGATCAGTCCTGCCTCTGCCAGCTCCAGCATATAAACACAGCCATAGCCTTAAATTTATTTATGCTTTTAGACACAAGTCTCTGAATTAACACAGATGATACTGCCACTGTTTGTGCACAATAACAGCACACTCAGACTTGGTTTCAGTGGAGTACATTTGTGCTTACAGACTTCTCCATGCCAATACTCTAGCAAGGTATATTCAGAAATTACATTGAATATATATTTAACAACCTACAAACTTCTTCCAGATATCCTACCAGAAACTGCATATTCAATATCAGTAGAGAACAGTTTCCATATTTCATTGGCAGATTCCAAATTTAATCTTTATGACATGTGGATTTTTTTCAGCGATCTGCCACATCAGGATTTTATTTTCATATATTACAGCTCATTTTAAACTTCAAATAATCCCTACAATTAAAAGACTGTCTGTGATTATACTTGTTCCTTGGGGTTCTTCAAGGCTGTAAAGTACAGCTCAATAAAATTCATATAATCGTGTTGCTCACCATTTAGAAGACCAGTAAGTCTCATTCCTAAGAAATCAAAAATGATCCATTATCCAGTTTCATAATTTTTCCTGTATCGAACTAAGTAGATTTTTCTTTTTAAATTATTATTATTTTACTACCAATATCTTCAAAGACATGGAGGAGCGGATCCAGTCTGTTAATTCAGTTTAAGCAGAAAACTGCCTTGTGCAACAGATAGTACTCCTGTGAATTTTAATTGGTTTAGTCTGCTGTAGTACTTGAAGACTAACACCATTATACAGATACTTTGAAGAGCCATCAATCAGCCAGTGCTCCAAGTGAGCAGGAGCTGAGCTGTGGAACCTTTCACCAGCAGGATCAAAGTTTCTGTGCTTCTCAATGAAAGAAGTGTTCTTACTGCTTTTCTTGAACAAAACAGTAAGAATAAAATATAGAATACAAAATGGAAACCAAAATCCATTCCAGTTGGTGGAAAGGGGGGAGAAAAAGCCAGTAGATTATTCAGTGAGGTTCTCTCTCTTACCTATTTTTGTTCTGCATAATGTAATCAATCTCTTCATTACCATATTCACTTTACATTTTCCCATTTGACTGATTTTCAAATGGAATCACTGTCACATAAGGGCCCTAGATAGAATTACTATGTCTTTTCTGCTAGCTACTGCATTACATTTATAATACAAAATCTGGTGTTCGATTTTTTGTCCTTTTTACATCCGCATTTCAGCTTGTCTCTGACCGACATCATTCCTGTTCCTAATTACACTCAAGACTTTGCACGCACTTGAGGATGGATTTTCGTTATTTAACGGTAGTTTATTTCTTGAGTGCTCATAACTTACAAAGTAGCTGCACAGCACACTGTATATGAGAATATGCATATAGGAATATAATAACACTCTTTGAAGTCTCCAAATCTAAATCCCTGTGACACCTTTGCTGCATTACTCTCGATTCTGAACAAGAAATAGACAGGGTTACTATTACCACAGTTTTTGAGAAATTCCTCTTATTTTGTGAATAACAGTTGAAATAGTTGGGTTTAGAATGGCATTTATAAAGTAACCAGTAGTTTTTACAATCATTTGGCTTATTCTGCTTTGTTAGCAAAACTGAAAACTGCAAGGACTAAATATCAGCATGTCAAAACTTTCAGACACCAAACCTTGAAGCAATTGGAAAACCTATAAAAAGAAATTTTGCTAGATTAAATAATTCTAATGCATGTTTCCAAGGTTTTCTGTATATTATAAACCCACAGGAGGCACTACAGTCTATCTGTGTAACACTAATGCTCACAGTTGGTGGTACTGGGACGTTCAAGAGCATATGGGTCCTTTTCCTTTTCCCACACATCAGGAAACCATAACCTTCGAGTCCTACACTCTCTGATTCCTGCACTGAGACCCTAACCAAGCCTCCACTTTACAGTCTCTAACTAGGAGCTTTACACCATGTCATCAGCTTTTCTTTCCACTCCTTCAAACTGATGCCTTCTCCATCCATTGAACTTCCTGCCTACATCCTTGTCACTGATAGCTGTAATCATCTCGGAAGGTATGTAATCCCACAGACAGAAGTCATCACCTCCAGACAGTCAGTTATTACCCTGAGATTGCTGAGTGCCAGAGATTTAGATTTAAGACCTCCACAGAGGCAATTGTTAATCACTGATATGTCTATTATCAAAGGGATATAGCTTAAGGGATATTGCAACTAAGGTGAGCTTCTCCACATAGGCGATGGGATCATATGGATATGTTTCCTGTAATAACATTTCAAGGCTAAAATGTGCTAGGAAGTTTTTAGGGTGGCTGAAGCATTAGCTTTTATAAAAGATTTCTAAATCAATGGTGCCATATGTTTCTCTCAATGCCCAGAATTTCATAATCTAATCAGGATACTGTTCCTGAGAATCATGTCTGGACCAGATTACTCCAATCCAGACTACTGAAAATAATAGTTTGTAAGTGTTTCTGCAGGGAAATATATTTGCACATTTCAATTTTTCCCCAAAGACTGTAGAGCTTGAATTTTGTTGTCCAGAAAGAAAAAAATGAGATTGTACTGTTTCATTGCTTATCTGCCAGTACATCCCTAATATTTTTTAAAAGCATTAGTGAATTCCAGACAAATTTGATAGAGGGAGGTCAGCATTTCTGTGCACATCTTTGGGAGTCAATGACTAACAGCCATTTCAAAAAAGAAGGGAAAGTTTAGTTGTGTTTGGCCATGATCAACTAATCAGCTGGGGAATCAGCAGTCTAACAGCACAGATGTTAGGGGAAAGAAGTGGGAGTGTTCAGAGAACACATCTGAACTATATTCTAGTAACAGGCTTATGATGGTCTTGGGTTAAAACTGTGACTATATAATTGATTAAAAGTTCGTCTGGACCAATAAGAAGTAATCAAAAACTCTAGCCAATCTAATGAACTAGTGCATTTTATTCTTTCCATACTTCTAATTTCAAATTAGAAATTAGAGTTTGCTTTTATTTTTTCCATTAAATTTAGTGTTTAATAACTGTGAAACATCTAGAAATTAAGAAGTGAAAGTAAGAGTATTATTTGAGAATGGGTAGATTTGGTTTTACAAATCCAGATGTATTACAAGGTTTTCTTAAAAAATCTCGTTATTCAAAAAACTGTCAGTCTAGCAGGAAGAGAAATAAAAAATACATTGAGAACCTACAATTCAAGTAAAAAGTTTTAAACTTTTTTTTTTAATTAATAATATGGGTTGGTACTGAAAAAAATATTTCACCTCAAATGAAATACAAAACCACTCCGACTAGAAAAGTTTCATAGAGCTTTATTGGGCATTGATGCCACCTACTGCAAACCAATAAAGGTGGAAAACCTAAATCTGAGCAGTGCTCAAATACCCAAAAGAAAATGAGTGAATTGCTATCACATATAATCTCTAAACACATAAGCCTGGGTTCAACATGTGGGCAAGCTCACTGACAAAATAACATCATGATACTGTCTAGGTCAGTAACTTAAGAGAGTACTTGCAATTGCATATACTAAAACAAAGAAATCTGTCCATTCCCAACTTTGAACTCTAAACTAAAATCAGAAATGGTCATCTGTGCTCACAGAATTCTGAAGTGTTAAGAGGTTTTTTTGTTCAAGTGACAATCATTCAAAATATGTGACTATAGGATTTTGAAGACCACAGTGAGGTCTCCCCTCAGTCCTCTCTTCTCCAGGTTGAAAAAAAAGAGTGGCCGCCCTTCTCTCTAATTTGTTGAGGTCTCTCTGAAGGGCCTTTTCTGCTCTCAAGGGAGTCCACAGCTCCTCCCAATTTAGTGTCATCAGCAAACTTATTCAGTATTCCTTTGAGTCCTACGTCCAAGTCATTTATGAAGTTGTTGAAGAAAACTGGGCTGAGGATGGAGCCCTGCAGAGCTCCACCAGTGACAGGACACCAGCCTGCTGTTACCCCATTCACTAAAACTCTTTGTGCCCAACCTCTGGGCCAGTTGCTCACCCATCACCTAACAGAGTTATCCACCTGAATGCTTTTTCCAGAAAGTTACTGTGAGAGACAGTATCAAAACCTTTGGTGAAGTCCAAAAAGATGACATCTACTGGCTTTCCTAGATCAACTACATGGGTTATCCTGCCATAGAAGGAAATCAGGTTTGAAAAGCAGGACTTTCCCCTCATGAAGCCATGTTCATCTAGGATATTCTTAAAGGAAATAAATTTGAAGTCATTGCTGTTTCTAAAATAATGTTTTCTGGTTTTGTGTATTGCAGGCGTCTCAACAAAAATAAACCTCAAAGATCAGGCTTGGTTCTTAGTGTCTCAACTGCTCTAGTCTCCTCAAACTGCCACAGATAACGTACAAATGTAATACTCTAGACAGAAATTTGCTGATGACACCAAACTGGGAGGGAGTGTCGACCTGCTGGAAGGCAGGAGGGCTCTGCAGAGGGATCTGGATAGACTTGAGAGATGGGCTGATTCCAATGGGATGAAGTTCAATAAAGCCAAGTGCCGGGTCCTGCACTTTGGCCACAACAACCACCTGCAGCGCTACAGGCTGGGCACAGAGTGGCTGGAAAGCAGCCAGGCAGAAAGGGACCTGGGGGTACTAATTGACAGGAAGCTCAACATGAGCCAACAGTGTGCCCAGGTGGCCAAGAAGGCCAATGGGATCTTGTCCTGTATCAAAATAGCGTGGCCAGCAGGACCAGGGAAGTGATCCTTCCCCTGTACTCTGCGTTGGTGAGGCCACACCTTGAGTATTGTGTTCAGTTCTGGGCCCCTCAGTTCAGAAAGGATATTGAGGTGCTGGAGCGCGTCCAGAGAAGAGCAACAAGGCTGGTGAAGGGACTGGAGCATAAGTCCTATGGGGAGAGGCTGAGGGAGCTGGGGTTGTTTAGCCTGGAGAAGAGGAGGCTCAGAGGTGACCTCATCACCGTCTATAACTACCTGAAGGGAAGTTCCAGCCAGGTGGGACTTGGTCTCTTCTCTCGGGCACTCAGCAATAGGACAAGGGGGCACGGGCTTAAGCTCCGCCAGGGGAAATTTAAGTTGGATATCAGGAGAAAATTCTTTACAGAGAGAGTAATCAGGCATTGGAATGGGCTGCCCAGAGAGGTGGTGGATTCACCATCCCTGGAGATTTTTAAACGCAGATTGGACGTGGCACTGAGTGCCATGATCTAGTAAATGCACTGGATTTGGACCAAGGGTTGGACTCGATGATCTCGGAGGTCTTTTCCAACCCAATCGATTCTATGATTCTATGATTCTATGAAATAGAAATGGCAGAAACAAGAAAGGGCTTAGATAGTGTAAACTTGCTATAATAGCTAAACAGAAATAAAATTATAAAAAGGAAATGGAGTAAAACATGACAAGAAGAAATTCTGTATCAGATGTTAATAAAGAACTAAATTTATTTTAATATTGCACTAGAACTCAAAATTAAATAAGTGAGTACATTCACCGTATGTCAATTCCTTATCAACCTCATCCAGAGGATTCTTGTCAGACAAGATTTTATTAATTCGATACAATATATAGTTCAAGAAAAAAAACTATTCCAAAGAGAACTCTTGTTTCCTTAGTCTCATAAAATGTCTTCATTTTTGCAGTGCCATTGGCAAAGGTAGCAGTAAAATGCAGGGGTAAGATTTTAAAATTGATAGTATCCTGCTAAGCTATAAGATACTTCTTATAACCACATTCTAATGGTTATTGCATAGGGAAAAAAAGCCTCGTGAAAAGCGTCACAGGACAGACACATGCAGAACCAAAAATATAAACCCCAGTAAATCTGGTCCTAAAACTATGCAGAATATACTTTACAATTACTAACTGACCTCATATATGCAGTGACAGTGCATATTTGTCAGCATAAGAAATGATGTATCCGGTTTCCATAATCTTAGCATATTTATAGCAACATCAAAACAGCTTTAAAGCAGTGAAGAGTGAAAGTCCCTTTCTCTCTAATGCTGCATGTTCTGCATCAGTCCTCACTGGTCTCAGAAAGAATTCTAGAAACAAGTACAGCAAAGTCAAGCCCCATGTCTCCTTTATTATGTTTTCAAGTACTACAGATGAGTAGCACAGGTGTGACAAAGTACAAGTACAACTGAACACAGATGATGCTTTGAGGCAGTAAGATCTCTGTAGTTAGGAAATCCAAGCAGACAAATAGATCTGCAAAAGGAAAGGGACAGGAAAACTAAAACAAAAAAAATATGGACTGGAAGAAAAATTGACAACTCGTTGCCCTCAAGCCTCAGACACTATGCTAAAAACTTAGACTTCCCCCATCACAAAATACTTTCATATCCTTGAATTTTATAAACCATATGTAAGATCTATCACCAAACTCATAAGAAACTTAGCTGCTGGGACAAAATCACTGCTAAAATAATTTTCAAAATTAAGTTATTGAGGTTTCACTGGGGAACTTAAAAATTAAACTATGTGATAGTCAATGAGATGATAACTACAGTGTTTAGGTAGAATGTGGACTGAGGTTCCAGACTTCTCTGAGATGAGCAGAGCACAGACAAGAAGGTGAACATGTGCATCCCATGAAAGGATTTTTTTTTACTGCAGTACAGAATGAGAAAAAAATTTGATGTTGAAAATTAACCTTGGTTATTTTTCACTAAAGAGTAGATTACTGATAGTAGCTTTTGCTTTCATCTTGGACATTTTATCACTAAATATTTCAGCTTCAGTAGGCTATTAAAAACTCTATATTTGCCATAAGACTAAAATATTTTGGCTGACTTCTCCTTTTCAATCCCCAGCAGCATCCACAGAGGCTTTTGTCACACAACACTGGTTTGGTGTTACTCGTACATTGTTTTTACTGAGCTATAATGTTCTGACAGTTACCATGCGATTTCTAAGTCTAGCCTGCTGTCACTCTTTAATGCTCCTGCTCCCAAGAACCAGACATATGTTTAGTTATATTTAGAGCATAAATCAACAAAATATTTAAGTGTATGTTTGAATCTATTGTTATGAGTTATGTAATTAAATAACTTAGAATATATGGGGTTTAAAGTATTTCTCAGGTTTTATACAGACAGTATTCTTCATCTTTTATGTGAAATACATGATTTTTACAAAAATGTATTTATCAGATCTTATCCTTTCAGTTAGCACTCTTGGGAACTGTGAAGAGTGAACACTAGCTGCCATTCTGTGAAATCACAGCCAAAAGCTGGATTTTTTTAATCTCAAAGAAGTCAACATACAAACACTGCATCATGAATAGCCATAAAACAAAGGGATGCATAAACTAATTAAGATTCAGTCTTGGCAACTATTAATTGTATTTTACTTACACCTACAGGCACCATTAAAAATTTTCATTTTGATACATATAGAAGGAAGGAAGGAAAAAGTTGTCTCTGGTCTCATAATCTTAACAGTTTAAACAGGTTCCTATAAAAAATAATTGGAAGCATTTGTGAATTCATAGAAAACAATATTCTTCTCACAGGGTTCTTCTGATTTTAATAGAAATGGAGCTCTGCAAAAGACATACAGGGCCAAATTCAGTAAAGGTCTCTATGCCTACAGCACAACCAATACCAACTTGGGTAACTGGGTTCTGTGTAGTGCTAATGATAATAATGATATGTCTTTGACATTAAGTATGGAGAGGTCCATTGGCAGAATGTGCCTCTCATAGAGGAAATGTGAAAAATAGGAGTGTGAAATACAATCATTTTTTTTACCCAGAGTTTAAAGATTCTATCACCAGGAATCAGAACCATTCTTTTGGATAAGTAACCAAGGAACCCACGTACTCCTAGGCTGTGACTATGATATCACCTCCTGTGCGTATGGTGCATCTCATTTTCCTCTTAGAACTGCTTTTACTGCTTAGCAAAGAATTTAAGGAGCAGGGTGAGATACTTGGTATGTGCCCTTGTTATGTGTACTTGCTACAAGGTCTTTGTTTTTATGCAGTGATGTTTAAAGCAAGGATTAATTGTTCCGGAAATAAAATGCTAAGCTGAGTTTATGTTATGGTCCTCATGAAGTGCCCATGTCTTAGATTTGACACCTATATTACAGCCCAATTCATAAATGTAGGAGAGAAATTAATCTTTATTTTGTTTACTGCTTTTGATATTGAGCAACTTTGTCTAGTAAAAGGTGTCCCTGCCCATGGCAGGGGGGTTGAACTAGGTGATCTCTAAAGTCCCTTCCAACACAAACTGTTCTATGATTCTATGATATCACCATGGTCGTTATTATCACTATCTTATGAATTAAAGACTACTGAATTGTCCCGCTAATCATAAAACAATGGTTAATCCTTCTTTGTCATGGACATATGTCCACCTTCCCACATTTCCACTGCTTCTTTTCATTGAAATAAAACAAGATCTCACCTCCACCCTATCCTTAGAACGATCCTACAGCAATTCTTCAGTTTTCTGGCAGTTTCCAATTCAATAACAGTAATGACAGCTTCTCCCGACATCCATAATTCCTACTTTTCATAATTTAGCAGACTCTCACCACAAAATACTCCCTAAAATCCTCTCAGTTTCCTCCAGCAGTACTTCCTATGGCTTCAGTAGTACTAGATCCCTCTCTTCCTTTTGGTGGACAGATAAATTAAGTCAAAATCATTGCAGTGCCCTATTATAGAGTGACATCTACTCCTTTTTTAGATGTGGTTGAAGAATGCTACAAGGTCCAGAAAGTTATCAGGAGCATTGGTAGACATAACATCATTGCACAGGCTCTAGTTTCTTAGGAGGCTGAAAATATGTTCACATCTGATTAGCAAATCCATCTTACTGGAGATATCAACATTTAGATATTCACATTTCTCTAGGCAAAATCTATTTTGCATTGCAAAGCTACACTGGGCCACTGGACTCATGGTACAAATTGACTTATTGAAAATATTTTGCTGCAGGGCTGCTGGGAAGGTGTTTATGATGTTATATTGAATTAGGTCAATGATGGGCAGGTAACTGTCCTGTAGTGAAAAAAATCTTTCTTTTCTTTTTTTTTTATTTTTTTTATTTTAACAACAATCTGTTGTATGGAACAATATTTGTGTATCTTCTACGTACCTAAATGCATGTTGGTAATGCATACTCAGTTTCCATGCTGTAGGGATGCATGCTACAGGCAATTAAAGTTTAAAGCAAAAAAATTAACAGATTGGCTCTGTCTTGAATCCAAAGTGGTACTCAGACATGTTAGTTCAGTTGGTAACACTGCCTGCTGTTCAGGTTCATATTGCAATGTGGTTTCATGGAATTTTAAACCACATCTTTCCCTCATTTGAATAGGCAATTTCCTTATCTGAAAATAAATTACTCCTGGAGGTATTTCGGTGAGAGGAAAAAGTTTCTGAGCATTTCTTATACATAAAATATATCAAGTCCATGTGAAATGCCTCAAACAGAACACTCAGCTTGTAGCAGAGGCTTTCAATTTTACCTTTTATTCTCTGTAATAGTTACAAGCCGTTTTTCCCTTCTTTTCAAATTTTGAATGGCATATTTCATTTCACACATCCATTGCTTTCTGTCCAGCACTGTAATTCAGCTAAAGAAAAAAGCTCAGTATTTGAAAATGTCAGCTCCCCAAAAGATATTTGGAAGTCTGCGAATGTTAACCTTTCTAACATTTGCTTAAAGCCATCCGAAATTAATTTTCCTCTCTGCCTTCCCATATCTGAATAAGGAGAAAGAACTACTCTAAGATGCCTATTTAAGCAGAAACTGATACCAAGTGTATGATCTCTTTGGGGAAAACAGGCCTCCTAATATATGTAAATAACTCCCATTCACATTACCATAACTGCAGAGGAACAGATTTGCTCCCAAGATTTTTATTCATGATCACCCCTCTCAGTTCCTCTTACTTATTCTCATAAAAAGTATTTTTTCTGACATTTTGTGCACACCTTTCTCATCAGTTCACTGTTCATAAAATTAAATAAATAGAGATATATAAATAGCTTCAAACAATCTTAGAACTCAGAATATTTGTTTTAACCATTGACTATCAATTTATCAAATCAAGATTACTGGCAAAGACATAAATCCTGAAGGAAGCTTTGAATTTATTATCTTTTCAAATGAAACTTTACTGCTTAGCCACAAAACACAACTGAACAACAGAGTAAAATGCCTCAATTTGCTGGACCATCATTAACATGAATGTGACACTGTCTATTATATGTTCGATTGCATCCTCTCAATACAAAGTAAAATGAAACTGCAGATCTTATTAAAAATAACTTACCATGTAATCATTTCAAAGAAACACAAGAGAGTTACAACTGTTTGTGAAGAACAAATAATAATCTTAAAATGATTTATGCTTGAAGCAAGTAACTTTTTGTTATTGATACAGTTTGTTCTCTCTATCACAACAAGGTTCTTAAAATTCTAGTCCCAAAAATAAATAGTATTTACTTTACATAATAGGTCCCATTCAGATGAAACTATATGAGTTCACTGAGGCAAATCTGAATTTTTTACCTTTTTTCTTCCCTCTGTGGTCTTGAGAAAAGGAAAAGTCCCACTCTCTACTGCTGATGTTTAATAATAGCCTCCTGCAAAAAAACTGCTCTGGGACACGTAAATGGAAAATGACCATGGCAATCAGAGCCAATGTTAGAAAATGTGAGGCCACAAAAAGACTCTCCTTTTGAAATACTTAGCTTCCCCTTTTCCTTTCATAATCACATCTGAGCTCCATCTAGACTCCACATTATTCATTATTCATCCACAGCATTATCTTCCCAAACCATGCTAGAGCTTGATGTCCACTGCTCTCCCAGACATCCATCTCCTTAACCCATGACAAATATACCCCAAGCCTACCCCAAGAGACAGTAGAGTTTCCATTTTGCACAGCAGACCTCTCTATCAGGAATTCCCTCTATTCTTGACAGGAGATGTGGCACAAGGGATATCTGTACCTACATGTAGGATCTTCTCCTATGCTACTATTTTGAGATGAAAAATCAATTACAAGGCTTTAAATTAGAAATAGAAGCATTCAAGGTCCTTTCCTAGAAGCCAATACACACCTGACTACTGAGAAAATGTTTCCTGCTGTTCCAATCTGTCACGTGTAGATTTTTAATTGACACCTTCTCAAGTGACCGATTCAATATGGACCTGCTGGCTGTCAAAGTAAAAAAAAATTGTTCTTCCTCACTTCAGAATTTTATGATTTGCATTAATCACATCCACAGTATCAGGCAGGCCTTAGTCCAAGCTGAACTCCTCAACTCTCAGTAGGCAGTAGGGTACTCATGGACACGATCTACTACCAGTTCAAGATATCTGGTTTCCTTCAGCTCTTAGGTCTTCCAACAGAGACTTATCTGCTTCAGTTCTGCTCAAAAAACATCAATCTCTGTGTTACCAGAGTGCCAGTGTACACTGTAAACATTACTCTCCACTCATACTCCACTGCAATTTTCAGCCAATACTGAACCCTGTGAAGCTAAGAATGGATTTATCCCTTCAGGCAAGTGACTCAGTGATGAAGGACTTTTATGGACATTTATGAAGCCTGCATCCCTAAAACCATGAGGACTATCATGGTTTATTTCACCTTGCTTTATTTCTGAGAGGAATCTGGAGAACCACACCATGTGAATGAGTTCAAAATGCCTAGTTTAACTTAATAAAGACTGGGACAATCGCTGCCATCTCCCTAGTACCCAGGAAGGTGAGTACAAAGGAATGTCATATGAAATATATGGATGTTCATAGGTAGTCTAGAGGCAGCACCACTGCAACTGACATCAATGGCCCTAATACTTTATCCTTTGCTATTTTTCCCCAGAACAGGATTTCCACTCTGATTTTCCCATCCACACTAAGAAAAACAGGCAATAAAACCAGGTTAATAGAACATACTCCTATATTTACCAAAAAAAAGCCTTTTTTTTTTTTAATCAATGCATACATGCATGCACAGTTTGATGATGTGAGATTACTCAAATCCTCTTCCGTGTGCAATGTAATCTGGGCCTCCCCCCAGACCCTCCAAACCTCTCAAGGGGAAAAAGTGAATAGCATTTTGGCCTCCCTGCTGTTCCCTGAGTTGGCCTAGTCAGGTTGGAGGTGGATTTCAGATGAATCTGATGTGACAAATGTTGGTCAAATGGCAACATGCCAGATAAGAAAATGCTCAAGGCAGGTGACCAGTACTTCTCTGTTGCTGGTCACTTCTTTCACCTATGTACCTATGTAGCTGTGAACCCCTGAGGGCTCACACCTTCCAAGACTGCCCATCCATACAGAGAAGTGTAACTGTGGGGAGAGAAAGAGATGAGTCACACAATTTTCCAGAGGAGGAAAGACAGCACAGCAAATAGTATCCAAATGCAAACTGATTGGTAATAAACCATTTTAAAAGGTTAGTGCAGCTTAAAATGAAGGCGTTAATTAATCTGTCATTGATTAACAGGATCAGCCAGTCTGACTGAGAAAAAAAATGTAGAAGAGGAGAGAGGGGGGGAAAAAGGCACAGTCTGCCTACCTGCAGCAGACATATGATACATCAGCCTGATTGCCAAAATAAGGTGAGTGATAGTATACACATGACTGTCTTGCTCCTCTATCTTCTGTGATACTTCACTTATATCCCAGTTGTTTACAGGCTTTGATAGCGCTTTGGCAATGATTTTACAGTCAAAGGCCTGACAAAGGTTGATATAGCATATATACTTAGCTATACCAGATAGCAATTTTTTAGAGGTTTGTTGGTTTTTTTCTGCAGTCATCAATTTCTATAGATTGGAATATCTTGTCCTTGGACAGTGACCATCAGGGTTGAGCTTCCCAGATGCCAGGAAATAGCAGGAATGAATGAAGCCTGGAAAAGCAGGAGAATTCATCCTGTAGAAACTAGTGCCTTGATCACCTCTGGACTTCAGTGCCTGCTCCGTGCCAGGGCACAGTTGAGTAAAATTCTCCTCTGTGCCCACAGTGTAGAAATTAAATAGCTACTCCAGACTAGAGCCAGGCTTGAGCCCCACATCAAAAAGTAAAGCAGAAAGTGATTCAACTTAGATAATTATTCTCAAACCTTTAGCTGCTTAACCTGAAAATCTACAGAAAAGATTGGTGGATAGGCCCCAACTCCAGCTAAGTCTGACCTCATAAAGTCACTGAACTGTAATTCTGTTTCTGGTTATTTGCAAAGTAAATTGTCTTTAATCGTTGCCAGAGTTAATTTGACATGATATTTTCAAAACTGAATTATTGCATTTTTTGCACTAAAACCAGGCCAGTTCTAATCTCAAATATGCAAAAGCACATGACTGTGCCAGTGATTATGATCACAGAGCCTACATATTACAGTCTCCTCCGCTTTATGTAATTAGCATTTATCACCCATTTCTCAGAGAAATTACATCTGCAAAGAAGGTTATCTTGACCAAGATCCTGTATGTAACCTGTATGTATGAATTTAATAAAAATCTTAAACAGAAACAATATATAAAAATCCAGTCTGTCAAAGTCTCCGAAGCTGTAGACAGCATGGAAGTGATAAATCATTTAATTTTTCTTTATAAAGCTGACAAGACTTCTGCACTGGAACCTAAACACCATTAACAGATATATTGTTTGCTTGTTTGCATCTAGTGTCTGTAAATATATGTAGTCAAAGGTCAACAGAAATACACTATTTCACTATAGCACTTACAGATATGCCATCATCAGTCCCATGTTTGCTTGAAACAAAGATACTGGCCATTCTATGGAATAAAAACACTGAAGTTTTAAAATAGATCTTTAAAGGACTGTTATCTGCTCTTTATAGATAGTGGTACTATTTATATTTCTATGTTATGATTACTGAACATTTAAAACTTAGTTTAGATGGGACAGTTTTGTTCTATATTGGGTAGCGTCAAGGTTTACGGCTGTTTTTATTCAGCACAGAATGAAATCTACAGGTTCAATTGGATATGTGACACCAAGTTGTGGGGGTTTTTTATAACTAGTATCAGAATAGTTGATTTTAATTGATTGTGCCTTCTTTTGTTCTGCTTTTCAAATACATGGGGAAAATGAGAAACAATTTATTTTCATAGGAGTGACAGAAACACAAATTTCCTTGATTGTAACTGTACAATGTCACATGGCAAACTTGAAATTCCTTTCAGATCATATTGAGACCAAACACAAAGTGTGGTAAAACTGACTTAAATGGAAGAAAGTAGATTCATAAAAAAACTGACAAACAAAACCACTTTTCTTCTGTATCATTATAATAATTATTATTGGTTTATTATTCAAAACCAGGTGTTTATGACTATTCACCTCATTTTTTCCTTTCCTGGTTTTTGAAATCTTGTGGCAGCATTTCTCAGCCTGCATCAGGGAGGTGCCCTGTTCACAATGCCTGCTACCCGCTGGGGTGGTGGAACAGCTGTGGCTGCCGACTCTGCCCTGCCACCCCATGGGGGACCCTGCCACTCCTGGCAGTCCAGTCCCTGTGAGCAGCTTGCCCATGCTAGCAGAAACCTTGTCTTTGATGGGTGGAGATGAGAGTCTAACCAGCTGAACTTACTCTCCCCACAGACTTGTCAGAATTAGCTTCAGAACTAGGGAAATGGAGGGCACACAGGCAGGGTCATAGTGCTGCTCTGACAGCCTTTCTACTTTCTCTTTCCTCCAAGACCCAAAATAAGAAAGGTGTAAGATACATCTGAGCTCAAGGCTTGCTCCTATGAAAGAAATAATAGGTAAAAAGCCTTGGTTTCACATTGACCCTCCCTCTCTGCTTTCAGCCATGTGTTCCACCTTTTTGTTGATTTTGCAGCTTACTGTATCCCTACACAAATTGATTTAATTGCCTATTCAGTGAAATTTAAGAGGAATTACAGAGAATTAAGAGCCCTTATAAAGCTTATGAAGCCAGGCAGGGAGATGAATCTGAAAATTAACTATTGCTAAAAGAAATCCTCCATGTATGTCATATTTGACTTGCGTTAGTTGCCTGATCCAGTTTATCACATGGTCATGTTAATATGCCTGCAGGTGCAAAGCAGCCAGCTGTGCAGGGCAGGGGAGAGGAAAAACTGTTTCTTTCAGAAGCTGTATCAGTTGATATCAACTTAAAATATGACAGCCCAATGAAAGGTGGAGTAAGAATAGTACTAGTCATAAATTTTCAAAGAGTAATTAGTTAGGATATGTATTCAAGAGGTATAGGAAAATGTGGTTAGGCATCAGTATCTCATTGCAAGCCTAAGGAAGAGCCAAATATAAGTTTCAAGTGCGAAAATCTGCTCAGTTTATTAAAAATTATATGATATTTAATCACCCTGAAATCACAGTTATAGTAAAAAGCTCAAAGGTGTTGCTTATTTTGTTGATTAAGTATGTAACAGACATTGTTATCGGCATTGGAAAAACTCTAAGCTCTACTGACAAGATATTTGTAAAGATGGTGGAAACCAAACAGCCTTTTATCCTCAGTTGACTGCCCCTGCTTGGGTTTTTTGAACAGTGGACTTGGATAATAATAGCAGAATCAAGATGTTTAGAATACTACCATCCTTGCTGCATTTTAATGATGAAATTAGATTTTCTTAGATAACTTCAGCAATTTTTTTGTTGTAAAACAAACTTAAAACCTCTGAAATCCCTTCTTAGACTGATTTGTTCAAGAAATTCTTTCAAAGATTTTTTCATCCAACATATCAACAAAAATATGATTTTGCATCCTTCTAAGTATGTCTTGTATGGTGAAATAAGGCCTTGCCTTATTTCACCAGGCCTCTCCTTCACACACAGCTCTCATCTGAACTCGGCGCATTTCTGCTGTACAGACAAATCCAATGAATCAGATCCTTAGTTAGAAACTTCTTTGAATAAGAACTGTGTACTTGTTAAACAAATTTTATAAGGAAATATGTATGATAGCTGCAAGACAGTTTTAATGTGCATTTTTTCTGTGATTTGGAAATTAAATTAATTTTACAATGAAAATGCTTTAAAAACTGCTGAATAAAAGAACTTGGAAGAGTGTGCAGAGCTCTCTGAAATTCATTTTTGTGGACAAACTGAAATGGTCCACACAATTTTGAGTTGTGTATGCTTTTTCTTAACATTCCTAAAATAAACTATGACTGTAAAATAAAAGTAATTTCAAACCGAAAAATTATAACCTTTAATTCTGAAAATATGAAAATATGTTTATTCTTTTTTTCAAAAGTAGATGTTTTGTCAAATTCATAGATAGTCAGAAAACTGACTACTGCCAGCATAAGTCTTAAGCAAAAATTGCACACTTTTCATACTCTGTTGTATAGAATACTTAATACTCAACATTAGATGCAAATTAAAGTCCTGTACACCCCAATACTCTGTAAAAGAAATGTCAGTAAAATTGATATGTAAAGTGTCAGTGTAAACTGTGCACCAAATGATGAACTATTTTATATGACCAAATTTTCTCCATAAAGAATTATACTGAGAGGGGTAACTCGCCAGCCACTTGGAAACAGAAAAAAAAAGTAGAGAATGACCTTTTAGAGATTGTGTTTCAATTACTGATATTTCAGATAGGCTTGGCTGAAAAATTTGGGCAATTTTTGTGAAACACTTCAGTCCTATATGAGGAAGATAATAATAAAATATTACATAATGTAAACAAAAGATATGATGTCTATTTTATGAAGTCTCATTTCAGAGCATTCAATGTTAGTATTGTATTTAGGAACAAAATGCATCTCCTGGATAATGATGTCAAGTGAAGAAAACCAGAATAAATTACAAAAGTTCCCAGCTGTTACCTAAACTTCAAAGCACACTACTAAACACACTGACTGTTTTAGATCACAAAAAACTTTGCAACAACTTCATGCACTCACATACTTAGTAACATTGAAAGCTAGAAATTTCTACCGAGCTTTTATTAAATTACCTACCAAGAATGAAGAAAAAAAAGAAAAAAAACTCCATCCACCTTAAAGAGAAACAAGGAAGTCCCTGTGTTTATCCACATATTTGTGCACATATTGCTTTTTTCATGTTTGAACCTGTGTGGATAAAAAGTAAAACAAAATGATCAAAGCTTTCTCAAATTAGGATGCATCAGTAAAGTTTTCTCCTGGACCATGCAGAGCTGCAAGGCAGGCTCTGTCCTGTTGAAGCCACCTATTCATCATGTTGGAATATGTTTGCACCAAAACCTGCAGTTTAACATAAAGCTGTAGGATTTGTATTATGTAGTTAATGATAAGGAAGACAAGCATCAGAAGATGTAAGAAGTATGTTTCCTGAAATAACAGACGTGAGGTAGTATAGAATAACCTCCTCCTAGCCATGCCCCCTTCCTGCAACTGCAAAAATTCACCCTATCCTGGCCAGAACCAGGACACAAAGTAAAGCATCTGTTCTGACTTTCAATCTTCATGTAATACATATGGGACACAGAAATTTTATGAATTTGTCAAAAGAAATGAAACCAAACATCTCACAAGATATTTCCTTACGCTTCTCACATTTTAATTCACCTTTTACCACCACAAAGTCTTAGTATAAAGGTTTATAAAAACACTGAAACACATATTTTGCATTAAAGCTTCTCGAACACTGAAAATGAGATTAGAAGAGAGTTATGTGAAGTTATTTAATTTGAAACTGAGTTTCAATCTGCATTAGTGCACAGAAATTATTTTTACCAGAGACTTATTCATAATGGGCAAAAGAATACAGATAGTTCAGTGTGAGTGGGCACAGCAATTAAAATGCCATAACAGAGTCATTGGGAGATCACAGTCTTTCTGTTGAAGCAATTGGAGGTATTCATACCAGCTAAGCTTTATTTGGAAAACACTGTAATTTGATTGTGATATATGAAAGTAAATTACAGAAGTTAACTGATACACTTACTTACAATGAATGTTTTTAGTTAAATCCTACTAATCTAATAGGCAGATTCTCCTGACTTCATTGAGTCTGCACAAGGGGAAATAAAGGCACGAATTGGCATTTACAGGTGTGGTTACACATCTACACTTAACAATAGGAAAATTAGGCTAAATTGATTAATGGTGTAAAGCACTTATTTGTGCTCCATTAGTAACATTTTATTATTATTATTTTTTTAGATAAATTCTTTTGTTGTAGTGGCAAACTTCAGACCAATATTGCCACTTCTTTTTCAACAAGTAGAAAAAAAATTAAAACCCAGGGATGTACCTAGCAACTGAGGATGTGACTTTTCAGGATGAAAGCTAGTTACTTATAGCATAATTTGATCTGACCTTCTATAACCCATAGCCTTCAAATCTGTTTTACAATATCAGCCTATAAATACGAAAAATGTAAAATTCCTTAATCACAAAGAAGCTAAAAGCAGGATGACATTATAGAGCAGCAATTGGTTTGCTAGGGGCCAAAGAGAAATGTCACAGTTAAGCTTCTGAATTCTTACTCTTGTCTTCTTGCTAATTATTTTCTAACTTCACTACAGTTCTGTGCTTTACTCTTGCAAGCTTCCTAGTGCTTTTAAGTCCAGTTTAGATTAGCACATGCTAGTAGTTGTAATGGCCATGGGCTTCACATCTGTTGTAAGAGGGAAAATAGTCAGAGACAATCATGTAAGGCAGTGGAGGTAAAAGCCAGCCTGTAGGATATTTCATAGGCCAAAGAGACCTTACATTTCAGATGTAAGTTGGTGGAAAACTTTCAGTTATTTCTATTGTAGAATTCTCCTGCCTGGTGTCTTGATTAAATTCCCTGTTTGGAAAATCAAAGCAACAAAAAACCAGCTGTGAAAAACTCAGTTTGAACATTAGGTCACAAAACATTTTTTTATTCTCTTTAAATGACAGTTAACAACTAATAAATCATAACAAAACATTTCCCTTAAAAATAATTTGTGCAGTGAAGCAGTTAGCTACAAAAACCTCTAGCTAAAGACAGATGGGATGCAGTCCCAGAAGTTTTAATTAATCAATTAGCAAATGTGATATATCTCAAAATTAAAATTAATTGCATTTAATTGGAGACAATACTCCATATTTATCCTTAGCTCTTAGAAAGATTTTTCCAAGTTAGTACACTAAAGAGACTATCAAAAACAGTGTCAGAAAACGTGAAAAATATTGTCCCATTTACTTGCAGGAACTTTTAGCACAAATGAAGTCTGTTTATAAAGAAGAAATAAACATAGCATATAAGAGCTTTCAAGATGAGTA
Organism: Pipra filicauda; assembly: GCF_003945595.2. Lineage (NCBI taxonomy): Eukaryota > Metazoa > Chordata > Aves > Passeriformes > Pipridae > Pipra > Pipra filicauda. The sequence continues at coordinate 1,957,850 of NW_024104365.1, read as the reverse complement.
CAAGAAGAGATCACCAAATACCCCTAGCAAATATTCAAGTACAAAAGTCTCTCTGAAAGAAATAGCCCTTAAAGCTATTTAATTCTGTGAATACTGAAGAAATAATTAGTCCTCACAAACAGCATGTCCCTTTTGACTAGAGAAAAAAAATACTGATGTAATGAACAAAAGAGCAGAAAATGCTGACAGACACTAAATGGGGTTTTTTGTCATTTTATTCTAAAATTAATAATTTTGAAAAACTTAAAAAACTAGATATTACATGGGCTTTTCACAATCAGACTAGGGGAGTTTCAGTCCCAGTGAAGGTCAATGGGACCAGTGCTTTTCAGACACATAGATTATTTATTGAAAATCTTCCCCTAGCATATGTCATCCTCCATGTATTCTTTTCTGTAATTACAGAAGAATGGTAGATCAAGCAGACAAATGGAAAAGAATCGGTAGAAAAAAACCACAACAACATTTGAAGAACTAAAATAATCCAGGTTGCAGATTACGGATGTTATATTTATGTCTCCATACTAATATAGTGTATACACTCCAGCACTACAGCAAAATTCAGTCATGAGTGGTACTTTTAGTCATTTCCATTTACACTGCAGACATACCAAATCCCAAACTCTACAGTTGATCAAAATAAGACTTCATATGTTACTTAATTGCTGAATCCCTCTAATATTAAAAAGATTATAATCAAATTATATTCAACATTATCACTTCACAGAGAGCCAACTTAATCTAGTTCAACTTCCCTCTTACAAAAGTTCTATATAGAAAAAAATGACAGTCCTTTATAATTGCAATTTAAATCTTCAAGAAACAACAAAATTAAGGTACGCACCTTCGTTTATCAGATTAGATGTTTTTAAATTATTGGTTTGGAAATTCAGTGATGAAAATTTTTCCAGTCCTTCTGCAGCACTTTCCATCAAAGAGCACGCTTTTATGCTAGCAAAAGAATAGCAATGCAGCTTGTGTCTTCAGAGAATTAGAAAAGGTTTCATACAATACATCTTTTAATTTTATGATCAGTGATGAAGCTGTGCAATTTCCTATGTGGATAATAAATTTTCTCAATATATGTGTTACTTCTCTAGTTCCAGCTACATCTCTAGGTGGCCTTTAACAACAGACATTTCTTTTTTTCTTTTTTTTTCACTGACCTACTGTGTAACTAAAAAAATTTGGAGTCTTATTGCTATAAAATGAATATATATATATCACTTGCTATTAGAAATAGCTTGTGAAACTGAGCATTTAAAGGAGTTTTGGCCATCACTTCCACCATTCAACATGCTGCAACTGTGGATCAGCTTCAAAATTGCACTTATCTGCATTGTTTAAATGCAAAATTAAACCTTGAGTTTATCAGTAAAACACAGAATTATAGTTTTATTTTAGATTTTCGTGTTTTCAATTTATTGAAATCACCTGAAATGAAATTGGGACAGAGAAATACACAATCGTAATAAATATAAAATAAATATTTTAAGGATTTGAATGGCAGATTCTGCAAATGATCTCAAAGCATGTTGCTATAAGCAGACCTGAACTCACCATTATCAATTCCTGAAGGTAAACAAATCTGGAGAAGGAGGTATACCTAACTCCCTCCTTCATGACTAGAGAGAGCAAAAAGTCTATTTTTAAAAAAAATCCAACATTTATACAATGCGCAGAGTCCCTCTTCTGCTTTCAAAATTTTCAACTTTTTTGGTGTGGGGGTTTTTTTCTCTATGAGTTTACATATCTGTCTCATTGAAATGTCAATGAATAATACCAAATCTTCTAATGAGGCAGGTTTTGACCTCAGGCTCTTTCAGTTTCCTGCAGAGACCTCTTCTACACAGCATATTTCTTTTAGAGACCTCAACATACAAGTAAAATTTATAGCAGAAGCCTTTTTTTTCTCTTAAAGACTGTGATACAATGAAGGAAATAATTCAGTAAGTAAAGAACACATTGCAGATTCATGCATAACTGAGTGTTGTGCTTCTTTGTGTTTAAAATGCAGTCTAGTAAAAAAAACCCAAAACAACAAATGAAAAAAACCAACAAAACAACAGAGAAATGAAGAAACAACCTGCCACATGCACACTTATAATTACATCTGTGCCCCTTTCAAGTGGTGGCATTAAAAAGTCTTATTCTACAGAATCTCATTGTGTATAATAAATATTCTTAAGGATAATAACTTACAGTCTGTATGATAAGTTTTATGATATTTCCAGCTTCCTTTAACCACAAACTCAGCTACAAGTATAATGCAGAAACTTCAACCTACCACTTAACACTCATAGTCATTGTAATAAATATCAAAGGTACAATGAGAGTAAACAATGTAAGTCATATTTTAAATTCAAATGTTTTTCCAAAGGTTGACTTCAAATATCAAAACTGGAACTCTGTTATGTTACAGACATAAAAATGAAATACCTACTCTGCTTAAAACAGCCTAAAATATACGCATGTAATAAAGGAAAATAATAGAAAAAATCACTACTATCCACATTTCAGAAATTCTTAATTTAGATGTATTGAGATTCTATAACCAGCTAAGTTACACTTAATCACTTTGGGCCTTTGTCAATGTGAATTTTAACATTGGTAATCCATGTTTCTTGAATTTCAAATAAGTAATTCAACCACTAACTTCAAACCTTAACTTTTTCGTATAAAACCTTAGCTGTGCGGATAGTGGATGCACTTGATGTTGCCTCAATACACTTTGGATTTCACATCATCTCTGAGAATGTGGGAAACATTCGTTGTTCAAGCCATATCTCTGACAACTTTTGTGAAAGAAAACATCACTTCTCTAGCCTATCACCTAAATCCAGTGCTTGGATTCACATATATTTAGGTGAACAAGCTTTCTTACCTGCAAAATTGTAATTTGCTGTCACATAATAAAGCTTTCTTAAAATATATGTATGTTTTCTTGATCAATTTTCATTTCACAGATTTGACTTGTGTCTCAACATCTGAAGATATAAAAGGCTAATCTGTGAAAGTTCTATACCTCCATGCTGAAAATGTATTTATGTTTTTCTGTTGATTAAAAAGGCATATGACGAATACAAAAGAAAAAAAAATTGTCCATAACCTTCCAACACTCAAAGAAGAAAGATTTAACTGTTTTAGTCAAAGAAAAATGGTCTTTTGGATGATTCAATGAGTGAAAATAAACAGAGGGGATTTATTTTCACTGGAGGAAAGAGCGAGGAATGATAGCTTGGCTACCCACATGCATATATATCCACCTGACATGCACCTGTTTCAGATGCTGGTCTTTTTGTTCTTAGTATATTTGCTTTGTTTTTGTAGGTGAAGGAAGCCATTGGGGAGATGTTTAATTGAACTCTGGTATGGGGGACAGACACAGAGAAGGTAGAATGGCTTCCAGCTTTCACTTACAAATTACACAGAATCCTCAGGGATCTTTAACTGACAGACATTTGGAGGAAATTAAATGCTAATGTGTGCAGTTGCACTTCCTACACCCACAGACATCAAATGTATAAAGACACTAACTTCTCTTCTGTTTCAGCAAATTCATACTAAATGCACAAGGTATAAGGTTAAATCTTATGAAGTAAGGTAAGAATTCAATATAAAATCATGCACTTGCAGTATAACATGAGCCTAGACATTTTCAGCATTAAATCGTTTAACTAAATGACAAACACTTTTTTTCAAGTGTGCAAAGATATGGCACTACTGCAGAATTACAGAAGGTCCTTGTTGAATACTACAATGTGAATCATGCCCAGGAGAATACAGTTAACGATGTTCTGGGATGGCAATAAAGTTCTTAGGGATAAGTTCTCAATATCTGCATCCAGAGAAGAAAAATGTTTTAGGTATTTCCCACTTAAGAGCTTCAAAAAATAGTTCAGCAACTCAGGAGAAAGAGTGTGTACCAATAATGGCACAAACTGAGTCAGGTCACAGTGGAAAACTCATCTTCTTTTCCATACTCCTCTTTTTTGTAGGTTATGACAAATGTTTGCATTTGTATAAATGGTAAATTATGGTATTATGGATGTTTTGTTACTATTCTAAAATGTCAGAAGGCTGGTGTCTTTAGGAGGGAGTAGAGTGTAAACTGTCAATTTAGGAAATAAGGTTTGGAAAAAAATATTTTGAGAAAGCATTGGATGACCACATAAGTGGACTTTTAGAAACCAGTCAGCAACCAAATATATAAAGAGTTGACGAAATTTATAAAATATATGCTTTAAAATAGGAGGGGAAAACGGATTTAAAAGGAAAAAGTTGATTCTGTGGTTTTGTATATCTGTAAAGAACAAAAAAAAAAGTCCAGCTATTTCCTTAGAAACCTAAAATTGGGTACTAGCTGAACGCCTCAGCTGAGTTGCTCATTTTGTAGTTATTGAAGAGAAATAGCTAATTTAAAGACAACTCAGATTACTAATGGTTAGCGTTTTAATGCTGAGGTGAATTATGTCCCAAGTTCTTACCAACACTAATGATGGACATTATTCTATTGCTTGTCACAGTTAGTATAAGTTAGACACAGTCTTTGTGTGTGTGTGTGTGTATAAGCTTTAATTGATGCTGTAAGAAAAAAGAGTAGCTAAGCAGAGAAGTAACCTAAACATAAACTTTTGACAGTGTGAAAAGTTGTGGCTACTGAGATCCTTTGACATGGGAAGACTGAATACCAGCACCAGTCATTTGCTGGGTATCCAGTGAATCTGAATGAGCCAGTCAAGGTATTTTCTACATCATCCTAGCATGGACAGCATTCAGAGTTGCTCAGGGAGAAAATCTGAGGGGCCCTACAGCCCTGCAACAAGGTCAGGACCATCTCATTGAATTCCAGCAATGCCAGTGAGGAGAGAAGCACTTGAAGCTAAAGGAGGATGCCTGGCACATCTGGAACCCCTGTGCTGACACTCCAGTCTCTCCTGGACTTCATGTTGTCTCACAGAGAACAGGAAAGTCATGTAATTTTAAAACCATGTATATCTGTGCTGAAAGTGTTTAGGTATTTGTATCTTCTGGTATCAGTTTCCGCACTGTCATTTGGTCTGACACCACAAAAAAAAGATAGCTTGCTTCTTAAAAGTATGTCCCTTCCATATGATGGCAGTATAGAATACAGACAAGCTAAAAAATTGAGCCTAGTAGAAAAGATGGACAGAGACGAGATTTGTTTGTAACTGCACATATATATGCTACAATAAATTTATTACAATTTAATAATAATATTAAATAATAAATAAATAATAATCTTGAACAGATTCTCAGACAGCCATCTTTAAGATGGTATACATAGCTATATGGTTTCACCTACAGACCTGATTCAACAGCCCCCATTCAAGGTGCATATTTTTCCTACTTATATTTTGTAACTATATATCCCACGGTTTGTAGACCTGCAATCACTGACCTGAAATTTCTAGAAGCAATATAGATAAAGGTTAAGTGTTTTGATGTTAAAGTTCTTTTTGAATCACATCTTTTGTAAGTATAAAAATTTTTTTAAAAACTTATAGTAGAGGCCTTTTCAGAATGTTGAAACAGTCTGATAAAGTAATAATTGAGGTGATAAAAAGGTTCCAATAAATGGAACAGTAAAAGAGCATTTTCTGCAAAATAATCACAGAATCACAGAATATGTCAAGTTAGAAGCAACACACAGGAATCATCAAGTCCAACCCCTAGGTCTGCACAGGACCATCCCCAACAGTCACATCATTTGCCCAAGATGTCATCAAAAGGCTTCTTGAACTGTCAGGCTTGGTGCTGTGACTGCTTCCGTGGGGAGCCTGTTCCAGTGCCCAACCACCCTCTGGGTGAAGAATCTTTGTCTAATACCCAACCTAAACCTCCCTTGACACAACTTCAGGCCATTCCCTCGGGTCCTTTCACTGGTCACCACAGAGAAGAGATCAGTGCCTGCCCCTCCTCTTCCCCTCATGAAGAAGCTGTAACTGCAATGAGGTCTCCCCTCAGTCTCCTCTTCTCCAGGCTGAACAGACCAAATGACCTCAACTTCTCCTTTTATGGCTTTCCCTCAAGGCCCTTCGCCATCCTCATTGTCCTCCTTTGGACACTCTCTAAGAGCTTAGTTGTGGCAAGGAATTATGGGAGTTGTAGTTTTCCGGGTTCTCACGCATGCTCAATCAGTACTTGATTGTCATTGGTTGGAAGACCATGTGACATGTTTAAGCGCTGTATTTAAACCAAAGTGTTTTGTAATAAACCCTAATTCTGCCCTGGCGCTTAGTGTGTCACCAGCAGGGTTCCTGCCTTATTCACCACCTCAAATGGCTGTCCAACAGGGACTTCAGCAGCTTACCGGGAACCAGGAGCTTTAAGCTCTGGGGAACCTGTCTGGAGGTGTCCATCTCGCCACAATCAAAAAGGAAAAAAAAAAGGAAGAATACAGCACACTGTATTACCTCTGCAAAAAGGGGCAAAAATGAAGAAAAAAGGACAAAGAAATGATAACAGAGCTTCAGCACACAGAGGTAACCAAAAACTGGTGAAATGGGAGGGACGTTATCCCATAAGGGGAGGTTTTCCCCAGAAATTAAAAAGACAGATGAAGCTATCAATCTCTCAAAGCTAGAGAAAGATGGATTTTCATGCTTTTTGTCCCTATTTCAGAGTTGGAAAAGAATGAAGTTTTTGAAACCCAAGATTTTACAACTTACCTTTTAGTTAAAGAAAAGGGTACAAAACACTTCTTGCATAATTGCCTTTGCAAAAAAGGAAATAATGTGTTGCCCCTCAAACATAATAACAATGGTTTACTGCATAACAACTGGGTGGAATTAGATTTTGTCATCTTCTACCACTATTCCTGTTCCTATAAGAACTTTCCTACTAACCCTTTAGCTAATATGAGAAAAAGAAAGCAAAACATAGCAAACTAAAACTTTATTAACTGTTCACTCACATAACTGCATTTTACATTTTCAAGAAGATATAAATTTTACTTGTAACATTTGTAGGTTTATTTTGTTTTCAAATCAGTTTTCTTAAAAGTAGTGTAAATTGTTTTCTTAACAATAGAAATAAAGGGTAAGAAATAGTTTAAAAACATGTTTATTACACATGTAATAAAATTTAGCATCTCACCATTTTAAAGCCCAATATATTCATTAATTCATAATTTTAAAATATAGAACTGGCTGATACATTATTAGGTTTAGCAGTTTCATGTTCCTCTAGCTATGCTAGCTATGCTAAAGAATGCAGATAAACCTTTTATCAATCAGCAAACAAAATTGCTACATATATTATAAAAACTGGAGCAATATAAGCAATTTACTAGGGAGCTAAATTTGAATTAAACAAATTTACCCACAGATTGTTTCAGCATAGAAAGCATGCTGATTAACAATCAATTGCCAGACTCAAGATGAAAAAGAAGATTTGAAACCTTCTTTTATAGTGTAAAGAGAGACAAAAATTCTCTTTGTTGCCTAAAAGCTTTTGCTATTGCCTTTCACTATGTAAATTGGTGTCATTTTAACCAAAAACATTTAAGTTTATCTCCACAAAACCAGAACACTACAGCTTTAAAAATTTTTCCCTATTTTTTCATTAATTTCCCAGTAGCTTTATTTGAATTATTAAAAATAAAAGTTATTAGAAGTTGTTAAATTCTCAAATACATCCACATACATGCAATTATCATAACAATGTTATCCAAATAATGAGTATAGAATCTTAAACATCCCCGTATTTGTTACACTCGAACACTCTCAAAACATTTTGCTATCACAGAACAACATACATAATGTCAACAAGAGTGCAAAATAGCTGCTTATAAATCGCAACTACCTGAGAGACTGAATTAAACCTGGTTGCAGTTGCTCTAACTGATATTATTAAGAAATGGGGACTGTAAAACGTTCCAGAAAAAATTTAACAGGACCAACAATGGAATCTCCAACACAAAGAAAACTACACAATGAAAGATCATCTTTAAAGCCTTCAGCCAAAAAGCAAAAGACACTATAACATAAGAGTGACTCACCGCTATTGCTTCAAAAACTACAGATTCACCTGATCCTCACATCTATTCCTGCCCACTTTTCATCTGAAATAGACTGAACTGTTATTAACATGTTTGCCAAGATTGTTTTTAAAGGTAAAGAACAACTACAAAAAATAAGTAAACGGGACACTAAGAGCATCTACATCTGGACTAACAAAAGAAGACAATGGAACAATAAGGTACACACCGTGGACCGGGACTCTATATAAGTTTTATAACTTACTCATATATGCAAGACATTTAAATTGTTTTGTAATTAACCTATGAATGTTATAATTGATTCATGCTATGCTGTAGAGTTACTTTCACATCTCGAAGCCTTCTTCCTTCGAGATTTCACTAACCCTCATTTACCTAGAAAAATACCATATAATTCCTTGTTAATCACACAGAATCTAACTCTGACATAAGACACATCCACTCACACACATTCCAAATAAATTAATACAACAACACACACACAAAAAAAAATTGCTTCAAAAGGCAAAAAAGAAGGGAGTCAATATATAACCCCCAGGAACACTTAAAGAAATATCATATGTTCTAAATTTCTTAAACTGTAATGATACAAACCATAGCAGGTATGAATATCAACATAAAACTCAAAATACTTTTTTCTTCCAAAGTACCAGTTATGATTAAAAATCTAATATCTAGGCAATGGTCAGGACCAGTAGATCTCATAACTTGAGGGAGGATATATGCCTGTGTATCCAAGGGTACCAAATTACAAAGGATCCCTTCTAAATGTGTCAGGCCTTATATTAGCCCTCCCCCACAACAGAAACAATCACCAGAAAAAATTGGATTTGAAGAAACATAACCAACAATAGTAAAAGGAACACACCACACATTGAGAAACATGCTATAAAAACATGAAAAAGGGGGGGGGGAAGAGATATGGATCTAGTCCCTATATGTGTAAATCTACATTAACACTTCTTCAAAACAGGAACAATCAGAAAGAAGCAATACATGATACAACAGAATCAAAAGAAACACAAACAGTAACCAATACAAAACCAAAACTCCATGATTCAAACACAATAAAGGATTTAAGAATGCATGTGTGAGGAGAGAATGAAATGGTGGCCATCAGAGTATGAATGAGAAAGTTGAGTGGAAATATGTGTCTGTGAACACAAATACACTTTATGGTAAGACATCTTAAGCACTCATTTCTCAACGCTACCTCAACCAACACTACTTCAAACACAACATCTACAACCCAACACATTTCTCTTTCAAATAAATATGATGTCTTTACCCAATCACACAAAATCACCCTCAGATAAAAGGTTCTACACATCTACAAACCCTGGGTAATTTAAGGTTGCTTGAATATTGCACGAACCAATAAAGTTGTAAACAGTTCAATAAAGGCCTTGTGACGATAGGCCCTGGTTTTTATAAACAGTTAAGATAAAATTGGTTACATTAAGAATGTTTAAAAAATGTATTGTTTTACAACTTGTTAATTATTTAGAGAAGGGGGAGATGTGGCAAGGAATTATGGGAGTTGTAGTTTTCTGGGTTCTCACGCATGCTCAATCAGTACTTGATTGTCATTGGTTGGAAGGTCATGTGACATGTTGAAGCGCTGTATTTAAACCAAAGTGTTTTGTAATAAACCCTAATTCTGCCCTGGCACACCGGCGGGGTTCATGCCTTATTCACCACCTCACTTAGTGTCTTTCTTATATTGCAGTGTCCAAAACTGCCCACAATATTCAAGGTGAGACTCCCCCAATGCAGAGCAGAGTGGAACAATTCCCTCCATCAATCGGCTGGCGATGCTTTGGCGATGTCCTGATGCTTCCCAGGACGTGGTTGGCCCTCCTGGCTGCCAGGGCACTGTTGACTCTTATTCAACTTGCCATTGACCAGGACCCCCAGGTCCCTTTCCACAGCACTGCTTTCCATCTCATTCCCCAGTATGTATGTACATCAACAACAACTAACTAACTAACTAAATAAATAAAAACAATAATATATTAAATCTCCTACAATTGCAATATGTTCCATACTAGTATATAAAACCCAAAACTTTGGTTAACTTTGTCATCTTCTTCGGACGTACAGGAATGCAAGGATCACTGTATAATTTTGTTTTAATAAAGCAAAAAAGGATTCAGAATTTAATACTTTTTGTATATTTTTGCCTGATATGGAGTGGAAAGAATGTAGTAATTGAACCTTTCTATGTTCAGAAATCTTAAAACTGTAATGAAGAGGAGCAGTTCATTTCAGGAAAAATAAAAAAATGGTTTTTTAAAACTTTAAAAAGATGGAGCCATTTTGCTTTTAAAAAATCTGAAATTAATGTGTTTTATTTTCAAAATATTATAGAAATTTTAATTTTAACTTGCATCATCTGTAATTTTTAAATGATTTGGTCATTAGATTTTGAAAAAGTGATCAAATATGTTTCCCAAATGAACTTAAAAAATTATTTTTATGACAGCAACCCCTATAGCCTAGAAAACACAGAACTGCCTAGTGTGTTTGAAGCATATTTTTCTCAGCCTCAAAGATACCTTATCAATGTATTCAAATGCCTAATGGGGAAGATTAAAGGAGATGGTGCTAGACATTTCTTGGTACCACCCAGGAACAGATGAAGGCCAATAAGCACAAACTGAAATTCAGTAACTTCCATCTAAGTATAAGAAAAAAACATTTAATAGTGACAGTGTTGAAAGACTGGAGTAGGTTGCCCAGAAAGGTTTGGAGTATCCATCCTTGTAGATATTCTGAATCCAACTGGACAAAGTTCTGAGCAACCTTGGTTTTGCTTTGAGCAGACTAGAGGATTCCAGTGACTCCTTCAAACCTCAGCTACATGTCATTCTTTGAACAGAAGGCAATAAAGCAGTTAAAGTGTTAATCCAAATATTTAAAGGAAACAAACAAACAAACAAAAAAACCAAAAAAAACAGATTACACTCAAGACATATCCTTCTGCTGAAAAAGAGTTTCTTAACACAGATTATCAGACTAAAAACTGTCTCATCAGAGCACTTCTCATTGACTCAGCGCAGAACCAAGTAAGGCCTCAGTTTTTAATTTCTTTGCTTACTGTGCTGTTCAGAATGAAGGCTCTATATGCATTGGAAGTAATCCATCCTGATGCCTGCAAATTAGACCTACAGTCCGTGTAGCTTGTGAAAGCTGCTGTGAAATAGTAGGGCAGAATAAGAACTGTACTGATTGTGGCACAAAGAGAGAGAGAGCATGACAGCAACTCATTTGATAGATTGGCCAAAAATTGTCTTTGCCTTACTGGTAGCACTTCTTTTGTTCCAGCCTTGTACTTCTGCTGTTGCCAGGCTCAGTTTCTTACAGTGTCTGGAAACAGAACCCTCAAGGCAATCATTGTTCTTTTTAGTCTTGTTTAGTAATAAAGAATTCAGTTTCTGGAAGTTTGTTTGTTTGTTTGTTTGTTTGTTTTAAGACTAAATTCAGAACTTAGGGTTAAAATACACTAAGAAAGCATTTCTTAGTGCTAGGTCTATATATGCTACCAAAAACAAAGCAACTTTTTTTTTCTTTACATACATGTTATGGAAAAATATATACAAAATCAAGGCATGCCAACCGAGAAAGTGAACTGCAGAGCACACTTTTTCCTTTACCTTGTATAAAGGATCATTTTTACAATCCAAAGTTAATAATTCTGATAATGGTTTCAACAAAGTTAGTAGCAAGATTGAATGCATTTCAAAGTTTTTTAAGAATACTCTTGATTTTCTCTGAAAATAAACTCCCACCACATTGGGCTAAGCTTTAACCTCCTCCCATCTGGTAGTTTCAAAATACTAGACCAGTTAAATAAAGTTGGAGGACTCTTATTACTTTAATATCTAACTCTAGTAGGTAATAAGAATACTGCAGAGCATCTTTAATGCACTATATGTAATTAGCTCTTCCACAATTATGAACTCAAAAAAAAAGTCTCCACTTGAAGAACACCAGTAGGATACCAAAAATCCAAAGGAAAACAGAAAGACTTGATACATTTGTTTGATACCAAAGTATCTTCCTGTTCACTGGAAGATATTTGCTTTACTAAAAGTTTCCAAACTTAACCCCCGTTTAATACTTTAATTCTTGAGTAGTTATTCTCACACAATCATGCCGATTCGTGCCTTCCTTGAAGCTGAGATGCTAGCCAGATAGCTGGAAGCTATCCAATGGCTACTTAGCAGAACCCAGATAAGATTTATGAGAAACTATTGCTCATAGTACAATGTTCATTCTTGTGAAATGTCAGTAAGTTAACTGGTTTGTATCAGAAAAGTGAAATTCATATTGCCAGTCATAGCATATATCAGTTATAGTTACAGCCACATGCTGACATCCATCATCATTCATTTTCCAGTCAGGCATATATGCACTGACTTTACTTTTGTTTAGGGATCTTACTTCCCATAGTGCTTGACAGTTACTGTAGAAAAGTCTAAAAAAATGCTGAGGTAGTATCATGAATTTTTGGTACTTCACTTACAGTTTAATTATTTTTCATGAAGTTATGATACTAGCTTGTTGCAAACCTAGTTGGGTACAAAGAGACCTTCCCATATCAGGAGTTTCTTTTTCATGAAGTTCTTGAAAAAGTCTAGGATTTAAGATAAGCTTTGTGAATTATTTTTTAACTGCTAGCTCTGAAAAGAATTCACATTTCTATGGACAAAAGAATTAATATTCATGACTGTAGAAGCATAGTCACATCCTTGAGTTTTCATGCCAGAGTATGCAGAGATGAGTAATTCTATTGAAATGCATATGATTAAAATGCAGATCAGCTAAATGTACCTTTTCATCTTTGCAGGTTGCAATGTGTTTTGTGAACCAGAGGATTAAATAATAACTTTGCCCACATAACCCCACAGAAGACCTCCACAGAGGCTGAGTTGTCTTTTAGAAGAAAGAAAGGACTGTTTCTCTTTCTTGACTTGAAAGACGGGATAAACATTATCTCCAGGGCAGACTTACAACCCGTAAATATGGTTCCCCAGACTGTGAGAAAGACTACACTGAAACCACAGTGCTGTCAGCCCACATATTCTGGTCTAGGTGGTTTGAAGCACTGTAGTCTCTGTGCTGTGTATAATAGATCTTATTCTAGGCACCTAAGTATTCACCCAATATATATTTTGCTTAAGGTCCAATGATTTAAAATTTAGGAGTTGCAGCATCAGCCCTTCCAAATGCCAAGAAAATGAATCTTTGCTTTCAAAATCCTTGGTTTGATATGGCTTGTTTCATTTGAATCAAAACCAGCATTTTTTATCTTCAGGAAAATATCCCAGTCCCAAAATCATTGAGTTTTTTTCCTTCCTCTTTGGTGTTCCCTGCCTCATTTAGAAAAGGGAGATGTCGATTTTCATGTTGGCTAGGTAAAGGATCAAAATTCTCACCCAATGTGTGTGTTTGGGATGGATACACATACATATATTGACATAATTTCTGGTCACTCCTTGCTGTCAAAATTCCTATTGGAACAAGCCCCTCTAAAAAGGAATCTAAATAAATTTATAGACTAAAAATGTCACCCTGGATTTATTTATTATATTTTCTGTAATATATAAGCTTTGCTGACTCAAGTTACTTTGCATTCTATTAACTGTCAATATTAGTACTACGAAGAAAGCTATTACCACCTCTGATTTGAGGACCTAATATATCACTTTTTATGGGACTCAGCACAGTGCTATGCTAACATGTTTATCTTCTAACTCAGATCTCGGAACAACACTTCAGAGATTTTGCTGTTTGCTTCACAAAAAAAAAGAAAAGGCTCTTCTCAGTCATTAGAACTGGAAGCAGAACTGGCCCTGCCACAAGAAGATGAACTATGCCTGAAGAAGTGATAGGCCTGGCACTGCAAGCTCCAGGGATGAGGGGAAACACACTGAACAGAATCTACCTGTGGTACTGACTGAGCAGAGGTATCACAGAGAGGCTTTATGTATGGAGTGGCCCTGTGAAGTAGTTGTGCTGTTATGACTGGAGTTAACAGTTGGAATTTATGGATATAGTTACAATAACTTGTGGATTCAGCAAAATATACTGACAAGGCAAAAAATCCTGTACTAGTTCTGTGTGTGTGTATATATATATAACATTTTAATTGCTTTGAATTAAAATAACCTCACCACATTACATGACAGTTAAATCTCCCTCAAAATTATTTCAATATTTTTACAAGTTTCATAAAACAGTATTTTAAATGTCTTTCTTTCATACAAATAAGGAAATAAAAACAGAAAGCAAGATTGTGATATGTGTGATCAAAATTGAGTAGCAACCTTCTGTGCAGTTTTGTCCCTCTTTTTCTTATGGAGTCAAGTGCTATCTGGAATAAGTATGTAATTTTATCAACTCTCATTAAAATTGTGTGCAGACTGTTACTTGGGAATAGACACATTTGTCTATATTGGAAATTTAATTTGTCATTGGTTATAAGATCATGATTAATTTTTGTTTATGGTTTACCATTGATTGCATATACTTTCCACAGCCATAGCAATTTAGAATGTAATAAATAATAATAACAATGTTTTATTTTATCTTACCTGTTTCTACAAAAATTATCAGCACAATACAACTGAAAAGAAACTATGAAAATGCAGAATAGTGATAGCTGAGTAGACTGGGGAAGATGAATTGCTACTCTGTTCTTTAAACACGTGCTTTTTAACACTGGTCCTACATACAACTATTCCATAGGGTCCTTTGGAGTGTTAGTTACCCATGCATTCTAACACTCTGCTTTTGTGGAAGCCTGGTAAAAGATTTCAAAATATCAATTGGAACAAATATGTGTTCTTCAGGATTTCTGTAGGGAAAACATGGCCAAAAAAAAATGAAATAAACAGCTTTCCATAAGCTGCATTCTATTTTGTCTTAAAGACAAGGAACCCCCAACAACATATATCACCAATGAAAAAATGAAGGAGCTGACAGCCATATGTATTCATTGACAACTGGGAAATACAATAAATTGCTAAAGGAAACTAAATTTATTCATGAAAGTTCTAAGGCCAACACTGGAAACAAAATATTTTAACACTGATACGTGACCTGAAGTTGACACAGATGGCCAATTCATCAATCAGTCATAATACAGCACGTCAAAACAGTATAAGAATATTTCTGTGTTTGAAACAAAACCAGGTGAAATATTCCACTGTAAGTGATAAGAAAATACTTTCTATCTTATCACTAAATAAAATTACATTAGATGACGTGATAAATATTTAAAATCCAGTTTAGATCCTATTTTTAAGTAATAAAATTTGGGTATTAAATTTCATCATGTTGTTAACTGACAGGCTGTAGTAGACAATTCAGAATATATATGCAAGCTAATCAGACTAACTAGCAAGGAAAAACACTGAAATTATGGATCAAGGAGCAGTCTGCATGACTGATGTTGATTCTTTAATAAATCTTAGGCTACACTGTAGGCCCTGGGCAATTTGGGCCAGCTAATGTTCTCCCCAGGATTTTGAAGTGGAAATTGGTTGACAAAGGCAAACGTGGGTCTGTTAGTTTCACAACAATTTCATAAAAAAAAAAAAAAAAAACAAGAAAAAAATGTATATGTGATATGGTCTATAAATACTTAACAGATGGAAGTGAAATCACTGCCAATTTAAGTCAGCTCATATATACATACATGTCTTCTCAGACAAGATTTATACTTATGTGTATTTTAATATACACTCATGTTTATGTGCACGTATGATCATTTATATGGGTGCACATATTCATATGCATAATCATCACTCAAGGCAAAGGAAATTACTGATAGAATCAGTTTTAAAGATATTTATTAACCAACCTGCCATTCATTTCAACCTTGCATGGCATAATATTAAAAAATCATTCTTTTGTCATCTTAAAATCTCTCAATCATCTATTCAAACAAAGCAATATGACATTAAAATTTCTTATGCTGATATCTCAGTGAGGAAACTGGTTTAGCTGTCTATTGAGAGTCAGGAAAAATTTTCTGTGTGATAGTAATGTGGAGGGGTTTTTACTTTCTCTGGAAGAGAAAGGTGGTTTAGACTTGTGCTTCCCTCTTTTTTCCTATTTTCTTTCAATAAAAAATTAATGTGCACCATGACAAAATTATCTTTTTGCCATTAGCTACCAGAAAAACAAAACTTTAAGAGCTTTGTAGACATGATTTGCTTGCTAAAGAGTTAATACTGCAGTGGTTTTGGGAATTCCATGTGCAGGACTAGGTGAAGAAGGAACAGCGAGAGAGGGTTGTGCATGCAAGTGAAAACGTTCCTGATTATAATGAAGCATCTAGATAACTTAGAGTTTGCCAAGAACAAAGGGGAACGTAGACAACAAGGTATGCAGAACTCATCACAAAATAAGGAGAAAGATTATCAACTCAAAAGAAATAAATATATGCTGACTCATCAAGCAGCGGTTCTCTGCAGCAAAGTCTGTGCAGGAGAAAGGTTCTAATTTCTTTCTCCTTAGGATTCCTGTAAATCCTAAATTAGATCTATATTCTCATTTAGACAAATGTTGAGCTGGCTTGTTTCTCACACTCACTACATGCCTCACATTGATCCGAACATAGCATCATTAAAGTACATACCAGATTTCTATTTCAGTTAGAACAAGATTTGACCAAAAAAGCTTTGGGGGAAAAAAATATAGTCTGAGTAAAGAAGCTATGTAGAGATCAACTAAGTGATCTTTGCCATTATATGCTTTCTCTCACAGTAAGTCTTGGGTTCTGGTTCGTTTGGGGTTTTTCTAAGTGAACATTTAGAAATCATAAAGCATTATTTCATACCTAAAATCTGTGAATTACATGAAGACAAATGTAGTAATATGACATAAACCTGCAAAAACCTGCTCTGATCTACATTGCTTTTTATTCCTAAAGATACCATATGGAATACCATAATTTGTTTCCCAATGAACAACTGGGAAAGTGTCCTTCATGATGGATCAGTCTGTAATTTAAACTTCTTTTCTTTTTTTTAATAGAATTGAGAAACTGATATGTGAAGGTCCTTAATGAGAGCACACTTACTCATAACAGCAGGACAGATAATCTTTTCCAATTTTCCTTTACCACCAACAGACTTTTATAAAAGCAGAAAGGCTTGTTCATATTGTGTACATGCAGTTCTTTTTCTTTTCTTTTTCTATTTTTAGAAAAAATGTAGATATAACTTTTACAACCTTTCATAAAATAACTGGCAAAAAAGTCTACTGAACATTATATAAAGTTTTGGCATAGTGTAATTGCCCCCCCTACAGTCCACACCTCAGTATTCTGCATAAGAAATTTGTGGAAGAAAAAAGTAAGGCATCATGGAGTGACCAAGTTCCATGCATGTCCTCAGTCTAACGTGCTGGACATTAATCTCACATGGTACATCTTTCAAAACTTCATATTACTCTTAAAAGAGCCCAGTTCTTCAACTCACTCAACATTGAAGAACATTTACAGGATAGATCTGTGTAACCTTGTTAACACCCTTGTTCATGATCTAATGTGTGAGAAACAAACCCCTCCAGCTGAAGTACGAGATTTAGAACCTCAGAATTTTATTGTTAAACCCACTTTGCTTAAATAAATGCTAATTTTAAGTTTGGTTTGCACTGATTTTTAGCTTCTTTGGCTTCATGTGTATTTTCCTTGCAACCTCTATAGAAATATCTCTTTTTTGCAGCTCAGTTGTAGCTCACATACTAAGCATTGCTAGACTCCTCTATGACTGACTACAACTCTCCAAGACCAGGAATTTTCCTTGGCTTGATACCATACCTACCATATAGACCTATTCATCTGCAAGCTATTCAGTGCCTTCCACATGTCATGCACAATAATTTTCTGTTCCACAAATGCAACAAAATGTGCCAATTCTTATATTCTCAGTTTTTATTTCCCCACAGCCTGGGGCTACCTACAAGATCATCCAGTCCAACTGTCAGCTTAGCACGGACATAATCACCCCTCAGCCATATCCTCAAGTGCCAAATTCAGATGCCTCTTGAACGTTTCCAGAGGCAGTGACTCCACCACCTGCCTGGGCAGCTTATTCCAAAAATTTATATTATCTAATCTGAACCTCCCCTGATGCAATTTAAGGCCATTTTCTCTCATCCTTTCACTTGAGACAAGGCAGAAGAGGCTGATCCCCACGTCACTACGAGCTCCTGACAGGTGGTTGTAGAGACCAATGAGGTTCCCCCCTCTGAGTTTCCTTTTCTCCAGGCTAAACAACCCCAACTCCCTCCACTACTCCTCATAGGACATGTTTTCTAGACTCTTCACCAGCTTCCTTGCCCTTCTTTGGACACACTCCAGCACCTCAGTCCTTTTTCAAGTGAGTGGCCCAAAACTGAACACAGTACTCAAGGTGCAGCCTCACATAGTTAGACATCTCTCTCAGTCCTAACCCAAGATCTTGTTTAAACGTATTAATTGAAGACAAGTGGTTTTGAATGTCTTCAGGAAGAGACCGAACTGATGAGTTCCATCTTCACTGGTCTGTAAAGCCCTTTTTATAGTTATTGTAATATGGGCCATTCCCTTTAAAAGTAAGCAATGGAGAAGTCAGGGTTTTTTCTTTTGCAAGTTAGGTGTATTTTTGGCATTCCTACTAGATCAGGCCCGCAGGAAATAATAAAGAAAAAGGTACTAGTTTCTGGCCTGTTTCACTTCAACAGCACATAAGGTATCATCTTTCTTTTTTTAGCATGAACACAGATTAAGGAAGATGGAGTTCTTTCCATGTTATGCACTACCTTAAAATCAACTGCAATTGCCACAAAGGCAATAGAGATGAATATTAAACATAGCCCACTGTTGATTCAGTATATCTTAGTTTTTCATTTGGTTTCTTTGAGAACATAATTTCCTCTCTTTCCCAAATTTCTTATTATTTGGTTTTCCTTTCATTTTCTCCCCCTCCTCTTTCTCTTTTTTCATTCCAAGCTTTTATCAGAGATAAAGAAATTCCTGCTTTTGACAGACAGGATCTAGATTCCATCACCTCAAAGCCTCTCCAGCTTTCAGCAGGAGTCAGAAGCTCTTGCTAAGACAACTTGTTTTCCCCTATCAAGCAACTAGCTTGGAAAAAAAGAAAAAAGACAGATTTGACACAAAATGTAAGTAAAGACTGTCTCATGGTAACAAACCCTTTTAATCCCAATCAGATGATCACTTTGATGTTTCATGCCTCTGTTGTCTTATTTACCCTTTTAATTACCAAACTTTGCTAAAAAGTGAAAAAGCGAAACAAACATCACAAGTGTTTAACAATACTGTCATTCATGCTAACTTACCTAACTCTCTCTTTAATTTTGTTCTCTGCAGACAATGAAAAGAAATATGAATCTACAGGTGATAATTCATGTGTTTAAGACATACAGTAGAAGTTTCCCATTTCTTCCATTTGTTATAGAAGAAGTAGAGAAGTGCTGCACAAGAATTTGATTTTTGGACATTTAAAGTTATGGGCTAAAAATCCCCCCCAAGTGTATTTTTCATTAGTTTGCATTCTGTGCAATTAATAATATATTCTGTGGGTAAAGAGATTTAACAATATAGCTAATTTTGTGTTTTAACAAGTGTTACAGAATTACTTTAGAGTTCAATAATTTTGTTCATGTTTGCAATTTAAAGCAGCACCCCCACTGAAAAGATATTTGTTTTACAAGTAAAAAACCCCAAACAATTATTTATCACAACAATTAAGGGAAAAAGGAAAGCAGATAACTTCTGTGGGAAACCTATACCTCCGGTTGCCACATTGGCATTGAAAATGTGGGGTTTTTATTAATTGGCATCCTTACAGAAGTGAAGTTTGAAATAACATTTGAAAGACTGTTTAGTACTGTGTTCATCAGTAACCCAGGAGAGAAGATAGAGGTCCAAAGTCTATTCTTAAGAATATCACATTTTTAAGAAACAGATGTCTCATTAAAGTGTTCCCTTATATCAGATTTACAAAGTGGATAATTAAAATACTAGTGATTGTATCAGTTTATTCTATTTTTTTTCTGCATAGTTTTATATGTAGAGTTATTTGGGCAGATTTATTTGATAGGCATTACTGTAAAAATGTGATTTTGGACACATCAGTTCAGCCTTTGTATATTGTGAACGTTACCAAAGACTTAAAATGATACAGTTTGATGCAGAATTTCTGTAACAAAAATATTGTCATTATTATAAAAAGTGCACATAGTAGTTTCTCAAAAACCTCTATCAACAACAACCACAAAAACAACAATGAAAAAGGCAGTAAAAATAACACCTATAGAAAAAGTCATGTTATAGCATTCTGTCATTATTAAAATATCAGACAAGAACTCAAACTTGTAGGTTTTGCTCAAAATACTTCTAGGACTTGTTTGAAAGCACTGAAACTTTTGGCTATGTATATAAAACAAAATGAAAGGCATTCAAAAAATAATGCACAATATTTTATTCTTCACATATACAAAAGCCCAAACCATTATTTTTTTCTGCCCCCCTTCTTTTTTTTTATTCTTTTGCAGAGGTGTGGGAGCAATTGGTAGAGCAATGATGGAGAGAAAAAACATCACAGATCCATAAAAATTGGAAATGTAGTAAATGATCCGTACTTGTTCAGAATTTCTTAATTTTATTGAGTGTCAACAAGAGACTAAGAGGTGGTCATGCGATAACAAATATATATTCTCAAGGGAAGTCTCCTTACCATTAAGTAAATAGTCAAGATCGTTATGCTACAAGGGCATACAAATCTTCATTGCCTGCATAGTAAGTGATAATGTTTACTGAAAAAGGGAATATGTACTTTCAATAGGCATAATGTAAAAGAATTTGTAAAAATCTCTATACTTTTTCAAGGTAGTTTTGAACCTTTTTTTAAAGAATGTAAACAAATGATCAAAAATTAATAGAGGTATTGCAGACTAATAATTTGCCAGTTTCTTTATTGATAAAGGTGAAAAATCAGCCCAATTAAGCATTGCAATATTTATGTTAAGTGATGTAATATTTTATTCACTGAACATTGCATTCAACCACTAATTCTTTTTACTTTTCAATTAATATGGTATTTGTAATGATGCAAACATAATCTCAATTTTTTCTCTGTAAGCTAAATAATGACACCTTTTAACTAAGAAACTACTTAATCATGTCATTGCCTTTTGATTTTAGGCTCACCTGATTGAGGACCCTAGGGCTTAGAGTGAGTGTTAAGCCAGGACTGTCTCAATTTAGGCCAATCAAGATTTATGTTTTAAAATTATCAGCCTCTTCTTTCATACAGTTTTTCTACTTTTTACAAGATTCTTAATAACCTCCAGACACTCCATAAATCTGATGAATCTGAAAAACTTCAAGACCATTGGAGAAACTTAGCTAATTTCAGTGAAGTCAAATCAGACTCTGGATAAGAACAGGAAGATCAATTTTTTCCCCTAAAATGTTGCTTCCTAAATCAGCAAAATGGAAAAAAAGAACTAAAATTTTAATTAAAAATATAATACAAGCATATAACTATGACAATAAAATTATTTTTCTTTTAAAAAATCTAACAAAAATAAAGAGGGTTTTTTGATAGTGTCCCTTTAATCAGCTTTCACCTCACCGAGTTTCAGTATGTTACACTTTGTTAACAGACAGCTAGATCTTTTCCCTGTTATAGTAAATCAATGCAAAATGTATCATTGATTTCAGGTAGAAGTAAGGGATAGCAGAGAGTCGAGTCATAAAAGGGCAAAAAGAGAGTTAAACACATTTGTTTTATTGATTACTGTTGCCAATATCTGCAAAACCATTAAAACCTTGATTATAGAAGAAGGGGCCTTGATTTTCTCCTTGTGTTGGACAGAAAGATAAAGAGTGCACAAGAAAGTAAGATACAGAAACAAAAGAGTCTTCCAGAAATTATATTTACCAAGTGATAGAAAGACTTAAAAATTCTGTATGTGTACATTTGCTCAATGTAGTCCAGCTTTTTACGTATAAATACACCTTAATGCACGTATATCCTTCCAAAAAAATAATTAATTAAAAAACTGTTAATATTTCATTGAACAGTACTATTCAACTGCTCTTCATTAAATGAAATTATTGGAAGTTAATCCACACAAAGTTATACTTTAGTTATAGTTTGTACACGCACAAGTAGTTACCAAATTAAGACTACGGGAGAAGTTGAGAGATGACTATCAGTAAGTTAGCGAAACAACTAATGAGAAGATATACTTCCTTCATCAGCATTGTCTAACATACATTTGTTCTGTGTGAAGAATTACTAATAATATTATAGGATTTCAGTAGTTCAAGTAATCTAAATATTAAGGAACATAACCAACCTCTCTACACTTACTTGGATCAGTAGAAATAAATGGTTCAAGAGACATATTTTTCCACAATAGAGTGTCTACACTCTAACTTCAAGTATTAAGTTTAAAATGTAAGATTCTGTGTCACAAAATGAGCTTGTTGCGATTCTTGTCACAAAATGTGGACAAGAATTCTGTTCTGCTTTTATTTAGTAAGGTAAAACAGAAAGGCATCAAATATAACCTCACTGTCAAAAGCTGGGGTTGAAAACCCTATAGTTCATATGCACTGTTCTGGTGCTCAATGATCTGTCCTAAGCACTGTCACACAGTTGTACAGGTGTGCCTGCTTATGTCTGAGCTGAGTCTACCCTGAACAAATGGCACTAGAAAGTCTGAGAATGCAGGAGAGGCTAAATCCAGAAAGTGCCATAGGAGTATCTAGTCTTTCCCTGTCATTTCCTCCACAAATGACATATAGCAAGGCACAGAAGACCAGAAACACATGCATAGGAAGATACAGTGAATAATGCGGGTCTGGACTATTCACCTCAGTAACTGAGAGACAACACGCAGTTGTACTTCACTTCGTTGCTACATTAACTTCTGTTGTATCCTATGTAGCCTTGCTTCAATTGTGCCATGATGTAGAGAATGATATGGTGGGGACCAGAAAAACAAGTGACTTATTCCACTTGGCATGGCTGAGAGAATAAATGGGTATAAGGTAGGTTTATGTTCCAATAGATTCTGAGGCTACCTGAAGGCAGCTCACCCCAGCATTAACTTGAGCAGTGTCAAGTCTTCAAATTTACAGCACCAATAATAATTCTCCAGACACTGTTGTAGCCACTAGACATTCCCAAAGTACCACCACCTACTGCCTATATACCTTCCTTTTCTGAGAAAACCTGAGGGGCAGACTGATATGTAACAGCATCACGAAATCACTCACCTGGCCCTAAGCCCAAATACACCTATTATCATGTCAGCAGTGCTTCCAGTCACTGTGTTATTGTGTTATTTCCCATGACTTTTGCATTAAAAAACAAGTTTCATCAGTCTGCCTTAATGCAAAACATTTCTAGTTCCCAACTTGAACAGCTCTAATAGTGCCAGCACAGAAATATATTCAATGTCATATGTCAAAGGAAAGAATGAAGCCCCCGTGTTGTGCACACATGATACGCACAGAGGCACTTACAGTGCATGATGAGCATAATTTTGTGACACAGGCTGAACAATGAGGCAATTACAGCAGCCATCCTGCATTTCACAATCACCACTTCAGAAAACATTTTGTATACACAGTCATGCTATTTGGGAAAGAACTTACGCTCAGAAGAGATAAGAGCTGATTGATTGAATTCTCTTCGGAGAGTATTTTAACCAAGCATGCTTTATTACAGCTTACTGCACTTTAGTTTGTGTTTATGAACATGCAATGCTGAACATGCCTTGATAGACAATGATGATGTCTCTGTCTGACATGACTGTTATCATACTGTGACTTTATTAGCATACAAATATTTTTTCATTAAACTTTTTGGATGATATTCAATTCTCATGCAACTCCAATGGTTTCACTAAAAGACAAAATAGTGTACTGCAGTCTAGTTTGATATTAGTCCAAAAATAAGTAAAAACCCTTGAAAATGGGATGTTTTCTACGCTGAAATCAATCTACTTGTAAAATGTAATTTGAATTTAAAGTTATCTTAATTATCAAATTCACTTAAACTTAATTATATTTAAATTCACTCAGTACTCTGTAATAAATGTTATACTTGTAATAGATAGGCTCAGCCCATTAAAACAATAATTTTTTTTATGAGTGAGATGAGACCAATTTAAAAGAAAATTAATCTGTGGATGGAACAAGGATTCAATTTCAATAGTCTAATATCTCAGACATAGTACACTTTTACCAAGGGCACCTCCGTCAGTATGCACCATATTATTCTACAGTACAAAATATACTGACTTGGAGAGTCTTTTTATTTCACTACTATGGCCTTCAACCAATGGCTTTGGTTTTCTATATAATAAGAACTGTTCTGTTGGTATTTTAACATAAAAAAACAGAAGACAAAACCAAAATCTCAAATCTGAGAAGTTAATTTTGGAAACGATTATTTTTAATTTCAAAAACTTCCACTGAAAAATGACAGCCAGCTCTGAGCCTCTGTGTAATTTATGTCCATACTTTCAAGTGAAACTTGTGTTTT
This sequence comes from Pipra filicauda, assembly GCF_003945595.2. Taxonomy (NCBI): domain Eukaryota; kingdom Metazoa; phylum Chordata; class Aves; order Passeriformes; family Pipridae; genus Pipra; species Pipra filicauda. Next base: position 1,933,241 of record NW_024104365.1, on the reverse strand, counting down.
CTAATACATTGTCAGCACACAATGAACCTGCAGTTGCAATTTGCATAAGCAAAGACATTTCTAAACTAGTTCTTATGTAGGAATTAATACTTTATTTTTTTTCCTGGAAAATTTCCAGACTCCATGGAAAAATGCTAAAATAATTCAATGCATCACTCTTGCCAATTCATCAGTTCTCTCAAGACTGGCTCCAATGCAAAGTTAAATAAATATTTCACATTTATAAATCTGCATTTTTGCTACCTAGTTCTTCTCTGGAACTAGAAGTTAGGTATTTCACCTGTAGTTAGAGTTGGTATTGTACATAAAATTATACAATATAAACCTTATTTAACTGTTACAGTTGCACAGTCAAACAGAATTAAAGATACCATATTCATATAATTCAGTTTCTTGCTGCATATGTATTGTAATCATCTAATAAAAATTAAAACGAGAGTCCATGAAAGGGCCAAGTAGGCATCTCCATAATATAGGATTTCTGTTCTATACTTTCAACAACAAAGAACATTATTTCCTATCTTGAAACCCTCTGTCTCACTCACTCTGACCTCTTGCTCATCTTCAGTCCTGTCTTTGAACAAAGTTATATTCACTGAGTCTCCCAGAAGATATTCTTTTCTTACTGATGAATTTCACCCCAAAGCTCTTAGCTGGATTTTTGTTAAGCATTTTATTTCACAAAAGAAAACATTACTTTCATTCAGAGCAAATTGGCAGCACAGGATGACTGCTTGTATGAAAAAAACTCCACTGCTCATTTTTATCCTAAATACAGAGTTTAAGTACTGAAGAACCCCTCCAACCTTTGGAAAATGTTGAGACACTTTTTTTTCATCATATGGCTTGAAATATACATTTCTCCTAAGAATGCTGTAATGGTCAGGTTTAAGTACTAGGGCTGGAAGGGAAGGTATCTATATGCTTCTGCACCTGAAGCTCATCCTGCACATATATACATACACACACAAATATGTGTTACAGTAGAACAAACATGATTCTTGTTTCTTACTGATTAACATACTCAAGGGAGGAGTTGCACAGCAGTCATTTCTGAATCTGCTGTTTAAATGAGTTAAAACTAACTGTGATTTTCTTGTTTCAAATGCTAATTTATTTGATGGTAAAGATTATATTATTGCTTGTTATATGCACATAAAATATTGACTAATTTCATCTTAGTCATCCTCTTTTCCATTTTTCTTCCCTTTCAATCTTACTCATAGGTAAAGTCACTAGATAGCACACATAATGAAATATATTTACCATAAATAGAAGTTTTATATCAGGCATTTTAATTCCCATACACGTACAAAAGAGAGGCAATTAAGACTCATTTTGAGTTCTTTTCCCTTATATATAGCCAGTAATAAAACTTAGTTAATAAAACATGACTATTATTAGGGCATTGGACAACTACAAATTATCCCAAACTGATTTAATTCAAGCTTGTAGAGTCACATAATCAGAGTTCTCCAAGTAGCATCCAAATATTGTTTTGATGTGCTTCTTTAGTAATACTTACGTGGTCATTTAAAATGGGGTTGTTATAAATGTTTCCATGACAGAAAACACAAGTATTAGGATGAGAATCAAATGACAGAGCATAATGTTCTACCTGTACTGTCCATCAGTGGGTCTTCTGCTACTTTAGTGGCTTTCTTTCTTCTTGTTCTTACAGCCCTTAAAATGTCAATAAGAGACACATTCCTGTATATGCCAGAATCAACTGTTCTGTATTAGATAGAGAATATTACTTGGACAGCAAAAATAGAGCTAGAACATATTTCTCTAGAATTCAGTTTAGACCAGATCCTTTATGATAAGTTATCACCTGTTCTTTTCCTTATTTGATGTGTTTATGCTGTGTTCACTTAATACAGAATGTTTTTGCTGAAATATTATAGACCATTTTTATTACTGAAGAACATTGCTGAAAAAATCAATTAATAAATAATCACAAGCTTAAGTTACATCAGACACCTTAAAAAAAAGACTAAAGTCCTCTTATTTTCACCACTTTTACTCAAACACACATTTTATATGGGTGTTTTGAGGTCTTTTTCTGAATTGTAATATTTTTGGTATAGCAAATAACAAAGTGTGAGCTCTATAAAGTCGTAGATCATGTCCACATGAAAGAGAAAAGGTGAGCAGTAGTTAATGGGGCTCCTTCCTGCAGAGGGGATAGATGCACCAGTCTTCTAACCAGCTCTGACATCTTGGAAGATTTGTTGGTTAGGGCCAAGATCAGTGAAACCCCTTGCAGTCCGTATGCAAGGCTTCTCAGCCTGTTCCTTATCACGAGCACCAATAATACTGCCAGGAGTGACCTGGAGTATATCAAGAGTGTCTACAGAGCTCTAGGGTGAAAAGATGTGGGCAGGTGATGTTCTCCTTAAACCTCCCACTGAGGCAAGAAAGGCTTAAGCAGAGATGGACTGAACCAACTGGTCAGCACCTGTCTATGTGGTCATGTTGCAGGCGGGGCTTTTGCTTTTGTGGTTATGGGATTTTCTTTGAAGAAGTAGACTTACTGAGCAGAGATGGGTTAGATCTAAAAGAATGAAACATCCAAGAGAAGTGTCTCAACTGTATTCCAAGGTGCATCAAACACAGCATAACCAGAGGGTCAAAAGAGGGGATTATCTGTATTCAACTTTGGTGCAGTCTCACCTGGAGTACTGTGTACAGTTCTAGGCTTCACAATTTAAGAAAAACACTCAGGTCCTTGAATGTGCCCAGGGTAGAGCAGCAAAGCTTCTGAAAGGGCTGGAAGGCATGTCCCATGAGGAACAGTTGAGGACTTAAGGCTTGTCTAGTTTGGAGAGAAAGTGCTGATCTCTTCTCCCTGGGATCCCATATGTGGGAATGGTCAAAGTTGCATATGGGGAAGTTCAGACCGGATATTAGGAAGCATTTTCTTACTGAGAGGGTGGCTAAACATTGGAACAGGCTTTCTAGAGAAGTAGTCAATACTCCAAGCCTGTCAGTGTATAAGAGGCATTTGGACAATGCCCTGAAGAACACGCTTTAACTTGACCTGAAGTGGTCAGGTAGTTGGACCAGGTGACCGTTGTAGGACCCTTTCACCTGAAATATAACATTCTTCTATCCTATCCTACCCTATCCTATCCCATCCTAAACAAATTAGACTCAGCATCCTAATGAAAAAGACTTTAAACTAGGTGCACTGGGAGAGGGCTACCATAACCTGAAGATAAGTGACAGTACAAGCTGCAACACAAACATATGTTTGGCACGCAACATGGCAGTTTTCATGTAAAAGCAGCACAATTTGGCCCATTTCAATTTCCTGTAAAAACTTGGAAACATAGGAATTACTCATGAGGAATAAGAAATTCATGTACAACTGCAGAGTTATCACCTGACTGGGACTACAGTGACCTGGTAGGAAAACTCAAGGCTGAAGCACTGATAGAGTGGAATACCAACTCCTTATGAAAAATATAGCGGTTAGGTACAGAGGAGGGGTTTGACTTTATACGGATGAGCAACTTAAATGCATACAGCTTTGCTTTGGGATGAAGCAGTTGATGAGGTGTGGGTGAGGCTTTGAGAGAACAGACCAGCACAGCTGATACTGGCTCTGCTTTGTATAGCTGGAGAAAGCCTCACAGACACAGGCCTTCATACTCATGGGTGACTTTTAAGTATCATGTTGTCTGCTGGAAGAGCAATACGACTGGGTGCAAGTTCAGGAAGCCTTTGGAATGTATGAAAGAAAGTTTATTGATGCAGGAAACCAATGAACTGACCAGGAGAGATATTTTGTTGGACCTGCTAACCACAAAAAAGGAAAAATTGATTTAAGTTGTGAAGATGAAAGGGCAACCTAGGCTGTACCCACCATGAGACTCTAGAATTTAAGATCCTGAGAGGAATGAGCAACATAAAACAGCTAAATTACGACCCTGGACATCAAAAAAGCATGTTTTAGCCCCTTCAGGAGCCTGTTTGGCAGAATCATTTGGGAACCTGTCCCAGAAGGCAAAAAAGCCCAGAAGAGCTTGCTAATCTTCAAGGATAACTTTATCAGAGCACAAAACCAGTTTAATGTGTAGAGTAGGAAACTAATACTTTGCATTTATTTGGCACTTGTAAGACTACATCTAGAGTGCTGCATCCAGTTTTGTACTCTCCAGAACTAGAAAGACATGGATGTACTGGCTCAACAGAGTGTCACCAATATGGATGGAGTGCTGGACTACATGACACTCCAGGAGAGACTTTAGCTCAGAGAAAGGAAGACTCAGGGAAGACCTTACTGTTTACAACTACCTGATCAGAGGATACAGAGGTAACACAACTGGACTCTTCTTCAGGGTGCATATATGATTGTAAGAGCCAGATAATATGAAATGCTAAAAAAAAAAGGTGTTTTGCCATTGTTTCTCCTGCCAAAGCTTCCTACCAAAGTTTCCTGCCAAGGTTTCCTGCCGAGGCTTCTTACCAGAGCTTCCTGCTGGAGTTTTCTGCCAGAAATCCTATTATTGTTACCAGTTATCATATCTCTTCAAACATCTGAGTGAGGCTACGTGTTAAAAAACCACAAACAACCCCCTTTAGATACCATATAAACTGAAGAAGAATTTTGATAAATTAACAGAGAAGAAGGGGAAGAAAGCATCTGCTGTCTGCAAGTCTCTCTCGGGAGACCAAAGCTGAGCACCTTTCTCCCTCTGCCCTGCCCCTCTCCTCACCACCGCAAGCTCCCTGTCGTCCGGAGCTGGAACTCTGCCAGCCTGGAGAGGACTGAAAGCTGCCGTGCCACATGCGTGAGTTATACCTTGTCCTTGTACCCTTACCACATTTGTGAGGGCCGAAAGCGCTGCTTGATGAGACGAAAGAATCGGAATCCTGCATTTCGACCCCACGAGACCAGTGACACGGCTCAAACACGAGCAGCAGAGATGCATCTCGACTACACTGCAAAAGAAGTAAGCTGCCAGACCCCCGGCGGCTACGGAGATAAGCGCCGAAAGCAGCAGAGAAAGAAAAGAAAAAAGGCAGAAACTGCTCCTTACCCCCCCTCCATCTAGGCAGAAAGGTAGTTTTGGTGGTAACTTTCCTATGCTTCTAAAGTAATCTCAGCTTTTTTCAACTTTTCCCTATTTTTCCCTCTTTTTCTCTTTGCATCTCTTATAATTAATAAAATAAAAATATCAGGTTTTGGTATCAACATATAATTTTGCTCGGGTAATATTCAAAGCTCAAATTCTTTCTGCAAAAATTTAGGTGGACTGTAACAATGATAGGTCAAGAGGCTATGGACAGAAGTTGGAATCTAGTGGTTACTGAATATGTAAAAATGCACTGCAGTTGAATGTATTAAGGAAACGTATTTTCATTTTTCTTGCTCTTCTTTAGGCCTTTACTTTAGGTAATACTGGAGGATGGGATAAGGGACTTCTCAGACCATTTGGTCTGACCTAGGATAGCCATATTGAGCTTTGTGTTATAGTTCCTCTGCATGCCATAATCATAGAATCATGGAATGATTTGGGTTGGAAGGGACCTTAAAGATCATCTCATTCCAACTCCACTGCCATGGGCAGGGACACCTTCCAGTTGCTCCAAGCCCCATCCAACCTGGCCTTAAACACCTTCAGGGATTGAATATCTACAAGTTCTCTGGGAAACCTGTTCCAGTGCCTCACCACAGCACAGTAAAGAATTTCTTCCTATTATCCAATCTAAACATACACTTGTGAAGGACTAGGAATCAGAATGGGGAAAATCTCAGAAGTGGAAAAAGATGTACAGTGATTGAAAGGACTTTATGATACAGACTTTACAGTTATTATGTATATACACATTGTATGCCTCCCCAGAATTTGTATTTCCCGGGCATGTTCAGCCTTGTCTGTTCCCCTGCTTTCCTGCGGATTGGCTGGAGAAGCTGCAGAGAGGGGACAGCCTCCATTTGCCCCTTCTCCGCCTGGTTCCTCCCACGTTCCTCGCTCTTTTGCCCGTGTCCCTATCCTGGTTTGTCCCCCCGCTTGTCTGTCTCATGCTCCGCCCTATGTTCTGGCCCTTTCCCCTCTCGACCTGACAAAAGATCGCGTGCACGCATGAATAAAGCATTCTACCTGCATCCCACCTTTGTGTCCTGGACCCTTGCGGTGCCACGGTCCCATCTCCCCCCACACGTTTTGGACTGGGGCATACACTCTTTCTGTTTAAATCCATCCCCCCTCGTACTTGGTAAAAAGTCCCTCACCAGCTTTTTGTAGGCCCCCTTTAGGTACTGGAAGGATTAAACTTCCTCTAAGGTGTGCTTGACCCATATGCCACAAGTCAACCTGTCAGATAAGGTATAAAAAATGACAGTCAAACCATCACTCAAAAATAATTACTGTGTTTACTTTTCTTTTTATAATGCAACATAGTGAATAGGAAGGGAAAATTTCAAATAAGTGTTTTGTACTAGATCACCCAGGGATGTTTATTATAACACTGTAATTTAAAATAATTCACTGTGATATTCTGTTTTGATTTTCTTCAAGAAAATCCTACTCATTTTACAACTAGAAATTCCCTATGCTTTGACATGGAAGGGAATAATTTCTCTGTAATACTTGCATGGATAAATAAGAGCTGACAGATGGTATAATACACAATAAAAGTTTCTATTAGGTTCAGAATACATATTACACAAACACAGTCCTTATGCACATATAATCCCAATAGCTCTGGTCTAGATCTTAGTGAAATCAACAAGACTATGCCAATTAAATCCAGTGTATAAAATAAGAAATTTAACTGTTTTCCAAACATTTCATACTTCTAATAAAAAATTAACAAAAATTTATTGCTAGTATACAGTATTGAGATGCATTGATTTTAATAATTTGTAATCACTCTCATTCTGTTTATGTACTGCAGCCTGAAACCACTTGATTAAGCTAACTATATACTTAATTAAGACAGCAAGAATATATAAAATAAATGCAGCAACGCAAAGGAAAATGTTGTTTTCCTTTTAGTTTGACTCTTTGGGCATGCATTCACTACATGATGCCCAGAGAAAATTCAAAACTGTGGATCAATAAAAGAACTAAGAAATTAAGTAAAGACAACTATTACAAAAATAATAAAGAAGATGGGGAAAAAGGATATAGGATATACTCTTCTGGGGTTCTGCTGCAGCTAGTTAACTGTAAACTAAATTTGATTAAGCAATGACAATTTGGAAGATTTTATGCATGACAAAAAGAGACGTGAAACCATCCTTTGTCTTTCTACATAAGAAATAACTCTAACCCCACTGGAACTTAATCTAGTTAGGACCCTAAAAGAAAATAAAAATGTTTCTCTAAATACATTAGCAATAAATGGAGGGCTAAGGAGAATCTCCAGCCTTTTCTGAATGTGAGGGGAAAAAAAGTGACAAAGGATGAGGAAAAGGCTGAGGTACTTAATGCCTCCTTTGCCTCAGTTTTTAATAGTAAGACCAGTTACTGTCTGGATACCCAGCCTTGTGAGTTGGAAGACAGATATGAGAGCAGAATGAAGACCCTAGAATCCAAGAGAAGATGGTCAGTGACCTGCTACACTATTTAGGCACAGACACACACAAGTCTATGGGGCTGAATGGGATCATAGAAATATAGAATCACTAAGGATGATCACTAATATAATCAAGTTCAACCACTGAATCTTTCATAAACTCAGCCAGCATGGGTTTACAAAAGGCAAGCCTTGCTTGAGTAAGCTTATCCTTTCTATGACAAGATGACCTACTTGACTGTGGATGAGGAAAAGACTGTGGATGTTGTCTGCCTGGACTTTAGTAAAACCTGTGACACCATTTCCCACAGAATTCTCCTGGAGAAACTGGAGCAGTGGTGAATAGAGTTACATCCAGTTGGCAGCTGGTTACAAGTGGTGGTCCCCAGGGCTCAGTATCAGGGACAGCCCTGTTTAACAACTTTACCAACAATCTAGACAAGGGGATTGTAGGCACCCTCCATCAGTTTGTAGATGACACCAAGATGGATTTTAATCTTGATCTGCTGAAGGGTAGGAAGGCTCTGCAGCAGGATCTGGACAGGCTGGATTGATGGGCGAAGGCCAAGGGTATGAGGTTCAACAAGGCAAAGTGCTGGATCCTGCACTTGGGTCACAACCTCATGCAGCACTACAGGCTGGAGGTAGAGGGGCTGGAAAGCTGCCCAATGCAAAAGGACTGGTCAAGAGCAGCTGAACATGAGCCAGTAGCATGCCAAGGTGGCCAATGGCATCCTGGCCTGCATCAGGAATAGTGCGGCCAGCAGGATCAGGGCAGTGTTTGTTCCTCTGTACTTGGCACCAGTGAGTCCAAGTGGGAGGGCTCCATGGTTGAGGGAATTGGGGTTGTTTAGCCTGGAAAAATGGAGGTTCAGGGGGCACCTCCCACCCTCTACAACTGCCCATCAGGAGGTTATAGTGAGATGGGAGTCAGCCTCTTCTCCCAGGTAAAAAGAAACAGAACAGGAGAAAACAGCCTCAAGTTGGGCCAGAGGAGGTTCAGATTTGATATTAGGAGTAATTTCTTCATGGGAAGGATAGACAAGTACTGGAATAGCTGCCCAGGGAAGTGATTGGGTCTGGATGTATTTAAAAGACGTGTAGCTGTGGCACTGAGGGACATGGTTTAGTGGCGGACTTGACATTTCCGGGTTTCCTTGGTGATCTTAGAGGTCTTTTCCGACCTAAACAAATCTATGACTCTATTACTGGTAGCTGTGACAGGAAAAGGAAGATTTTCTTAAGAATTATTTTCTTTTCCCAGAAAATTGCTTCCTTTTGCAAAACCAAAATAGAGAAAAAAGTAGCATCCTTAAGGAAAAAAGAAAAATAATTTATAGTTGAAAACATCTTTACACTTTGGTTATATTATAATCATTCTGTTAATATATCGGATAAATGGAAAATTACAAAAAAAACCCTTTTCAAAGCCTTTCAATGGGTGGCAGGCACCATAAACCTGGACTTTCCCTCTCTTTTATTTACCCTTTTCCTTAGTTTGTTTTTTTTTTCCCAAAAAAGCAGGAGAACCATTAGAAAAATGAAATGTGTTAATCTGAGAAGTTTTACAACATGAAACTTCTATCTCTGTGTCAGAACTCAGTTACTAGTTTTGTTGTAGCGTGCAGTTAGCTGTGGAAATGATAACTTTAATGAAGACCCAGTTTCCTTATAGACAAATGGAGTGAACTCCCAAGGGCATCCCCCATGTGTCATTCTCGCTATGCTTTTTGATTTGATCAAATTGAATCTTTCATGCTTGATGAATACACAGGTGGTGCCTTGTAAAGTTGCCTGCTCCTTGGATTTTCCACAGCCATTTCTAAAATTTATGTTTTCCTGTTTTCAGTGCCCCCTGGGGCAAACACAGCTCCACCTACTTTAAATTATTTTTGAAACTTATTTTTTATCAGTATCTAACTCCTGTTACTTTCGTCAGCTTATTTTTTTTTCAATGTCTTTCAAGTCAGCATTCTTGTGCATTTTACAGACTTGAAAGGAGAATTTGAGAGGACAGTAGTTTTGAATGACACTCATGCTAGCCCACATATCTGTCCATTAAGTGCAAGCTCATGTAGTACATAGAAGTTACACTGAATAAGTGAGAAGGGTGCGATTTGTCAGTAGTGGTGATTGAGAGTACTTTTTTCATGATAACCTCTGAATAAAATATGTGAATGATTACAAATACAACAGCCATGAGGTAAGTGAGGAAGGAATACCGGTTAGTTTTACAAATGGAAAGTGCAAAAGATAAAACAAGAAAAGTATAGATATTATGGTAACTATAGACAAAACAATACTGCACTTTGAAGTTAACATCAGCAGTACCTCTGAAAATTTTTAGCAATTCTCTTTTTGGCATTTTGGAAAATGTTGTGATAGGCTTTCAGTGGGTGGAGGTGGGGAGGGTGCAGGGAAGAGTGGTTTGTATCTTAAATTAAGTATGATAAACAATTGTAAAAAGATTTCATGAAGAAAATAACACTGACCAAGTTCAGATAGCTCTGTACTGATCCCCACTGCCTAGGCTTTTAGATTAACCTTTCAAACCCTACATTTTTGGTTTCCACACTTAATGCAGAAAGCTCCACCTGAAGGATCACCAACCACAAAATTAACTATACCAGTTGAAAGTTAAGAAATCTGAATGATTTATCAATAGGACAATGATGGTTCTTGGATAAGGAGCCAACACAGATGAGAAAACTGAAGTGCAAGCAAAGGAAACTCCGGTAAAGCAAAGGTAGAGTGTATGGCTTTGGAGAAGTTATTTTACACTGCATTTCTGCAGTCTTAGCAACCAATAGTTATATAGCATCATAATGCATAGGTTTGCAGTAAAAAATTGATTTAACCAGGCTTTTAGGATTCATCCACTTGAGCTTGAATTAAACCCATCGTAGTGGTACAGGAGCATGCAATGCAGAAAGGCATTTATTCATGACTTCCTGATCTCATAGGATAAAGAGATAATCTTCACGTTATTGCATTGGTCAACCACCTTTACTAGTAAACATTATTTTCCCCTCAAACATGTCTGACTCCTTTTTCTCATAATTATTTTTCATAAATTCCAGATTAAAGCTGTATTTTCAGATTTTCCTTCTGAAAACTGTTATAAATGAGGAAAAGAATTCCCAAACCATCCTCTATTTGTTTGCTTTAAATATTGAGCTAAATATGTTTAAAAAGCAGGTTCTAACTAAAGGGATATCTTTTCTAAACATAATAGCTTTCTCTGTATTCTTCTGTACTTTTCCACACCACTTTAAAATATTGACTTTAGCTCTCCATTGTAATATTGGTCTTCTTAAAGACACATTTAAATGACAAATACTGTTTGCTGTCTCTACTGTACACACTTTTGTTTAACTTTTCAAGGATGGCACTAAACCTGCCTGCGCTTATTGTAATCTAAGACTGCTAAACATTTTTGAGGAGTACTGCTTGCAAAGGCATGGCCACCAGTTTTGTGGGTATGGCCTATCGACGGAATATAAATATATGCATATCTATTATTTTTTTTGCAACATAAAAGTAAGACACTGGCTTAAATTTATTGTTTCTTTAATATTAATGAAACCAGGACATGTCAGGGCCTGGTTTGGAGGTTTTCTTCCTATTAGCAATGAATAAAACTACCCTAGCTAGTGAAAAAACTGTAATACATTTTCACTCACAGGTTACTTGTAGCATTAATATATAAGGACATACTTTTAAGGCTAATGGCCTAATAACTCGCCTTTTTGCAGCTTCTTAAGACTAATTTAATGATTCAGTTCTGTTTGGGGGTGAGGTTGAATATCTTATTGCTTAGGTCACTATATCATCTTAAAAACAAACAAACAAAAGCCCAAACCAAAAAAACTCAGCTGCAAGTTAATACACAACAAATTTCTGTGTGCTTCCTAGGGAAAGTCAGAGGAAAAAAGAGATGAAAGGAACTATTTAACCCACATCTCTCAGCTTCTTACCACAGAACATTCACATTTCCAGGTCAGAAATGAGATTTTTTTCAAGATGCTCAATTTAACCTAAAAGATTTTGGGTGCCACTGAGAATTTCTAAAACTCTATTTTAAAAGGAAGCCCTGCTTGTGGTACAGCATGGAGTAAAGTTGAAGACTGACATGAGAAACCAATACCTTCCATGGCTAGAGCAATATCCTTTTTCACTCCATTATCCACACGAAGAAATTCAAGTGCAAGAATTCAGATGTAGCCAAAAATGCATATGTCACAGGCATGTATTTATCTCTAAGCTAGGAATCTAAACTATCATCAGAGTCAATGAAGATCCAGCAAATACAGTCAGTAGAGTCTACAGAGCTGTTTGTGTCACTATAAGACAAGACACTGACATTTGATCTGTCTCTAGACACTGTTGATGTGCTGGCAAGGGGCTCAATGCACTTGACCGCAGGTATTGATTCAGTGTCATCTGAGACAGCAAAGTCTATCCTGCATGGGCTCCAGCTGTTGCTCCTCTGTGATACCTGTGGGTCCCATACCATATCTGCCAGCCATGCAGGGGCCTGAGACAGGCTAAGTCCTTTCAGAGATGTGTGTGTTTGAGCAGGAGAATTGAGCTTCGCTGTCTGAGTATTTCAGTGGCAAAGTGAATTCTATGTCACATCCAGATTTCTCCTCACACTTCTACTCTCCCCATCATCTAGATTTAGGGACACAATGAAGCTCTTTCATTATCAAGTACTGTTGTCAAATCAGTGTTTGGGAGGCAAGGAGAAAAACTCTTATTCAGATTACAGTCTCAGATGATATTCTACAGCATGAAACTGAGACAGTGTTTAACTAACTCTGTTTAACACAGCCTTATAAATCAAGGTCAGTAAAACTATTCACAGCATTCACTTAGTGAATACTCACTTAGTCTGAGTACTCTTTTACCACATTAATATTGTATTTGGGATGCAGAAATATTTGCTATAGGTAATTAAGTAGTCATAGCCACAGATATGACTGACTTAAAGTCACTACAAAAATTATGCATTTTTATTCCATCAAGTAAATCAGTTATTTCTACTAGTTTTACACTAAATATTTGCAGAATGATTTGGAACATGCAGAACTGGAAATTATATTTGGGAATTATATTGTACACACTGCATGAGGCAGCCTTTAATCTTTTACAGCTGGGAAGCTTGGGTAAATTAAGAATAAAATTATTCTATGTAACAGGTATAAATTAATATGACAGAAATTTTTACTTGGAGGATTTTTAAAAGGCAGTCTTCAATAGTAAATTTTAAAATGTCTAAGCTTTAGGTGTGCTTTTAGTATTTATTTAAAAAAAGCAAATCAGGATTATCTCAATCTGCTTCCTCAAACATCCATTAAAAAATCCTTCATCATTAGATTTTACACAAAAACATATTAGATTTAATATAATAAATAGATTTAACATAAAAAAGAAACATTACAATAAGCATTTTAGATTATTAAAACAATTTCAGAAGCCTTATTCATATGAATGTAATTTGTGTTTCACATATTCATGACAATGAAACCAAACTAACTACCCAATTTTACTTTTTGTTATGTATGTTTGAGTTTTTTAATTGCTAGTTCTGTGCCTCTCTTTCAGCTGCAAAATGGACTTAGAACGCATAATTGAAGTATTTTAACTTTGGATCCAAAATGGTACTTTTTTTTTATGCAAGGCATAGATTTACCTACAAAACCCACAAACAATTAAGAGTTTAATTTTTTTTTCTAATTATTTTCTGATTTGATCATACAAAAGCAGAAGCAGATTCTGCAAAGCATTCAGGAGCTCTTTTTTTTTCTTTTTTTTTTATTTTAATAGATGTCTTTCTATTTATACTAAGAAAATTACCATTATATTGTTGTATTAATCCTAAAAGCTTTCTGGATATGTATTTTCATTAGACAGTGATGCTCAGCATTACCAAGATAAAAGAATTAAGAATATATTTAACAATATGTTGGAGAAAGTAGAAGTTTGGCATAAAGGCCATGTTTACAAGCTATATGGACACATAAATAAATAATCACGTAATTTATTTCTTTTACTTATGTGATAATTTATTTATTTACTGTTAATTTGGGCAGTGAGCTCTGTTACAATGGAAATTACTGAAAAAAACATCTGAGATTTTTAGACACTTTAGGGTACATGCAAAACATGATCAGTCATCCTTTATGTTGACTAAAAATTGATGATACAGTTTGTGATGTCTTAGTCACTTCTTCTGCAGTACAACTATTCAAATTGCATGTATATGAACCAGTGCAGAAGTCAATAACTTCATATTTAAAGGGTTTAGGATTTACATATTCAACAGGGGGTTTACATATTCATGGTATTAAAATTGAGGGTTTTCACAAGGATAACATAAGGGGAAAACACAGGTTAACACATCTTGGGGTCTTAGGAATTACCTCATGGGAAAAGCCCTATTTTATTTTGGGGGATTTTACAGGGGGGATTAAGTATTGGATCTACAGGATGCAAGGGATACAGAGTATACACATGCAAAGGGAGGAACACAATGGGTTTTATGCAGAGGTCTGATAACGTCAAAGCACCTCTCCCTGTTTCTTGGCAGAGCATTTCAAACAAGTGACATCTGTTCTGGCCCTCAAACAGGTTTTTCCCCAGCTTCTGTGATTCAAGGTTTTCTGTTTAAACCTAGCAGTTTTTTTTCTCACATCCAAAATTTGGAACACAACAAACCAGTGCCAGCAACATTTTACATATTCAAAAACAGAACTGCTTTGATTGCTCCTTAGCCTTTTTGATCAAAAGTGGAGTTATTCTGCAAGTACCAAGGCTGCCCTTTTTGATTCCCTTTTCCAATTTTTTTTTTCATGGGTGGGGGCTGGCTGTTTTTTTACACTGTGAAAGAAACTGTCACTAAGCTCTGCTAAACTGAGTGGAACTTGTACCTGCAACTGATCCCGTCTCTTGTGAAATTCTCTTTAAAATATCAACGGAATTACTGAATTTTTAGTTCACCGAACTGCTTATCATAGCACTTGGAATAATGCCTACTTTCTCTATTTTACAAGTTAAATGCATTGCTTTTCCTTATCACAACATAAGTGGCTTCTGAATACCACTCTTCCATATTGGAATTAGGTTGTATTTGTAACATTCTTGAGCATTAGTTTCCGCCTGCTTCACTCATCACTGCTTTCCTTGCTGGTTCACTGTGCAACAAAGTTTATCACACTCTTGATATTTTTAAGCTGTATATCTGTTAGCTGTATATCGAGTTAGCTGTCTACAGCTAGTAAGTTCCCATTAGTATCAGGTTATATGAGAAACTAAGGTCTCCCAATTCAGGATTCTTTTTTCTAACAGTCATCATTTGACTAAGCAACTTAAACTTCTTGTTAGATCCAGATCATATATTGAGAACCTGTATGTGGACAAGATAGCTCAGTCTGTTTTCTCAGGCTAAGGTCCAACACTAAAAACATGCTTAATGGATACAAAACTCTCATTTTATCAGTTTTGGTTTTTGTCAATATAACTTCCCTCAAACATTTTATGTTCTTTTTCTCAGAAGTTGTGGTGTTTGGCCAAGCTCTTTTGTTTGTGACTACGAAGATAACGAATTGCTTTAAACAGTAAATCTTACCTATGTATTTGATCTGACTCAATTCTTCATCCTAAAAGGAACTTCCACTTTGACCTTTACCTCAAGGGTTTGTTCTCCCAGTGATTTCTCAGTTCTTTAAGTCACCCATACCCTAGTTTCCTGGTTGACATAGCTGAAGCAATGAGTGAACTGAAGTGACTAGAATTTTATAACTGCTCCTTCAACAAAGATTTCAGCTCTGACTGTAAGTTACCTACTAGAATGCTCCCAGGCAAGTTTTGATTTGACTGATTGGAATAACTTCTCCCCCTGGTTTCGTCTGTTCTTGCATAAGAGATTACCATTCCTAAATTACTGGCAATCAAAGACTGTGTGCTGGTTGCTGACACATTCAAATTCACAGTCTGGCATATTAATTTCCTATGTCACTGATTTTACTTTAAATAAATATAGCAATTAACGAACTGGGAGTAGTTGGCACATATTTGTTTTTGGCAACTCTGGATTCCTTTAGAGAGTGACTAAAAGAGCATGCAGTGACAGGACAAGGGGAAATGGTTTTAAACTGAAAGACAGTGGGTTTAGATCACATATGAGGAAGAAATTCTTTAATGTGAGGATGGCAAGGCACTTGAACAGGTTCCCCAGAGAAGCTGTGGATGACCCATTCCTGCAAGTGTTTAAGGTCCGGTTGGATGGAGCTCTGAGCAACCTGGTCTAGTGGTAGGTGTTCCTGTCCATGGCAAGGGAGATGAAGTTAGATGATCATCAAGGTCCAACCCAAACCATTCTATGATTCTATGATTCCATGCTTTGGGCAATTTCTGGAGAAAGACACAGCAGAAGAGATGGAGGAAATGACCTCTTAAATTGCATGAAGAAAGAGTTTGTCTGGAGTTATTGCCACCTTCTTGGAGAATATCCAGACATTGCTTTAATTTCTTTTGTGAGGCCTCCAGCTAAGTTTTTTAAATTTCTGGAACATACTTGAATCCTTTTTCCTCCATTTTGGTTCAGCAACATACAAGTTTGTGCATTGCCTCCATGGAAACTGAATCTTATGGTTGTCATCAGTACTGTCCTTTTTGACAGAAGGATATTGAGATGCTGGAGCAGGTCCAGAGGAGGGCAACTAGGCTGGTGAAGGGACTCGGGCACAAGTCCTTTGAGGAGAGGTGGAGGGAGCTGGGGTTGTTCAGCCCGGAGAAGAGGAGGCTCAGGGGAGACCTCATCACTCTCTACAACTACCTGAAAGGAGGTTGTAGCCAGGTGGGGGTTGGTGTCTTTTCCCAGGCAACTATCAGCAAGACAAGAGGGCATGGTCTCAAGTTGTGCCAGGGGAGGTTTAGGTTAGATATTAGAAAGAATTGCTTTACAGAGAGAGTGGTCAGACATTGGAATGGGCTGCCTAGGGAAGTAGTGGATTCTCCATCCCTGGAGATTTTTTAAAAAGACACTGAATGTGGCACTGGTCTAGTAACCGCAGCGGTAGTGGATCAAGGGTTGGACTTGATGATCTTGGAGGTCCCTTCCATCCCAGCTGATTCTATGATTCTATGATTCTATGATTCTATGATTCTATGACTACTTGGTTACCCAAATGCTGGGACTGTGTGGGGTCAAACAGTCCCTATGCAAACCCCTTCATATACTAAGAATAAACAACAAGTTCCTTTCAGGCAACATTTGGTCAAAAATCTTTCTTCCCTAGCTTTCTCTGTATTGCAGTCTTTTTTCTCTCCTTTTCTTCAGTCCTCTTTTTTTTTGGCTCTGCAAATAAATGCTCAAAGACAGTTTTCTTTCACATGTGTCAGCATATGCCTTTATTCTGTGAAGTGACACCAACCTGGGTTTGAAGGAAAGGCTTCTATTGTTTCAGTCAACGAGCTGTGTAGAAGGTTTTAAAGCTTCTATCAAATCAGGAAAGAGGTTCATATCCAGCCTCAGTGAGGCTGAATCTGACCTATAATAGTTCTAGTACTCATGCAATCATATTGATTTATAAGCCAATTTGCATGATGACATTGCACATGTTAAACAAAGCAAGTTTTCTTTCATCTACCATCAGATTTGTATCTTTCTTCTGACACACCTACTGTCAGCAATGCTTATGAGTTTATGCCAGACTAATAAAATCTTCACTGAACGGAAACTTAAAGATAGTCTTGCTCTGGTATAGCTAAGCAACTTACTTTCTTTTCAATTACGTATTTAAAGGAGGGGACAAGAAAAATTGTGAGGAATCTCCATGGCTTTTCTCTAGACATGGTTAGGTGATCACTCTGACAGATTCCATTCTTTTGGTTGCTGGTTTTCTGTTACAGAAATTTGTAATATCTTATTAAAATTCTCTTAGGGTGTAGAGATGTTTCAAGAAGCTTATTTCTTTCCACTAATGTTTAGCTGCCTGATTATCAGTTCATTTATGCTTTCCAAGGAATCATTTATTTTTTTAGGATAGTGTAATTTTTGTGCAAGCCTGACTGTTATCTCATTTGCTTGCAAAGTGACAATTAGTTCCTGATATATAGCCTCTAGTGTACAGCGCTTGTCAGTCACACAAAATCAGCTCAGTCACTGATCTTGAAGTCTGTAGGAAAATATACTAAAACTTGTGTAAGGTTTAGGGGGTTTTGTTTGGTTTGGTTTTTGGTTTTTTTTTATAGAAATTAAATTAATGTTGACACATATGCAGTTTTTATGACTTGCATTTACAACTACACTACTCTGCATCTGATTTTCCTGTTATTTCATTTTCTTTGAAATTTTCCAGAAGAATTATGTTTTAGACAGAAAATCCTTTGATGCACTTCCTTAAGATGTTTTCTATAAAAAAACTAGCTGTCTAGTGAGACAATTTATTTGAGTCAGAAAATTACTTTCAAGTAGAAAATTAAATTAAAAATCTTTAAAAATGCATAAGAAAGTTTCCCAAACCACCTAATTACTCATTAACACAATTATTTTGAGTTTAGAGTACTCTAAACACAAGTATTTAGAGTTTTCTATGAGACGTTAACAGGACTTTTACCCTTGACAGCAGTGAAAACCTTTTTAAGAGAAATCTTGGATCTGAGAGAAAATCAGCTAACACAGGAGATGTCTTTATTTAAATAGGTTGTATGACTGACAAACTTTTAGGGACTGAAGTGATCTGAAGGGTACAAAATCTGACCATCATTTTTAACTGAGGGAAGACATTGAGGGAGCAGATACAGGCAGCTTAAAGAAACTTCAGCATAGTATGTAGGAGAAAAAAGTGTGTGGAGAGAAATGGAACATACATTTAGGTTAAACTTACAGATTTGGATCAGTTCAGATTTGGAAAGACAGGGGAAGAAGAACATAACACTGTTCTGCAACCCTGAACAGAACTTTGTTCCCATCCCCATGCCTGTTTCAAATTTTCTCCTAATGTTTACAGTGTAGAATTAGTTTCTTTTGCCTCTAAGTTAGAGCAAATCAACCTGCTAAATATATACCATTTAAAAAATATTTTTCCATTAATGCAAATAAAGTCTTCATAGCAATAGTACAAAGGGTCCCATTCTATTCCCGCTAAAAGTAGCAGTAAAATTCAAAGTGTTTTTAATTCATGTTGTCAGCATTAATGAATGTTTAACCAATGTAATACATTTATCCTCTTATCTACAATAATGGATTCTAGTAGCAAAACAACAAGGAAGAAAAACTATACAGTGTTAAAAGATAAGACAAAAGTAAGTCCAGAGATAACATATATTATTTACCAGACACAGGCTGCAATTCAAAGCCTAGAGGAAGAGGAAATTTTTATTTGGTATTGCTGAGCTTAGCATGGCTACCACAATATCCTCACTAATCCACAATTGCAAAGATTCACTTGATCCCTTGTCCAAATTGTTTTTAAAGCTCCTAACCAGTTCCATTTTTCACAAAGTTAGGTTCTTATGGAAAATTTTCATATACATGTATAAACTTGGAACTTGAAGTTCACAAATATAAAAACGTCAGGATAGGAAAATACTTTGATCTGTCAAAACATTTAGCAGAAAAAATTTACCTTGAGCTTTATCAGGTAATTGCATAAGGACATTGATGAGGACAGTCTTCATAAAGGGTGAGAAGGAGGACCCAGGAACTACCGGCCAGTCATTCTCACCTCAGTCACTGGAAAGGTGATGGAGACCATCTCTATCCACATGGATGACAAGAAGATGAATAGGAAGAGTCAGCATGGATTCATAAAAGGTAAATTATGCTTGAACAACCTAATTGCCTTCTATGATGAGAAAACTACCTGGAAGGATGAGGGGAGAGCGGTGTTTATTATTTACTTCAACTTCAGCAAGGCTTTCGACACTGTCTCTCACAATATCCTCATAGACAAACTGGGGAAGTATGGACTGAATGGACAGTGGAGAGTGAGGTGGATTGAGAACTGTCTGAATAGCAGATCCTAGAGGGTTGCAATCAGTGGTACAGGCTCTATTTGGAAACCTGTCACTAGTGGTTTCCACAAGGTTCAATACTGGGCCCAGTATTCGTTAACTTATCCTTCAATGTCTTGGATAAAAGGGTAGATGCCTTCTCAGCAAGTTTGATGACAACACAATGTTGGGAGGAGGGGTCCATATGCCACAGTGCTGTGCAGCCCTTCAGAAGGACCTCGACATGTTGGCAGAGACAGATGGGCAGAGAAGACCCATCTAAAATTCAATAAGGGCAAATACAGGGTCTTGCATCTGAGAAACAATAACCTCATGCACCAGTATAGGCTGGGACCCAATCTGTTGGAAATCAGCTCTGCGGAGAAGGATGTGGGGATCCTGGTGGACAACAAGCTGACCATGACCAACTGTTATCGTTTACCTTGGCTGAATGCCTAGTGTCCACCAAGACTCCACCCAACCCCCCCTGAGGCAAAAGGAGAAACGAAGGGGGGAAAGAAAAAAACTTGCAAAACCGAGACTGTCGAGAAGGCAGTTTTATATTTACACAGAGAGGAAAAAGAGAACTATAAGCACTATGCACACAGGGGAGACTGATAATAAAGACTACTTCCCCATGAAAGGTGTTTTCCTCCTCCGAAGAACAGCCGTCTATCGCGCACAACTGTCCCAAAAGAAAAGGAAGGAGTTGTTTCCTTCTCGTCTCTTTATATCTGGGCTGATGTAACACTGTATGGAATAGCTTATTGGTGAAATATACATCAGGTGACCTATCCTAGTTCCATTTCGCTCCCAGGGAGGGTTACAAACCCACTACACCCACAGTGTGCCCTTGTGGCCAAGAATGCCAATGGTATCCTGGGGTGTGTTAGGAAAAACACTGCCAGCAGGTTGAGAGAGGTGATCCTGCCCCTCTACTCAGTCCTAGGGAGGCCGCATCTGGAGTGCTGTGTCCAGTTTGGGCTCCTCAGTAAAGAGAGACATAAAGATCCTGGAGCAGGTCCAGCAGAGGGCAACAAAGATGATCAAGGGTCTGGAGCATCTCACTTACAAGGAAAGGCTGAGGGAGATGGGCCTGTTTTGCCTCAAGAAGAGACAACTGAGAGGGGACTTCATCAGTGTCTGTAAGTATCTGAAGGGAGGGTGTCTGAGGATGGAGCCAGGCTATTCTGGGTGGTGCCAAAAAATAGGACAAGAGAAAATGGGCAGAAACTGATGCACAGGAAGTTCCACCTGAATATGAGGAAGAATTTCTTTACTGTGTGTGTGACCAAGCACTGTAACAGATTGCCCAGAGAGGTTGTAGAGTCTCCCTCACTAGAGATATTCAAGAACCATCTGGACACAATCCTGTGCAACATGCTGTAGGATGACCCTGCTTGACCAGGCAGATCAGATGATCAGATGACCCACTGTGGTCCCTTCCAACCTTACCCATTCTGTGACATTAAAATTTTAACTATATACAGTAATACTTGATACCATTAAGTGACATGTACATGTATATATACACAGTCTGCATGTTACAAGGAAATTTCACATCTCTAGATATAGGCACACACATTGACATTATTTCTTTCTTGTTTTCCTTGTCTCTCTTGTACAGTTTCTCTTTTCAGTCACATTCCCTCCTCTGTTTGTTTCTTTTGTTCTTTCTTTGTTTGTTCCTTTATTTTTTTATTTCTGGGGCATATATTGTCTTCCATTTTTCCAACTTTTTTTTCTTCTTGCCTGTCTTGCCCCATTAAATATTTACTAGTATATATCTGATATTTCCTTTCCCCCCTGGCCCTAGATCTCCTGTTGCATCTTGCCACACTTTTAATCTGCCTTTCAGTGAGTCTTTTTAACTTCTATTCATCTTTTACTCTTTTCCAGATCCTTTGTTTCCTTTTGTTTCTCCTCCATTCAGTTATTTAGTTATTACTATTCAGCTTTCCATTTGTAATATTCACCTTTAGATCAGACTCTTTGGGGCCATCATGCAGTTCTTTCTTTGTAGTTGTAAACTATGTGCAGCACACACATACAAGCATCACATTATAGTTTCAGAATGTTTTTCTACGCAAAGCTTGTTATACTTTAATTCATTTAAATATGACAGCAATAGATGTGACTAGGCAGAAAAAAAAGTCTGTGCTAGCATATTCGGGAGATGTAGTGAGGGGATATATTACTTTAATTTAATAAATGATGTATTTCATTCACTTTCAATCTTGTTTTGAAAGTGCCCCATTGTCATTTTGTGTGTACTCCGCCCAATGTAGCACTTCTTGTCGATCTTAAAGGCAGTCAATAAGAACTACTGCAGCATTACACAGAGCTTCTCTGTCTTTTGTTTTCTGCATAGATATCAATTTGTTAAACAACCTGAATCTCTGATGACTTACAAAACAGTTCAGCTAATGGTCCATGCTTTAATGCATCTTATCAACAGCAAACATCTGCCTAAAAATGGCTGTGCTTTCATGACAGTCAAGCTCTAGGGGAAATGTGAAGTTAGATGTCATTTTGCTGATCAGGTTTAAAACAAGGACTGAAAGATAAAAGATTCCTGGCTGTAAGCAGCAACTCCATGTAAATAATTTATAGTCCAAAAATAATGTGCTATTCAACACTCAGAGGAAGGAGTCTTTTTTCTGTGTCTGTTTTATAATTATTCCTTTAGAATTATTCTAATTAATATTCAAAGATTACCAACTTCTTATCTAGAAATGAGTTCCTTATTAATATTACATAAGCTGTCCTCCTTTCCTCTCATGAAGCAGAGCACCACATGCTGTAAACAGTATTGACAGGCAAATACATTATTTGGAGCTGTAGAAAAGTCATTTACCATTCATGAAGTAACTTACTAATAATAGTTGCCTACTTATGAAAACTCAAACGTTAAAGTTTTAACAGGGCACTGAGATCAAAAAGGAACAGTAATAAATGACCTAAAACTGAGTTCTTTTTCCAGAGAAGAGCAACAAGGCTGGTGAAGGGACTGGAGCATAAGTCCTATGGGGAGAGGCTGAGGGAGCTGGGGTTGTTTAGCCTGGAGAAGAGGAGGCTCAGAGGTGACCTCATCACCGTCTATAACTACCTGAAGGGAAGTTCTAGCCAGGTGGGGGTTGGTCTCTTCTCTCAGGCACTCAGCAATAGGACAAGGGGGCACGGGCTTAAGCTCCGCCAGGGGAAATTTAAGTTGGATATCAGGAGAAAATTCTGTACAGAGAGAGTAATCAGGCATTGGAATGGGCTGCCCAGAGAGGTGATGGATTCACCATCCCTGGAGATTTTTAAACGCAGATTGGACGTGGTACTGAGTGCCATGATCTAGTAAATGGACTGGATTTGGACCAAGGGTTGGACTCAATGATCTCGGAGGTCTTTTCCAACCCAATCGATTCTATGATTCTATGATTCTATATAGCTGCATAGAATAAAGTGCTGCATTTGAACTGCATGCGCATATGCAAAACGTTCAAGAGTTGTAGTTGCTTGGGAAATTCAGCACAGTAATAAGACAAGCAAATGTAGAGATCAAAAAAACTAGTTGTAAATAGCTTACCTACTGGCCATAGCTATCAATAAAAAAAAACAAAAAAAGAAAGAAAAGTATCTTTCCATCAGTGTGCCTTTTGGGAAACAGGGGAAAAAATCATAGGTTCACAGAATCATAGAATACGCTGAGTTGGAAGGGACCCATCAGGATCATCAAGTCCAAATCCCGGCTCTGTACAGAACACACCAAGAATTCCACCATGTGCCTGAGAGCATTGTCCAAACGCTCCTTGAACAACACCCTAGCTCAGTGGACAAAAGCTAAGTAAATGTTGCCTTCCGCACCCAACATCAATTTGTCTAAAGTGTGTACAAATCAAACACAATAACAATAACTGTAAAGCAGTGATCTACCGCAGGAAATTTCGTAACTACATGCTGATTATTTTGACAAGTTCAGCTGTTTAATATCATGCCTGACTATGCCTTTATGGCTGATGGTTTTCTTCTGTTCAATATGACAAGTTTCAATAAATTTGAACCCAAATGAATTAAAACTCTGATTCATTTACTTTGATTAAAATCCCATATGCACAAACCAAATGCATGGTTTGGCTTTTGCTAATTAATTTTTAGAAACTTATGACTATCTAAGAATTCATCTAGCTGTTGCATATTCCATAATTCTACTGCACAAGCATGTATATAGATCCAGCAAGATCCAGGAGACTCAGATGCTATTCCTTACAGGAGTGACCAAAGCCATATTATGCCCAATACTATTTTTTTTTTAATAAATAAGGAGAGAGCAAGACTTTGCTGGCTCTTAGCATAAATTTAAATCTGGTTTATATGCAGTAAATGTCACATCATATTGATCAAAGAAACTACTATATTATTAACACTGGAATAATGTTTCCTAAAGGACACAAAAGGATTGCAAACAAATGAGCAACCTTTTTAGGCAGCATCACTAAACCATACCAAGATCCAGTATTTTAAAATCTAAAGTTAGTCAGCACAACACTGAGATGGGAAGGAAAACATACATGACAGTGTTTCATCTACTTAATAAAACAAACCTCAGTCACAATGTAATTCCTCCTAGGAGAATCTCTGCAACGATTCTGCCTTTAAAAAGAATGAGAGTCGAAAATAAATTTATTACAGTACATTTCTAATTTTTTCTTAGATTAAAAGATTTCCACAGCAATAGGCAGACACACAAAATGGAAAAAACACTTTTTCTCTAAATTAGTTCTGATCTTTGCACAGTTTTTCTTACATATGTGACATACATGCTTATCACTGTATAATGTCATCATATCAATTTCTGTATTTCCTCTACATGTTGGAAAATGATGACTGAAAAAAATGTAGCAGTCATAATAAAAAAGAAACTGGTAAACAAAAAAGAACTAGAGGTATGAAAAATTTAGGAGGTAGAAGTTGTGTGAAAAAAATAAAAAGCATTCTTTCTTGAGTGGGAATTATTACTAAGTTTTCAAAACTACATAAATATTTGTGTTAAGACCGTAGACTAAACAAAAAAGAAAAAAATCACAAAAAAAACCAAACAAAAAAATCTAAAAAAAAATCAACCAAAACAAAACAAAATTATAAATCATTCATGTTTCAATTACCAAAAACCACTGTTATCTTCTAAAATATCCGGAAGAATTATTGACATTAATTATAAATATAGGAATCGGTTTCACCCAGAAGCTTAAGTCCCTTTTAATTGTTTCATGAATGAAGGCTTTGTGCTCCAAAACATTCTTGATTTGGTTATACGCAAAAAAATTGCCCTTTTACGGGCACCATATTTTATCTTGGGAGGATGTGTAGAAAACGTAATTTTTTAGGCAGCTTCTGATCTGCTTTTTTTTTGTTTTAAGAATTACTTTGATTAAGGGATTCAATTTGGGGATTTAAACCATCGTCCTTTTGGAGATCTGGAATATACAAAGTCCACTTTGAAATGAGTTACAGAAAATTGCGGGGCTACTGAAAAATTATCTCTCACAGAAAAATACTCTCATGGAAGACAAATTTCTCATGGGGAAATTTTGCAGTAAATCTTTTGGAGATATTTTCTCGTTAAAACATAATAAATATTTGGAATATCTTTGCTAACCAACTGTGTGAGGGCTTATATTGTTTACATATACCTAAAATAACATGGAAGGATATTGCATCATGCATCACCTCTAGCAGTGCATTTTTAAAACAGCAACATTTGACTCAAATGCTAATGTTCCATAGAAAGGTTATAAATTCTGTCATGTGACAGTGCTGTTTTAGGAAACTTCATCAAATGCAAGAGTATAGAGAGGTTATTATGTTTCAGAAATCCTAATAAGTGATTTAAAAACCGAAGAAAAAAATCTTCAAATATTTTCATTTTTGGAAGTGGTAAAGTATTTTCTCCTTGGCTTTCTCATAGTTTAAGATAGCAATATTTTTTCTTATTCTTTCTTTCCTTCCCCTCCTTTCTGAGGGAATGAATATGACTTTTAAATATTTAAAGTATCTTTATTACTTAAAATACTTCTTTTCCTGGGCCATACATTACCCACAACTCTTTCTTTTCAATATCCCTTATTTTGCTATCATATCTTCTCTTAATGCCCCTTGCAGAAGATTGGGTCCTGAATCCTCTCTAATAATGCTTAGCATGATGGTGATAATAATACTGGTAACTTTACAAAATCTACCATACCAATGCAGAAAAGAAGCTATTCAGTAAAAATAAATACAGGTGACTGAGCAAGGCTAAATAAAAAAAAAAAAAAAAAAAAAAGGTCTTCTGGAGTTTAGAAATCAGACCTGCTTTCCACTCAAGCAGAAGGAATACAGCAGAAGTTTTGTTTACCTGGACAGCAGTTTCTGAAATTGTTTCAAAGACCTAACAGGTATGGTCTTGCTCACCAATCATATTCAGGAGTGCAGGCAGGTGCCAGGCTAATTGCTGCAACATGGGATTCATTTGTGCTCTTGTAGAGCCAAGGAGTAACTTGTGTGTTTCTGTCACTTCCTCCTTGAACAGCACAATGAGCTGTGTCATCAGTATGGTGTATGCTTGTTTCTGTGTTACAACTTTGTTTCTCCCCTACATGGTTTCTGTGTCCCATAAGCTCTGTAAAGTCATTTGGATGCATATGACAGCAGCTCATTTATCAAGCTGGTATTGCTCCTGGGATTCAACTATATTTGAACATAACATACTGATTCTGAAAAACAAAAGCATTTTCTTTTTAATTACAATTACAATTGAGAATACAAAATGAAAGTGAAATTTATAATCTTAAGAGGTGAAAGCAAACAAGTTTCTTTCATACGTAACTTTATTTCACTGGCCGATAAATATAGAACTAACTATGTACCTATTTGCACATTGTTCTGATCATGCAAATGCTTCTAAGCAGAGGCCAAAAATTTCTTTGATTCTTATCAGTTTGTACTGGGAAGACCCTTTCTGATTTCAATGAAAGTTTTATTGACTGAAAATTAAGTAAGGCCTTCACATTTCAGCTTTATGGAATTACACTTCTGGATAAAGGCTAGGTGTAGAAGCAGGTCTACGGGTTGTTAATGACATTGATAATGCAATACTTTCTGTGGTTCGCTCCTTTACCATGATAGAGACCTAAATCATTGCTATTTAAAACAGGGGAAAAGAGCTGTGACAAGGTAGTTATGGATGCAAGTACATATGTGTGTGCGTGTGTGTATGTATACTTACATGGATATTTATACACAGGAATATGTATAAAAAATACATAGTACCGTTAAAATCGAAAGAAAAAATCTGATGAACTTAAGTTTGAAATTATAGGATTGTTCTCTAGTTTTAAAGCCAGTCCTAGTTTGTAATCATGCTCTGAGATAATTTGGTTTGAAATTCAGTGCACCCTCAAGAAAGCTATACTGTTTCTCCCCCCTACTGCCCTGTCGGAGGAGATAGCGACACTGCCCCAATACTTCTGTGTAAAATATAGTAAACCCTACCTGTCATACTCTTTCTTTTTCAGTCACTGCAGAGAAACCTGCAAGACAGTTCAAGGACAGTATGTCTTGAGTACTAGATACCAGCTATTGTCTTTTAAGAGCCCTAAGATTCCATCAGGGGAGAGAAAGAAGAAGCACAATCCAGTTCTTGCAACAGTAAAAGCAACAGTAAAAACAATACTTTCAGTGCATATAAAAATAAGAAGCCCTAAAGTCTGTACAATTGCACAAAGTGATTTCTGAAGTTTTGGTAAGGCCATACATTTCAGAATTCCAGTTAAAAGAAGATATTAACAATCAGATACAAAAGAATTAGTACTGTCATTAAATAGAACAGCTTCTAAACAATTTATTTTACAACTGGTCAAAGAATACTGACTTTCCATTTTCCTGGATTTTTTGGTATATGTGAAAATCTCATTGGCTGCATGAATGTACAAGAAACAGAAAGCATGAATTTTTTGCTGTTCCCCAAGAAACTTAGCATACTCTTAAAGAATCATATACATTTTTAAGTTTCCTTGAAAAGCAACAAGATAAAATTTATGTACTCTTTCCAGAAAGACATGGGAAGTTCTTCACTTGAGAAATTACAACCTTTAATCAAATTTATAATCCTATGGTTTCCTTTATTTTAGTGTTTTTATTTTAAAACATACACTGAAATCGCTCACCACAGTCACTTATATTTTTTTTTCAAAATGTGTAAGATATATTAATTGTGCTTTCTTTATGGAGCACACTGCAGGAAAACCAATTTTGAATGTTTGGCTGTATTTCTTGTTCCTCAAACTAGAAAGGCCTAAGAACACAAAAGAAATTATCCATTTATGTCCCAGGGAGTGGAATTTAATTTTATCTGAAACAGACGTTTTGTGGCTATTTGTAAACAGTATGACTAAAGATCTTAAGTGTTCACAGTAGGCAAAGAGAAAATGTATTTGCATTCCCTGAAACAGCTAAGAGATTATCTTTACCCTAAAATAAATTATTAACACATTATAATGCAGAAAATATTTTTCTTAAACAGTAGCATATAATGAAGCCAGTGTAGGGTAGACTATTCTGACTTGAAGTCCAATATAGATCTATGAGGAGTGTAATTATGTAAATATATGTATTTGGTGGAATAAAAGAAGCTAGTGTGTAACACTGTCTCTAAGCCAAAAAGAATGGAAACATGAGGCCAATGGTGAGAAGCTTCTCTTCGCATTCTCCTTAAATTTTTACTGACTATAATATCTTATTTTTCACAAAATCATAACAGGTCATCCATGTTAGATCATGTAATAGCTATATCACATGTGTGCCTGAATTTAGGACACAGACATCTGCTGTACAGTGTCTCACACCTCCAGTTCACTGTGGTATCATAGGTCAAACTTGCTGGAGGGGCAGACTTGAGACATCTCTAAAACTGCCATCTTCTCTTTTACCTCAAATCAATCAAACGCTTGTCTTACAAAGAAATCTATTGCTGTTGAACTATGAAATTGGTATTTTCTCCACTGAAAATAAGAGAAGAAAAAACCTAATGTTTAGAATAAAATTACAGAATGGTCTAGACTGGAAGGTACCTTTAAAGACCATTTGGTCCAACTCTCCTACCATGTGGAGGGAAATCTTGCATTAAGGTTGTTCAAAGCCCTGTCCAACCTGACTTTGAATGCTTCCAGGTGAGACATTCACAACTTCTCTGGGCAACCTGTTCCATTGCCTGGACATCTCCTTGTAAAAAACATCTTCCTCATATCCAATCTAATTCTGACCTCTCTATGTTTAATAGCATTGCATTTTATCCTGTCACTACAGGCCTTGGTAAAAATGCTTCTTTCATCTTTCTTATAGGTTCAGTTTAAGTATTGAAAGGCCATGATATGGTCTGAGGATAAAACAGTTAGGATCCTGAACTTAGATTAAAACTATTAAAACTGTTAAAAATATAAAGCTTCTTCTCAGTAAGTTCTAATATTTTCCTATTTTTTGTTATCAACAGTTGAGGAAAAATAAATAGAACTTCTGCACACAAAAAATGTAAACATCATTTTCAACTTGTGTAAAGGTAACTTATAAACATTTTGTTTAATCTTTTTAATGTCGATTTATTTAAAATATTTTTACATATTCAGTTTAAACTCTTATCAATAGCCATGAAGAGTCCTCTGATACCCAACCATTCTAATGATCTCGTCCTAAGTTGGACACAAAAATATTATGGGAGTCAGCTGAGGTTTCTCTTCCTTTGTTTCAAAATGTAGTCATTTTATCAGAGTAGAAAATCAGGGTGGTCAGACATGATTTACTTGTGATAAGACAACTTCATGATTTTCCCAGGGAATGCAGTAAAATTATAAGCCTGTAGTTCCTTGGGTTGACCTCCAGGCTTTTCTTTTTTTCCAGTCATCAGGTGCCTGCCCAGATTTCCATGGTGTTCCAAAGATGATAGCAAGCATCCTTGCCTTTCTTAACTCTCTTGGTTACTGCCTACAAGGTCCCAAGGATGTGTATGGGTAAATTTGTCGTTTGCAACTGCCCCTGTTTCCACTCCTGGTATACTGTCTTTCTGGACTGGAGCTCTCATGAGCTCTCAGTTCAGCCAAGCCAGTCTCCTGGTCTGTCTCCTTCCTTTCCTTCTGTCTCCTTCCTTTCCTGACTCTCACGAAAAACTTTTCATGCTGGAAAGATACTTTCCTTAAACTTAACAGTTTCCCGAATAAACCAAAATATGTTCAGTTAAAGTCCAAGGTTGGTACTCTGCTACTGTCCTTCCCTACTCTATTCAGGATGCTGAACACCACAGTTTCATGGTGATTGCAGCCAAAGCTACTGCTGACAGACATATCCCTAGGAAGTTCTTGCTACTGAATATCAGTTCTATCTGCGAGTCATCTCTTAGCTGGTCCATTTGGCTCCTGTACCAAGAAGCTGACATGCTTTGGAAGTCTTGCTTGCATTTTGTTGTGTTGCCCTTCCAGCTGATAGAAGGGAGTTTAAACTCTCCTATACGTGCCAGGGTCTGTGATACAGAGACTTTCTCTAGTTATTTAAAGAAGATTTTGTTGGCTTTCTGACTGTGATCAGGTGATCTGGAATGATTTCTGACCACGATGTCATGCTCACTGACCTATCCTTTAATTACAGGTTACCATGCGCTGTCAATCAGCCTGTTGTCTGATGTACTCAAGGGCTACATACCTTCAAGCTGCTTCAACATAAAGGGCAGCCTCTCCTCTGCTTATTCCTTGCTTGCCCTTCTTGAAGAGTCTGTATCAATGCACTGTAGCACTCAAATTATGGAGCTATTCCACCACATCTCAGTTATTGCATCATGATAATACCACAATTCAACATCCCCACATGAAGCTTGTAAAGATAAAATACCCTCTCCAGGAGATTTATGGCAAGGAGATTACAGCTTGTTTCACTTAAGAAAGCTTTTCCTGTACCTTTCTCAAAGATAGTTTGGATGTTTTCTCCCCCTGCATTCCAGAAGAGGCTTTCAGGCTCTCTCTCTGGTATGAGGAGGGATAAACACTCACAGACATGTTAGGGCCCTCCACATTTGGGGAGGGTTAGAAGGGGCCAGCGAAATAAAGCCCTGAGGAGAACATGAGGTGTGTCCTTCTCAGGCCTGGTGTTCAAAGCACCGTTATGATTTTCTTCATTAAGTCTAGTGTTCTCAAGTTTGGAATAAATTTCCTTCCACTGCATGGCATTTCGGGGGGAGCTGTGTGTTATCTTACCTCACAAAGCTTTAGTTCTTCCTGCTCTTTTGCAAGGCCATATATGTTTGTGTATATTTCGGGAGGGCTCATTTTGCCCTGGTTTACTGTTCCTGGAGCATATCTTGTTCTTGTCACCTTGCACCCTTTGCTCTGCACCCCTGTCCATTGCTTCCACACTTAAATGGGCTGTAATTGCCCTCCACCACTGGATGTAGTCAGAAGCTTTCTTCACCAGGTTTGTCAGCCTGTTGGCAAAGGCCTGTAGGTCTTTACCCATCAGTCCTCAAATTTGGACCACTTTTACTGTAGCCTTATTAAAAAACAGAATGAAAACATGGCATATTGTACAGAAAGAATTCCTTTGAAATCATAAAGAAAGTGCTTTCATGTGTAGAAGCAGTAAAATCACATTCACAAAACTAATAGTAATCCAGCTATTGAAGTAAATAAAACTGAAAAACATGGTCAAAGTTGAAAATTAAAAAGCACTAAAAGATATACAGGGCCAACAAACAAGATTTTACCAACTGCAACAGTTTTTGATAAATCTCTAGCCTAAGTAAAGGGGAACTTTTATTTTTGTAATATATTGCATCTTAAAAATGAATTCAGTTTTTATTGATTTTTAAAGTAACACTTGCAAGTATGAAGGTAATAGCTTTTTGATTGATTCAGTCAGAATGAGTTAGGCTTTATGAATAAAGGGGAAATTAATCACTAAGGGTTGATTTAGGGCCTCTTTCATAATATGGATTTCCATTTTTGTGTGTCATTGTTCTTTTGTTAAAAACCTGATGGACTGTTTGCACTGAGGTAAATGATTAAATGTCTGTAACTGGGAGTGACTGAAAAGTGAGGCCATCTTACAAGAATTAAAGCCTTCCTGAAATTAAATGCAACAATCAAACCTAGTTAAGAAAGTCTGTAGGAACCTACAAAGTCAACAAGCAGAAATGGAAACATTTTCCATTCTAGGCAAAGCAGCTCAGAAAAGAGAACTATTTCAGAAATTGACTTTCAGCAAGTCATAGATGAGCACAAAGACACGCCATGAGACTTTTCTGGACAAGTCTTCACTCTTTCCTGTGTTTCAAAGGGGAAAAGTCATGAATACAATGCACCTCACTAGTGTACCATAAGAAAAGTATAGAAAAAGGCAGAGAGAACCCTGTGTAGTTCTTCACAGCCTGAAAGAACATATTCCTTCAGGCAATCACACATGCAAAAAATAAAAATGGTTCATTTTTCCCTTGAACACGGAAGATAAATGCCAAGTTTATAATCACTCATATTTGGCACCACAGATGGCCTATTTAAAAGCAGTTTTGGGTTAAAATAAGAGAATGATTTCCAGATGTTTATAAAAGAAAAGAGATACTTAGAGCTTTTTCTTTTAAAAAAACTTGAATATATTTGCATTTTTCAAGGTAACATTAAAGACACTACTGTTACAAAACAGTAAGACAAATGGTACAAGATTCTTTGCTTCTAAATGCACTGCAATAGATGCATAACCAACAATAAAATTACTATAACCGCTTTCCAAAAAACCCCAAGAAATTTATGAAGACCTTGGTTTGCTTTATTCTACCCCACCAGTATTTTATAAATCTTGTTCCAGTCAGCTAAGCTAGTTAGAAAAAAACCTACGTATGGACTGTATTATGGACGGAAATACAAAAGTTAGAGAGTGCTCGTGGGTGAGTCAGAGGAATCAGTTAAGGGTCCAAAAAAGTTTTCACCAAATACCTGCAGATGATTTTTGGTGAGAACATTTTATATTTAAACTGAAGAACTTCCTTATAACAATACAGCCACACTGTTATAGGACTGTACAATCAATGACAATTGAGGAGGACTGAAAATTGGCTGGCCAGGAACAAAAAGCAGGGATCAGTGGCATAAAGTATAGTTGGAGGTGCTATAACCCAGGGATCAGTACCAAATCTAGTCCTGCTTAACATCTTCATTCATGATTTGGATGATGGGGCAGTGTGTATCCTCAGCAAGGATGCTGATGACACTAAACAGGGAGGACAGGCTGATATGACAGAGGGTTTTGCTACCATTCAGAGGGTCCTCTCAATAGGCTGGAGAAACAGTCTGATGGAAACCTCATGAAGTTCAGCAAAGTAAGGTGCAAAGTACTGCACCTGGGGAAGAATAATTCCAGGCACCAGTACAGGCTGCGGACTGCACAACTGGAAAGCAGTTTGGTAGAAAAGGACCTGAGGGTACTTGTGGACACCAAGTGGAACTTGAGCCAGTGATCCTGTGGCAAAGGCCACCAACAGTCTCCTGGGCTACTTTACAAGTGATGTCATCAGGTCGGAGTAGGTCATCCTTCTCCTCTATTTAACACAGCTGAGGTGACACTTGGAGTACTGGGTTCAGTTCAGTACAAAAGAAAGAGGAAGCTACTGAAGAGAATCCAGCGAAGGGACACTAAGGTAATTAACTGAGTGGACTATCTTGTAAGGAGAGGCTATGAGAGCTGAGGCTGAGGGTATCTCATAAATGTATACAAATATCTGAAGTGAGGGTGTAAAGAATAGGTTGCCAGGCTCTTTTTGATGGTGCCCAGTGGCAGGACTGGAAGCAATGGCACACTCTGAAACATGAGGTCCCCTCTGAACATCCGGAAACACTTTTTTCCTGTGAGGGTGACCACACGCTGGCACAGATTGCCCGAAGTGGTTGTGGAGTCTCCATATTGGAGGTATTCTAAAGCTTTTTCTGGGCAAATCACTCTGGGTGGCCCTGCTTGAGCAGAGGGGTTCGACCATATGAACTCAAAAGGACCTTTTCACTCTCTGTGGAAGGGTCTCTGATTCTGTGATAATTTGTGTTTCTGTGATAATTTGTCTTCAGGTTCCTCCGGTTTTAGTCTGAGTTCCTCTTGAATTGTGCATATTGCTGTGCAGTTGCAATACTGTTTGCAGGATGGCTGTGTTAAGCAAGAGCCCATTTTTAGCTCTCATAGTTTTCTTTTATTGTAACTTTTCTCGAGTCCAATCCAATACTATCTCACTAGTGTCTGTATGCCCCCCTTAAATAAATAGCAGGGTAGAAAAATCAAGGTTTATCTGTTTTCTAGTCAACATTGTCATCGCTTCATTTACTTTTATGTTAATGGAGTAACTGTTCTCCAGATTATAATACCATCCATACCAAAAGCCCCAACAGAAATTCAAAGTGCAGAAAGACATAATTCACAACACAAGGAGACTTATTATGCAAAACAGTACCTCAGAACAACAAAGTATGCAAAGGAAGGAAATAGAACTATTAATATAAATCATTATGGAGTAAACACCATATACACGGCACTTAAAGAACCAAGCTTAAATTGAATATATGTCAAAAGAGAGCAAAACTTAAAAGACAGTAAACAAATGTCACAAACAATTAGGAACCCCTAATTTCCCATCTCCCAGATCATGTTAAGAACACTGTCCTTCTTTGCTTCTTTCTATCCCACACACTGTGTTGTCTTACTGAATACACTTCAATTCCTGATTTTTATGAAAGTTTGAATTAAAGAAAAATGCTGATTTTGTTCTTGACAGTAGACAACTGTCATAAACAGGAAACAGTGTGCCTTTTCATAAACAGTGGTTTCATATTCAAAATTTTAAAGATAAAAAAGTATACAAACTGAATTATAATAACTGACTGGTATTAAATGGAAGTAGCAAATAAAATA
Organism: Pipra filicauda; assembly: GCF_003945595.2. Lineage (NCBI taxonomy): Eukaryota > Metazoa > Chordata > Aves > Passeriformes > Pipridae > Pipra > Pipra filicauda. The sequence goes on along the minus strand of NW_024104365.1, from coordinate 1,898,756 downwards.
TTATTTCTTAAGAAAAAATAGGATAAATGAAGTATGATTACATAGATCCATCTAAGTAATTTTTATTCCAACACAGATAACAGTATGTGCAAAATAATCAGCACTTATTGAAAAAAATATTAAAGAAGAACAAAGTTTTAATTTTTCTTCCTTTATTTTAGATTCAGGGGTTCTCTTGAGAATAGTGTGCAAAACCAGTCATTTTAAGCTATGTTAATTTTACAAATCAGTATCTTGGTAACCCTCAGTGGCAAAGGGATTTCTCAATGAAGTTCTTGCATTTTTTTAAGCAAAAACAGTTCACCAGCAGTTTGAAAAAAAAAAAAACTAAAAAATATTTTTGGCAAAAATAGTCAATATTTATAAATGCAGATAATTTTTATGTAAATCTATGACTAAGGGAAAACTGTCACTAAATCAAAACAAAGAATACTACTAAGTATTTTTTCATGATAGTATTCACAATAATAATTGGATGAACTTCCAACAGTTGATTAAAAAAACTTATTTCAGAATTGTCATTTAAATATTTTTTCTGTAAAAGTAAATTCATAATAAGTAACATTATGCTAGCTTTTGAAAAATTGAATATGGACGGCAGGAGTTCTGGAACACATGCAGATGATCAATATGATCAGGTGATTCTCAGTTTATTATTTAAATGAGTTAGCTTTTATACAGTTTAGTTTTTTCCGGGTACGTGCTTACAACAAGGTGATTGGATAGCTCAGTCTGTGCACAAGTCTCATGCCTTCAGTTCATTGGTTCTGGTGCTCTGTCCACGTGCTCTGACATCATTCGTGCCACCCAAAGTCCCTCTTATCAATCCGCCTTTAGGAGCTTTCCGAGATTCTCCAGGTGTCCCTTTATCTCTAGTTTCCCCACAACTTTCAACTATAAACACAGGATTTTCTCATACCTCACAACTATAAACATATAGTATTCATACAGCTAACAATTATAAACTCACATAATTTCACACAGTCTGCAAGTATAAACTGTTTTTCGCACAGCTTGCAACACGCTCCAAAGTTATGTCAATGAGGCCTAGTGCTCTTTAGAAACATGGATTATTCATAATGTGTCCATTTTCCTGCAAATATCCCACAACTGAAAACCAGATTTACATTAAGCATAATACATTAAAAAATAAAGCAATCAGTGAATGCCATAGGTAATGGATGTAGATACTGTAATTAACCCAGTTTATTATTATTAAACTTTATACTTGAATAGGGGAGAGAAAGACAAACCTTTGATCAAGTCTGATAAGAATGAAAAAGACTAAAGTGATAAATACTTAAATATCTTGTTCAAAGCCTACTTGCACTTTTTCACAACTCAAAACTGCTTAACCAAACAATTAAGTTTTGGAAAGTACCTTGGGAGTCTAATAATTTTTTTTTTTGGAGGTTAATTTTATTTCTATAAAGAAGAAAAAAAGATAATTTTTATTTAGAACCCTTTAGACAGTATCCAGCTAGGAAATAATATATATTGGCTTACCAAGACATGGCACAAAAGCAAGACTAATTTTTTTCTTTTTCTTTTTGAAAAGTCTCACGTCAGCTACAAGAGTTTTACAAAAAAATATGGCTCAAATTTCACCACTTCTACAGTTAAAAATCTTCATGGCCACAAGGATAGCAAAAGAAATTAAATGTTCAAAAATTCTTTTATGAGATATTTCTGATTGCAAATATTTCCTATTAAAAGTTCAGTGTAGGGAGAAAGAGTTCCTTATGGTTCAATTCTACCCTTTTTACCTATGTAATTGTGAAATTTCATGTAGAAATATCAATATAGCAGAAAATGGTTAAAATAAATCTACACAACTATTCAAGAGTCAGCAGATACTCAATTTTAATAAAAAACTTTTTATATATTTTAGGGAGTTGTGTAGAGTTTGGGCAATATTCTGAGCCTTTAGTTCTACTGAGTTTACTAATAGTAAGATTATTGATTCTGTCAAGGTAATAAAGTCTGAAATAAAATCAGTTCATCAACAGCATCTCAGAAACATTCAATAGAATGTGGAAGATACTACTACGGTAATTTTTAAAGTAGTGCTGCTTTGGCTAAGCCCTAGCTATTATTATCTTCTTGGTTTCATTAAAAGCTCATCAAAAGAATGCAATCATCACTTCCTCAGTTTAAAAAAATAAAATAAAAAGGAGCATTTTTTTCATGCTAATACTGGAAAAGCCGATAAAAGATTTTTATTCTATTATTTTGAGGAAGCAGCCTATCATAAACAACTTTAGGGTAGAAAAAACAACATTTTAATATTTATACATGGTTTGGCAATATTTAAATATTTAAGTGAAGCAGAAATAACCGAAAATATAAATTCACACTACCATCTTTTCTTTGTAATAATAAGAAATGCTAAACTTAAACATAAAATCTGAAAAGCAATTAGGAAATGTTGAATGTAATATTGTAGTGCAAACAGATTCATTAATTAACAGTTAATATATTTACCCAAGTTTCACCAATCACATCAAAATATACTATTATATTAATAATAATATTATTCAAGCATTTATAGAATAAGGTATAAAAAAACCTATAAGGATTAGCATATAGAATTGCTAGAAAAAAATAGTTTCATTTTTACATGGTTTGTAATTCTAGAAGAATCTATAAACTTGAGGTAGCTTTAAAAACAAAAACAGTGTAGTTCCAACCTTCCCCGGGTGCACATCTCACCATATTTAATTACTATATTGAAAATAACTGGGAAGACAATGAATGTGTGATAAGAATCTGTTCCTGGACCTACAGCTGTGCAAAAAATAATAAGACTACATTGAGTCCAAATTACTGGGAAATGTAGGTGGCTCAAATCCATCTTTCATCAGTTACCAGGCTCAGGTTTCCTCATATGCCTCTACCTGATGGACATTGACTTTACAGAATTTCTTAATTCTAAATGGAAGCCTGTCCAGCACAAGCTCTTGTTTCACATTTTTATATTTCATCCTATTTCTACTATTGTGGCTTTTAATCGTTTCTATATGATCTGACTTTTCTTCAGATTGCCAAATGTTGTCATTCCCAAATTTGTAAGACACTCCCTTTTAAGCCAAGATCATTTAATACTGGCTGCAGTCTTTGAGGAACTATCCTAGCGATCTTCCTCCAGTCTAATAACTGCTCTTTAAACACAGATGGTGACTTCCTTTTTCTATTTTTTTTTCTTTTTAACTGAATTTCTTAACTACAAACTCTATAATCCCTCTTCTTCCAACTAAGTCTAACTTAATTCATACAACATTTTAGTGACCATCTTACTGATACACAGAAATTTTTCTACGATACTCCTTCAATCAAAGATTCTACAACATGATGTTTGCGTGGTATATTATATTGCTCTGTCACAGGCTCTCTGTAAACACATGTTGTCTCTTAGCACATTTTCTGCTTTCTCCCTCCTCATCTTTTCCTAAATTGTGTCGTGGTGGTGTGTTCCATCTTTTAGGTATACAAAAGCCTGAACTGAGGCTTCTAATCTGTTATTTATCTTGATCATTACATTTCATTTCCATGACCTCATTCCCATTCACTGCTCTTTAGATTCCCTATTCACCACCACCTTTGTTAGTGGAATGTCCGTACTGAAGCTCAGTTCTCTCAAACAGGCTCTTTACTAATCTTTACTAATCTTTTACTGTTTGTTTTACTATTGTCTGTGTGTTTAAGTCAGCTTGCCTTCTAGAAATTCCATGTAATCCCTGCACTTTCTAAAAATCGCCTTCCATCAGGTCTCTTATTTCCAAAAGACATTTACATTTGTATTTATCCATTTTGATTTGGATCCTCACTTTGTTATTTTATTTTTTCCTCTTGTTTCTTGACATTTAAATGAGAGTTTCTACAGTTCAGATACGTTTTTGTATTCAAAATCATTAACTTAGCAGAGTTACTCTCATATTTCTAATGTCATACTGCAAACAGATCACAGCTGTTTAAAGCAATCCTCTCCTACCTATTTGCTGCTTTGAATCACCCAAACCAACTGTAGAAACCCTCCAAAAACATATATGAGGAAAAGAGCACTGAGATGTCTGGCAGATGGGAATCCCTAAGATTGGTATTTCTGCTAAAGTTTTGTGTCGTGAAAATTATCCTGACTTAATTATTTACGTTCAAATTACTCCCAAGAAATTAACTTATCAGAGGGTTTTAATGAAGTTTACATGTCTGGGGAACTGCCAATAGGTTTTAGAAACCTACAGGATTTTTTGTGGTGCTGAAAAGCAGTCAATCTGTTCTTGAAAGACAGTTGCCTTAGGTCCACAGGAACAGACGCAAACAGAATTCAGTGTTTTCCACAATGAATGAGATTCTGTTTCCTTGACCAAATGTATCTAAGAAAGAGATCTCAGTTTAGACTGTAGTCATTCTAGGATGACATTCTAGAGTATGATTTACACCATCTCAAGCCTGAACTGCTCCTAGAGGTGTCTTTCTCTTTCTTATAGAGAAAGTCTCGCCACCAGTTTAAATGATTCAAGATTTAAATCACTCAAGGTCTGAGCCAAGGCTACAACTTTGCTTCCAATATCAAAGTAACGATAGCTATTCATGTTATTTTGTATTTCTCTAGAAATACACACAATATCAATATACTATTTTCCTATCCTGAAGGAACTTGCATATTTCATACCCTGAATAATGGAACTGTCATACAAGCTAGAGAACAATAAAGGCAAGACTCAAAAATAATCACTGTAGTGTTTGAAACTACTTCTTATTTTAAATGCATTGGCAAACAAAAGCGAGAGGGAGAGGAGGGGGAAAAGAGAAAGAAGTTGAGCAGCATCAAAACCAAGGAATTAAATCTTCACCCGAGCCACTCATTCCTGTAACATAGAAGTACAGAGGAAAAGTACAGTCTCAGGGTGTACAGAACACATTCCCTGTTGATCTATAATACCAGAATATCTTACAGAAAATGGCTTTGCAAGTAATCAGATGAGGGTTTACTTACAAATATTAGAAATATTTTATAGCAATGAAATAATTTTCTGTATTTTATGTTGCTGCTCCATGTAAGTGAACTCATTTCTTATATTCAAAAAATTGTCTAAAACATTTTAAAAAGTATCACAAGACAAATCCTCTAAATTTCTCTACTGTGATCAGAATACAGAAAGTAAATACAGCCCAGCTAATCCTGCTCCCAAAACAGTCCTCTTCCACTTTCTCAGAATATTTGCAGTCTTATTTAGACAAAGGACAGCAAAATTAAATGTAATTAAATTTGGTAGCAGCAACAACAACAAAACTGATGTGACATGAATCATCAGCAGTAAAAATTCTAAAGTATTTTCTCAAAATTGTTTAAGGGTTTTTGCTACAAATAACATCTAAGACCACTAACGATGAAAAAGAATGTAATCCAGTTGCTTCACTTGTTATTTACTAATTATTTTTTTGCAGACCTTTATGCCCAAATACATTTCCTCTCAGTTCTTAAAAAAGGCAACTTTTACTTCTCCATTGCCCCTACTTCCAAAATAATCTGAGCCAGAAGGGTGCTCTGAGGTAATTGCCCATTAGTGCCAGAGGGGAAGCTGCATTTCATCCCAATGATGATCCTCTTCCAGCAAGAGCCTGCTTATAGTAGGAAGGATGAGGAGTAATGGGATTTGCTAAGATGAGACCTGGTTGTGACTGGAGTACAGGGGGTGTGGGATAGCTCTGAATAACACTTCTGGGAGACAATGTGGAATTGTCATTGGAGGTAATGCTATCCACTCTTACATTAGGCTAAAGTAAAATATAAGGTGGAAAATTTTATACTGATGCCTTAAAATCTATATTATGTAAGTTTTAGTATAGCTTATTAGGACATTCAGTCTGCTTTGTATAAGATTTCTAAAAATGCTGTTTAATTCTTTGTTAAGAATTTCAACAGATGAGGGATTTAACGAGGTGGAGAGTTCTCTATCTGTCAAAATTTACTGAGAAAGAGAAATAAGACTTAATATAAGTAGTCAAAGCTGCTCAGACTCCTTGAAACAATTCCAAAAGGCATGATACTGGGTCAGAGGAGATGAGGAAGAGGAAAACACGATGAAGATAAGGGGTCTTTCAGACTCAAATTTGGGAGGCATGTCGAGGGTGGTATTAAGGGAGGGATGGTTTTGGAAGTGGGTGTAACAGTATTAGGTAATGCTTTGAATTATTAATTAAGTAACTAAATAAAAGCTAGAGGCTTTTTTAACTCTGCATACACACTTCTGAACAAATTAGATTCTCGTGCATCCGATGTTGGAATAATAAAGGGAATGCTGCCTTCTAAAACTCACAAATTGAGTCTTAGGGGTTTTCTTTTATAACCCAGTTTTAGGCATCAATACTTGGGGCATAAGGAGACAGGCAAACAAAACTTGCTATATTCAAGGGACCTAGACAGTATGGTTAAGGGCCTGACATGCAGACTGGGCAGTTTAGAAATCTTCAAATATTAATTGGCAGGACACAAAAAGACCGTTAAGCCATGAATAAATTGAAAATATTAACAATTCACAGCATATGAAAGAAAACTAGAGCTCAGAAATTCAAAAGCACTGTAAGATATCCCTACAGCACATTCTGTGAATTTCATACACAACACTATTATATAGCATCAGATAATATATCCTAATGGAGAGCAACAATATTAGTAAAAAAAAAAAAAAGAGAAGAATACAAATAAGAAAAATACAAATATTTGAAATCTTCCACTGAAAACTCAAAGAAAGGTTGTGGGTTTTTTCACATGGGCTTCAACTGAAAATTCTGGAACATTCAAGAAAATTCAGGCTACTTCTATTTTGAAATCAATAATCAAAACACACACAAAAAAAGAGAATTATACTGAGATGCAATTCATTATAAGATTGGGCTAAGATATGTAAATTTGTCAAAATTAAAAATCTTCAATTAAGTCTTTTAAAACTGAATATGGAATCAAATATCAAAAGAATGGCTGAGGGGAAAAAGTTTTTAAGAGAAAATATTATACAAACATCAAATAAAAGATGAAATAGAATTTATATATTCACAGCTTCTTATTTGTTCATATTTTTCAATTATTAACATTTTCACTTAATTTTTTGTTTCTGTTAAATCATTTATTTCTAAATGATTTTTTTTCCTTCAGGTTGAAAAACAGCATTAGGAAAGATTAGAAACAGAATTAAATAGGAAACATAAAAAGACAGTGAAAAAATATATGAAGTTAAACCAATCTTTTCAATCAAAACTCTCATTTAAAACCAATACTTTGTTCTCTTTTAGAACTTCCAAATAAATGCTTTCTCAAAATCTCCCAAAACTGTAATTTTTATTATTTACTATGTTTTCATACACCACTATTTCTTGATGAAACTTCTGTTGCACAAATGCTCCTAATCGAAGAGTTGTCCTCCTAGATAGAAAGATACACATCTTTTTACTGAAGTGTATGAAAATAGTCTTCTTAAAACTGTTTTATGAGGTGACCTCTTCACATATAAGCCCCCAAGACATATCAAACTGACTGTTATATTAGATTTAATTTTACTTACACCAAAACCACAAATGTTTGTTTGCAGCACCTCCAGAGTTTAACTACAGTTGTCCAGGAGAAAATGACACCTAAATCTGACCAACCCAGTACTCTAGAACTGCAAAAGGAGGCAAGTCTGCTATTCAATTATTATAGTATGTTCTGGAAAGCATCTAAATAAATATGTCTGCACTTCACCAGCTAAATCCTAAATTTATGCTCTGATTTTAGCAAATTCCTCATAGAAGACTTCCTTAAAAGTGCTGAAAGAAAATCAAATATAACCAGTGATTTCTTGAAGGATCTGCAGAGAATGCCAGTATAATTCATATAAGCAATAAAAAAGCACTCTTAATATTACATGTAGTAACTAAAGAAATCACACTACATTACCTGGCTATGGTGAAGCCTTTCAGTTGTTTAAGTAAGATACGTAATAATTTTTGGATAAGAACAAGTATAATGGTACACGTAGATTTATACAAAAACAACCAAAAAAGCTCTGGAGATAACATTTAAGCTCTTAAGAAGAAAACTGAAGACCAAGCCCTCCACAGTAGCATTCACTGACATACTTTCAGTATCACAGGTGGCTCCAAAAACAGAAGTAGAGGCAAAATTTTAATCTACAATTGAAGAAATAGTGCAAGTAAAAAAAACATCTGATCAGTCAAGAACAGTAGACACTAGAAATTAAGAGAGCTGTTACAGAAGGGACAAATTGCAGCTGAAGTGTAAGGGAACCAGATGGCTGGCACTTCAAACAAGGCTTCAAATAGGTTGTAAAGGAGTTCCTAAACAGAAGAATGGGGAAAAGCTGACAGCTATGATAAAATATGTACTAGATACATAACACTGAACTGTGGCACGTACGTGTAGATGTTTGGAGAAGGACTTGTAGTAAATGAAAACATAGAGAACAATAGTCAAATGGAAAGTGGAGAAAAACAGATGAAATGGATCAAGTTATTAAAACAAATAAAAACCCTTTCTAAAGGGTTTCCATGAAACTATTGAATGCCATGCTCCATGGTTATGATGCTACCTATCTGTTCAAAATCAGTATGGGACTTACTTGGACAGCAGATTGTTACATCTCTGCATATTACAAGGGTGTTAAATCAGGGGATGAAGAAATAAAGAAAGTAATGGTGGATGGTTTTATGAACAGTAGCCTTACTATGGTACAGGTCTGGTACAGAAGCTTGCATATTTTCACTAAAAAGTAATATTGTTATATTTGTTGACCTATTATGCTTCAATTTTGTGTTTGCACAGATCTGTGTGCTTTGACATTAAAGCTCAAATAGAACAAACTTAGCATAGACCTGAGTAAATGGTTCTGTTGCAAGGCAGAGTCAGGGCAAAGCAGCTACGTGAAGATAGAAATTACAGTTCAAGGTAACAGAATTTGAATTTTGCAACCTCTTTCAACGTTATTACTGTGTTTTTATCATAGTCATTCATTATTTGCACTTTAAAATGCCTCCCTATCTCCCATCACAATCACAGCTTAAGTTTTCACAGAGGCTATAATACTCTTCTCTCCTGCTTTCCTGTATGACTAGTCACTAGCTAACAGTAAGACCTTAATTCAGATATTTAAAACTAATTCTTGCTGTTTATAGTCATGACTGACTGGGAAGCAACATCCCTGTATTTGAGCTGTTTTATCATTGTCCCAGGTCTGCATGTCAATGGGAAGCACAGAAGGGCGCATGCCCATTAAAATAAATGCTGAATATGACAGGAAAATATTTTATGGAATGAGGTGAAAGCTATGTGATTCTTTCAAAGAGGAAGAGGAACTGGGAAGGGTCAGGAAACAAAAACAAGAAGCTGACGAGGGTAAACTGGACCTGGTAAAATAGTATTTAAAGGACTAAGGGTAGGACACTTCTCTCTTCACTGAAGATATACATCCATTAACAGGCAGAAAAGAAATGAAAAAAAAATCTAAAATTAGCTTACAGTACTTCTATCAGCAAAAGCCTTTAGTCCCCACAAAATTCCTTTTTGTCATTTGCACAGCCTGGATTATAGGCCAGTGTACCAATAAGTAGATTTATACAGTAATCACATGTCAAGTAACACTAGATGTTGGATAGTGATTACTTTTAACGATTTGGTTCAATTGAAGCAACAAGCAAGTTACAAGACGAGAAGCACCTAATCAAATTTTATCATACATGAAAAACTGTGGTCTATATATTGTGCTTAGGAATTTACAGATAACAGGATTGATTTAGGGTTCTCTTTAGACATTCAGTCTATTGCTTGAGGGGGTTTTTTATCCTACAACTGTTTACATCTACAGCTGTTTACAGTTGTTTACAGCTGTTTACATCAATGCAGTGAGACAGTCTATAGATCAAACTGAATGACTCACTGAGACAAAAAAAAAGCCCAGAGAAAAGAGGAAGTAGAGGTGCTTCACCCAAATCCCATTACCAGAACAGCACTTCCTACGATTATCAACAGCTCCAGAGTAGGAAGGAGAAAGAGGTGTCTCCATTTTCTCTACAAAGTATGACCTACAGAGATGGACCTTTGCGAACAACTTAGGATGGGTCTTTGACAGCAGAATGTCTAGATCTTCTCCAAAACTTTCATCTGTCTGTTTTTTATTTATTGGAAAGAGACAAGGGTTAAGAAGGCAAAACACAGCATTAAGTAACTGGTAACTATGCTGGTTTTAAGCCAACAAATAAGACAATATTACTTTTAAGATGTAAGGTCTCGAAAAGTCATTTAAATAAATGAATGCATTAAACAATTTAAATTAGACTGCACCATCTTTCTAATAAAGTATGTTAAGATTGGTCTGTTTTTTTAAAGACAAAATTTGAAAAATATTTTTCAAAAGTAATAACCTGTCTTGTAAAGAAATATATAAATGTCTATTTGTAGTGGGTTTCTGTGGCTGGGTTTGGTAGCAGAGGGGGCTACAGGGGTGGCTTCTGTTGGAAGTTGCTAGAAGCTTCCCCTATCCTGTGGAGCCAATGCCAGCTGGCTCCAGGATGGACTTCCTGTCGCTAGCCAAGGCAGAGCCAATTAGAAATAATAGTAATGCCTCTGTGATAACATATTTAAGAATAAAAGATTGTTGCACAGAAGACAATTCCAGCCAGGGAGGAGTGGAGTGAGAACATCGGAATAACAATGTAGACACCAAGATCAGTGCAGAAGGAGGGGCAGGAGATGCTCCAGGCACAGGAGCTGAGGCCCCTGCAGCCCGTGGTGCAGACCATGATGGAGCAGCTGTGCCCCTGCAGCCCATGAAGGACCATCGGGGTGCAGAGACCCACCTGCAGCCCATGGAGAAGCCCGTGCTGGAGCAGGTGGATGCATGAAGGAGGCTATGACCCCATTGGAGGCCCAGGATGGAGCAGGGTCCTGCCAGAGACCTGCATCTCATGGAGAGGGAAGCCCATGCTGGAGCAGGGTTTTCCTGTGTAGGACTTGTGGCCCCTGTGGGGGACCCACATCAATACAGCTCATTCATGAAGGACTGCACCCATGGAGTAATGACCCATGGGACAGCAGTTTGGGAAGAACTGCTGCCTGAGGGATTGACTCATGCTGGAGAGGTCCATCAAGGACTGTCTCCCGTGGGAGGGACCCCACGGGAGCAGAGGAAGGACTCCTCTCTCTGAGCAGTGGCAGAAACAACAACTAAGCTTAAACCCCATTCCCCGTCCCCCTGGGACGCTGGGGGGAGAGAAGGGAGAACATGGAAGGAAGGAGGGGTGGAGGGAAGGTGTTTTTAAGACTGTTTTATTTCTCACTCTTTGGCTCTTATCCTGTTAGTAATAAATGTAAGTACTATCCCCACTTTGAGTCTTGTTTTGCCTGTGAAGGTAATCAGTAACTGACCTCTCCCAGCTGTTATCTCTACTCATGAATTCTTAGCTGTTTTTTCTCTCTCTCCTCTGTCCAGTTGTAGAGGGAGAGTGAGAGAGCAGCTTTAGTGGGTACCTGGTATCTGGACAGGGTCAACCCACTACACTATTCAATCATATTGCTGTCAAATTTATGATTTGTTCTACATGTAATGTATTTTGACATTTTTTCTTCTATGAATGCATGTTTTATTATATGCTTATTTTAGAAGAAATATAGAATCAGCATATTTATCAGGCTTTTCTTTCATCGTTGTTGGGTTTTTTTGGCTTTGTTGGTTTTTTTTTTTAAATGTAGTAGTCAGTTAAATACAGAGAAGTGTAATATTTCTTTACTGAAGGGAACCTAAGAAACCTAACCACAAACCTAACGCATAACCATATGCTGCCAGGATGTATTTGTATTTGCCTGTATTTTCTCTTGAAACAAAAACTGAATTAAAAATTGCATAGCACAGCTTTTTTTCTGGCACTTAAGTCCGCAGTGCTGAACAGCTTTGCTGTGACTTCATGCAGATTAAATACCTTTCCTTTGACACTGATTCTTCAACCATTTGCTGACTGATTCTCTCAAGACAAAACTAATGTTTTGTCTTGAGATCAAAATTTGTGACCCTAATCTATATGGTGCAGTTTCAGATTCAGTTTGTAATCCACATAGATTTTACACACACACATTACAGGATTCAGAAGCAGTTCAATGCTCCATATTATGCTCCTGTTTTCCACAATTTCCAACACTTGCAGATGAGTTCTTTAGGCAACAAACAGCCCTTATAGATAACATGATACTTCTGTTTATAAGATTTCAGAGCAACAGATTGCTTTCCAGACTGATATTTCTTGTGCCTGCTGAACACGTTGCTTATTTTACAAACTGACAAGGAGAACAAATTATGATGATGTCTGCAGCAAATGACTTGCTCTGTATTGCTGTCCACAGGTCACTGACTCAGAGGATTTCCCAGGACTGAGACTAAAACGAAATAGCCTGTCTCAAATAGGAACCATTCAACATGCTCAAAAAGGATGTATTACTTTTCAGGCCAGAAAGTCTGTGAACATCAACTGTTTTCCCTTCAGCAGTTAACCATTGAAATACCACTGCATTTCTTTTTTTTATTTCTATTTAGGATTTTGGTACCTGTTTTGTTTTAGATGTCACAGTTTTGCATAATGACTGTTGCACATATTCTGAGAAAGAATTCCCTAAAGAAGCCTGTTTCCCTCATGCTTTCTGTTTTGTAATTGTTGACAACCTTTTTTCATGGTCATAGCATTTAGGAAGACTGTTCCCATGTGTATTACCTGGTGTCCATAGAGATGGGTTCACACAGTATCATTTTAGAATCATAGAACAGTTTGGGTTGGAAGGGACCTTTAAACACCCTCTAGTCAACCCCCCATTCCTCCAGTAGTGTTCTCTGCAGCTGTGGCACTTGGACTGACAAGAGGGAATGCGTTCCCATTGTATTTATCAACAGTTTCAGAATTGTCATTATCTCTGAACAATTTCTGCTCCTGTACGTAATCCACAGCCAGCAAACTGAAGTGGGGACTGTCAGAGGCTGGATTTGTATCTCACTGATCAATGGGTCAAATCAACGATTTTGCAATAAATACCATAGAATACTAATATAATTTTCTAAATCTATTAATGGGATATGTTTTACTGTTATAGACATATCACTTGCATTTTGGTTCACTGTCAACCTGACCTGTAAATGGAAACAACAGAATGGATAATGTTGTTTGCACTGCAAGTAGCTGAGGCTTGTATGTATCTCTACAAAGTCCAATTATTGCCCCACAGGAGGAAAAATGGATGTGGTTCTTCAGTCATAACAAGAAAGACTCTTGCATACTGAATTCCTAAACTCATTTCTAGTAGATTATACAGTAAGTGGCATGGTTGCCATTGCACAATTGATTCCCTAAATGGGAAGGCCAATAGCAAAAGTAATCCACAATACCACTCTTGAAAACAATCCACTATTGAAAGTATCCAGACATAAGTCAATTGCTAAACTGGTGTTCACTCAAAATTAAGTGCATTTTCTACACCACTTTTCTTCTCCTCCTCATAAGACATCACAGAAGTTATGTTGTCCAATTAAAATAGACATTTACAACTTCCGCCTTTAATAAAATTGAAATGAACAATAAATTTAAGCAGTTTTTTTCTTTTAAAAACAATAACAAAATGCATGCATACACCCCCCAAAAATCCCATGATATTTTGAATGAGAGATTCTCCAAAACCAGGTAGCTAGTTAAAAATTTGGCAATGTCAGACATTTTGCAATACGTCTAACATTATGCAATACGTCTAACATTATGCAATATCGCAACCATCTATACAACTAATGGGGTACCACCTCACTGCATAAGGAAGGGATTTTCTATTCTCTGATGAAATTATAAAAGAAAGGAAGTCCAGCCTTCATAAACGGTCTGCTATGCTTCTGTGGACCCCAACAAAGTTAATGAGAGGCTGAGCAAATACTACATCAGAGCCCTGAAACCCTCTTGAACTCTCTAGTCTGTCTCTGTTACGTATCTATATATATATTCCTTCCTTTTCCTAAGTTGGGATTTTGAATTAAGGGCATCAAAAGCTCCTTTTCACTTTCAGAATTGCTACTACTTCCATAGGGTAGGGGGACAAAACTTTCTTAGAGATATATATCAAAAATTACAGGAAGTGTGAGAAAAAGTATTAAAAAAAAATAAAAATCCATTTTTAAGAGAGTCAAGGAACAAAAATAAAAAATCATAAATAGGAAAAAATAATGTCCTTTCTACAGTTTTGCAAATAGTAAAGTAGATCCAATTTTCAAAAGTAAGCATCACAAAATGTGATCATATTGTTTGTTATAGCTATAACTCTTCCAAAATCTTAAAACTCTCCTTCACTTAATATTGTACTGAAAAACGAGAAGGCAGAACAAGGTTCCATTTTTGCTAAAAAACCTGATACAAGCAAGTTTTACCAGCCATAACAGCAAAAAATTTAGGTGCAAAGGAGACTTTTGTAGAGAGTGTCTGCACCATAATTGATATGTAGGTAAGTGTCACTGTTCACCTAAGTAGCTAGAAAAGGCTGTCTTATTTGCTGTGCCACTGTTCTCTGCACTAAGTGGATAAGAATTGACAGTATCATTCATTGATTGCATCAATGAATATGTTTTCTCACCGTGTACCATGCAGGGCTTTATAAGAAATGGAATAAGCAAAAATAGTGAAAATACAAATGTTAGGGATTTTTTGTTTAATTAGCTCATAATTTATAAAGAATTGAACAATAAACTTAATTTCAGAAAGCTCTGTACACTGCATACTCTTTTCCATTTCAGCATGAATCTTATTTTAAAAAAGACACTTCAGAAAAATGATCATTTGTGCTAAATGAATGGGACTTTGATTAGACTTTAATAACTTTGGCAAGCTAGTTAGTGAAAAACAAAACAAACCAGGGAAAAGATTATTGGGATTTTAATTAAATTACTGATCAAAAAGACTATGTGGCTGGGGACTGTTCTTCTCAATATCTCCTAGGCAACAATGGGAGACACATGGACTAAATTTCAGGCCCTCCTAATCGCTTTTCTCTTTTCTGCCTTCCACCTGTAAACCTTAAGACGGTTTGAGTTACACAGAATTTTCCAGGACATACAGTCATCTCAGAATGTTCATGTAACTTCTAGAGTTTTGACTTACAATACAGAAAGACCTTTGTGAGCAACAGAAAGGCTTTATACCTTCATTTTCATCACAGAACTGTGAAGAAAACCTTTTCACTCTCAAGACATACAAAAGCATCAGTGATTCTGCACTCTCTTGTGTATTTTTGATGTTGGAAGCTGAATTATATTTTAAAGGGAGGAGGATGACACTCAGAAAATAAATTCCCACCTTATTTCTAACTGTTTAATATTTTTACAGATATTATGCCAGTATCTTACCTGCAATGGCAATAATCAAGTATTTAACACATAACCAGCATCAGTTAGCAGTCAGAGACAGGTCAGGTCAATACAGTTGTCATGGGTTGAGCCGCCCCCGCAGGAGGGGGCTGGAAGTGGTTGATCCCAGTTGAGTTTCCACTGAGGGACCAATCAGAGCTGTGTTTTGCCCCCGTGAAATTAGGATATTACAACAGCCGGAAGTTGTTGGCAGAGTGTGAGAGAGAGATTCGGAGCCATGAGGTGAGAGGAGAGAGGCCTGTGGGCCCCTTGCAGGGGGGCCAGGCCCTCTTCCCCCCTGGCTGGGCTGCAGGGGAGCTCGGGACAGTATATTAACTGGACTGGGTGCCTGTGGCCAAAGGCTAGGGGGCTTTTTCCCCCCCTCACTGCCCAGGAGAGGCAGTGGTGTGGATTTAAGAGGCCAGCCAGGGGGTTGGAGCTAGCCCCCCGGCAGCCAGGCTCGGTATTGGAGCCGAGCCCCAAATGGACTGAGGGGTGGTCTGGAGCCCAGAGAAGCAGCTGTGATTATGCAGAGCTGTAAGAACTCCAAGCAGAGGAAAGAGACCGAAGCAGTCTCGCTGCTACCCTTTTTCCCTCCCCCTAATGGTGGGGGAGAGGGAGCGACCTTGAGTTGAGGCTGAAAAAACAGAAGACAGGCCGAGAGGCTCAGAGGAGGCTCTACGTGAGGTTTGGGCTAGAGCAGCCGAAAACCAAAGGAGGAATGCGGGGGGAGGAATGCGTCCCTGGGACACATGGAAGCTGAAACTGCAGCAGCTGAAACAGAGAGAAGCCAAACCAAGCAGGCTTTTCTGGGTAAGGACTTTTGGTGAAAACTATTTGGGGTAAAAAGAGTGAGCAAAACCCAGAAACCTTGCAACCTGGAGAGGAAAGAGCTCTCTGGGAGGAACCTTCACGAACCATGGAGAAAGAACTCAGAGCTGACTCCCTGGACCTTCAAGATGAAGACCTAATGACGCAAGTGTTCCCTTGCAGCTCAGGAGGAGACCTCACCAGGAGCTGAGGGCTGGTGGGAGTGCAAAAAGACCCCTTCCCTGATACCCCAGTGAGAGAGAAACTTTAACTATCACCCTGAAAACTTCTCCTGAACTGATGTGGGAGGGTCCAGGGGTGGTAGAAGTTCTGTTAATACTATGTATTTATTTGCTTTTCAGTATTTATTGTGTAAGTAATAAATTGTAATATAATTCCCTTCCCCCATACTGAATTGTGCTTGTCTGAAAACTTCTCTTCCGTGTTGAGGTAAATTGTGGGGGGAGCTTGGAGATTGGATTTTTTAGGGTCAAACCCCCACAACAGTGTGACAAACCAGCTCTCAGTAGATGTGATTAAAGACAGGAACAGCTCACAAAACAAATATAGAACAGACTTCTCTGTCAAGTAGGAATACCATAAAATGACACTGTAATATTCTGCTATCATGCCTTGCCAAAGATGGAATTTATCCAAGGGTTTAATTTCAAAAAGACAGTAACATTGTATTAATTCCAGAGATAAAGAAAGAAAAAGAAAAAGAAAAAGAAAAAGAAAAAGAAAAAGAAAAAGAAAAAGAAAAAGAAAAAGAAAAAGAAAAAGAAAAAGAAAAAGAAAAAGAAAAAGAAAAAGAAAAAGGAAAAGAAAAAGAGTCAACATATCACTGGGAAAAAAAAATAATGCCATCAAGATAAACTGAGATATTCTGTACCTGCAGGATTGCTCTAACTTTGGAAGAAACTAAAAAGTGAAAACGGCAGTAAAAATAAAGTAAGCAAATTAACATTTAGATATGCATTTGTAACATGAAAAATGAAACAAACTTGTAAGGCAATCTTTCCTCTTGCAACAAAAATAATAAATAGGAAGTTTAGGAGTGAACACAGCTATACAATTCTAATACCAGTGAATGTTGAATGACTGCTGCACAAAGTGAGCTGAATTTTTACTTCACAATTACCTCTACAGGATACCTGTTATTCAAAGGTGCAAACTGCAGGTTACACCACATCAACCAAAAACATTTAAGTAGAGAAAGTGAAAAAAAAAGGTCTGAGTCTCCAAAAGCATGTTACTGAAGAATGTATCAAACTAAGTGTCTGAGACTTTCAAATGCTGTACTCCTAATTCTGTACTCTGAATTCTCTCATTCCATTCTGTCATCAACAAAGTAATCAGAATGCCTGATTTGTGACTTTTATACAACTGTTTGAACTATTTTAAGAGGCAGAGGGATTCTAACTATTGGATGATTACCATAACACTAAAGTAAGGAGGCACAAACTTGATATCAGCAGTGAAAGGGAAACACAACTGCAAGTGCCACATCTTGTGTATGAATAATTTAAAAATGTGGTTCTTTGTATGTGCAGATGAGGATTCAGGTAACATCACCATTTCCAATCTGTGCTTGAAAAGCTCTTACAAAAACACATATATGACCAGTAGTAAAGGAAAAATTAGACTGTCACCTACATTTAATGTCTTATGAGGTAGGGGTATTTACTCCTTTAAAGAATGCAAGCATCAATACTATCAGGGACAGTTCACAGCCCTTTGTGGAGAAAGTAAATATTATTTCATGCATATTAGTGTGCAGTCCAGTGGTCTAACAGTATAATATGGGATCCTTTCTAAAGAAGTTCAGACACATCTTTTACTGCACCAGGAAATTGGAAATAATTTATTTTGACAGAAGCATTAAAATTTCCAATATAGTCACTAGTGGTAGGTACCTATGGAGATCTCCAGAAGGAGATTTGGTCTGCCTAATTTAGAGAGTCAGACATAGGAGTATCTTCTGCTATGGCAAGATTTTCTAAAATTAGGAAGTCTTTAACCTGTTAATAGAAGCTCCAAGTAATGTGTATTATTTTCAGAAGCGGTAGCTTTTTTGAGACTGTCATCTGAAAGAAGAAACACACTGAAATGACCAAGATCCAGTTGCCTGTAATCACAGCTCCAAAATATTATACTTACTTCATAACCTTAGTATTTTTACTTGTAGGAACAATAAATTAATCATGTTTTTAAATTATTGAGGAAGAAAGAAAAATAATTACCATTATTATTCCTGCCATATGCAACTGACTTTGCATATCTTGATTGCCTATTAGAGTGATAGTTGCAGATTGCAGTACATAAAAGAATATGCACTGAACCCATTATTTGCCTGCCGTGAAGACAAATGAATGAAGAGGATACCACCATTTAAAACTCTCCAAAACATCAGTCTGTACAAGTAAGGATTTTTACAGAAGAAGGTGACTTTGTCAAGCCATATTCAGCATTGACTGGTTCAGCAGAGTTTATGTCAGTTCCTCTAACTGCACTTTGTCACTGTGAATACGAACCTGTGGAGTCCAGAGCACAGATTATAGCTGTCGGGGTCCAATAGAATCAAAAAGTTCTACTGATTTTTTGGTAAATCCACTATTTACAGAAAAAGGAGGTTACTGTGAGCCTCTCACAAAGGAGAACAGCACAGAAACCACAGCCTGCTGAAAAGAGATACTGTCACTTACACAACCAGTTTGATTTCAGGGGTTTAAAATTTCTAACAGGAGAGAACCTGGAAAACAGAGTATGTTTAAGCATTGTATAGTTACATATTTTAAAGCTGACCATTTGATTGGGATTTTTATGCATTTGCATATCTAACTGGCAAGAACAGAGGAGATACTAAGAGAAATCTGTTCTTTTCTGTATGCAGGGTAGAATGGTCTCGGTCTGTTTTCTGATGTACACATTAAATATGAGCAGGAAGGGATCTCAAAGATGCCTGTTCTTCTTTTGTTATTTGATAATATTTAGTCATTTTTATGATAAATATGTTCTGCCTGATTTTCTGAGAGCTCACTGTAGCCTCCCTTAAATGGGATCTCCCTTTACATCTCAAAATAATCAGTTCCTTCTTGCCTTCTTGCTGGGAATCTTGAAAGTAAGAAGGGAAATTCAATGCAATTGGTGATAAAAGTGATCATCTGCTTTGAAGGCAAAGAGAAAATAAGGTTTCATAAAACAATGAAGCTTTCAAACAGAGTTTTTATACTCTGGATTTACTAAAAAGAATTACTTTTTCTGGTCTGGAAGGACAAAATCTATTTAGGAGATGCTTTTCAATTTATCTTAAATGATGTATTCTAAATGCAAAACTAGCCACCATCTTCAAAGTAGTCCTTCTACAGTTTAATCATATTTTTTTAACAATTGGAAAATCATATAACCATAAAATGAAATATGCGTGTATATACATATATATACATATGTGTTTGTATATGCTAAATATTTCTCTTTAGAAAATGGTACATTTCTAATCTCTGTGTTCAAATTGACTATCTTTTGAAAAGGGATCAGAAATGTGACACAAGGGTGAAATCCTTCAGAACAGACACCTAACTGCAGATGTCTACAGTATAGATGCCAACACGTGGGCAATGTACCCAAACTTCTTACGTATTGTGCAAGACTAAAGAACCTCTTTAGTCCATCTTATCTTGAAGCATACTTTTACCTAGGGCCAAATGAACAGTTCTCTAAGGTCCGTGGAGTAGATCTGTATATAAGGGAAGCTTAAACACCAAAATGCAGGTGTCTGATTAAAGAACTGAACTCCACCCCTTGTTACAAACAACAGTCACAGGTTGTCACTGCTTAAATTGCATTTCAGGGCATTTTACCATTTTTACTGTGAAAATACCAGAAGCAAAGCTTCTGAGTCTTTGTGCATGTTGATATTTACCAAGTGGCAGAGATTGTTCAGTCCTGAAGGCCTCAGTATCATCACAGGCAGTACCAGCAAAAGAAAATCAGGCTATACTATATATAGACAGAGCTCTGACTGTGGTTGGGAAGGAAGGACCACATCTTATTATGACAGGATGAGACAGAAAGAAATGCTATTTTGATGTCCTTAATCTTTAAATGTTTAAAAGCTGATGTGAGAAGTCGAATAAACCTAAATTATCACTCCCATTTACTTTCTCCTAATATTGAGAGCAAATAGCTACATACAAAGCAAAACTAAATAAAAAAAAAATTACTTGTTTATCAAGGTTACAGCAACATGGGATTTGTATAAAAATATATATAGTTGCTTCCATAAATAGCAAGGTATATACCAACCTGCCAATCTATGTCACTGTAAAACTGAATTAAAGTATATAAACTTTTATAAATTCCAGGAATGATTGGTTCTGAAAAGCATGACAAATGTTTTGTTTCTATCAAATTAGCTATTTAAAACTTTGAAGTTCAAAGTATTACTGCTTGAATAGAGTGCTAAAGTATAACTCTGCCTAAATCTGAGGTAACACCAGAATCCATTAAGCTCCCCTTATTTACCTGTCCATCATAACCTTAATATGTGATTCATCCTTTTCATATCACAAAGGACAAAAAGGTGTTCTTTTGTATTTGAATCTGTAATTTGCACTCCTCATCTTCCTTTCCCAAGCAGTAAATGGTACAGAAGAAAGCTTTTTCTGCAGTTTCTTCAGCTCTTTTTTTATTGAGGAAAAGCAGTTATATGTCAGGTCTCTAAGGAATTTGATGCTCTCTTTATCCTTTGACCCTATTTTCATACTCAGAGCTACAAGAAAAGAAGCTGTCCCACAGAAAGATAACATATTTGGAGCCTAGTAAGAATTTCAGTACGTAAATTATATGTCCTTTTCCCCAAGATCCACTCGACTCTTTTGGGAAAAGAGAAAATAAGCTCTCAAAATGAAGTACTTTATAATGGAAATATTTTATTCCACTCTTTCAGATACTCCCTTGAGGAGAAAACAACACAACTCCTAGTCTCTAGAGGAAAACAGCACTATCAAATATACAGTGCAGATTTAATATCAAAGGATGAGGGCATTCCTGATAGATTAAAGACCTTGGGACTTACACAGTAAGATTTGCAAAGTTTGTCTCTGCATACTATTTTGTAGCTATTAATTAAGCCATAGCATCTCTTTGTATGGAAAATTTTAATAAAGAAGAGAGACAAAAGCACGGTAAAGTTGGAGGAATACAAAAGATATTTCTTTCAAGAAGGAAGGAATAATGATGGCCTTTGAGCTTCATTCTTGATGGCACTTCTCCCAGAAAACAACGCTACTGATGGAAAAGAAATTTTTCTGTTGGGTTCTTTTTTTTCCTATTTCACCACTCTTTCTTTTGTTGTCAGAGAAGAGCTATTGTTCACAAATTGAAATATAAGAAGAAGAGGGCTTACCATGCAGCAATCAGTAATATTTAAACTCCAGAAATCATTTGAGAAATTGCATTTAAAAACTACAGAGAAGATGCAGAAAAAAAATTAAAGCAAGCCCTTAGATGGAACTAAATGCACTAGGCAAGGAAAAGACTTGTAACATCTCATGTTTGAGGAATGAGGTAGAGAAAGGGCATGGAGGCCACAAAGGTGCCAAGTGTGCATGCTCTCCCTTTACCAGTGCAGGTGAGAGGATACTGGGTTAGATGGGTCACTGACAAGAAATGCCAGTAGAACATTCTTGTCACTGAGTCTTCAGATCAGAGTGAAAACTTATATTTTTAAACTGAAATACAGAGCTGTTGGCAAACTAACTGCTGCCTTCAAGAGAATCAGGCTTCTGTCCTGTAGTTCTGCCTACCTGTGCATGTAAATACAGCATGTAACCAAAGATACCTGTAATCCTGTAAACTTATTACAACACTTTATTGTGTGGAACCATATTGGAATTGACTGCCTTGTAAGCCTTAAACTAAGTAACTCATAGATATGTATATCAGGTAATGCACACCAACTCCTTTAGCAAGCATGTGATGTTCATTCACACTTCCTAGTTTTTTAATCTGGCATCTAAACAAGAAACCTTGCAGCAATATTAGTTAAGAAAGAACCTAGATTTAGTAAAGAGGGAAGAGGGAAATTATGTTTTATTTTTATTTAAACATATGCACTCAATTAATATACCTAAATCAGTGTCTGTGCTTCTGTACGCTTACTGTGATGCTGAGCTGTGGTACTTGCAGGTACAGATGGCCCAGCTGCCAGTCTCACTTCTTACACTTATCTACCATATGCAAGCTTTTTAACTAAATCATTTTTAATAACTGAAGTGAGACAGCAACTGGTGTTTTGCTGTTGATGTGCATTCAGCAGTAACTTGAATTAACAATTAACCTTTAATGTACACTAAATTAATACTTTCATTACTAGAGTGGTAGTTAGTATTATACTGTATCTATAGGAAAAAGCAGCTTACCTGAATAACATGTTTCAGCTTGTCAATAATTCGACTTATTACAGGATCTGTTCCCTTCAGTTTTACTTCTGGATTTGCAGACTGAGCTTTGATTCCACTGCCAACCACACGACGCGTATAGCTTGTTTAATACAGAAACACACACAAAAATGGTTTAGTAACTTGTTCTACTCTTAGAGAGTCATCTTTTACTTTGTATTATCTCTCATGGCACCAACATTCCACTTTAATGAGATGTATTAATTTTGTGCACATATTTTTCACAAAAAAAGAAATACAGCATAATATAATTACTACATTCCACAAAGTTCTGTTATTTATTATAGCTTTAAGTTTGCTACAGACTTTAACAAGGAAAGTTATCAACATTTTGAACCACAAAACATTGTGCCCTATGCATGGTTTTTTTGTGTCTGTGCAAAAAGACTGTTCTCCACTTTGGTTTTGCTAAATATGAACTACATGATGATTGCCTAAATGTATCACATTTCAGTTTTAAAACAGACTCCAGATTCTACACATACTGCATGTTCAGAACTAAACCTGAAGTTTCCTAGTGTTTTTGTGAGTGCACATGCAGACAGAATACTTATTGCAGGACAACAGTCAAACTGTGCATAAATTATTTAGCATTACAAAAATTATATAAGTACAGTGGCCAAAATGTACTTAATATATAGATATGTAAAAAAGAAGAAATAGAAACCAGATATATGCTGATTCCAGAAAGAACTACTGTAGTAATTAGAACATTGTTTCTAATACATCAAAACTCAAAATATAGAAACTAGACGAACAACCTAGCAGAATTCTGCAGCTTATTAAGATGCAATTCTTCATTCAACTTACCATGTTATATGTAATACTCAAGTTATGTAAGAAAAACTGAATATCTACCTTCTCATCGCAGATATTGTAAAGTATGCAAATCCCCTCCATATGTTACATATTGCCTGCATACCCTTTAAGAGGATAGCTCTATACATCTCTGTCTCAAAAGTATTTTGCCAGCTGTTATGCTGTCAGAAAAAGAAAGGAAATAACCTTAACAGAAGTGGAGTAAAGAAAAGTCTAATTCCTGCCTGCTAGATTCGCATATGAGCATAGATAACACAGCATATTCAAATTTTGCTAATTTTTTTAATGAAAAACATTACATGTTCTCTTAACTCTGCAGAAAATCTTCCATATATGCTAAACACTGAATGTAGTTCAGTAAAACAAGGTTGCCACATAACAATGATATTTTATCTTTGATCTTTTCTTAAATATCACCTTAAATGAGATTCAGGATATTCCTAAGGAAGTGCACACATTGAATATATGAATGCTCACAGTCTTCAAAAAGTGTTATTTTGTTTTATAGGAGACAGCTTTTTGTGCTGTCTTGTAGCAATGAAGCTACTTGCCAGCTTGAAGTGATGGGGGAAAGCTTTGTATAGAGGTGTGTAAAAAAATCCACAGCGTGCCTGCTAGTGGGTGATTGTCTAATGCAGCAATTTGAGAAGGGTCAACAAATCTTCTGGTAGTTCTTAGCTGAAAAAGAAAAGTAAATGTAAAAACCTTCACCAAAAAAATCCTTTGACAGTCATTTGTCTAAGTTAAAATAGATGAATCAATAAGGAATTCATTCCAGCTGGACAATGGTGCACTTACCAGAAAGACAACTGGTTTAACTAACATATTGGTTTAACGCAACACAGAAATTTCTCTTCATACTGTAACACTATAAAAAGTCTTGAAGGTTATGGCTATCCTTTCTATGCAGTGCTCTTGTTTTCTGTTGCACAGCATGCAAAATCTGTGTTCTCACTTTCTTTCACTCAGAATTCTTCAATTAACAGGTTTTTTTTAAAATGCTGCAAACCCAACTATCACACATTCACCTGTGAACTGCCGCTGTTGGGATGGCCACAAACATGACATCACACACTCTTCTTCCAAAAATAAGACCTTTATTTCATACAAACGTTGTTAATTTATAGTCTTTTCCAGCCAGCATCTTTCATCACCATCGGTGCCCCTACTACATAAACGTGTCAAGATTGGCTGTTCTATAGCTTCTGCAAACTCAGGATGATTCAGCAGACAGTCCAGGATCTCCGGCTATCACAGCTAACCCGCAGCTCCATCTTCCCTGTCCACCCTCTCATCTTCAATGTTTACATTCCTTCACAACCTCGCAGTTGCAACCGCTCAAATTCAGGGCCCAAGCTGTCCACAGCTCAGTCGCCTCCCACAGTGAACTGTATAACTTTGAAAAAGAATACCCTTTCTCTTTTTTTTAATTCAATTGACAATACTCGTTTCTCTAACCATGCAGGAAGAAATCGATCATACAGAAGCTGAGACTTCCCTAGGCACCAATTTTATCTGTTTAGCTTACCTGGGAATTATTTGGCAATGATTCATTCAAGACTGACCATCATTTCTTTTTCAGCTATTTCTACATTGAAACCCACA
The DNA here is from genome assembly GCF_003945595.2 of Pipra filicauda. Classification (NCBI taxonomy): domain Eukaryota; kingdom Metazoa; phylum Chordata; class Aves; order Passeriformes; family Pipridae; genus Pipra; species Pipra filicauda. The sequence continues at coordinate 1,873,651 of NW_024104365.1, read as the reverse complement.
GCCTTACACAACTGGTATTTGCCATAGGACTAACACTTCTTTCACATGAGCAAAAGTAGCTAGGAAAGTAGTGCTGTCTGGTGAGTGGACCCGACACTAGGAGTTCCAATCATGTTCCCCAACCTCTTCAGAGTTGACATTCTCTGAATTCCTCTTCAGCTGTGGTTCATAAAGAACTGTTGGATTTACTCACCAGTAAAAAGTGTTAGCAATTACTTTGGTTTTCTTTCTCTCCCACTTCTACTCATTCTCTTATAGTCACTCCTTTTCATATTCTCTCTAAGCAAAAATACATATACATCTGCTCTCCAGATAGAGGAACTCTATCTATTACTTTTTTCTTGTATTGGAAATCCCAACCCATATTAAATTTACTTCCACTGGAAGGTGATCCGGATTTGACGAACTGACATAAAAACTATCATTTAACTTTGAGTTTGTTGTAATTACATGTTCTGACAAGTTATAAGGTAGACTGGAAACCTTTTTTCTTTCTTCAGGTGTATAATAAGCCATTGACAAAAGCTTATGAAGTATTGCTTTATTGATTATTATCATAAAAGTAAGATTATGGAAGTTAACCTCTTTTTGTTTAAGCTATTCTTTTACTGCTTGAAATGGTATCTTTTGCATACAAAAGTTATAAATTACTTATATGTTGTTGTTTCATATTCTACATATCATTGTGTTTAATTAACAAATCTCTATAAATCTAACATCTTCAAACATACTAATGTAAACTAAATGATCTGTCAAAGCTAAACAAGCTATTGGGAATCTGAGCATGGTACACAAAACTTCATCCCTGTAGATTTACATTTACATGCAAAATATGTTTCCGTTAAGTTGGAGAGGGGAAGGAAATGTAAAAATCTCACACTCTTGGTTTGAGAGACTTCATTTATTATAAAGTTTTAATACAGCATTAATCACTTGCTGTTTCTCTAAGTACTAATGTACAAGTAATGGCAAAAACATTATAAGGATCCCCACAGAGGTAGTCTGACTTGAGTAAGTGTTGCTCAGATTTGAATCCTGGGGAAAAAAAAATGACTAATTTCTTGCTAGAGAAGTAATAGACCCACCATCTGTGCTCATTTCTGTACAAGCATGGTAATGTATCACATCGCTTTAATAGGCAGACTTGGTCCCCAAGTACTATTCATTTTCATCAACACTAAAAAAAAAACAAGCACCAATATATTTGTATTCTATAAACATGTTTTAAAGTGATGAACAACAAGGTGTCCATTTCCTGAGCTCATATATGAATATTCATACAAATTACCTATTACTCTCTATTGTTTCTATGAATACAGTTGGTGGGATTTACATTTCATTCTATCACGATCTCTGATAGAAGATCATGCTTTATTGGCTATCACTATTTTCTTGGTATGTGTAATTAATTCTTGTAAGAATGAGCCATTTTGGACATGGTGCTTAAGGCAGATCTGTATCTCTATATTCTTCCAGCACAAAATAATCTGTATTATATTGTGATGACAAGTACTGATACACCATATTTATTGTTATGATTTTCCCTGTCAAGCTCCTTTTAGGCAATTGGACCATGTTTCAAGTAGGAGATGAAAGCAATGAAAGGTGTATTATGATAGCGAACGCTATTCTGCAGAACATCCCTAAGTGTCCTGGCAGTCAAGCCTCTCCCAAAAGACCTGGTGATGTTCTACACTTCAGCAAGTTTAGCTGGTCATCCCATCCTGATGTATCTGTTTCAACTGCTACTATCACCTTCTGTCACTGTTGCCTTCTGGTCTCTAACAGTATTTCCCAGGGCTCAGTACTGGGCTCTGTCCTGTTTAATATCTTTATCAACGGTTTGGAGAAGGGGCTCCAGTGTATCCTCAGTAAGTTTGCAGACGATGCCAAGTTAGGTGGGAGTGTTGATCTGCTAGAGGATAGCAAGGCTCCACATAGACGTCTGGACAGACTGAATCATTGGGCTGAGGACAACCGTGAGGTTCAATAAGGCCAAGTGCTGGGTCCTGAACTTGTTTTGCAATAACCCCAAGCAGCGCTACAGGCTTGGAGGAGACTGGCTTGAGAGTTGTACAGCAGAAAGGGACTTGGGGTGCTGGCTGGATATAAGCCAACAGTGTGCCAAGATGGCCAAGAAGGTCAATGACATTGAGTTGTATCAAGAATAGTGTGGCCAGCAGGACCAGGGCAGTGATTGTCCATCTGTACTCAGAACTGGTGAGGCTGCACCTCAAGTACTGTATTCAGTTTTGGGCCACTCACTTCAAAAAGGACATTGAGGGGCTGGAGTGTGTCCAGAGAAGGGCAGACTTGTGAAGGGTCTAGAAAACATGTACTATAAGGAGCAGCTGAGGGAACTGGGGAGAAGTCTGGAGAAGAGGAGGCTCAGGGGGGACCTCACTGCTATCTACAACTACCTGAAAGGAAGCTGCAGTGATGTGCTTGATGGTTGGACTAGATGGTCTTGAAGGTCTCTTCCAACCTTGATGATGATTCTGTGTGACTCTTGGGCTTTTCAATTTTGCTCAACTGACACTATCAAGAGCTACTCAAGAATCTCTATGTTAAGTTGTTGAGTTCCAGGGTCATGATACTGAGACAACTGTTCTGATTGTAAGGGGCTTAATGACTGGAGTGCATTGCCTTACCTCTGAAACGTTCATGTGAATCAGGTTACACAGCTGTAGGAGTGTCTATGTACACATAGACACTACCTGACAAAGCTCATTTTGTTCATCACTTTATGGCAATAGGGTTCCCATCTCCATTTGCAGTATTTCATCTAAAATGTAATCTTAACTGATAGTATCACAGTAAACTCCATGACAGCAAACAGACAACAACCACTAACTCCTCATCTGGTAAAAATGGAGAAGTCTCTCCACTGACTTAATTTTCTGCATTTGAAACTAGTTTGGTGTAAATGATGCAATGCTCACTTCCATCTGACTGTTTGAAGCAAGCAGTGAAATCCTAGTGAAATAGTTTGAAAGTAGGTGTTTACTTCCCGTGGGTGCTTTGGGAAGGTCCAGACAGTAAGAATATAATGTACAAGAGACCAAATAACTTTTAAAAAGTATATTTATTTACTGTATTTGCTTTTCTGTTTTCATCTCCTTTAACTGATATTGATACAGTAACTAAACCGCAACTTTTGCAATATGTTCCCCCCTTCATTAAATGGATTTCCTTGTTTGTATGTTCTGGTTTATAAAAGTAAGCATTCATGTACTGGCATTGTTAAGGGATTTGCTTTGTTCAGCTTATGCTAATTGAATTCTAAATTACCTCAGAACTTAAGTTGCTGGCACTTACAAGTTTCAAGCAAGCACCTGTATTTATATAGTCTCTCCATGTTAAAGAATGGTAAAATAGCACAGTGTGCCCACTACATTTTGTTTTATTTCAGACATGGGATATGACTTTAATAACTTTTTCTCAGCTTGCTTGCTTTATGATTGCTGGTAATTGCTGGTTTACACCTGCTATTGCCTGCATCTTCATCACTGCTGGGCATTTCAAAATTCTGGGTAACTGTTAATTGAGAAATTAACAATTACTTGAATGCCAGTAAAAAAGTAAACATATGCAGCAACAAATGAGTAAGAGTGTTTAGTGATGCAAAATTTAATTAGTAAAGATGAGCAAATCAAATAATCACTGCAATCATAAAAAATGCCTGAAGTTCGGACAGGAGTGTTGGCTGTTTTTTAGTCTTATGTAGTTTTTTTAAGAGTAGATACTGCAGTTAGGTGCAGAAAGTTTGCTCAAAATATTTTTCACCCAGCTATCAGAGACAGTATTTGTAATAATTCTAGGACAGATCCCATTTGTCCTAGACTTTTTCAATATTTTTAATTGACCAAAAGCCCACTTAAAATAAAATAAAATGTCTTTGAATTTTTCAATGACAATGTATTTTTAGATCTGTAATTTGGTATATATTTGAAAAAATCTGATTGCATATGCACTTGTTAAATTTACAGAAAATATGAAGTGTGAAAAACAACTCAGTAAAATTTGTGTTATTTGTGTGTCGAAAAAAAAAAAGTTCCTGTAATCATTTAGGCTGAAACATGACTAATAAAAGGTATGCATTTAATTTTTTTATCTGTTTTGATAAAGGAAAAAAAGTAACAGATCAGCCTTTGGACCTTTTTACACTTGAAAACTAAGTGTAATATCTTTGGAATATTCTGTTTAAAATAGGTATTTAATTTCAAAGTTGTTTATTTGGGACTACATTCACAGGAGTATGATAAATAAGACTGAAGTATGTAATAAAATACTATAGAGCCTTTCAGACTATCTCTTTCAATGAATTTCCAGGTGTGACCCAGACCTTTTTTTATTTTGTACAATATCTCTCATCATCAATAATTTCCATTATATTCAAATCCTAAAAAGCTCTTTTGAGCTCTTCTCAAACTCATAAACCCCCCAACATTCCATCATGATCTTAATTTGAATATGAAATTTTTTGAGAGGATTTTATATGAAGTGTTTGGAAGTCAGTTCATCATCGTTTTAACGTTAGCTGCGTCTTCCAAAAAGTAATTCTTAATAAGCAATATGAAGTGCTAAGGCAATAGCTTGAAAGCTTCCTTAGGCAGACAGGTTTCCCTCTGGAGACTTCCAAAAGCACAACTTCTTTCCAGGTGCTGTGTATGGAACATGTATTTAGAAGGATTGTTTTACTTTGCATCTGAAATTTAGTACAGGATGTGTGTGGTTTAAGTCAGACTATCCTTTTAGCAAAGAACAAAACTTTTATTAAAAGCTAAATTTTCTGCTTCAGAAGAAATGCTATAACACACATACTGTAAAATCATTCTTTACAGCTTTCTTCTAGCACAATGAATAAATTCTGATCACACTTAAAAATCAAATAGTAGCACCGTTGTGACAATTTTGAAATACAAGTAATTTTAATGGATCTCCATTGACTTGTTAAGGTAATATATTTCAAGCTAAGGTTATAGACATTGTTTTTAAAATACTATTTTTTCCTGCTGATTTTCCTTATTATTTTTCTTGAGGATTCTGTGAATGAATTAGTCCACATTAGCTGAAAGAATTCTGGCACAATTCTGCCTCAAATGTTATGAAACCTTAAATACATCCCCCTGGAACTGCTGTTAATTCCTACAGTAAAAAAAATTTCTATATCATGTTTCCAACATCAGAGAATTTTGTTTTGCTTTACTTCAAAATTTCATCTTTATACTGTTTCAAAAATTCAAGAACTTTTGAAGAATTCTCACTCAAAAGTTACCATGGAAATCAGTCTTCTTGTCAATTAATGGTAATCACTGTAATTCCTATTTATGTGTACATATCTCAGCAGTATGCTGCTAATTGCTGGACAGAGACACTATTCTTATATGTGATGCAAAATGAATGTCACGAAAAAGCATGACAAAACATGCCTATAATGCACCCTAACAAATTAATGTGTTCTAGTAATTGCAAGCTCTGTCAAACAGAAAAGAACTGAAGAGGAGCTTTGAGACATATATTTCATTTAAACTAGGTGCCTTGGGTAAGTCACATGTTTAAAATTGAGAAAATAAATTCTTATTACATTAGAAAATAACTAAACAGCAGACATATGCAAGTGCACTAAATCTAGATAAATGAGAACAACAATATCTCCTTCTTCGTGTAGTATTCTGGAAATCTTCTAACAACTGTAATAATTCTACTGTACCTTCATTTAATGGAGCAAGGAAATGAGAGATATTAATTATCATAAACAAGCACATAAACGTTTATAGTAAATAGTTGACGAAACAAAGGAATTACCTTGGAAAAACAATTCAAACAAATTGGAAGCACAAAGCTGTCAAGCCTAATTTGTCTAAAATTGAGAAATCATATAGGACACTAAAATAGTTCTGCTTGGAAATGGCAAAAGGGTCGTGTAACAGTGGCATTATGTAGGATAACAAACTTTGAAGACAGAAGTACAACATTTTATATTTTGTCCAACATAATGCTTCAGTGCACAAACCAAAGTATCCCCTAGGGACTTGCAATGCACTTGATAGTTTTGGGACTGATACCTGACACAGTTAATACTTATCTCACAGCCCCATATGGACTACACCACTACAAATCAGAGTCAAAGGTGCACTCTCACAATCCATTCTTTGTTATTGAGTGGTTTGGGTTTTTTTCCTGAGGTAATTTATGGAAAATTAGAACAAAATGACACTTAAGTTATGGTGAAGGACTATCAAGCAGATAATTAATCTGAATATGACTATTGACAAAAGAAAACAAGGTCATTCAGCAAATAAAGGTCATATGAAGGAATCGACCCAAGCCACTGTGCAATGCTAAGAGTGAAAAGCTATTTCAGCAAATTCACTGACATGAGCCACTTGACAGAATTTTTTCCTGTTTATTCTAAAGAATGAAATCCCCTGTGCTGTAAAAGCTGCTTTTTACTGTCCTCTGTTGTCCGAGTACACTCCAAGTTAGCAAAAGGTTGGTGGATTATTAATAAATCACTGTAAGTGGCCAATCCATCTCCATGGCTCCGGATTCATTGCATCTTCCTAATTTCTCTGAATGTGAATGAATAATGATGCAAACAAGGAATCAATGACACATATCCAACAGATGATGTTTTTCATCTTAAATGTTTTTTGAAACATATGTGCTTAATAGTAATTGCGTGGCATGGAGGGGGTTGTTTGTTTGTTGGTTGTTGGTTTGGTTTTGTTGGTTTGTTTATTTTTTCTCCCAAATAAAACACTTTAAAATTATCTGTTCTCATTTTCATTATTATCAAATCTAGAGAATATAACATTTTCTTGAGGAGATAGAGGATGTAATTGTCTCTTCAGTCAAACTAGTTTTACAGTTAGGGGTGCATGCTTACTTACACTATATCTGTGTGGAAGGAAAATCCAGCTGTATTACTCTACAATCTGGATCGGGAAAAAGTTTTCTCAGCAACTAGAAGTTTGTTCAGCAGTTAACCCATAACTTTTTTTTCATTTCACAGCTTTATTATTCGCGGTACCTTTGCTGGAAGCATGTGCATTATCTGATTTGCAAACTACCTGCATTGGTGCATTACCTGATTTGCAAACTACCTGCATTGCCTGTTCTCAGAACACAGCGCATAACTCATATGAAGAACAAATACAGAGTTATGTATCAGAAGCTCTATAGTATGCTGCATTTTATTAAATAATAGAAACAAACATTACAGTATAATGCCAGTTATGTGCTACTGCTACTTACTCTTTATGGGAAATTAAGCATTTCCTAGAATCCTGTATTTAAGCAATTACAGTTAAATAAGTTTTCATTCTCTACTGGTCCTTAACTAACCTTATACCAAAGACAAGTACAGTTGCCTTAACCTTTGATGCTTTTCACCCTCCATGAGAGGCATGATGAATAATTTTTGAAGTATTTCAGGAAAAGTCACAAAGAATATGGACTTTAAATCAATTCATATTCAAAGATAGTGGCATATGCATGAAGAGCTCCAATTTCAGAAGCCACTATGCGCAGAGTAATGAACTGAACTTTTGTTCCGAGTAATGAACTTCTGGAGAAGGCTGAAGGATTGTCTGTGAACCCACTAGGCAGTTATTTGAACTGGCCTATTAAGACTTGTGTCTTTCATTTCAAATTCTGTTAGACAAAATCATATTAGTACCACGAAAGCATGTTTTAGATGCACATTTTTAATATCTGACAGAACAGGAATAATGTAAATACTATATACAAAGCAGATCATGGTACAGGGAACATAAGATGGGATAAAAACATATTCAAGGATCTTTCAGAGTTGTCCGCAACATTTCAGCCCAATGGTTCTTGCATTCATGTGTGATGTAGAGCTGTCTTCTAATGTTTCTTTAAAAAGATGAACTCATTCCTTAACCTTTGTGGGTACAATCAATAAATATATGAGCTAAGAAGGTTGACATAGCTAATGTTTAAATGTGTAAAGATAGAGATTGTACTGATTGGAGGCTTAAGAGCTTTAATAAACTTTTGAGTTTCCCTTTCTTCCCAATCACCCCTTCTTGCGTCTTCCTTTTACAAATTTCACTCATCACATTCAGTTACCGCTTTCTTTTAGTGATAAATGAGTGCAGGTAAATACATTTATTTTCTCTTCAGTGGATGAAGGTTCACAGGACAACAGTAGTAAAAATATTTGTACTGAATTATAGGAAGATCATATTTCCAGGTCCTAATAAAAATAATTGCTTCAGTTTTGTTGTCCCATGAATTACTGTAATTGTTCTTTGTTTGGCCCCATTGTGACAAAATTACAATGAAAATGTGGCAGTGACTCAGTTTTGCCTTCTTCCCATTCACCCAAATCTTAATAACATAGATTCTTTAGACAAATTTTTTAGTTTTCCCGGGGGAATGCCCCCCAGAAGAAAGAAAAACACAAAATTATTAGCAACTGTACTTCACTTACATATCTTTAGCTATTTAAAAATAAGACATCTAATGCCTACAGAGTATGGAAAGAGAAAGAAAAGAGAGAGAAGGGCCTCTTGTGGGAAATACAGCACCTAGTGCAGGATGAAATGATGACTTGCCCTTTATATTGGACAACCAGTCTAGACATAATACTGAACTTTTAAATAACTAAACTGAAATTACATTGCATTAGCCTTGGGGTACTCATTGCCAAAGTCATAAGCTCCCTGAAGGAAGCCTATTATTCTATCTGGTTTTCAGTTTTCTATTTGTAAAGTCATCGTAATTTTTACTTGTATCATGGAAGATACTATGAAAAGACGAGAGTTAAATATTACGATGTGTCTAGCTATTTCAGTAATGGGAACTATATGAACTATATACCTGAGCATCAATGAGATGCTTGGCTTGAGTCAAAGAACTTGGGTTTTTTTCTGTAACATGCAGTTCAGTGCCTTCTAGAAAACAGTGCAGCTAATGAAAAGCTTTTATCTTGCCTTTTATTCCTAAAGAAGCTCGAAGTATTTAATTTACTAAAATATGCAGTAGAAACAGACAAATTGAAGGACAAAACTTACATGAAATTTATACAGATTAAAATGGACTGTTCGAAGCAAGGAAAAGAAGGGTTCCACTTTATTTCTTTGGGATCAGAAGGAGAGGAAGTCTATTGTCTGTTGTAAGTTTGGAAGCTCTGTGTGACTGCTTAGTATGCAGTTTGAAGTGAGAATCAATCTAGATAAGGCTATTCTCAGAGATTTGATTTTTAACTTCACTTATGATATCGCCTCAGTTCCAGAAATTTATGTCAAGTAGGCAACAAGGGGTTCAAGGATAATATAAGTCAAACAGCCTATCTTCCCTATGGGAAATGTTGTCAAAGAAAGACAAGAAAACGGAGCGAAAATTTTGCCAAAAAATGTTCTTCAGGGAAACTGCACCTTACAGCAAGTATCGCATGACTGAAAATATTAAATGAACCTTGTATTGCAAAATTATATGTAACTCCTGTGTATAGTTACGTATTTGTGTCTATGTATATATATGTATACATATGGACATGTACATTTCTGTTATGATCTAGATACTGAGCCAAACTCAAGTATCTCTGTTCTTTATCATGAAATGACCAGAATGTTTATGAACAATGGTTGAATTTTAAAAACATTGTAATAGTGAGGATTTTCACTGAGAGAAAAAACCACACTTCAGTATCATGGGATTTGGAAACGTACGGGGGTGTGTCTCTATGTATTCATGATTTAACACTGAACAAGCAACAGGAAAATAGGTCTTCACACTACAAGAGTGTTGCAGTGACATTTTAGTTGTAAGTTTTAGGTCATTGGCTGATGTCAGTAAAACGACAGCCTAATTTCTTATGCAAAATCTCTGGAGAGAGAGCAGTTTAAGAAACCAGCAGTCACAGGAATTAGTATGTTTCTTGAGTGAAACATTTTGGTTTTATCATTTTGTATTTATCAAAATATATAAATTTCAAGCCACCTTAAAAATATTTCTCTTCAGTGGGTTGTTTTATATTAATTCTATCAATTCTTTGAAGTTTATTTCATTGTCAACTGAGATGATTAAACATAATGATTCAGGTGACTGATGTGCCTGAGATTTATTTCATGTTGTAACACAAGAAGGAGCTGGTAACAGGAAATTCTCCTCTCTGTTGACATCAGTAGGTCATTCATTTATAGGGTGATTTGGTCAGAGAGAAAAAAGACTGTGCTTTATTGTTAATATTTGAGGAGGAAATGAAGGAAAAGTTCCCATATCTTTACACAAAAGTACCTATTCTTTGTTTTACAGTTACTAGATAAAATGATGAAATATGCACTATGGAAGAAACTGTGATATCTAATTCCTAGCAAGCCATTCTAATCACTAGTCTAGAAGAATGGTCATTCTTGCAGTGTTTTTTTTAACTCATGAATCTCAAATTAGTCCATACAGTCTGAAGAAATATCAGTGGGACAGACTAAGAACTGTGTTTGCTGATGCCTGCAATGGCCTATATCCCTCTGGACTGTGAGATGAGCAGCAGTTCTGAACTCCCAGTCATTTAGAAATGAACCTACTCCCTGCTCTGGTAGTATGGTTCTAACTGCTGAATTAAAGGAAGCAGGAAGCTATCTCCAGTTTTTGTTGTTTTGGTGTTTTGGGTTTTTTGTTTGTTTGGGTTTTTTGTGGTTTGGTGGTTTTTTTATGCATCCTAATCAGTTTCACATGCTTTGATAACACTTAACAGATTGCATATTGCATATAAAACAATCAAATCATTTAAATTGTAAAGCCCAAAGAGGCTGGTACTTGAGCTAATTCAGCTGTTCCACACTCTTATCCCTGAAATAGGTTTTTAATAGTCAAGGATGAAAGAGAACTTGGCAAACAGTTTAAAGAGGAAGTGTCATATAAAGGCAAGCAATAAATAGATGGAGCAGCATGAATAGCCATGCAAACTTTTGATGAACAGAGGGTTGTGTATTCTTCTTTAAATATGGTGCTACTGACAATTATCTCCCCTCTCTGGGGCTAGAACTATTTTATAAGTGGGTCTTAGTCCTAAAATCTTAAGGCCATTCTTCAGACTGTGGGGTTTCCTCCTTGATTTTATATTTTCTGTAGGAGACTGTAGTTTGTCAATAAAATACCTGTTGAAACAACAGTACTCTGACCATTTAAAAATATTTGTTTAAACAAAAAAAATACTTTTTTTTCCTTGAGGATGCTCCTAATAGCACAAGGTCTGATTTGACTAATTATACAAAAGATGCTTTACTATGAAGGAGATAAACCCTAAAACATGAGTTATTAGGGAAACTTTATCACAAGCACTGTGAAGCACTGGAACAGGTTCTGGAAAAGTTGTGGACTTCCCATTTGTGATTTGATGATGGCACTCCCACATTGCCATGAGTCTTCTGTAAACAGACAAGGCTTGGAAGCAGCTATTTAATCTGAACTGCTGAGCTCTACACACAAGACAATAAGGCAAAATTCTAATTATTGTAAATAATATAGTAACATGATCTATTATTTCAACCTTTTTGGTCACTTCATACTTACATTTGAGCGAGCACTGGAATATATTCTATTTTTCAATAGCAGATATCTTTCCAACCAACGTAGAAGGAACACAGTGAAAGTCAAGTCAAAAAAGAACACTTGGGTCAAGGTATTCAGGACACATCTCAGAAATACTCATTATTCAGCTCATTGATCTTGCTACTTTGTTTTCAGAATAGGACTGAGCCAACAAATAGCATTGAATAAATTTTTTTCAGCTTATAGCATTCACAGGGAGCAGTATTAATACAATCAATATTTTCTGACTTAATGAGGACCCAATCTTATGGTCTTCATTCAAAGGAATTTTCAGTTTAAGGTCCTGATCTTTCAGTGAATCTATTCAAAGAGGTCTCTCTCCAGGCAGATAGTGAAAATATAGACTTCAATTGGAAAAATGATTATTTTTGTAATATCAGTGTTCTGGACATCTTAGAAAAATATTGAAACAAAAGGTGCCACATCCTGTTTTTATATTTATTTGTTGGAGGTTTTTTTAAATATAGCAGCAATATTATAGACCAGTAGACTGGGGGACTTCCTAAACAGTCTCTGATGTTATTAAATGAGTGTGTGGCCCACCAAGACAGGTGCATGCATGTCCTGCCCTGGGACCCCAACTTACTTTTGTCTTATATGAATTTTGGCAAGTGTTACCCAAGTTTATGAAATCGAAACCATTGTACAGATGGTGAGAAACAGTTTCAGACTCCTTTAGACATTCTGCTATAGATCTGCCAGCTCAATTATGTTTCCAAGAGCTTTACTAACCCTTAGCAGAAGCAGATAGGGAGAGAACTATCAGTGACTTTGAACATTCTAGCTCCCTTTGGTGAAGTTTACAAATGAAATAAACATTTTAAAAAAAGAATGTTTTGAAGAAAGAGATTGAAAGGAAGCCAGAATAAAGCACAGAACTGAACTGAAATTTATCTGTTCTCAAGCTGTGACATAAACATTGGACAATTATTCCACTATTTATTTGTAATTTCACTAGTTTGTTAAAAAAAAAGACATTAAAACTACTTGCTAGTGCACCATTGGAATGAAGTCTAATTTTTTTTCCTCTGGAGGAAAGCAGTTTTATAATTTTAAAATTCATCTGAGATGATCCAAGTCTGAGTATCAATAGAAACTTTTTTGTCCTTGGAGAAAAAGAGACATTAATTACATCAATTATTTGTCAAATATTTGTTTAAAAATTGGATCTTCAATAAAAATTAGGTGTGTGGTCAAGATTTCCTTCTCAGGCACGGTTACATTAAATTTACACTTTCCACTTGAAAAATTTCCAATTTTCCACTTTATTTTTGTAAATGTAAAAAGAATCAATTGCCAAGTAATACTACCTCCTTTGAGAAACTACGTCTTTTCCTTTTTTTTTTTTTTTTTTTTTAACCTGGATGTAATGTAATCAAACCCTGGGAAAATAAAAAAATAAAAATTATCAAGATTTTAATTTTTTTCTTGATTGCAATATTTAATATATTTATTATAAATATTTTTATGTAATTTCTAAATATGTTTGAACTAAATCAAGTTCTATAATGAATCACAAGAACATATCATATGTATAATGTTAACTATATATTAGTTTTCTTTGCCAGTTTGCTCCTAGGGATGACATCAACCTAATGAATTTAACATCTTTTTTCTTTTTAGTTTGTGTCTCATTCTGTTTAACTATTAATTGTAGACTATGATCAATAAACAGTACCAGGAGACATATTTCACTAAATCATCAAAATCCTTTAACTCATGAGACTTTCACTACATTTTCTCTCTCCTGCCCAGCTGAGGAGGGGAGTGATAGAGAAGCTTTGGTGGCACCTGGTGTACAGCCAGGAACAGCTCACCACAGATCTATGTAAAATAAAATCAAGAAGGCATGGAAGAGTTTTTAAATGTTCACAGTTTCTAAAGTTAACACTTACATGTTTATCTTGCAAATAGCATGGATCATGCAGTCATAATCTTGGCTGCACACTGGGCTAGGGGTTGATTTTCTAACTAGATAAATTCTTTCTGAAAAGCTTTTAGTTCATTTCACTTGACTACTTCCTTTTCCTTTATTTAGAAGATCAACTACATAGCTCTCCCTCAGCTACATACATGGACATCTTAAGGTGCCTTAGCTCGGCTGCAGACATCTATGATGCAGTTCAAATCCTGACACACAGCTGACTAATGTCATTTGGAAAGCCTCAGATGACTTATATAGACAAACCAGACTTCAGGTCTGACAGAGGACCCTCCTGGGATGGCACACGGATGCAGGGTACATAGAGTACCTCCAACAGTGCAAAGCACTGATGTTTAGGTGCCTCAAGCAAACCTTGCATGAGTGCCACATAGATCTCCATCAACGCAGGTTACAAGCTAATGAAGGGATGACAAAAAAGCATGAGACAGTTTAATAATAGGCTTTGTGTCATAGTTGCTTACAAATCTGAACTGAACTCCTACCCTATAGACATTTCAAGTGCCTGAAGATGAGCTGACATGATTACAACTCAACAATATGCTCCTCAGTTTATTCCATTTATTTAACCTTTTGAACTAGGACCAATGAATTTGCACCAAAAACACAAGCCGTAATATAAATTATCTCTAGGAAACTAAACATTGTATACAACGGTTAAAATGCAGGTTTAAAATATTGGGATGGAAGTCAGTAGATGATTGAGACACTCACATTTAGATACGAAGACTATCTTCCAGCTGCTGCTACAGGTTCCTCAAAGTGCCTTATAGGCCCTGCACTGTTCCTGCTACCCTCCAATATCATGTTGCCAAGAAACACAATCACTCCCTGGAGATCTAGTGACACCCTCAGTGGAGTCAAAAAAACCAACACACCTTAACATCAGCTAAACCACTTTGTAAGGATCACTAATTGTATTGATTAGGGACTTGTTGGAATTGTTTAAACACATGTGTCTAGTGCTGTTTGAGATGCTGTCAGGTGCCACATCTAGTCAACAGCTGTTGCTCCATAATTGTGCAGATCTCCCATAGTATATTTACCTGCTCCATACAGGTGATTCTAGTTACTCTGGGTATTGCAAATAGCACATTACAAGCATTGTACTTATTAAACAAAAATTCAGTATTATAAATCCCTGAACTCCATTGGGAAAACCTGACATGCTTAGCCATAGTTGTAAACTAACACTAATATTAATATACTCAGCAGTTTCTAACATCTGTATTGAATTTGATAGTTTAATTCTATTTATTATTTAAATAATAAGTGCCATGATCTAGTAAATGGACTGGATTTGGACCAAGGGTTGGACTCGATGATCTCGGAGGTCTTTTCCAACCCAATCGATTCCATGATTCTATGATTCTATGAAATAAAAATTGCACTCAAATAACAATTAGACATAAATCAGACATAAATTTAGCTCTTGGATTTGTTGTTTTGTTTTTGTGGTTGGGGTTTGAGTATATTTTGCTTTGTTTTTAAGTATTTGTGTAACCTCCATATGAAGACTTCTCAAATTTTTAGAATTACCCTCTGGGTTTTGAGTACTTCTGTACTCCAGGTTGGATAGATGCCAGCCAGTCCTGATCTGACAGATGTGAGCTCAAGCTACTTTAGTAATCCTAATGAGAGTACAGCACTGCGCTAACATAGGTGCACAGCTTTCAGATTGAAGCTGGCTGGCCTTTAGCCAGCCTCAAGTACAAGTAAAGTGAGGGTATGTTTGTCTGCAAAAGACCAGGAAGATATGCTGTGACTTGCTATAAATCAGATTCCCAGCATTTCATGAAATGATCACATTTGGCACAGCCAGGTGTTGAATTCCAGAATCTCCGAAAACATCTGCGACTAATGTTTGAATAAATATGTCATATATGAAGAGACCTCTGTTGACATAATAAGACTGCCGACTCCACAGAAATGCAAGAAGAAAAAAGTCCCAGTGAGATCTAGGAAACTGGGAAGTTTCTATTTGATATAAGAATTATACATGCAGCTTTTTTTTACCCAGAGATACTATGTTAAGTATGAGATGAGGTACAAAGATAAAAATACTTATTCATTAGAATGTGTGGACCAGATATATGGACTATTTCACAACTGGTTATTTTGGAAGTCACTTATGTTAAAATAATAATGTATTTGGATTAGACACTTTGTATAGATTTGACAAACTACCAGTGTAAATAATGTGAATGTAATTCCATAATTTCATATTTACATGGTTTACAAATGTTCAGAAAATGAAAATATTGCAAGAGATAAAATGACAGACAGTTATGAGAAATTATATTTATACCATCACAACAACCCATTTTGTCAAGCCACATCACGTGAGAAAACAAGATTTTCTCTATAAACATAAATAACAGGACTTGAGAAGATTTTGTCTGTTGCTGTGTAGTTTTTTTATAGAAGATAACAGCTTGACACTCAAAACAATGTTTACTCCTGGCTTAATATTTCTGCAGTGAGAAATCCATGACATTTTACAATAATTTTAGTGACAGACAAAAATATGAATGCAGGAAAAGTCTATAGTTCTATTTAACCTAATCAGAATCAGTTAAGAACTCCATCAATATTAATTCTGATGATTTTGCCATTTACATACAAAGAGGTAGTTTTCCTGTTGTTATGCTGCTATATATGTTTGAATAGTGGGAATAAATGGCACAAGAATTTTTTTTATTATGTAAGAATGACAAAAAAATTTCAAAATCCAAAGTTTTTCTGAACAGTGGTATGAAAGAACACAATAAACAATGAACTGTAGGGGGTTTTTACTGCTTATTATAAAACTTGCAAATTTTATATTATCAATATCCAGTTGAGTAGAACTCATGTTTGGAGCAAAATTATGTAAGTTTATGCCAATCAACTTCATACTTAGTAGGCAAACATGAAATACCAGCAGATTTTGACTATTGTTTAGGTCATTAATCCCAGGAAATGTACCAAATAAAATATGCATCTTTTTCAATGCAGAGTGATACAAAAATTCCTTTGGTTTCTCACAAACTTCTTACAGTATAGCGCAATGTGTGATGCATCATAGAACCATAGAATTGACTGGGTTGGAAAAGACCTCCAAGATCATCAAGTCCAACCCTTAATCCTACACTGCCGTGGTTACTAAACCATGGCACTAAGTACCACATCCAGTCTCCTCTTAAAAACCTCCAGGGACGGTGAATCTACCACCTCCCTGGGCAGCCCATTCCAATGTCTGATTACTCTCTCTCTAAAAAATTTCTTCTTCCATCATACACACAAATTGTCCAATACCCACACATACAGTGAACATGTTCATACCTGGGGAATGCATATATATATATTCATGAACAGACATACACATCTAACAAACTAAAAGTATGGCAATTGATCAAATCCCCAAAGTGGGATTTTTATACACCATTTCTCCGGTTAGACTGCTATAATGTACTGTTAACAGAAAAAAGTGTATAATAAACCGGTCAGACAGTCATTGTAATATAGAGTAAAAATTACTTTTGATCTGCTTTTAAAAAAGAGGCTTTGTCAGCTATTAGACAGGTCTCAAGTGGGAGGTCATTATCTGGAGGTGCCTAGATAGACCTGGGTTAATTCTGCCTAGAAGTGCTAATACTGTATGCTCAGTTGTCTGAGTCCCTCTGTAGGAGGAGGACTGTAGGAGAGACAGGGGCAATTCTGAAGGGAAAATTATCCCATGTCAGTCTGATTCAGGTTTTTTAAGAGCCTCTACCTTTCCACTGATGACAACCCACACACCACCACAATGGAAGACTCGGAGGAGATGGGCAAGAAACATTTACTCAGGGAAGAAGATAAGGAATGGTCATCAGTCACTGGTGAGAAAAAATGGCAAGGACTGGAGGGTAACCTTTGTTGTAGATACACATTGTACCAGTGGGCCTGCAGATTGTAAACAGCCTTCCCTGAGATAATTAGGAGAGAACAATATCTTCCTGAGCTAGCCAGACCAGCATTAGGTTAGGGAAAAACATACAGTGGATCAATCCAACAAAAAGTATAAAAGTTGCACAATTAATGAAAGGAACTTTGAACAGAGAAATGGGCTTGAGTTGGCTTTTACTCACGTGCTCCTTCACAGCAGCTGGGGACACCTGGTGTCATGACATGACAGTGAATATAAACAGACCAGTAATGGGAATCATGTTTGTATTGTGGTTCAGCCGTATATTGCAACCACTATGTTATGCTTTTGTTGTGATTTAAGAATATTGATGTATCACTTTGTTAAACCAAAATCTCATGTAATGCCAAGTATCTTCAAATAAGTAAATGTGATATTAAACATTAAACTGTCCTTGTGTGGAATATCTAAAACACAGCCAGACAGTACTGGACTCTAACACCACTGCACATAGGAGGCAGGAGAACACAGACTCCTTGTTTAGGAGACAGGCAAGTCCTTTAGTTAAGATTTGATGAATAAGGGACAAATGAGATGTTCAGGATTCAGGCTACTGGATTTCAAGTAGCATGGTGCCTATTAGGATTTCAGGGACTACGTGTAGCTGAGTTTAATCAATATAGGACAGTCATTTAGGAAAGAATATGGCATAATCACATTCTAAGCAGCATTTTGCCAAATGGATGTCTCCCTATATACTGGGTATATAGGCATTTTTGGGGAGCTTAGGATGTTTTCTGGGTAATTCTCCTTCAGTAAACAGCAAAAAATAAAAAAAAATTATGTAAGGAAAAAATAAATCTCTATTTCTCATCTGGGCCTTATTCTTACCAATTAATAGACATTTTTTTGATAGTTCTGTGAGCAAATGATGGCCAATGTACACCCTCTAGAATATGTAAATGTATTAATCACATTAAAGAAAATGCAAGTGTTCTGTATGTTATGATAAGACAGAGTATGATAAAAATCCCTTACTATCAGTACAGGAGTTGCACTTCAGCAATCACTTCTGGCTGTCAAAATAACTGATTCTAATAGGAAGATTCAACGGAGAAGAGTAAGTGCAACTATATATTACGCAGGGAAAAAATTCATCACAGTATCATGTAATTTACAGACCAATGAATTGACTGGCCCAGGCTCCTGAATTTTTAATTTTATCTACTGTCAGTACAACCACTGTAGTTCATGCCAACACCATATGTTACCTCACATATATGCCACTCCACTATATGTATTTCAGATAATGAAGATCTAGGAGATCTCTACTCACTTGGCTGAATCACTTTTAAGGTTTAAAAAAACTTGGATCTCTGTATTCATTTTTCTAAAGATTGCATTTGGTCCATGAACAGGCTGTATTAGGTAGCAAAACAGATATATAAATGAAACATTTTTGCTTAAATAAACCCTTGGAAAAAAGGTTCAAAGAGGAAGAAGTAGATGTAAAAACTTCTAGGTAAATTTGTGTTTTCAATTTAAAATATTCTTAAATGCCATTTGAAATGATAATCAAATAACTAAAATACTAATGAGATTAAATATGCAATAATACATTTTTCTTCTATGATATGACAAACTCTAAGATTTATACAAGATCAATATGGTTACTGAACAAGTAGGAATAGATAATTTTATATTTTAAATTTGAATTTTAAAACAAATTTTATAAGCTTTAAGAGTAATGGAAGCAAAGCTGGTATGTATAGGAACCCAAAAGACAAAGACAGACATGAAAATGAGAACAGCTGTAATTTGTACTGGAAAATAGGATTAAAAGACTTGAAAAAACATGACCTCATGGAAGAAAATTTGAAATATCTCTTGTCCAAAAGCTACAAAAAGGACATATACATCTGCAGCATTATTTCCACTCTACAGTTAAAGACAACTAAAAACTGTTGCATTTTTGTTACACTCCCTTAACATATGTTAATGTTCAGCCACAGAAACTGTCTATTTGCTGATATGTATATCTACGTAGGTTTCTGTATATATGCTGCCTTGCACATCTTATAGCGAGTAATTTTCAGACTGAACATCACTGTCATAATGTGTTTCAGTCAAACATTCAAAGCACCTTAAATAATTCGATGCACACTGGGTCTTTGTTCTCCTATATACAGCATAAAGCAAAAATAAAGAAGGATTGGACTTCACTTACAGATGTTATAAACTGTAACATAAATGGGCATAGTACTATTTTATTCCCAAACTAGAAATAGGATTTCTTTACAGTGCTGAGCTATGGATTAACAGAATTAATTAACAGAGCAAGTGGCAGTTACCATCTTTTTTAAAAATAGAACTGCCTATCATTATAATGTTAGGTGTGGATCTCATCCAGAAAGTGTTTGATAGGCGTGTTGAGAACATGCCTTCAGATAGGGCCTGTAGGGGGTTTAGTGAGAAAAAAACCTAATTTAATGACCAGTGTTTGGATTTGACATGAGATAATCACGCAGCTGCTCAGCTTGAAATTTCCTAAGATAATTCTGCCTATGCACAGAAACAGAAATTTTGCTTCCCTGTTAAATTTTCTGATGACTGTTGGTGTTGTGGTAGGTATTTTGATGATCACAGTTTCTAACATGCATACATAAATTCTATGGACCAGAGCCAAATTTATTAACTGACTTGTGATGCAGAAAATCTCTGGCAGAGGCAGGGAGTGGCTTGATTCCTGGAAGCAAAGGCAGCTCATGATTATAGACCTGATCTGGAATTAAGGGAATGGCTACTTTAATTCCCTGCTCTGTCACAAACTTTCTGTGACCTTCACCAAGGTCTGCTGGATACAACTATTTATATGTGTAGCTATTTCCAGCTTTTTTCTAAATGAATCAATGGGAACATCTGAAGCAATGCCGTTACATACACACAGCTCTGTGAAGCATGGCTCTTCCAATAGATCCTTATCAGTCAGATTCCAGGACCAAAAATATCTAAAATTATTAAGTGTTAGCAGCTATGAGATCTTCCTCAACTTAAAAAAAAAAAAGCCATTTCACAGAATCACAGAATCTGCTGAGTTGGAAGGGACTCACCAAAAGCATCAAGGCCAACTCCCTAGCACCACACAGGACCATCCACAAGAGTCACAGAGAATTGTCCAAACACTTCTTGAACTCTGTCAGGCTTGGTGCTGTGACCACTTCCCCGGGGAGCCTGTTCCAGTGCCCAACCACCCTCTGAGTGAAGAACCTTTTTCTAATATCCAACCTAAACATCCCCCGACACAACTTCACACCACTCCCTTGGGTCCTGTCACTGGTCACCACAGAGAAGAGATCAGTGCCTGCTCCTCCTCTTCCCCTCACAAGGAAGTTGTAACTGCAATGAGGTCTCCCCTCAGTCTCCTCCAGGCTGAACAGATCAAGTGACCTCAGCCACTTCTCATATGGCTTCCCCTCAAGGTCCTTCATCATCTTCATTGCCCTCCTTTGGACTCTCTCTAATAGCTTAATATCTTTCTTATAATCACTAGCTTCTTTTCTGCTTCTTTTTTGCTCGATATGAGCCAAATATTTATTTGAAGACACTTCCATCACTTTGATTCAGGCACAATTCAGGTGGTATTTCTGGTTAAATGTTACTCCTTACAGAGCTGTTAATTCAGTATTGTATGTTTAGCAAATGGGATCTTGGAAGGTCGCTTCAGTGAGTCATGTGCACCAGAACTTTAAGTTGCTCATTCCACAGTAGATAGACATGGTTCCCTTGGTCTTTGGCATTATTGACTAGGATTGAGCCGTGAAGTTGAAGTTTGCTGTTCAAACATCTTTAATAAAAACAATTCAGTAGGATGACTAGAATTTTGCTTTGTCACTTCTTCAGTTTAAAGTATTAAAAACATTACATCCAATTCCAAAGAATGGGAAATTAAATATTTCATAAAATGCTGAACAAGTTAAATGTGATATTACACACTTCCAGAAGTCAGACACTACTGCATCAGTGTCCTAACCAATGGTCTCAAAATCAAAAGTACAATTACTGTTGCATTTTTATTCCTGTTGTAGCACTTGCTTTTGTTTCAGGCTCTGGAAGATTTGGATGACAAAGAAACTTCATAAATAAACCTGTCATCCTTTTAAGCTGTGTTTTCAGAAAAAAAAAATCTTGATAGTGAAATTGGAAGACTTAAAGAAGGCCATTCATGTTACCCAGGAGAATACAAATCAATAAAAGTTCATGGCTCAGAGGTTCTCATTGATTGGAACATACTGGTAGCACAGTAATTTCAAAAACCAATGCAGGGTTTGTCAACCACACCACATTTTGTGATTGTAGACAATAAAACTCTATGACCTAGAAACAGCTCTCTACAGTACAGGTCTCTCAATGTCTTAATGTGCTTGACTCTGACATGGATCAGCTAAATACTGACCACTTGGAATGTATTTCAGAAAATTTTAATACTCACATAACATAAAATGTTTAATATAAAGAAATCAATAAAATATTGTAGGCTGAAGAGCACAGACATTATAAAAGCAAAAAAAGAAAAATAATATTTCAAGGGAAATTGTATCTCATGAAAAGGCACTTAAATGCCATGTAATGCCCCTTAAAGATGTACCAAACTAAACTCTTCTATTCATTCATTAGATGTTGAAAACATTATTGGCTGTCACAGTCAATTCATCCATGCTGCTATGCCAGTAATTAACTTCAAGTCAGCAAGGGAGAAAAAAAAAATCCACTCCTATTGCTCAGAGACATATTTCAGTTAAGTTCTCAAACAAAAATAGCTTTCTCTATCAGTTGTTGCTGTGAAAAAAATGCAGATTATGTCTGAGCTGTACTGGAGCTTATTCTAACTCTTGGGACACACTGCTAATGCCACGTTCACAGTTCCAAACCACAGAACCAAACCATGGAAAATATTTCTACATAGTACATTAACTCGTCCAGAGCCAAGTAAATATATATATAAATACAAATCATTATATATATATATATAGATAGATAATTATGATAATATATAATGATCTCCATTTTCAGTCATGATAAAACCTACTGATTGGTTAAAAAAATTAAAGATAAAAGATACAAAAGATACAAAAAGAAAGAATACAGTATCTTAAGTATCATCCAACTTTATTTCAAATTCATACTAAATTATAAAAATCATTAATTTTCAAGCATATGCTTGGTCTTGCATTTTAGCATTAAGTAATGGGTTCAGTGCAAGGCCCGAGCTCTACAGTAAGGTGAAATACCAAGACTGGTCTAGAAAATCCAAGAATGTGATTTATCTCATTTTCTCTTTCATGTACTCTTTCATGACTGAAGATAATATAAAGCCTGTTACAGCAAGGAGCCTCTTTCATTGGTTATAACTTGTTTTAATAATGCAAAGCAGCATATAGAATAGAGAACAGAATAAAACTGATTGTAAATTACAAACACCATTAGAAAGGATGCAATAAAACTGAATGTTTCACTTGGACACAAAAAAGTCACCCTAAGTTATTCAGTCACAGGTTTGCAAATCACCCATCCGCCTTTTTCTTCTCACATTTATGCCAGACAGGCCCTTTTATACCCAGGGAGTTTGCACATGACACTCATAACAAGGAAGACATGCACAGGATATTTGTATAGAGCAGTTAAACAGGTAAAGAAGCAACAGGTCATCTGTTTATAAAGTCTGTGTGGTAGTCAGGCACTCAAGCCTCATTTCCTGAGTCAAAATAGCTGGACGACTGAAGAGCAACAACCCCATGATTATATATTTCTTCTATTATAAGTGTTTTAGCTTCAAACCAGGTTCCATGATCCATCAGGAGTTGTTACTCTGTTTGGTCTTAATCCTTTCTTATTTTCACTGTAAAATGTGCATATTCCTTCCCATTACTTCATCACTCGTTCCATGCTCATAATCTACAACCATAGGAACTGGTCTGTTCTGAAGCTTGTGAAGAACAGTCGCTCAACTCAGTCTAGAGAGAAGATTTTGTAAGACCTTTTTTTTCAGTGTCTGGAAACAGACTTGACAGGGACCCTTTTTTTTTTTTATTATTTTTTTAAATATGTCTTCCTGACTACTCCAGATAGTTCACACTCCACCTTTGTCTCTAAAGTCACATAGCAGGAGGAAGAAATTGCTAGTGTCCAGGCAGAGATTTACTGCTGAGTGAATCTATTTCATTTCTCACCTGCTGCCTCTGCATCCATGTTAGAAACACTGGCTGCCACAAAAGGCAGATACTCCCATACCTTTCTAGTTTCATTTGATCATTTTCTTCTTTATTACTTTCAGATAAATATTTCAGGAGAGAAAAACTCACATTTTATGTTTATATATTTTTGCTTTCGGTCTTTTTTTTTCATTACGTTTGTAATAAATAAATTATGTTTGTATGTTATCTAAAGGTCCATTAAATCCTATCCTTAGTGGTGTGCCAGAAAATTATTTGGCTTCAGGCCATGTGAACAAATATTCTGCCAGCCTCTTCCAGCTAGCTAAGCTGACTACTTGCTATAGAATTTTTCTCTCAAACACCTGACATCCTTTCTCTGGCATGCATGGGGTCCTGTCCTTTTTGCTTATACAGAATCCAAACAGCTTTCCCATCTGTCATCTTCTCATAATTTTTCTCCTCCTCCTTCTTGTAGCCCACTCCTTAGCACCTTACACACTCCAGAAGTGGAAGGCTGTATGACACAACCAAATCTGTAAGTATTAGTCATACTTCTTTCTTGGTCATACTTCAGAGCACTCAAGGACCAGCAGAATTTGAGAAGTTCATACATGTGCATTATTGTGGAGTGTCCCTGTGGCTGGTCTGAGTGGTGTGGTTTTAGGCAGACATATGAGTGAAACTTAAATGGGGCGGAAATTAATACAGAATGGACAGACAGTGTCTTTCATCAAAAAGTAAAGGCAAATGCAAGAGGAAATTTTTCTGTTAGGGTCCAGAAGACAGCTTATACAATAACACACCAGATTTCTTTAAGGCAGGACTGAGAATAAGAAAAAAAAGAGGGTAGTCATGAGGTGCTTAACTCAGACCCAGACATTAGAGATATTTTAGGCTGAAATACAGCACAACTGTTTATTTATGTTACAGGTCTGCTATGGGCTGATGAGCTGGTAGCATTATGGAGATACATTTCTGCATTTTTTTATGCCTCATCAACTCTTCCTGACAGCCTGTGAATGCTCTCTCTTCAACAAAATTGTCTCATTGTCCACTTCAGCCTCATATTATCATTTATTAGCTATCAATTACAAATTAGCAATTATTTATTATAAACTACCAATTGTTTCTTATCAATTACTTATTATCTATTATCTATGATTATCAACATAAGCATTGTTAAAATCCCAAAATAGGTACAGACTGGCACTACAGATTTTTGCAGTATCCTGGACACTGCAGATAGGCTGACTCCATGGTTTGAGTAGTAAAACTTTGACATAAGGTTCAGAGACAAGGTCTTTCGAGGTGTTACCAATGCTGAGACCAAGCTTGTATAAAACCTGCATATATTGGATGACCTTAATGCTAAGACAGCACTTTTTAAAGAAGGGCTGTCTGTAAGGATGACAAACCCAAGCAGAAGTGAACACCACTAGAGCCACTTAGACATATCCGTAGAGTTCTCCCAGGTAGCAGTGTCCCTAAAAGCAAACACTTGCTGAAAAAACTTGTCTTTATTATATTTCAGGATACTCCGTCAATGTAGAAAGGTCTGACTACAGTCTCCCTCTTGTAATGCATGATACACTTAAATAACAACTGAAGTAAAACAGAGATTAGGTTATAAAAAGTAATTTCAGATGAAAAACCAATTCTACCACCCTGCAAATCACTATTTTTTGTTTTAAGACCAAAAGAACAGCACATCCTACAAGCAAGGAAAACTCAATTTCCAGACTTAATAGGCTAAAAAAGTAAATAGAGATTCCTTAAGTTTCAAAATTAATCATGAGTGGTTGAGATTTCTTTGCCCCAAATAATTATGACTCCAAATTACAGCAAGGTTTCATTTGCATATTATCCCAACCTTAAGGTATATTAAAGTATATCCCAACCAGTTAAGGTATATTGCAAAGAGATATGTCTAAGAATATACACCCAAGAGGACCATTATAAAAATATGTTTTTCTATCACCTGTCAGTTCAAAACATTTCTACATATGGTCATGGCTTAATACCCCCATTGCTCTTCTCATGCTCATGTTCTCCTTTCCAGTCCTCTCTGCAATTAGTAGTATGTTGGAGTGAGCAGGGTGTAAATCACCCCCAAACTGGTGTTTTTATGATCCCTCCTGCTGTTGTTCCTCCTCTTACAGATGCTTCTCCTTCTGTTATTTTCCTATTTTACAGAATAGGGGTAATAATCTGAATTTTGCAGACTCATCAGTTGACAAACATTTTTGAAAAAGAGTGCCAGCCTTTAAGAATTCCAGTTTTCATAATGCTTGTTTGGTAATTTCCATAATAATTTCCAATCTGGTAGTCAGTTTAGTACTGAATACTGTATGGGGGCTAATTTGGCATTGGGTTTGCCACTCTAAAGTCACATGAGCTGCCAACAAGAGTGTGGCAACATTATCTGCAGTTGAATTTCAAACAGGAAACATGGCAAAATGAACTTTTATGAATGGTACAGAAATTTAAATATTTTATTTAAAATATTGAGGGGGGTTATTGACCGATTACTATTGTGTCATCTAGTATAATTCAAAAAGCTTATGTTATCCTCTCCACTATGCAAAAGCCATAGCAATTGAATAATCCTCTAGCCCCACAGTCAATTTGGAAGACTCATTCAGGAAAGACAAGTTGTCCCAGAATGCCATCTTTTCCTCAAAAAAGCAACAGCTTCAACAGAACAGTCATCAAGTATTCTTGGCTATTATTTCAACTAATAGAGCTATTTAAGGAGTAGGTAATTAGGCACATCATAGATTCATCTGCTTTTCATTTCCAGTGCTTGGGAGATTAACAAAATTAATCCAACTGGCAATAAAGTCTTTAAGAGCTGAAGCAACTATTTGGAAAATTGCCAAAAACTAAAGGTAGTATCTATATCTTAAAATGCCTGATTTGCAAATCAACTCCAGTATATCTTCACCCTAATGACACTTACTACATGCTTTCCCTTTAGATACTCAAAAGAAACCATGCTCTATTGGTTATGCAGGTATTTGAATTTTGTCTCATCTTTTATTCTGCATTTAGTGATCCAGCAAAAATCTGAAGGGCCACCACTTTTATAGTCAAGAGAATAATGAATTGTACCAGGCCAATAATGTACCTTGAAAGAATTTTTCTGGATTTACCTAAATTGAAATAAATTATCTTAGAAGGACAAACCACAAAATTATGTTTAAAAGGAAAAGTAATGAAAGAAAATGGAACAGGATAGGCCTATCGTAATATTTAGCATATTTCCCACCTAAAAAGAGAACTTAAGAACATTCCTTTTTTTATTTTTTTTCTACCATTTTGACTCTAGTTAACAGTAACTTACTTGATGAAATTCCTTCATTTTGTTATAAATTATAACAAGATATTTCTCTCAGTGGGAATATATTTCATTTCTTACTCTCATTGTCTTTACATTTCTTTCAATACATTGAAGAAAATCTCTTTTATCTTTCAATACAAAAGTTTGTTATCACATCCAATTAGTCAAAACTAAATTCAATTCTCTGTACACTGGTCATATCTTTTTGATGTCTGGGTATTGAAAAAAGGAACACAATATCATTACATTAAATAAAGAAGGGCACAGAGTCCCTGCTTTATGTTCATATTCTCTTCATATGCATTTTAGAAAATCACAATAGATTTTTCCTTCTGCCAGGTCAAATTTCAAGCTAATACATAACCAGTTAGGCAGAAAAAGTAACAGAAAAGAGAATATTTATATCCTGCAAGGTCAAATCATATTTGGAACTGTTCCTTAGCAAGGATTTGGAGTTTGTAATCTTCTCTTTAGCAGACTTATGATTCCCCCAGTTCTATTCATTTGAAATGCCTGCAGAGACCTTTTTCAGTCTTTACAGAACAATTGAAACATTCCATCTTTCATCAGAAATCTTTGATGGTGCATTGACTACAATGAGGTGCAGAATTGTAAAGGCTTCTTCTGTCCTTTGACCTATTCATTAAATGAGATATCACATGAGCAGCCTTTGGAACTCCTGAATTTCTGACCACTTGGGAAAGAAATATGGTCATAGAGCACAAGAGTTGCTTCCTGCCTAGATGATCCATTTTTAACCCATTCCCTCAGGTTTTCTTTACATTCCTATTGTCGCTACATGATCTCCTGAACTTGTTTTTTCTCTATTATATTCTTAAACCCACATTCAGCTACTGACCTTTGCTTTGCAAACCTTTTGCATTTTTCTGCTTATAAAAAAACATACATTTATTCAAGAATTTTCAGCTATTGTTATATCATTGCGATTTTTATATGAATAAAAAAACCTTCTGCCTAAAATATCATCCTGATTCTCTTTGCAAAAAACCAGTCAAAATTGAATAAACACAGAATTACATCTTTCTGATTATTATCTTTTCTCATCACAAATTCTACCTAGAGTTTAAAAAAGGTGTCCATCATATAGCATATAATTTTTAAAACATACATTTCTAGAATAGTCATTATCTTTTTGGGGTTTTTGCACATGCTAGACCACAACTATAAGTCCCGTAAAATACCATACCTAAAAAATAAATGTAAGATTTATATTCTACAGACATACCGTCAATTACAGTAGTGTTTATCATACTCTGAGCTGCAAATAATATCACCATGTGCGAACAGCCAGTTGATATCAAGATGCTATAGATAATGAAATGAAAGTAAGACCATTATATACTTTGTTCCATTTTACTCCATTTAATTTGTAAATATTAATGTGAAATTCAGTTTTACAACTCTAAAAGTCAAATAAAATTTAAGTTATTTCTTTCCATAAATAATAAAACTTTTTTTTTTTGCTATTAGTAAAGACATCTTTAGTACTTGTAATTGAATTTTCAAAAAATGGTGCATTCCTCAACAAGGTTACAACTTTCATAGAAGTCCGGTATTTTAAAATGAAAAAATCTTATAGAAATATTTGACTTATAATCATCTATTAAATAGCACTTTCCATAATGATATGTATATTTATAAAGATAAAATATGCTCCAAATAATTTCAAGTTTTTACAATGCAAACTCATTATAAATTATATGTTCATTTTATCTTTAAAATCTGAATACATACAGTAGTATAGTAAATTGTTCTGTTTATGTTGTCTACACAGTCACATTGGTCTTGGCATATTTTTGTCCACCCAAACACAAATACCTCCATCACAAATACATGTAATAAATTGTTGTAACAAAACATAACATGACATTTATCTCTCCACTCTCATGTAAAAAAATATGGTCATGAAAATCCACACAGTTGTTCTGCATTATGAAAAAAAAACAAAACCAAAACCAACAAGAATTTAAATTCTATCTGTATGTTTATTACATGGATAAAAATGAATTTATTAAAATATTACATGTAGTTCAAGTAAAGTACAAGTAAAAGCAAGACAGTCTTATTCAAGAGGAAGAAGTCTCCTTAAAAAAAACAGGATCATGCCCTCGGTAGACAGAGAAAGAAGGTATTAAACAACCTTGCTTGAAATCAATATAAATAAATGATGCTTACTATTTAGGAAAATCAGGCTTTTCCGAGACAGTTCCAGTCTTACTAGGTTCTTACTCAGCCATTAATATTTCAATTTTCATTTTATTAATTAAAAACTTCTTAAGGGTATTTTATAACTTGTTTCTGCTGAGTAAATGAAACTTAATCATGGTATGTGTTTTCTCTGAGTGATTTATTTATTATTTTTAACAATATCATTTGTTAACTTGGCAATAAAACCCAAAATCCAAGCTGCAGATTTTTTCAGCTCTGTATGGACAAATCTGTAACTCCAGCTCTCCAGCTGCAAGAAATTATTAGCTTTACAGACTCTGCAATCAGTTCCATGTTTACATGCCAGGATGCGCCTATTTATTCACTGTCAGTACTGACACTATATATGTGTAATCCCACCACTTTTAGGGATCAGACTCGTCTCACAAAACCTAACTCCTTTGTCACAAGGCTGGGATTCAGCCTGAGAGCAGGATACCTAAACTTAATTGTATATATGTGGGCCATATTATAGACAATGGGAACTTTATTCACTTGTGCAAATAAAAGCATTGAGCATTAACTGAGATCTAGAGGATACAATGCATCAATGTGGGGGTAGCAAATGTGTCCCAGAACCTAACCTGCACCCAAAAAGTATATGAACTGCAGTTGTCAGGAAACACTAACTACAGTAACATAAATGGTGCTAAATACCTCTCTTTGGACAACTCAAGACAGCCTCAATATCTGACCAGCTGGATCATTCTCCAGGTACCACTGACCAAGCTGATGATTCCTTGGCTACAATAGAAGTTCAGGTACTGGACTTTCCTGTAGACGTGTGGATAGATACCTAAATTAAGTGTCATATCAAATAGAATCCCACTCACAAGTTTCCTTATTTAGGGCCATGAGGAAGATAAAAAGCATACCACCGTGTACTAAAAAAATGAAGAATAGATGATAAGAAGCCTCAAGCCAAGTAATCTAGTATCTATATATATTTAATCAGTTCAACAAAGGATTTTATAGACTATTGTGCTTATGTGTAAATTTCTCATTTTCTAATTGATAATTAACTTGTTCATTAGTCTAAATATTTCACAACCTTGAGTAATAACATCAAATGTGTATTTCATGCTGTTTACCTAGATGCGCCGTAGTTCGACCTCTCTCATTTCGTCTCACATCTGTATATCCTTCTCCATAAAGTACCATTGGTATCTGGTAGCCACAACTCCTAAATTTTTATGAAATATATGTATACTGTTCATTAGTTCAGGGTTCTGTAGGTCTAGTGCTACTTGGCTCCTCACTGAGAGAAAAGAAGCCTTGGAATCCCTACAGATCCCAAGCTCTGTTACACACAGTCAGGAGGAGAAAGCTCCCACCCCAGGTTCTCTGATTACTTTTCAAAGGCTGTCAGAGGCACTTTGCTTTCTGAGAAAATAAAAAAAGTGTGCATAGGCTTCTAATTTAGGCAGCATTAATCACATTGCTTAAGCATCAAATCTGCTTTTTAGATGCAGAATCTAAAGGCATTTGGGCAGCACTAATGAATCAAATTCCATGACATGTACAGCAAAGTATGACATACACATTGAATTTTCCACCTTACTTCCAAAGTCCTCTCTGCTAAATATAACATATTTCTCTTTGCTTACTATACTTACTGTTGCAAGGCACAGTTATATGTGGTTTGCATTCAATTTATTAAAAGAGTAATTGAATTATACACTCTAATCTGTGATTTAAAAACACGTGTTTTCCAATCCTGTTGTAAGAATCCATTTTTATTATCAGAAGTGTAGTAACAATCCTGTCAGAGAGTATCTTAATTCATCTTGAGAAGCCCCATCCATATGTTGTTTCAGATTACCTTAATGGATAATTCTGTATGCATAACCACATTCCACAAACATAGTGTTAAGCATACACTGAAAAATTGAAATATTTTTCAGTTCTTTTGCTGGCAGATGATGAATTCCTAGTTACTTATTTTTTTTCTTAATAAATTAGCCAAGGTACAAAAAACGTGTGTACATTCTATTTAAAAGAAGCTTGATGTCTGTATCTGCTTTAAATATCTGCAGTTATTTAACTCAGTTGTTGCATTTGTCTTCAAATGTTACAAAATGTTCCCACAAGACCAAAAACTAGAATAAAGAAGTCCTTGTGACAATTGACAGAAGAAAGGTTTTATTTTGAGAACCAGAAAGAAGAGCTCTACATGTAAAGAACTTCTAATTAAAAAAAATACAATAATGTTAAATGAAATCTGACAGCAAATATTTGTGGAATGATTCTTCAGCTTTTATTTTAGATGCATAGACAGATTAATAAATAGATAGACAATTATCTGGTAAATACTCAAAATATTAATTTTCCTGACACTTTGGAGAAAAATATTGTACTCCTGAGTATTTCTAACTACTTCACAAGACAGACAATTCGTTAAAACAACAGGCTATTAAAATATGGGCTTTTAATAATGGGAGATCACTCATGATTTAACATTGAGTACTTTATTTTCTCTCTATAATAATAATTAGTAGAACATTTTTACCAGTTGGGTAGTGAACACTCTTGAAAAAAAATTATATTATTATCTCTCATATTATGGTGATTGCGCGGTTAAGGCCAACACAGCCAAATCTGTATCAGCCATGTTTTTTTTTCCCTGAAGGAAACAAGATTCAATCAAGTCTTTTAGATCTGTACCCTCAAAAAATGTCTATTTTTTCAGGTATATAATTTTGTTTAACAGAACATATCACTTCTCTCCATGTAACAAATTTTGAATGATATTTTTACTTGTTCATGTGAGAAACTAATTATTTGTAAAGTAATATCCAAATTTAAGTCTTCTGAGTAACATTAAATAGAAGAGTTGACAAAACTAGAGTCTCCTAAGAGAGCCGTTTAAAATTATTATCAGAACATTTACTTAAAGCTTCGATCAGAATTTTCTGAAATATTTGGGCCTGTTCTAAATTAATATATTTACTTTATTATGATATGTGTGGTGCAGTTATTAAGATGAATTCTGCAATTCTTTCTACTTGATAGACCAAGAGACACAATCCTTCTCTCCGACTGATGTCGCAAATAAATATACTTTTTAAAGAACTTTGTCCTACACTGAAAGAGTTTCACAATGTACTCTTTCTTTCAACAATCTTTATATTCTTATAATAGAAAAAAAACCCAAAAACTATGTTGTCTTTAGGACACAAACTTGGGAAAAGTCATACTTCAAATTAATCTTTGCAAGAATGAAAAGATGCTTTCCCTTACATTAAAAAGAAACAAAAAAAACCCCAAACCAACCAAAAAAAAGAAACTCCTCCTGACAGATTTCAATAACCGCTTGTTAGGCTACATATTAAGTTCCAACTCCATTATTACAAATTATCATGCAATACTGTATTACTCAGTTCCAAAATAAATGCTTTCAGAGTGCTGTATAGTACATAATGAAGTTCTAAAGACTATCTTAAAACATCCTCTCCATAACAATGTTAGAAATCATAAATTAACGAGAGGGAAAGGGAAAGCGAAAACTCTTAATTATCAGTGCAAGACAACATCTAAAGGTTATATTTTAAATATCTTTAGCATGTGAAAGTAAAACAGCTCCCGAACAATTAACAATGTTTGTACACTTAGTTCCTCAATTAAAATATTTATTTTTAAGATTCTGAAATTAAACAAAAAAGGCATACTTCCTTATGACAAAATGCTATAGTGAGCCTGTTTCTCATTTATACTGAAGACCATTTGCAAGTTACTGGCAGAGTTAAGGGGACTTTCAGTGAGTGTAAATGTAATTTACTATCAGCTAGATTTGGAGAGCTGATGTCTCCTGGTTCTGCAGTTACATTCTAATGCATAATTTACATATAGCTGAAACATTAATGTCAGCTGAAATAATTAATTTTTGAAATCCTATATAAACTTAGTACCAAGCTTAATTCTTAAACAAGTTGCTAGGTGGCCTTTAATTTATATGATGTACAGTAACCTTTTCCACTGGTAAATGTGCAGTTTGATCTGCCAATTAAATTAAAAAGCTGTTCATGCTAGGGAAGATGTTCAAAGTATGAGTACATTTCAGATAGGAATACTGTAAAGGTTCTTTTCTGTTCAAAATGTAACAAGATAACTTTTCTTCAGTACCTAGCATTAACACAGATTTTATTATACTTGATGCTGTCCTTCAGCAAATGTCATAGAAGAAAAAAAAACAACAAAAACCCAACAGCTTGCTAATAGATCATACTAACCACAGAATCACCTAATTCTGTCTACTGCACTTGAGAAATTTCTTTGGATTATTGCTACCTCCTTATATTTTATTAAATCAGTTGAGCTCCACAACTGAAGACTGAGAGTAAAATTCAGTTTATTTCTGAAAGATGATGCTGAGTGTTAAGAATAATCGCATGAACTACAGAGGTTATACACAAAAATATAAACATAAATAGATAAATAGATAAATAAATAAATAAATGTGAAATGTGACGTCATTTTTAGTTGCTGATAGGCCTGAACTTTGATCTCCTTTCTAATCATAGCACCAATCCATGCATTTGTGCATACTCCTCATTCCCTAGAGACCTGATCATTGAATGAAGACAAAAAAAGCTAGAACAGAAAGTTTTGTAAAAACAAAATTAGAAGACATGCAAAGCCAAGAGTAATTTTCAGACATGTCTAAGTGGCTCACAACCCATAATCTTAGTTTGGAAAAATGACTAGGAACATTTTAAAGAAGCTACTTGAAGACCTGCGAAAATTTCTACCATAGTAGACTCAGTCACTTCTCAATACAAAATTTGTTAATTTAATCCACTTAGATACTGCAGCTTTCCATTGGCTCAGTTTTTCAAAACTGTGGAAAAGCATGAAAGAGCTGAAAAATGTGCCATGAGATTGATCCAGATAGTTTTTGTCACTTCTGTCTCAAAGGTTTGTTTAATGGCAACTTGGAGCAGGGGGAATATCCATTATATAGTACAGCTATTGCTGTGTAAAACATGAACATATAAATTTTTTCTTTTTACTAAATCATTGTGACACCATCTGCTCAGCATTATTTTCACACTCTTTGACCTATTCCCACATATCAAATTACAAATGGTCTGAAAACAGAAATATTCACTTGATAGTAATAGATGAAAAAATAGGATTTGTCCTGTCACTGCTTTGGTAAAATTTTAAAACATCACAAAGCCTTATTGAAACAACTACTTAAACACAGAATCTATGTTCTTCATTGCCAATACAGTCTATTCACTGCTAATGACAAACACTCAAATAGTCACACTATTCTTTTTTTTGATCCACTCATACTTTTTCATAAGCCATACATAGTCACGTCAGCAATACAGCAAAATGCTGGAACAGAGCTAAAGAGAACACTCAAAATACATGCAAGTCAACATACATATGGATTTGAAAGCATGAGCAATGAAGACACCAACAACATTAAATATCATTTACCTTACAAACAGAAAGAGTGTATGGCAGTAGAACTACTACGGTTTTAAACAGTGAATGAGATGAGTGCACACTCAATTCAAGTTTTTCTTGGTTTCAGTCTGAGACTGCATATCAATCTAACAGTCAAGCTTTCCTAGAGATACCACAGGTATTACAGAAGGACGTGCCTACACTATGGTGTACCCAAAGCCCTGTCTACTCATATAACTCAAGCAATTGACTGCAGTGTTGTGCTTACCTGGGTAACATCCCCAGCTTTTCTTTTTGAGGGAGTTGGTGCATTGGTTTCTCTCACAAGTCTTAATCAGGATGCAGCACAGATGTTGCCATCAGTAAGGTATTGGTATGGTCACAGAAAAAGATCAACCATGGACATATTAAGAGGTAGACCTCGTACTTTTGTTTTTTTCGAGCAGCCTGACAATATGCTTTATTTAAATCTTATTGTATTCTGCTGCAATCAGTATATTCAGTTTTGTGATAAAACTGAACATCAGCACTAATTAATGCAAGTATCATTTGGAATTTGATCAAGCAAGTGGACATGACATGAAGGTAGAGGACCAACAAAGAGTGACAAAGCCAAAGGACGTTCTAAGTAAATGATCTTTGCAGAATGAATGACTGGGGCAAAATTAGACATGTCAGTTCAGTGAACCTGGTTAGTATACCTACATTATTAATGTTACTGAATCATTAGCAATCTGGAAGTAGATTTGAGAGAGTTTTGCAGTACTTGGGGCATTTTCCGTGATACTGTAGACCCAGACTCCCAGTTTACATCAAGTGAGAACCTAATCCAATTACAGCAAATTCTTTCTAACTTAGCTGTGCTGGTTTGGGGTGAGGTAGAGCTAGTTTTCTTCACCAAGGCTAGTATGGGGCTGTGTTTTGGATTTGTGCTGAACACAGTGTTGTTAATATAGAGATGTTTTTGTTATTGCTGAGCAGTGCTTACACAGAGCCAAGGCCTTTTCTTCTCATACTGCCACACTGGTGAGGAGACTGGGGGTGCATGGGAAGTTGGGAGGAGATACAGTCAGCACAGGTGATCCCAACTGCTCAAAGGAATATTCCACACCATATGACATCATGCTCAATACAGGGTGGGGGGAAGGAGGGAAACAGGGAGAACATTTGGAGTGGTGGATTTGTCTTCCCTAAGTAACCACTTTGCATGATGGGGCCTACACCTGCCTGCACGTGGGAAGAGGTAAATTAATTCCTTGTTTTGCTTTGTTTGCATGAGTGGCTTTTGCTTTCCCTACTAAACTGCCTTTATCTAAACCCATAAGTTTTCTAGCTTTTACCTTTCTGATTCTCTCCCCATTCCCACTAGTGGAGGAGTGAGCAAGCAGCTGTGTGATACTTGGATGCTGGCTGGGGTTAAACCATGACATTAGCTAACCTAGTTTGTTGTGTTGACTGTATTCCATTCTCTTTACTAGCAAGGAAAACAATATCTATGACCTTGGCTACTTTCCTGTGAAAGCAGCGCTTTATCTCAGGATAGAGAGATGAAGTATGTGATTTGAATAAAGCTGCTAAATAGAAAGCTGAGCAAGAAAGTGCTCTATGGAAAATGCAGAAGTAATGTATTGGCAAATCCCCTATGAGCTTTGCAGGCTGGCAGGTGTGACTGAAGGCTCTCTTTCTCTGGAACAGCGATATTCTTAAAATCCTGAGTATATTGAAAAAAGTA
Organism: Pipra filicauda; assembly: GCF_003945595.2. NCBI lineage: Eukaryota > Metazoa > Chordata > Aves > Passeriformes > Pipridae > Pipra > Pipra filicauda. Next base: position 1,837,306 of record NW_024104365.1, on the reverse strand, counting down.
GAAAATGCCTAAGACAACAGTATTATGGTAGCTGCAAGCAGGTTAAGGCTGCAACAAAATGTAAAAGCAAAATGGGAAAGAAATAGACACACTTTTTTTTCTTTCTAATTTTCCGAGACATTCAACTGGAATATTTTGGGTTTCCATTATACTGGAGTGTGCATAGAGATCATGGGGTTTTCTTTCTTAAAGATTGAAGCAATTGCTGTCCCCAAATTATTTATTAATAATTTATATAACACAGCTGGTGTTCCATATAAGCCGCTGGGCATTTGTAGACACTACATTGAGCAGTTATATTTACAGTACTCAAGAGAAAGTGGTGTGGCATTTGTTTTTGAAAACTCCTAAAGCATCTGCAAGGTACTATAAAAAAAATAAATAAAGTCTGCACCACCTCACAGCAACAGCAAATGCTGACTATTTAGAATTAATTTACCTTCTACTATACCCCTGATAGATTATAGGCATTTAGGTAAACTGCCAGGTGAGGGGAAAAGAAGAGCAGATTGAATTTGCCATGGCTATTCAGAGATTTCAGAATGATAAAAACTATATGAAAGTATAAACAGGAAAATCTGGCACAAGACAATGTTTTTCAGTCCTTCTTTAGAAAAAAGGAATGGATGGAACCCAGGTGACTTAGAACAGGTAAACCTAGTAAAGGTTATGGCTTTACTACTTGATGGTACTATTTTAAAAATCACCATCTGAAACAGCAAAAAATGTCACCTTTAACTACTCAGAATGACTGATGCCACATGTTTAGGACTTAAGTGATGTTTCAACACTGAGTATTTATTATTGAAAAATAATAATAAAATCCATGTCTGCAAAGGAAATTAATTAAAATGGTGGGTAACTAGAAAAGCTAAAGGTGCAGGAGACAGAAAAAACTAGAAATATCAGCATTTTTGATCGCTGAAATTTGCAAATGTAATACTGTGGTTTTGTGTACTTTGATATTCTCAGGACATATTCCTGGAAATAACTTGAATGAGAAAATTAGAAAAATTGCTTTTCAAGAGAGTGGAGACATTACATGGCATAACTACTCACAGCACAAAGCTTACTAAATATGCAGCTATCATTATGTGATTTTGCTTTTGGTAGCAGAGCACAGCTGAGGTTCAGCAGACCTTTTCTAGGTTTATGTACTTATGTCTGGCTAGTTGGGTTTTGATTAAGTTTCCTAAACTAAACTAAGAGTTTAGCAAAATGAGAGCTATCTACTCTTAGAATCAATCCTAATTATGCCAATTTGATTTATTGAATGTCTTTAAAAGATTTAGAATAGGTACACCTTTATGCAGTTGAGACCATACAGGAATCCCAGTCATCTTGGCTGTCACAGAATCATAGAATCATATTATGGTTTAGATTGGAAAGGACCTTAGAGATCAGCTAGTTCCAAACCTCCTGCCCTCCTTCCAACCTCTCTGGGCAGGGATACCTTCCTCTACACCAGATTGCTCAAAGTCCCATCTAATCTGGCCTTGAACACTTCCATGATGATATTGTGGACCCTGCTCTGAAAGTCTTATAGAATTAAGACTCTCCCAATAATACAATTAATATAAAAAGACTGATTATTTAGTCCAGTATTTTGCAGTCTCTGTCCTCTGCTTAAGTAAAACTGGTCTGTACATCTCACAGTTTCCATACTGTGAGACTTACTTAAGATAAGCTGCACATTTGTGTATACTTTTTAAGTCACAATTTTAGAGATCCTATGTTCAATGCCCTTAAGAGGTTAAGTGGCCATGTTTCAGCCTGTTCTAAAGTTTGCAAATCTTTTTGTTTTGCACTGCAAGTCAAAAGTGCAGATCCTGACAGGTCACTAGTTCCCACATGGTGGTAAACTATACTATGAGATTTCACAGCTGCCACTGAAAAAGACTAATGCCTGGAGCCTGCTTAGGGGAAGACAATATAGGCTCTACCTCAACATAATCTCTACTGTTAAAAGCTTCATTTGAAAATACTCTTCACTAATATTTTACTTATTGTAAAAAATATTCACTTCTGGGAGGGTAGAAAGAGCACAAACAGTTTTTCTTTTTTTCCTTTGATTTTGTGAACATATTTGCATGTACTCTAGCTTAAAACACCATGTCTGCCTTCTGCTTTTGTAAGTCAGAGTCCAGGAATAATTTTCTATTATACCCCAACAGGAGAAAAATCAATAAGTGTTAAACTTGTCTCTCTAAGTGCCTGCTAGACAATGTTTATGAAAAATGCTGACTCCAACAATATGGAGGGAGTCCATGCTTATCTGTAACAAAAGAAAGAATGCATTACTTTTCCTGTTACCTTGTATTCTATTTCAGAAAATTGGTATTCAAGATGCTAGAGCACTTGCTCAACTTCCCAAGTTGATTATTTGGTAACAAGTCAAAGATGACAGATTTATCAGCATAATTAATTATTTTTGCCTTGCATATAGTACACTGATGCCATCTACAGACATGTGTAAAAGCATTCCTAAATGCATCCAATTCAATTTATGAAGGTTGTCTCCTGGATATTAATTAATATGTTTATTTCACTATGACTGGAATACGAATAGTTTAACCACCGAAGATCAATTCCTCCTTGACTGATATCAAATAAAAGGCTCTCAGAGTTTGGCAGAAACTGAATCAGGCCCTGAAGCAGCTTTTTGTCTTATAATACCACTACCATGCCACACACACACCCTCCACACACACCATCCCTTCCTTTTCAAACTAAGTTATTTCCCCTAATTTTGCTACACGAGACAAACTGTTCTCTTGACTGCAGATAATAAATTTTGTTTGATTTGGATAGACTGACCAAACCCTTCGGAGGGGTAAACTGTTCTGCTACATCATATTTATCACTTCAACACACTGTCTCTTACTTGAGATCATCTCAACAAAACAGTTTTACCTGGTAAATGCCAGGAAAAGACTAGGGCTGTAATTCATACCCTCATGCACAGCCCTGCATTGCTTTTACATTCACAAGGTTCCTCTTCTCCTCATTTATCTTGATTTTAAGATTGAACAAATGCAGTCCAATAAGATTTGGATTTTGTTAAAACAAAATCCTTCCTTTTTCTTAGCTTTAATCACATCCCCTAGACAATTCCATTATCTCACCTTTCACTAAAATTTTGTTCAAGATATACTTTGTACTGCAAGAACTGCAACTATTTATTTCTGGAAATATCACACTGAATCCAGACACAGTCACTAGTTCATTCTGAACAGCTGTGTTTTATTTGCATTTATAGCAAAATTGACATTGGAAATGTACTGCCTCCTACATCTGATGAAAGAGGGAGGTTCTAGCTGAGATATCAGAAACCTGACAGCATGAATGTAACTCAGTGTTCTCCCTGCTCTGAGGTTGTACTTTCTCAAATACATTCATGTAAATAAATGCATCAGTCTTTATTACTCATCATGATACAATATTCTTACAAAGTCAAACCTTTTGAAGTTCATTACACTGACAGCCTTTTTCTGTTTGAGTAAAACATGAGAAAGGAAAGCAGCACTAACAGGCAGCACAGGTACACTGAGGGAAAATTATGTCTGACCCTCCTGGGGTCATCACCCGTGATGATGGCCCTGTAGATGAAAGTATGCTGTACAACCTGACTTTAGTGAAGACTCTAAAATGACCAAGCTGATCAGATATGGTTTGGGTTAACGGACTGTAAGGTAGGTGTTACATTGGCTAGAACACTAAGCCTAAAGAGTTGTGATCAGTAGAACAAAGTTAATTGAAAACCACTTCAGTAAGGTCAACGCTGGGGCTGATGTTGTTTAATGGCTTTATGAATGGCTTCCTTAAAAAATGAAGGAAATGAACTTTCATTAATTTAGTGGGTGATGGCAAATTGTGGAAGAGCAATCAATATGCTGGAACTGGGCTGCAGTTCAGAGGTATCCCTCAGACTGGAGAAATGGGCCAGCAGGAATTCCTTGAAGTTCCAAGAAGGCAAAGTCCTACTCCTGCACTTCTATCGAGGCAGCTCTACAGGACAGTTGGTTTCTTGGTGTATATTCTGACCAGACAGGCATTACTGTGAGAACCTGTAGTATAACAGCACATATATAAGGCAGGAGTCCTGATTACTAAATCCAATGTTACTATCAGCAGGTTAAAAACTAGACAAGAAAAAAATTAAAATCCTAATCACCTGGACTAACCTACATTCATGAAACACTTTGTCCCATTCTAAGTTGGGTTTAACAGTAAATGACACAGCTAACTCCTATTCAAAGCAGAAATCCACTTATACATAGTTTGATAAAATATAGCTTTGTAGCTTAGTAAAAAAGGAAAACTCTAGACAAAGCCTTTTTTTTTAGATATTTTAAGAACTGTTTATTTAAATTTCTGCTTTAAATACAGAGGATAATAAGAACAATCAAGAACTGAGCCAAATGCTTGACTAGAAAATTTCCACTGATATTTTAGGAATATCTAAAGCCTGGATGAACTTTCCATAATGTCAGATACCTCACACAGGTAACAGTCAGTTCCTGTGTCTGATACCACTACTTGGTACAACCCCGGTAAGTATAAAAGCTCAGTAACTGTCTGTCTAGATGCAGAAACTATATATTTACTCATGTACAGGTACTTGTTAGGAAGAACAATATTAGCCAAAATGGATTTCACATGAAACACAAGAGAAGCAAACCATCAACTATGAAAGAAGTAAAAAAAAGGGGGGGAAAAGGGAGGAGGGAAGTAAAAAGAATAAAGGAGAGGAAGAAGAGAACAGGAATAGGGAACACTGAAATTGAAAAATATTGTTAGAGGTCTGAAGCTGAGAACTCACGGTCTGGAAATAGAAGTAAAAGTTGAATACATTATTTGAGTACAAGAAAATTAGACAAAGGGATCACGAAGAAAGACAAACAAAACTGATATATAAGACAGGAGAAAAAAAAAGTCATTATGAAAAATCTTTCTCTGGAAAAAACATGTACAGTGCCAAACATCATCACCATATAGGAAAGATGAATTACAGTCAGTAGAATGTTAGAGTATAGCTGCCACGATGATGAAGTGAGGATTAACACCACCAAATCAAAATATACACCAAGAAGGATTTTGTTTTTTAAATCTCAGCAACAATCTTAGATGGAAGGACTAAATATCCTTCCATAAACTATAACAGGATATTATAGTTCTCTCTTTAGAAAAAGAGAGTCCCTTAAATAGAAGGAAAATGTTGGATAAGAAGAAATTATGAATTATTAACTGAATAATAAAAAAATTAATGTAAATGAAGGTTCTCTTAACCATAAGTAAAACACAGTTAATAGTATGAAAAACAGGAAAAAAAGACTAATTCATTTTAAATTAGAATTTAAGGTTATGAAAGGACTAATACAGCAGTAGTTGCTGCTGACAAAAAAATTGGACATGACCAAAGTCACCTACTCCCATCCTAGGCTTCTTATGTTGGCTTCCCAAAGTGGCCATGAAGCTGAAGCCTTTATATACTGTTCCTCCAAAAAGGTAGAAGGGCTACCTAGACCTGATTGAGGAGTTAGGATCTAGCTCACAGATTGGCTTTGAAAGGATACACATTTTTAGGAACCATGAGAGGCTCTTAAAGATTTTATTAACGATGGAGGGAGTGGTAAGGAGAGACAAAGAATCTCTGTCTATGAGGCAAAGAATGCTCTTAGATTAAAAAGATTTGAGAAGAAATACAGGGAAATACAGAGTGAAACGTCCAAAAATAATAAACAAAATGGCTACATACCTACTTTCCATTGCAACCAAATTGTTCTAAAATAAACCCTTCATATATATGTATGTATATATATATATATGTATGTATGTATATATGAACACCCATCATTCAGTGGCACTTTACTCTAATCCACCCCAAGGGATCTATTAACAAGAACCTCAGGGACGAAGGTACAAACAAAAGCACAGCTGAGATCCAAGCATGAGAGTTAGACTAGAACTTAGTATTTGGATGGAAGGTGGAGGACTTTGTAATTGAAGAAGAGAACTGATACACCAGACACATTCCTTTAAACATTTGTTTAAATTCCAGAAGTATGTTGGCAGGTATAGTACAGCTGTACAGTTTGGGAAAAACTTCTTCATTTCTTACTGTTTCCAGTTTTCCATTCATTGAGTGCACTAATATTGTCTTTCTCTTACTGAAACGTTGGGATGACAACTCAGTTAATGGACAAATGACTGTCTAACAATACTTTGACTGACTATGCAAGCCACAAACACTTGTGAGTTCTCAAGTGCAGTTCAGTATTTGCCTAAATTGGAAATGTTTACAAGGTAAGAGAAAAGGGCACGTTGTCCGTCCTCTTAGTCCCTTGCCTGATCATTCCCAAAGAATATCCAGGAACATGCCATAGGATAGCAGTCCTGGCATTTTCCAGCAAAGTGCAGATGTGGACAGTTACTTTGGTCCTACAAATACAGCTCAGAAGCTGAAGAGACTGGTGCAATATAAAAACTTCCAAAGCAAAAAGGAGCTCATTATTCTAAACATACTAGATCAGTTTGTTATCATGCAATTGTATTCTCTGTATCACTAATAAAAAGACAAAAAAGATTTTGAGTTTTCTAATATTGACACCACAGATGCTGTTACCACATGGTGTTGCCACAACTCAATTTAGAACCTAATTCAGAATGCATCTGTTTAAATGTATTCAACTTAGGATACACTGTAATCATTTGTTTTAAAGGAAAGATGAGAAAACTAAACACTAAACTCTCCAGCAAAGACAATGTGTGTCTGGGAGATGGAAAATTGAAGAAAAGCTAATTACTTGAAATGGTGAGTATCCAACACACAGAGAGCTTGAATATTTCAATTTGTTTTCCAGTATATGTGATTTATCTGTATTATATTAAATTAACATTTGTGTGCTATGAACATTCCCTGAGACCAGGAAAAACAGGTGTTAAACAGCCATTGCCTATGCTAGTGAGATCTCCTAGCCTTCCAAACAGGGTGACTGCAACATATTGCTTATTGGGAACAGTGCCTAGAACCTTCAAACTCCCAAATTATGCCTGGGAATTGCTTGCGGAAGTGCCAGCTGATACAAATCAAAGCTCTTCCAGGGATTGTTCTAATAACAGGATAGATGACAATTTTCAAATGCCCTGATACCAGGGATTGTTCTAATAACAGGATAGATGACAATTTTCAAATGCCCTGGTACATCCTGAACACGATTTATTTTATACGTACATATAAAAAATAAATACATACATATAACATATAAAAACATATTAAAATATTTATTGCTCATGTGACCAGAAGTTCTGCTTGTCCAGGTTCTCCTAATTTAACAGAAACGCCAGTGAAAAACTTCCAAAGATTATTTTGCTTTACCCACCTTCTCCTGTCAGATCACACTGGGAATTCCCAACAGGAAAGCAGGATATTTGAGATGGATACCAGCTCAGCCCATTCTATGGGGAATTTTTATTTTTAGAAGTTAGTTCATCTGGATGGGGAACTGACTGGTATAGTATATAACAATAATTTAAACTTACATGTGTCTGAATTTTAAATACCAAATGAGCAATCACCATGAATAAATACAAAAGAAAACTATCAGCAGTAGAGGTACATGTCGGCTTCTATAACAATATTTAGACATAAATTATCCAGACTTTGGTCAGAGCATATAATTTTATTTTTGGTCTATAAATTCACTAATATCTTGCAACTCACTTTGAAGACTGTTCTTGTGCTCAATTCAAGCAGCACTGTTATGATGAGCAATGGGTGTAAAAGAATCCCTGTACACGTAAAAGAAGTGGCTGCCAAGGCAGCTTCGTATGTGCAAACTCCTTCCCTTTGAAATGATCCTTTTAGTTCTGGATCTAACACATTCCATAATTTTTCATAAAGGCTGCACAGCCCATCTTCTCAAGCCTGCACTGGGTAGAATTTCTATTGGGGAAAAAAAGGGATGCAGTGGGAAATTTTTTAAGTCGGTCCACTGTTAATGAGTACCATCTGGCTGGAAGGAAAGCAAAAAGCTGCTGGCTTGATCAAGTTTGTTTTGTACCTGATTTTTCTTGTGTTTTGTAAAGAGACATACACAAACCCTGGACTGGCAATTTTTGGAGAGGACCTTCTAAAACTTAAAGATAACAATTTTTAAAAGTACAGAAAAATAAATGTGAACTTACTGATATAGACCTTAATAAAAGTAATTTCTCTGAGTTTGCACTTCATATGCCATATGCAAGGCAATTATTATCAATATCATTACTTCTTACGACATACAGATGAAAGTACCACGCCTGCATATATCATTCCCTCAGTTTTCCAAGCATGGACATAGCCTTCCTCAAAACAGCAGCTGTACTTCCTGTGAATGGCAAAGTCCTCTGAAGCAAGACATGTTTAATAGCATTATGTGGAGAGTAACCTGCATATGACACTCTTTAGCAAATAACTATTTAATCTAATGCTATCACTTAGTGTAATCACAGACATGTCTACAGCCCGTGTAGACTCAGATGACTGAAGTCCTGACAGGAACATAGTTGTAGTGGAGGATTTTTTGCATCCAGAAGCCTGATTATTGACACGTTCCTATGTAAGTCCAAGGTGCCCTGGACTCCACACTACCCATATACATAAGAGTTCAGTATATAAAATAAACATATACACTGGACAGTGAATTGCAGTTATGTCACACAATCATGGAAAGGTTGGAGTTGAAAGGGACCTCTGAAGATCATCTACTACAACCTCCCTGCTAGACAGGGTCACTCAAAACAGGTTGCACAGGATAACATCCTGCTGGGGTTTGATTATCTCCAGGGAAGGAGACTCCACAACCTCTCTGGGCAGCCAGTTCCAGCGCTTTGTCCCCTTCAAAGTAAAGAATTTTTTCTTCATATTCAGATAGAACTTTCTGTGTTTCAGTTTATGCCCGTTGCCCATTGCCTTCTTGCTGGGCACCACTGAAAAGAGTTTGGCCCCATCCTCTTGCCCAGCCTTAAGATATTTGTATGCATTGATAAGATTCCCTCTCAGTTAACTCTTCTCCAGATGAAACAGTCCTTGAATACAAGAGAGATACAGTAAATCTATAACACTGGTGTTTTTCATTCATCCTTTTCAGGAGGGTATTTAAACATATACCTAATTATACCTACATACTGTGTCCATCATCCTTATTTTTCCTTCCTTTCACCTTTGGGAGAATAAAAATAGTTTCAGTCACTGTTCAGTAGGCTTTGGGGTAGGTTTTTTGGTGGCTAACTCCATGCCAGCAGTAAGCTGTGAGTCCCTGCTCTACCACAAGGCCCTGCAACCAATCAGCCAGAGAAAATATATTTTGAAAAGAAGGATGTTGATACCCTTTGCTCCATTCTGGAGCTTCTCTACCTGTAATCTGGAGTCTGTGGGCTGGCAGTATGAGGTACTGCTATTGCATCACCAGACTACAGTAGCAGAAATCTTGGCCACCAGACAAAAGGTAATGAAAATTTCAAAGGTACAAGGCTCTTGGAGCTGCAGAAAATGACAGAGCTGTCAGTGAAATCATAACAGAAGCATCTAAGTGAAAAGAAAGACGCCACCAATAACAACAACAACAAGAAGTTTTTTTTTCTGGAGATAACTAAAAGTGAAGCTTACAAATACTATATATGTATTTTAGGAGAAAAAAGTCCTTCCCAATACTCAGGCAGTTGTTTCTACTAAAGGAGCTGGCAGAAGAGGGAAAGTGATTTTTTTTTCTAAGGACAGAAAAAGTACCTCTCACATTAAACATTTAAAAGCCTGTCAGGACTGAAGAGTAAACATACAAATATGGATGGCATTCTGTGTCCTGCAGTGTAAATGCCTCCTGAACTGCAAATATTTAGCTGTTCCATAGTCTGGTCTTTAAAAAGAGAGCTATATTTTCATCCTGCAGACCCAAAGGGAATTAGATCCCATACTTGCATAGGTACTGTGTTGTACTGCTCAGAAAAAAATACACTAAAATTGCATTAGTTTCCATGTACCTCTGGGTTGATTTGTCATGACCCTTTTTAAATTATTAAAATTTTTAAATTTTTAACATATTAACCTAAAGACCAAGATGTGAATATGCTTAAGAAACAGGGGTTGTTTGATATATTCTATGTTTTATATAGAAAAAGCTATATTCAAACATGAGTTAAGCTTTATGATACTAATATTGTGTATCATTTTGAAAAGAAAATTACAAATCGCAAAGAAAATCAAAACCAATGCTTTCAGTTCTATGTATGTACGTGCATTTTATGCAATATTTACAAAGTTGCCAGATACAGGAAGGAATCCAACAGAGAAGAAACTCAGACCTGCATCGCATGCTTTGATCTGCTCCAAAGTGTTGTTTAAAGCATGAATCTTTTAGTAATTTCACCAGTAGTCACATGGGCAAGGCAAGGTTTAGAGAAGCAGTGGCCAGAGATCACTTCAAAACCTTTCCTAAATCTTTCCTTCTGATAAGGCTTAAACAAGCAGCACAAACCTTCCTGCAGCTGCCTCTCTGTCACAGCCAGTGCAGCAAGAGCTCCCCCCTCTGTTTTCAAAAATTTTAACCACTTTGCTCACTTCTGACTCTTGAAAGAAAGAAGACAGGAAAAAAGATGGAAAAAGTAGGTACTATGCCCAATGAGAGAGGGGAAAAAACCCCAAATAAACAAAACAAGCCAAAAAAACCACCCCCAGAAAACCAAACCCAAACTCCTAGTTCTTTATTTCAACAGAAAATATATAGCCTGAGTACTTTGAGATATTTTCAAAATCATCCACTTCAATCCAAATTGGGCTTGCTTAGGGAACAGGCTGTTTTGAAGAAGTCAGCCTGGGGAGAAGTGACTTTTCAAGGCAAATACTGTAGTTGTTTATTTTATTGAAAGTTTATTGAAAGTTGTTTAAAGGCCTCAAGCATACCCTGTGAAAATCAGTAATGCACATATATTAAAATGCAGTAAAAATAACAAGAAAAAGCAAACAATTCTGGAAAATCACCTAAGACACTATCTAAGAAAATTTACTAAGGCCTCTCTAAAAATATGACCAAATTTTTGAGTAAGAACAGTCAGTAACTGCAATTTCAGTAAGCATAGTAATTAATGCAGAGACTTTTAATTCTCCTTCTCTGGGCATAGGCTGACAGCAATAAGGAAGATTTCTTATGGTACTGTATTACTGCTTGCTTATGGTAATGTGCCTAATTCTCAAACTATAGCTGCATGAGTCAGGCGGAAAGTTGAAGTGCATCTTATTTTTCCAGAGAATGTTTTATCTCAGTCTTAAATATAGGAGGACGTATTTCTATTATCATATTATTTTAATGAAAAAAAAAGATATTTCATAATAAAATTAAAATACATTTGCACATACTACAGATTGACTAATGCTTTTCCTGAATTACATATTTGCTCTTTCAGTGCACCTGGCAGGGTGCTTCAAAGTATCTGACTCATTTACTTGTAGCTCCCCGATGTGGCCAATGTGTGAATATATTGAAGGAGAGAGAGCTATCCAATACTTTTCCAGTTGTTATCTGCTTTCATTCCCAGTTAGGTACCACCAGCTTTGTCCTTAGCCTTCTCCTCCTACCAGAAAAGATTACGTGCTAGTGCAAACTACTAATGTTTTGGGGGTTTTTGTTTGGTTTGAGTTTTTTTCAATATTAGTTTCAGGAACTTAGTAATATTAACTTCAGGAAGCTTAACATCTTTTTATATCCTGTAAAATGATGGCGTTTATATAAAACAAAATACTGAAAAAAATAAGTAAATACAATCAAAATAGTATTGACGAAGACAAAAGATACAATTGCCTAGTAGAAAAGCTTTTCATTTTTTAAGCAAATTCATGGTCTGATAAGACAGGAACTGTGGATATTTTAAACACTGTAGACGCAATTTCTTTTTCCACTGGAACAACCTGTTAAGTGAGATAAATATACTATTTTGAATTACATGCCATCGAGCATTACATTCACTTACAAACAATTATTTTCTTATGTTCTTTCTGTGAGAAGCTTAAAGGTAAATCCATTCAGGTTATTTGTTGTAGTATCTATGTGTTTGCACAAGCTTGCTTAATTTAAAGCTGGACCACGGATCTAGATTCTAATATTCCCTGAGGGTGACTGGAGACATTACAGATCTATTGTTCATTCAATACAAGTACTTATTGAAATGAACTATTAGAATAAATGCATTAAAAGTTCCTTCAGTGTTAACTGCAAAAGAGATGACTATTCTGAGAGTTTAAGAATACAATCAATTCTACGCTAGCGTTGCTGAACTGATTCATTCTAGCAAGAAAGATTTTAAACTGGGAAATTACAATACAGTTAAGGTTGCCAGTTTGCATTATTTTATTCTTAGCTAAACCTTTCAGGCATTCATGAATTGACCATAAAGATTTACTCTGCCCTGAGGCTACCGTGATATATACATTAGGCTGACAATCTGTTCCTTATTCAGCTTGCTGTGTCTAGATAAGAAATATTACATGTTATCCTGTATCTGCTTGCAAAGTCTGACAAGGGTATAAAGTTAAGAATCCAATGACAAATTTTATCCTGTCTTTTCTCATATAAATTGACAATGCTCTGAAAAAATTTGGTCACCCAGTTTTGATTATCCTCATGATAACTAAAACAGTAATGATACTTTATCAGAATACTTTACAAGCATGATTTAATTGATATTCATTATATCTCCATGAGGTAGATAGGTAAGTGTTATTGCCCTTATGTGGGGAAACAGAGAAAGGCAAAATGACTTGCAAAAGGTTGTACAATGATTTAATACTACGTCAAGATTAAGACCAGGGCTTTTCTGACATAACCCTATATCTTTTCTTCTGGATTATAGTTCTTGCCACATTTATGAGTCAGCTTGGTCTAGTGGGAGGTGTCCCTGCCCATGGCAGTGAGGGTTGGAACTAGATGATCATTAATGTCCCTTCCTATCCAAATCATTCTATGATTCTGTGATTCTATTATAAAAGTCTTTGAAACTAAAGAAAAATATTTTTACAACGTATAAATGTAAACACATCGGTGTTGAGAAGATTTTTTTCTTCATATTTAGTTCTGTGATGAAAATGAATTAAAAAATTCATCCTGAATTAGTTTCAAATGTCCCTTTTAAAGTCACACTGGCAGCATCAAATATATATACTCTTCCAGTCATAAAGCATATGAGATATCTGTATAAGAAAGAGATAATGAGAAATAACATTGCTTTTCTATGTGAGTCTGATAGTTCTGAGAGTGCTTGGGTATTTTGGGTTTAGCTGTTGTTACCGAACCTGAAAATGCTCTTAGCCAGAGCATTGTAAGAAACTGCCATCTTTTCTTCTGCTCCTTCTATGATTACACGGTACTGAATACCCAGAATAACTTCCAAGATCCTAAAACATTAATTTATCAAATGTGTCCAACCTTTCTATTTTCACTTTAAAAAATACCCAAGAAAATATCAGTTTTCACAAGTATGTGTTATACAAAAACAGACTACACGAACACAATCACAGACTACATTTCATTTCAGTTTACATGATGCCATGAAGACTTCCTTGGAGTTAAGCTTTCTCAAGAACTGTTTATCCTCTGTGTTGCAGTTCCTTGCTGCCTGACTCCCTCTGCACACTATCCTGATTTAAAGGGTGTAGTGGTATCTCTCACCTGCCTCATTTCAAAGAATTTGCTTGAACACTGTAGTTTTAGAAAGGTTTTTAGGAAATCTAGTACTGCTAAAAGAAAGAATGATATTTTTTTTTGAAGAAGAAAGAGAAGAACGTGCCGGAAGGAGAAATAGTTTTAAAAAGAAATGTATTGCACATTGCTTTAGAAGAATGAAGTCCTGAAAATTATAAACCAGAATTCTTTTTTTGATGCAATGGTTGCCAGTATGATATTTAGCCTAGAGAACACACAGTTTTTCTGAGTTTTAAATTATTATTTCTGTATCTGTGGATTTACTTATCCAAGATTGGCTGCTGAAGCAATTGAAAACAGTGTCTAACATTTCTAAAGTTCGACTGACACTTGCAGCCATTCCCTTCTTTATAAGCTCTCTGCTTGCATTTTCTGGGAGTATCTTTCAGTGGAATAGAGTAGATAATTTCCTTTTATCTTCCATTGTCACTTCATGCCTTCAAAGGCTGTGAATATACCCTGTATTATAGTTTGAATAATTAAACATTCCTTTTTGTCTGAAAGCATGAAAAAAATATCAGTTCAGGCTTTGTTTCTCTGTTTCAGAGACAGAGAAAAAAATCTAAGTAACTTTGACTATATTATACTAGCATTTAATATAGCATACATGTATGTTATTATATCATAAAAACAGCATCAGAGAAAGAAATCGCCTCTAAAGCATTTAAAGACTGTACCCAAAAATCATCGCAAGTAAAACAAAGAGAGAGGATGTAGTGGTTTGAACCTTGTTTTTCCCAGAGGCTAAGAGAAGTGGTAGACCCCAAGGGGTGGAAACCCCTGGAAGTTTTGAAGTTCTGCCCAATGGATGCTCCTGCAGAAATGTAAACATACCACAACCAGACCGGAAGAGAAGAGTTGTAGTTTGGTTGTTGTAGGACAGGTGGCCATGTTGTAGAGCCACGAGGAAGGGGCTCTGAGCCCCTTGGGCCCTCTGGGGCCTCCCAGCCCCTGGCTGGGGGGCTACAGGGACCTGGAACAGCATAAAGCTGGGCTAGGTGCCTGTAGTATGCCGGGAGATGTTTTCTCCATGGGCACAGAGCAGCAGCCGACGCTGACCAGAGAAACGGTGGCAGAGAGCCAGAGATAAGGACCTGAACTGGAGGAGTAGCAGAAGCAACATGCAGCACCGCAGAGAAGACTCCTGGAAGGAGAGCCGAGAAAAAAAGAGAGCCAGCAGCTGAGAGACAGAGTTTGGGGTAAGACTGTACCAGATCCCCCAAACCTCCCTTGGAGACCCTCTTGGAGAAGAGGGACATGGACTCCTATTTTAGAGAGCAGTTTTAGACATGCAGCACCGGAGAGAGAGAGAAGTTGAGAAGCTCAGAGCGTCCTGGAGCTGGATCGGGACGGCCAGATGGAATGCGGGGAGAGTTGACCTTGGCTCCCCCCTCACACTGCTGCCACGGTGGCAGCCTGAGAGACAGGGCACAGAGGCCCTGCAAGAGATACCAGACCGTCACGAAGACCCCCCTGTGTCTTCGTGATATGACGTGGTGAAACGACCTTGTCTGGGGTTACGAAGCCCACGGAAGACCCCTCGGTTGTGAGGCGATGGGGCCGAGGGAGCTTGAATACCTCCCTCGTGGACGCTGGCAGAAAGCCAGCTATCAGCTGCTGCATGAGATGAGAAGAAACCTGCTGCCTTAGAAGATGCTGCTGTTTAAGGACTGGAAGGGATCTGTCCTTCTTTCCCTCCTGGACTTTTATTTGGAGGGGAGAAGAGATCTGATCCATTGTAAATACTATATGTCATGGTAGAGATAGTTGTGATCATGTGTATAATGTGATATGGTATTTATTTGTACAGTCATTGTAATATATTCCCTTTTCCCCACTTTGAGTCTGGTGTGTTTTGTCTGGAAAAACCCATCTCACATTAGGTTGAGATGTGGGAGGGGGGAATGGAGCTAGGGAATTGGATTTTGGGACTATCTCAAACCATGACAGAGGAGGAGGGAAAAATATCCTCATGGCTGAGTATTTTCATTAAACTCAAAGTCCGTCAATGAATATTTATCTTTATTCTTCTGTCTGGAAGGAAGGCCGAAGAAAGACTGAGCAAAACACTTCTGTCAATGAAGCTTAGTAATCAACTCCATCAACAGAAGTCCTCTTACTTCCAGCTGTCATTCAGATGACAGGTTATTTCAGTATATCAGCAAAGGGCCAGCTGGTAGGGGGATAGAAATGACAGCCTTGCTTAAGCAGTGAAAAATATTTTCGGCAGAATTAGTAAGGGTGAGATGCCTGTATATGCCTGAGGATACAACTATGGCCAGAGAAAGGATGTATTTGAGCAAATAGGCATATTTATTCTCTGTTTTCTAGTGAATGTAGAGAAGGATTTTTTCCATTTAGCAAAAAGTATGTTACTCAGAGATAACTTAGTGTTTGATTTGTTTGACAGGTTTTTTTTTCCTCCTCTATTTCCCAGTGTTATTCTCCCATTGTGGGAGAACTCAGAATATCCTGGGATTCTGTAATCTCATACATTTAACTCTTAAAAGTTTCAGCTCAACCCTGTTTTATTGCATGACATACAATGGTTTCTTTGGACTTCTTGTGACCTTTGTGACTTTCCTTTTCCTCCCTTTTAAAATCTTTAGCTCTTATTTTCTTATTACTTCAGATTCTTCTCAGTCTCTGTCATTTTTTTCCCTGCCGTGCATTCACCTGATTTCAAATCCTCTTAGAGGTTTAACTCTAGTTGACTTTAAAATTATCTGCTTATGGATAAAACTCATATTTTGAGAACTTCCATAGCAGAATTTGAAGGTCCAGTTTGTAGTGCTGTAGTACAACTGTAAGAAACTTGCACTGACTTTAGGTGAAGGCATCAAAAGTTGTTGAAAATCAGTCTCTGACTGTGACTATATGCAAATGAAAACCTGACTTTCTTCTGCTACTCATTTTGTGCATTTCTTTTATTTATCTTTAGTTTTGACAGTATCTTTTAAGTACTTCTTTTCAATCCTGACTTTTTTCCATCAGTGTTTATAAGCTCCTTTACTGAATTCTCCACTTTCATAGGCAGAATGTGAATTTAAAGTGACAGATTGCAAATTAATTGGACTTGGAATTGACTGGTATTCTGTATTCTACTTAATGTTTACAATTCCAATGTATTAAATAACTATTTTCACCTAAAAAAATCATCTTGTTGAGTTCAAAATGTAGGGCACAGGATACACATAGCTTCTATTTTCCCCAATTCTCTCAAAGTAAAAACATAATCAACCCTAAAATAAAAATTATATTTTATATACCCATAGTTACCCAAGCTATCTTATATAATACAGTAAGCACATAAAAGTTCTGGAAATTGGTCAAAGGAGGGAACTTGTATAAGGGTATCTCATATCAGTTATTTTCATGCTGAGGATTGCATTATCTACAGAAGAAAGTATACCTAAATTAATGTTTCTTATCACATACACACATGATCCCACCTGTTTCCTATGGAGTAGATATCACCCCATCAGTACTCATGAACACGGGGTGGATTGCAAAGAAACAACTCGAATTTTTAAACGTCTCTATTGAGTATCAATAACTATTTTGCTCCCCCAACAACATTTTAATAATCTATAAATTTTAGATTTAAATTTAAAACATCTACAAATTTTAAGGTTGCCCCAAAGCATGTTTTGCTAGTTCATGTATGTGTGCCTAATGTAGGCTCAGAGACATAAGGTACCAAACAGCTGTTCTCAACCATCCAAAGCACTTCAACAATTCACTAAAAATATGATGAAGTGCTCCAATTTCATTATGGTATAGGTTTTTAATTTTTAGGGAGATTTCAATAGCAATAAGATATTTGAAGCACAACACCACCTTTCTATTTTTAGATTGTTTGACAAACATGGATTTTAACAACCTTTTTTTTTCTTTTCCCATAAGTTTGTTTTCATTGCTATTACCTTATAAACAGTGAATTCACTGAAAGAAAACAGGAAATTGCTCAGTTAACAGGCATTCTTGTAACAAAATATATATGACTCTCACGGCATCTACCTTCCCTTACTGGGATGCAAACACTGAACTCTCACTGAACAAATTTACTTGCTATACTTCTAATGCCATGCTGCCAGATTTCAGAGGATTTTACAGCAAAATGCAAGTTTTCTCAAGGAACTAGTGAGCTCCTTTCCTGGGTAAAGGGAGGGCCTAGAAATCTCAGTGGCCACTGAAAGGCTTGCTGTGTAACATCTTTATCCACAAAATGTTCTTTAAGAATGGCCTAACTCTACATTCTTAAACAACTTCAAGCCAGCTTGCATCCCTAAGAGCAATGCTGCTATTTTAAAATGTGCAGCTAAGCAAACTGCAGACACAACCCTTACCTGTTTCTCACGACAAAAGAAAAGATGAAAGTGCTACTTACACTGTGACCTAGCAGCATTCAATATTGTTTAGTATTTGGATAGCAGAATGACAGGTGTCATATTAATATACAGAATCGCTTGAAGACATAAAAAAAAAATCCCAAACCAACTGATCACTTGTAAACTAGTCTTTAAAATGCATGACTGCATTATGTTACTAATAAAGGCACCTTGGAGGTAACGCTAGTGAAAGCACAGATGGGTTCTGAGTACCCTCTCCAAATTCTCTTGGGAATTTATTACATTATAGACAGAAAGGAAAAAGGTGGACTCTTCTGAGATTCCTCTCTTGAGAATTCCATAATGTAGCTTACAGCACAGTCATTAGCACGCTATTTCAAACATAAAGGAAATATTAGAGGATACTGCAGGAAAATCAACATGAACCACAAATCATTAAATTAATTTTTCATTTTCTGGAATTTATCCTTTCTTTTTCCCTCCTATCATCCTTTCCCTGATATCATCAAAGGGTGCCTTAAATCAAAACAAACCCAGCTAAGACAGAATATATTATTCCAAGGTGGAGTTAGACCCAATGTCACTGGGACAGCTGCAAATCATGTGCCCAGCATTCCCATTTCCCACATCTCCCACACCTGTAGTGTATTACAAGAATTAATATTCACATGGTGGTACCTTTAAGGTTACAAGTAAAAATAATACAATGAAAAAAAGAAAAAAAAAAACACACAACCAACCAAAAATGACGACTTTTATAAAATTCAAGAATTCATGCTTAGGAAAAAACTCCCAGAAAAGACACACACACAAAAATTGAACATGCTGCAGAAAAAATTAGATGTTCCACACCTTTTGAAAGAATCCACCTCTGCAAATCCACAGAACAATTATATTAACCTACTACATTTTAAATTACTATATATGATGTGGTTTACTATATTTAGGTAAATGAGACAGAGCCACTATGTTCTTAAAATCTTCTGACAATACATGTTTCTAAAAGTTGATTGAATGGTCATTTTCAGTGATTCATAAAGGTCTAGGTCAAAAGCTGATGCTACCAAGCAGAGCAGATAGGCACTTAAAATGCTGAAATGACTGCCAAAAGAAATTAATAGGACTGAAGTCAGTAAGGAAAGAAACTCCCTCATTTTTCAAGGTAATGTACAATTCTGCTTTCCTGGCTAATATAAAAGAGTTAATGTACCAAATGAATGCTTAAATATATACCAGGACATTTTTTCCTATTTTTTAGTAATCTTTGTACAGGAAGAGAGAAAACTGTTATTATAAAATATTATCTCATACAAATATTTAAGGAAAAGAGTAAGTATTTGGTTGGCTGTACACTGTAGGCATCACTGACTGTTTAGTTATGAAAACTGCTCAATGGCCTCTACATCTTCTCCATTTCTTTTTTCTCTGATACTCCATGGGAAACAATGATAGGTAGCTTATGTATGTTTAACTCTACAAGATGCTGACAAGTTGAATTAATTTTTCCAAAATCTTTTTGTAGTTTTAAAACTATGGATGTGACCCCTTGTTCCAGATGCAGCAGGCTAGTTAAAACTATGAAGGGATGCCATATTTAGACAACTAAACTGGTTTAAAGAATTGTTGCCACTATACAATAGTCTTCAACACAGATGTTGACTTTCTGGGCTTTTTTCAAATTAATTTTCCTTTCTTTTCCCATTCTATACAGTTAGTCCATCTCTTCTTTTAATAATTTGTCTTATAATATCTTTCATCTTTTGTACCTCTGTCTAAGCAGTAGTGAAAATCTACATATGCTCTCTTTTTCCTGCCTGCTACGACATGACAACAGTCTCCAGTTCTGGTTTTTTTCTAACTCCCGTTGTGTAATTTTGCCATATGACCGGTGATCTGCTCCAACTTGAACCGACAGCACATTTCCACAGCACATTTCCATCCAATGACTGGAGCTAAGCTTGACCACAGCTGATTCACTGACACTGGAGTGCTTTAAACAGCCTGGGATTTGATCAGGGCACGGAATCCTGTTGTACTCATCACCCGATGGCAAGGATTTTGGGAGCCAACCAGTGGTGTTGGACCATATATATATATGCATTCTGGTTCTACTTAGCCTATCTGGTTTTGTACCAAACTTTTTCAAAACAAATGTCTGGTAAGATATTCGTCAGAGTTATGGAGAGTAATTGAAGGTTCTACATGTGAACATAATTTAGATAAACTTACAGGATGCAATTCCAGCCATACTCTTTAAAAAAAATTCAGTGAGGTGAGCCTGAATTATTGCAGGGTAATATAAAGACAGCTCCAAAGCCATGTGACTGCTGCAAACCATCAGTAGGTGCATTGGGGTTTTATGGCATTGCCAGGGAGGTAGGAAACAGATGATAATTACAAGTGAATCTGGGAGGCACTTTTATTAACTTCTTTGACCAGTTGATGGATTTAAACCACAGTTCATTCAAAAATTTATGGAACCCAGTAGAGGTCCCCATTCTGCATGTTTGACAGTTGCAAGCTTAACCATAAATAATATGTAAATAATTTACACAGAAGTATAAATTCACATATAGCTACTTTTATGTACAAATAATTAAATTTCTATCCTCAACTATTTCAGCTATAAACAAGCAACTGTTTCACAAGTTTATAGACATACCCAATGTTCATATACATTTGAATATAAGAACATTGTAGAGATTGATATTTTGCAGGTATGTGATTTTATTTTTTCTCTTCTGCACTATTATATTTAATATTTTTGGGAAAATAATCAGGAAATATTAGTATGCATTGAATTATTTTTTTCTGGGCAAGGGGATAGATTCAATATGCAAGAGGAATGGAAGGAAGATAAGGAAAATGAGTTTAAGAACTGGATTTTATTACTCATTATTTGCTTGAATGGGTTTTATAACTAGTGATTGATAATTTCTTCTAGAACGAAGTCAACATTACAGCTGAAAACTTAAATAATAATAGCAAAATACAAAAAGCAATGTACTGAAATACAGCACAAAAAAGATCTTAAATTCATAAAAAATACGGACTAAAAAGAGAAGCTTGAAAATTTCAAAACCTAAAATTTCAAACAAATATTTTATTATGAATCTTTTGAACAGATTTTAATACTTCAGATTTTTTTTACATAAAAGCTGTTTCCACAGACACTTCATCAACTTCAATATTAATATTCTCAAACATGTGATTTGGCCATAATTTTCCATTGCTAGCAATGTTTCAGGTAATACTTTATTAATCCATAAACTTCAGGCCCTGCAACCACATAGAAAATACTTCTAAAGTTTAATCGAATCTTCACATGAGTTAGTATTTTTTAGTATTTCTTTCCCAAGAACACTGACATTTAAATTCCATAATTTTTGTGTTTATTTCATCTGCCTTCAAACATGTTTCACCTTTTACTATTTTTTCCAACCAACAGTAATTCCAAAACGCAAATTAATCATATGTATGTCACCTACCTACTAGTAAAGGTACTGAGAAAAAGTCATGTTGTTTTCTGTGAAAGCAAGAGCAAAAGGAACAATATTTTAACAGAAAGAGACATTGATCTTCTTAAGCAAAAAAATCCTAACTTGTGAATTTATCACTTTAATCAATTCCAAGTCTCCTTCACACCTTACAAAAAATAAAATTCAAACAAAATTTGAATTTTGATTTGAAATATGACAAATGCATCGATACAATAAAAAATTAACTATTCTTCTTGTGAATCAAATGTGCATTGTAACTAATCAGCTTATGATACATTAATGGTGTTGGAGTCCTGAAATGGATATTTAATTTACAACACAAAGAAAATCTTTAGAGTGCTCTAAAACTGCTTTGACAGATAGCCGAACAGGTGTATTTTAGATAAACTCATTCAGCTCATGCCACATAAATACAATTTCATAATGGAAATGTAAACATTACTTTTATTGTAGCCAGTTTGCCTTCGTTGTGTGTCGGATATTTCTACTACAGGTTTGTCACCGGTGATTAATATGAGTAAACTAGAAGGAGTCAGAAATTAAGTAATAGAGCTCTGTATCATTACATTTCAAGTTCCCAAGATTAGGTTCATGTACTTCACAGAAATTCTTTTCCCTATCAAGTGTATTTGATCACACAATCACAGCGAGCTACCAAATGCTGCAGCCATGAAAACAGGATGTTCAGATGCAACAGCAGAAAGCATACTGATAGGTATGACAATATTAAGCTATACTGCTGCCAGGGATTGGCACCTCCATACAGTGCAGCCAGTTCAGCTAGGCACTGCCCTGGGAACCTTTCGCATTGCACTCCTTTGAGCAGGGAAGTTTGTCGTTAAAGAGTTTCTTTAGAGTAGCAGAGCCATACACAAGCTAAGGGAAGATGGTTGCTTCTGTATAGACACACTGTTCAAAACCAGGAATGGACATGAGGTACAGAACTGCAATTTAAAAGTGGGGTTCATGGTGGCATGAGAATAGGACTCAACATCCTGCAAGCTGTGTAGCAATGTCTGAAACTAGCTCCTTAAAGACCTCAAAGTAGCTTTAAACATACTTTCTACTATTCTCAAGAGCACTGCTTTACTGGGGAGAAAGGAACAGAGAGTAGACTTTGGCCTGTTCACAGATCTGTTTTGACAAAAATGTCATGGAAGACAGTTCCGGAGAAAGGATAGGTCCAGAAAAGCTGGTTGTTTTTCAAGGATCACCTTCTCCAAGCTCAAGAATAGTCCACATTCTTGTGCAGGGAATCAAGCAAGGGGACAGAAGGCTTACATGGTTGAACGAGGAGCATCTGACTACCCTCAAACATAAAAAAAAAAGTCTGTAAGAGGTAGAAGCAGGGTCAGGGCACCAAGGATGAATGTAGAGATGGGGTGCAGGGATGTAGTTAAGTCAAAACCCACCTGGAGCTGAATCTGGAGAGGGTCACGAAGGACAAGAAGGAAAGTTTCTACAGGGGTATCATAAGCTAAAGCAAGCCTAAGGAAAATGTGGGACAAAATAGAGCCCTGAGAAACCAGCCCTAGATGACCTGCTCTGAGCAGAGGGTTAGACTAAATGTTCTCCAAAGGGCCCTTCAGCCATCCTATGACTGCATGACGACCCCAGGGAACTCATCTGCTTATACAGAGAGTCACAGGTCTCTATATACCCTGAGCCACAGCTGACTTCAAAGGACTTCATGTCCTGTTCCTCAGGAATCACTGACAGTGCAGGATTCCTGCTGGCTTTTTCTTTTGCAAAGGAAATGTGAAGAAGTAATAATGATTTTTATCCTAAATCAGACAAAGACTTTTCTGACTTGTGCAAATGCCTGTGTAATAATAACTGACTACCAAAATAGAGCAATTTGCTTTTTTTTACTGTTCCTTTACTGTTAGGCATATCAGAGAACTCAGAGAAGACTTCTGCCTTTATATAGAGAGAATGCTATTAACTCTTAACACCATTATAGAGATACTTAATTTAATGTGGAGTAAATGGAGTGCCGACAGAATAAATTATAATAATAATTTATTTATTATTAGATCAAATAAATTAGATTTTCTGTGCTATGCAAAGATAATTTAAAAATATTAGTGTTGTTCTCCACTCCATGAGCCATTAGGAAACCTACACAAATACCCAAAACACAGAAACATTTTGCATCTTCCATCCTATTTCAGGGTTCCATTGGTCTTCCACAGCTTAACCTGCTCCTTTTCTGAGCAGGTTAATAGTTGAATTACAGATTCATGAGAAAAAAAATGGTACAGAACCTATGCTAATTTTGTATGAATAATAGAAAAAACTATTACATAAAAAAATTATTATTTTATGGAAAAGATTTTCTAATTTGACAGTAATCCCAGCTCTTACAGTCTGATTGAGTGTCTGACCTTTCTTTCCCTTGAATAGACCTTTTTATAGCTCGCTTCTAGATAGTTTGATCAAGAAGGGGAGGAAAAGCTGCAGTTAATCACCTTCTTCTCTAGAGATCAGAAACAGGTCAAGCATAACTGTCCAGTATCTGAAAGGGTAGTGTTAAATAAAAAGAACTAATGTCTTTATGTATATCATGATAATGTGGTAATATAGTTGAAAATTCTTCATAAAATCAGCCATATTTATGAAATACAGCAGCATAGTCCTTCCTCTGTTTATTATAAGACCCTTTACACAAAAGCATAACTTGACATCCTCTGGTGAAAAGCACATGTGAAATATTTAAGTGACTATGTGGCTTTTAAAGTTTCAGTCAATCTTTGCAAGAGCTTTGGTATAAATACATTTTTATCTAAACACAAACATGAAAAGAAATACTACAGTTATTGATTGCAAAAGTAGAGCCAGCTGGTTACTATTTATTTAACAAATAACTCTGCCAAACAGAGAGCTTCTTCCTCAAAGACTTCATTATCTAACACCCCAGCTTTGCAAGGACTTTTCTTATGTGTGTGGTTACATACATAAGTAGTTTCTTTGATTTCAGCAGTACTTCTCTGACTGCATTTACCTTCCAAAATGCCTTTTTCTTGTCCAAGTTTAAGCAAATGACAAAGTCAAGGGAAAGGAAGTCTGCAAGAAGGATGAATTGGAGGGATTTGGGCAAGGCTTCCTATGTTATCATGGGAGAAAGGTGCTGCTTCTTCAAAAGAGCTGCTTAGAGAAGGAGCTTAGCTCAGGGCTTCCCAATCACCTTCCTGCAGAGTCTGTCCAGCTCTGGTTGCTATTTAGAAGATTAGCCCATGAAAAAGCCCAAAGTCAGACACCTAAAGCCCAGGCTAAAACCATGCTCCATTATTCCCAGTGTTTGCACTCCAGGAACTAAAGCACATAATCCACTGTGTTGTAGCAGTATTAAAATATAGCTTTTTTTTAGTGTATAAGTCCACTTCCCTGACTAGACTAGAAATGCAAAATAGCAACATGAAAGCTCCATCCCCAAGATATTTTAGCCAGAAAAAATGTTCAGCTTTCTTGTTCTTTCACAGGCCAGGCATGCGGAGATTCCAATTTGAGAAACATTTCCTTTCAGCAAGAAAAATATTTCATAAACTATGTTTGTGGTGGTAGTATTAGTGTTGCAGTTTAGCCCTCAAAACACTGAAAGCTAAGAAGATAGCTAAGAAGATAGCTAAGAAGTACTGAAAATTAAACTGTTATGATAAAAAAACTTACAATGTTTGGCAATTTTAATTACCACATATTGTAGGTCAGATAAATTTGCTACTCGGTCTTTAATACTATGCCAAGCTGACACACACACACTCACATGTATATGGGAATGACATATTCATCTAATTAAGTTTTAGTTGGTAAGTATCATGTTAGATTTCATTTACAGACAATGTCACACAGCAGTGATACAATCTTTTTAGTTTACTTGGCAAATATATTAATGCTTTCAGTTTACAGAATTTTCTTTTTTTCCTATCTCATATGTGTCAGAAGACACAGAAAGAACATAGGTATGTAAGTCAGTGTTGTTCCATCCCTAACAGAATCTACACTTGTCATTATGCACAAAAAGAAAAATCTTAGTTGTTACCAATTTTATAAAGGTATCATTACTTCTCATGGCTTAAATAATTGTTGTAAACAGTTATGTCTACAATTTTTAACAATTATATAATTTTAGCAAATTGCTCATTTGTTTGGCTGAGAAAAAAATTATATAAGATAAAAACTTCCCTAACATACAAATATATGGTTGACCTGAGAATTTACAAAAAAAAAAAAAAAAAGCCTCTTTGAAAACTATTCATGTCTTTGAACACTAATGAAGACTGAAGACTTTTTTCCTATTTTTGAAATATTTTCAAATTCTGACATCTCTTGTAAGCATAGGCTGAAAGAAAAGATCTTAACACTCAGGCTTTACTGCCTTTAAAATTTACATTTATTTTAGCAGGATGCTTGTAATGCATAGGTAAAAGATATTAATGAGAAACTACTTCATCTGGATTAATCCCATTAAATATGATACCTTATAAATATATATAATGGGCTTTGGTAATCAGCTTTTAATCCAAAGAAACAAACAATAATGATGAGTGGTATTTTAAATTCCTTCACTTAGCAGTATATATACTTCAAAACTGAACAAACAGATAATCTGTCCTTTTACCTAGTCATCCACCATTTGGTGATGAAGCTGAAGTGTCCCTGACTGTGTAAAATTTATTCAGTGTTCCAAGATTTCAGGCAACAGGATAAAACCATCCCACAGCCTAAGGTTTTTTCCAGCTCTGAAGTAAACACTAGGGGGAAGTTTAATCCACTGTCAAAGACATTTGCCCTTTCAAAAAGCATTTGCTCTTTCTCAGACATTTGCCCTTTCTCAGACTTCAGAAATGCAAAGCAGCTGTTTCAAAACAAGATGCACTAAGTCTGTTAGTCCACTGAATGACTGCACTTGGTAGCTTTTCAGTAGTGGAAGAAAATCAGATCTAATCTACTGCAGAGCCAAGTGCATTTGGCCACCCTTCTGTGAATCTCCTGCATTTTTTCCTTTTCTCTGTCTATCATAGAGTACAGTATCACAGTGCTCATTTTATTTGTCTCCTTTGGTTTATTTATTAGTATTGGACCAGGTGACTTTTTGATACTTCTTACTGAAATGAAAGGATTAGCAAATACACTGTCCTCAGACCTCTACTTTCAAGTTCATGTTTCCTCCAACAGTCAAAAATTTCTGTGTCATTCTGCTAAAACAATTGCTTTGCTCAGGATGATCACAGTGGTAGGATTTTGAAAAATGTCTACTCCCTCATCATAACAGAAAAAGAATGACAAAAATCTATAAATCAGTAAGCACCCATAAATTACTGGATTTCATATCAATAACAATATGGTAAAAACTCTAATTTTTTAAG
The DNA here is from genome assembly GCF_003945595.2 of Pipra filicauda. Lineage (NCBI taxonomy): Eukaryota > Metazoa > Chordata > Aves > Passeriformes > Pipridae > Pipra > Pipra filicauda. The sequence continues at coordinate 1,810,358 of NW_024104365.1, read as the reverse complement.
TAGCACAGCCATACAAATTGCTGATACAGCTGCAGCTATGTCAGAATAAAATGCCCAATACATGAAAATTTTTCCCCTTGAGTTCACAGGATCGGTTCTGATGCAGGCATCTTTACACCCATAAAACAGAATCCACACTGAGTGAATAACTGTACCTAGGGAGCAGAACAAGCAAACCTTAATAACAGGCTCAGCAAGAGATCTCAGTCATTCTGGTATCTTTTTGTGCAAGACAGATTGGGAATGTACAAGGAGCAAAAGCCACAAGTAATTTGTAGCATTTCAGAGTTACATTAACACCTCTAATTGTAACTGACAGGGCAATTAAGCCTGAAAAACATCCCAATACACTGCCTTGAACGTGATGATTGTCCCACTGAAACAACAGATCGTGTATTTTATTTGGAGGAAAAGTGTTTTGCTTTATTTTCCTCCATTGAAGTAGATGTCCCAGTTCATCATGCCTCATTAGAGGTCTGTGTTGCTATAAACATGATTATTTCAAACAATCACAAGCCTTTATATCGAGCATATAATTTAACAATTCCCTTCTCAATAGGAGTGTCAACAAGGTTCTTTTTAAAAAAATAATGTTAATTGTTAGATAACCCATTAAAATAATAAGTCTTAGCATAATGAACAGGCAATAGACTGAATACAAATATATCACACATGGCCCCCTCTTTTTTTATATTTTTTTTTTAAATTCAGACAATTTGTCTCATGTGCCTGGGTTTGCCAGGTTTTGTACACTGGTTTTCCTACAAGTCTCCCTTCCTCCCAGAACCATGCACAGCTTCCTGTGGTGAGCCATAACAATCCATGGCCAATATCAGCAAGTATCTATAATGGAATAACAATTCTGTTAAAGAACAGTCACAGATTTTACTTCTTTTTTCTGTAAAAATTTGATACTTACGGCCCAATATCTGCAACACAGATACCTATATGGTAGAGAATACTTGATTAGATCTACTCTAATCCCAACAGACTGAATGCCCATTCGTAGTCAGAGTGCACTAGATGAGATCTTCAGGCACACCTCACTGTTGAGTTTTGTCTGAAAGGAATCCTGTTTATTTCCCCCAAGGCTGTTCCACAACATGAACTGAAGTAACTGGAGATAACTGAGAGATTTGCGTCAAAAGCGCAGTCCTGCTCCAAATTAAAATTCTAATGTAAATGCATCTGTATCTTCTTCAAGTAGAAAGCAAGTGGGTAATGAGTCCGTAATTTAGGAGTCAAGAATCCCTCTCCAGTTTCTGCACATATGCTCAGGATTTTAACTGGGTGGGATTTTTTTTCTCCTCTGAGAACTCTCCCAAGTCTTGGTTGTCTCAACTATTTAATTTTCCTACTAATAATTTGGGATATACATTTGTATATCAAACATTAATGATATGTGGCCATACTTTATACAGCTGTGATTCAAGCTCAGAAAGCCAGGCTTAGGGGAATCTCACCACACACTTTATAAAATATCTAAAATATAGGTACAGAGAAGGAGAATATAATCTTTTCACAAGGATGCACACTGACAGAATGAGAGGCAACATGCACAAGTTACTCAGGGGAAATGCTGTCTAGATATATGAAAAAAAAAAGCACCCTGTGATTAGCTGAACACTGGAATAGGCTGCTCTAAAAATCAGCAAAATCTTTGTCATTGAAAACACTACTCAGCTTGACAGAGTCCTGAATATCCTAATCTGTGGCCTTGACTTGTTACTGAAGTTTGTACAAGTAATTCCAGAGGTCCCTTCCTAACCCAGGCTTTTCTCTGTTTCTGAGCCCTGACTAACAACAGAAGTTCTACACACAAGGTGAAAAATATTATCTTTTTCTTTTTTCCATTGGAATCCTGAACTGCAGCAGTTCATGCACATTTGTACTTGGAAGAGGATAAATTATAGCATATTTTTTGGTTTTCTTTTAGTGTAGTGGTTTGAATCCTGTTTTCCCCCAGAGGCTAAGAAAAGTGGTAGACCCCAAGGGGTGGAAACCCCTGGAAGTTTTGAAGCTTTGTCCAATGGACGCTCCTGCAAAATGTAAACATATCCACAAGCACCGGAAGAGACGAGTTGTAGTTTGCTGTTGGAGAGGTGACCATGTTGTAGAGCCACGAGGAAGGGGCTCGGAGCCCCTCGGGGCCTCTGGGGTCTCCCAGCCCCTGGCTGGGGGGGACTACAGAGACTTGGAACAGTGCTAGACTGGGCTAAGTGTCTGTAGTTAAGCTGGGGGATGTTTTCTTCAAAGTGGGCAGTGGAGATAGAGCAGAAAGCAGAGACGCAGCGTCCAGAGACTCCTGGCTAAGAGCCAGGACAGATAAGAACTGAACCGGAGAAGCAACAAAAGAGATGCAACTGAATAAGGAAGACACCGAGTTGTCCCGGAGAGCCGAGAAGGAGAGTCAGCAGCAGAGTTACAGAGTTTTTGGGGGTAAGACTGTACCAGACCCCCCCCCCAAACTCCTTTGAGACCCCTCTGAGAAAAAGAGGGAGATGGACCCCTATTATGGAGAAGAGTCTTAGACATGCAGCACTAGAGAGAGAGAGGAGCTGAGAAGCTCAGTCGTCCTGAGAGCTGAGCCAGGATGGTGTGGCAGGTTGGCCTTGGGGGCCCTCCCTTGCTGCAAGCTACAAAGAAGCTTGCAGCCTGAGATAGCAGGGCACAGAGGCCCTGCAAGGAGCTTGAATCTCCTGGAGATACCAGACTGTCACAAAGACCCCCTGTGTCTCGTGACATGACCGTGGTGAAACGACCTTGTCTGGGGTGAACGTAGCCCATGGAAGACCCCTTTGCCTGCGTCAAGGGGCCGAGGGAGCTTGGATACCTCCCTCGTGAGTGCTGGCAGAAATCCAGCTATCAGCTGCTGCATGCATGTGGAGAGGACAGATGACTGCTGCTGTAGAAGATCCTGCTGCTCCAAAGAAGGGATCTGTCCTTCTTTCCCTCCTGGACTTTTATTTGGAGGGGAGAAGAGATCTGATCCATTGTAAATACTATATGTCATGGTAGAGATAGTTGTGATCGTGTGTATAATGTGTTATAGTATTTATTTGTACAGTCATTGTAATATATTCCCTTTCCCCCATTCTGAGTCTGGCTGTGTTTTTGTCAGGAAAGCCCATCTCACATTAAGCTGAGATGTGGGAGGGGGAATGGAGCTACGGAATTGGATTTTGGGGCTATCTCAAACCATGACATTTAGTCACACTGCAAACAGTGAGAAAGTATAGATACATATGTTTTATATCCTCCAAAGTTTCTGCCTTGTATGCTACAACTTGGTTTCATCAGTAAAAGACAGTGGTATGCTAATGTGAGGAGGGCTTTAAAGAAGCTGAATATCTCACAAGTTTGGAAACCCTACATGAACCATCACAGGCAGAACCAGCCCTCCCCTCCTCTTCTGATAAAGGCTTTGGAGGAAAACATTGAAAAATAGAAATAACAGCTAATAGACTAGATAAGGAGGCTTCTTTTCAGCTGAAAATGTGAGGGATAACTTGAAGACTTTGAGTTTCTGTCACTTTTAATCTTTCTAAAGAAAGGAAGCACTCTTTGATACTTTGTAACTTGGCTTTTGTCACAGCAATGGCCCATTACAGATGGACAGACTATTTACCAGATAACTTTATCCATATGTGTTTGGTCTGGTCTGGACACCCTTAGGGTTTTGGACCAGGGCAGAGTGATGGCTATTCAGGGATTACTTCTGATATAGAAGATACTGGTGACTGTCTTCCATGTCTCTTCTTCAGAGTCACCAATATCCTTGCTTTTTTTTTCTGTACTCTAATTCAACCTTCTCTGCTCTCCTCCTTTTGTTAAATACTCAGAGTGTTTCCTCATGATACACTACTTAAATACCAGTGGTTGCCAACACTTGCCTATATTATTAGCTTTGTACAGCAATTGCAAACACTTAGATTAAATAAGTACAGAATGAGTCAGAAAACTCAGTAATACAAACTGGAAAACAGGTTTGTGGTTTGGGTGGTTTGTTTTTCTTTCCTCAAAGCTGTGAGCTGCTTGTTTAAACATAGCTAAGGCCAAGTGATGTTTGTGTTAGAAGAGATTTTAACTACACATTATAAGAAGTTGAAAATAATGTAATCTTTTTTTTTCTAGAATACAAGGCATTGTTGCAAATCACAGCTCTGATCCACTGACATGTTAATGAGCTTTTAGATGAATATAAACGGAACTGCATTGTTGTATCAGGCTGGTATATGGCATATAGCACACTGGTCACACCCAGCAAACATCTAGAGAAAAGGGGCAAACATTAGAGGACTTTATAGCAAGATTCCATGCTGTTGCTAGTTGACCTTTTAAATCTAGATTAGAGCAACTAAAACCAACAAAAGCAAGAAGTGCTTCCCCAAGAAGACCACTCACAAATATTTGCTTGCAGAATACAGGGCTACTGGCCATTAGGTAAGAAGTGGTCATGGCACCAAGTCCATCGTGGTTAAAGAAGTGTTTAGATGCTACTCTCAGGCACATGGTGATTTTTGGGGTGTCTTGTGCAGGACCAGGAGTTGGACTCGACTATCCTTGTAGGTCCCTTCCAACTCAGGGTAATCTATGATACTATGATAAGGCTTCTCACTGTTGGGATTGTGACCAGGAGAAGTTACAGTCTTCTCCGCTGGGTGGCAACCTAGGATACAGAAACAGCGAGAACAGCTCTCTCCACAGGACCACCAAAAAAAGGTATTTTGCTCCTGTTGCTGTTTCATTTGGCACTTCTGTGAACATGGGAGGTGGGAAGTAGTAAGAAAATATATGTAGTAAGAAATACAGTAAGGAAATGAAAGTAATTAAAATAAATTAAAATCTTATAGTAAGAAAATGAAAGACACAAATAAGGAAAAAAGCCACAAAGATTATGTCTCTGATTTCTTTAAACTACTGAATGCATTTTCCCTGACAAAATTCCCTAGCAAAAGACTACAGTATGTATCTGTGCCTCTCCATTTCTGGCAGACAGGTGAAGGTTATGCAGTATTACTCCCAGATACTCACAAGTTAAATGCATAAGCTCAGAATTTTTCCAAACGCACATATAAATGAAGAAAATGAACTTATTACAAGAGATGATTTTCTAGGACATGAGTTGCACTGTTCCTAGAGAAAGAATTTGTTCTCTTTCTATGAAATGTTAATCTATTTTATTCAAGGTCTATTTCATGTTTATGGAAAAAGTAAAAAAAAAAAAAAAAGACAGTGCAAATACCAAATAGTTTAAACCTTTTGGAGATTGATGGAATTATTAGAAAACACTGCTTCTCTGAACAACAAATGTAGGATCTTTTTACATATGGCTTCTCTTCATGTATTCCACTACAACCTGTGTACACAGCTGAGACAAGAGTTTTTCTTGTCGCAAGCATCTGTTTGACTCATTCTATGTGCTGTATCTATCACTGTGAACTGTTCCAATGGCAGTGTTGAAGCATCTGCCACATAGGCTTTCTCTACAGAGGAGTTCTGATCACAGAGGAATCTGAAAGAAGAAAGCAGTGAAAAAGCAAATCAATGAGTTTCAGCTGATGTTCAGAAAATTCAGGTATTTTTTACTTTCTGATAACATTTAACTAGCTTCTGGTGACATTTAACTAAGGGTGGTGTGCAGTGGTCAACCTGTAACTACAGCTTTCTGATGCACAGGGTAGAAATGACCCATTTCTGTATTTTCTTTTTGGTAACCATCAAATATGTTCTGAACTACCTCTATATGTTCATGCTGATTTTAATTGGAGTAGAGCTAATTTTCTCCATCATGATTAGTATGGGGCTGCCTTTTGGATTTGAGCTTAACAAAATATGGAGATGTTTCTGCTATTGTTGAGCAATACTTACACAGAGCCAAGGCCTTTTCTGGTTTTTGAACTGCTATGCTGGCAAGGAAGTTGGGAGTGCATGGGATATTTGGAGAAGACACAGCTGGGACAGGTGACCCCAACTGACCAAAAGAATATTCCATACCATATGACATTATGCTTAGTATATAAAGTGGAAGAAAGAAGGAGGAAGGGGGGGACATTTGATGTGATGGTGTTTGTAATCATTACACATGATGGGGGCCTGCTCTCCTGGAGATGGCTGAACATCTGCCTGACCATGGGAAGCAGTGAATTAATTCCTTGTTTTGCTTTGCTTGAGTATGTAGCTTTTGCTTTCCCTATTAAGCTGTCTTTATCTCAACCCACGGGTTCTCCAGTTTTTATCCTTCTGATTCTCTCCCTGATCCCCCTGATGAGGGAACGAGTGGCTGCGTGGGGCTTGGTTGCTGGCTGAGGTTAAAACACGACAATGTTCTCTTAGGGTGCAAATGCTTTTCCATCAGACTTGCACATCCTTGAGAGCAAGATTCAGACGATCTAAGCTATGCAGCAACTCTGTTCTGCACACTCCAAGTGGTTACAGTGGTTAGAAACAGCCAATCCACTTGCACGAAGTAGGATGTGTCTCTCCAGTGACTGCACAGACTCAAGCAGTCCAGATGCCCAAGTTTACATAGCTATAGATGTCAGTTGAATCTCATTCCAGAAAATGAAGTCTTCCTTGTACACTCAAATATGGCACTGTCAACATATGAATCCAAAAGAATCAACCATATTGATTAAAATATGAGCTATCTTATTTTTCATTTTAAATTCTTCACAGGTGTCCAAGCAAATAAACAACTTCTGCCTGTTTGATTCAATTGTCTTTTTTTTTAACTACAAATATATTTCTTTACTAAGCAATTAAAAATATGAAAGAAGTAGAAGAGTCTAGTTATCAGCACTTGAACCAATTGGTGAAAAAAATTCTTTCTGAAAAACTAATTCTTTAGATATTAAGATATGGATTTGAAATTAAATAATTACTGCCAAGATCTCTGTGAATATAGTCTGTGCTGTCAAAAGGCTGAAGGGTAGTATTCCAGAATGAGCTTTCATTGGGTTGGATCATAATAAAATCCTCCCTGTTCTAGAAATATAGGCTGCTAAGGGCTAGATGTCTTTATCTTGAGATTCCTAGGAATTGAAAAAAAAATATAGTCATAATCTGCAATTACAGAGGCTTTTTTTAAAAGAAAACTATAATGGTTTATGCAACCTCTCTCCATGAGCTGCTGACTAGAACCCCTGTACCATTTCATTGCTGCTTTTCTACCATTCACTACCACTGACCATGTTTACTACTTTTCAATGGAAAATGAAAATCCTTATATCAAAAAAATTGTTGGAATTTTTAAATAAGTTTTTATTTATTTTAAACAGTTTCTGTACAAGGATTGTACAGAAGTCTAAGTAGACTAGAAAAGTTGTTTGGATGTTTGCACTTAAGGCAATAATACTAGCTATCTGCCATTCTATCTTTGTAGATTTCAGAAATAATTAAACAGTGAAAAAATGCAGTTTTGTTAGACTATAACATAGGATAGGCTTATTACTTCTATTACTGTTGTACTTATGTGTGATTCAGAGGTTTTAAAGACATGGGGGTATGAAAGTGAGACATTAAAACAAGGATTGCTAGGAATCTAGTTGTGTACAGGAACATAAGCATCTCTCAAATATTGTCATCATCATATTTGAAAAAAGGACATGATCATACAAATTTTTATAGCACTTTATAAGAACTGTTTATAACAACTGCTTGTCAGAACTGAACCTCAGCCAGAGAGGTTGTGGAGTCTCCCTCACTGGAGATATTCAAGAACCACCCGGATACAATCCTGTGCAATGTGCTCTTGGATGACACTGCTTGAGCAGGGAGGTTGGACCAGATGACCCGTTGTTGTCCCTTCAAACCTGAACTATTCTGGGATTCTGTGAACTGGAGACTTAAAACCTGAAGTTCTAGATACCATAACATCTCCTAGTGAAAATAGGCTGAGGAAACAGAGTGAATACAAAAGGAAAAGTTAATATTCTTTCCATTAAACCATAACTCTTTATTCCCAACTTTATCTAACATTTAAATTGAAACTCTGAGAAACTATGCAAAACACAAAGATTTATGCCTTGTTCAAGAATATGTTCCATACTTGACCAAAGGCACTGAGAAAGAGCTTGGTCCTGCACAGTTATTTTATACAGCTTAGCCCAGTGAGCTTCATACATCACTTTGACCAAAAGATCAGTACCAGCAAAAATTGATCAATGGTGCAATATGATATTACTTGTGATATAAGGATCAACATGTGTACCTAGTTTTCAAGTGAAATACCTCAAACACTTAGGCATAGCTAAGTGTTCTGGATCAATCTCCCAGCTTCAATACTTAGTCTTTAGGGTATTTTGGGCTTTCGTCTCAGCACTGATACTTTTTATTAGTGTGAGATTCTAGATATTTACACTTCTATAAAATAAATTCCACCAATACCTTTAGACTGATGCCCTTTACAGACAAGGGAGAGAAACAAGTCCTTCTAGGAAGTTCTCTCCAACTATTTGAAGACTACACAAATTGCATTCTACAAGGGTCCATTTATCTCTATTGAAAAAGAGACCAAAAGGCCCATTTAGATGTGCATTTCTTCACACAAATACCTGGAGTAGAAGAACAACATAAGTTTCAACATGGCAAGCTCTTATTAACATAAGACAAAAATGTGTTTAAAAGATAACATGACACAGATTCACATCTCACACTCCTTAGGAAGAGAAGCTACATCTTATTACACAGTAGTATGCTAGAGTGCAATCCTTCCATCCAAGGGATTTTCTCAAATATACAGAATCACAGAATCACAGAATATGCTGAGTTGGAAGGGACCCACAAGGATCATCGAGACCAACTCCTGGCCCTGCATAGGATCATCCTCAAGAGGTACATCATGTGCCTCAGAGTATCATCCAAATGCTTCTTGAACTCTGACAGGCTTGGTGCTGTGACCACTGCCCTGGGGAGCCTGTTCCGATGCCCAACCATTCTCTGAGTGAAGAACCTTTTTTTAATATCCAACCTAAACCTCCCCCGACACAACTTCAGGCCATTCCCTCGGATCCTGTCACTGGTCACCACAGCGAAGAGATCAGTGTCTGCTCCTCCTCTTCCCCTCACAAGGAAGTTGTAACTGCAATGAGGTCTCCCCTCAGTCTCCTCCAGGCTGAACAGACCAAGAGCCCTCAGCCACTCCTCGTACAGCTTCTCCTCAAGGTCCTTCACCATCTCTGTTGCCCTTCTTTGGATGCTCTCTAATGGCTTAATATCTTTTTTATATTGCAGTGACCAAAGTTTGAAGGAAAGTCTTGCTGATAGCAGAGAGGTCTAGTTTATTGTGGAAGAACAGCTCACTGTGAGACTGGACTGTGTTTTATGCTTCATATTTTCTTTCTCTGTCTCATAGGTATGAAGCATGTATTTGGGAATCTGCACTGTCTCCAGTTGCAGGAATTTAGTAACAATTTAGTTCTGCTGCTTTAATCTGTTCTTCATAGTAACTTCTGATACGAAACCTTAGGTGCTACCTGAACTTGAAAACATTTCAGATTTGGACACGACTATTCACACTAGTGCTTGACTGGGTCACTTACTAAGCCTGCAGCATGGCTAAACTCAAAACACCACTTGGAACATATTAAATGCATTAACTTGGCTGACTGATTAAATTTCGGTGTGGGATACTACAGTTCAAAAATTAAAATTCTTTCTGAATTAAAGTAGCTTCAGTTTGGTTTATTCATTCAATGAACTGAAAAGGAGTTAACATCACTGATTTCTAAATTCACAGTCTTCATTAATGCAGCTTAATCTTCCTGAGTGCCCACAGGTGGACAGGTGCTAAAAATCTTTGACCCTAAAAATGCAGTGTTAGAATAGAAACAGCTACAACAACATCATCATTTTAATGAATATAAGCCAATTTGTGATTCCAGTCACGCAATTCTAAAGGAATTCCAGTAGAAGCTGAGCTGCTAAGGAAGATAAGAAACCATAACTTTTATTAAAGAAGACAAAATGATATTTTGAAGTACATGCTCTTAGATTCACAGTTGTGAATGGCAGATTAGTTTTACTTCATTAGAGAGGATCTTTTGACTACAAAAGCAGCAAGAAAAACACAATTGGAAAGAATAATATTTATTTCTAGAAAAAATAATGAACTCACTCTTTGAATGCATTAATAACTGTATGAATATCCATTTTTATCACCTGTATTACATAAATGACATTATTAAAATCAATCTGTACACATAAAAATCTACAGAATATTCATCAAAATGGGATTACATAAAGCAATTTTTCTTACACAGAGAAAAATTTACTGCAAACTTTCACAATTAGACATATAGGAAAAATCAGTGGTTTTTACATAAGACTCCCAAGCAATTTCCAGACCTCTATAATCTCCCTGCTTGGGTATCTTTAGTCAGCCGTGAAAATGTAAAAAGCATAATCTAAGTTTCAGTAGCACACTTACATGGTGCAGGATGCTCAATGAAAATAAGACCTACAGCTGTCAAGAGGAAAGTCTTCAGCAGATGCCACATAGTAATAAGAATGTTGAAAGGAATATCTGTAAATGCTGTGGTGCTGAACATCATTACATTGAAGTTTCCTGTCTGGACTGGTAAGGCTGCAGTGTTCACAGAAGATTCTTGTGGGCATTACAGTGAAAGATCTCATAGACAATATTTCACAGTATGAAATATTGTTTAAATAATTCATTGAGAGCTGTTGTATTAAATTACCATGGCTAGAGGTGATAAATAACTTGGGTTAGAAATATAAAATGTTTCAGAAGATCAGTGTGTGAAATAAGCCTCACTGTAAAATATCATTAAACATATTATTTGAAAGAGAACCTATATATCAAAGTTGAATTCAGTAAGAGCATATTTCTTTTATAAGAACTTCAATAAGGCACAAGTACACAAACTTTCCATCTAGTATAATGTACTATGACTCATAGTTACTTATTTTATGCAAAGTTTATTTCTGAACTATGCAGTAAAGCCTCTTCCGTGATTTTTCCTTCGTGTTAATATGAACTGTTATACAAAAAAGAGATGATAGATTTCTTTTTTTTGCCTTTTCATGTCATAAACCGTAGTAAAGTAGTCCTGAATTCACAAGAAAAACCTATAAGAGTCATCAGATCACTAAAACTAGATTCTGAAGCCTATGTTTTTTCTATGGCTGTATAAATGGAAGATCAAAACACTCCAAAATGAAGGTATGATGATGGTCACTGTTCTTTCTCATGCCTCTGTTTCAGTAGTCTTCTGTGACTTTAAAAATAATTCTTTTAACGTAGTGCTAATCATGTTTTAAATTCAATACAATTTTAATTTAAATGCAATAATACAATAATAATACAATTTAAATTCAATATAATTTGTAAATTTTTACCAACTTAATAAAAATTAATTCACTTAGTGTAAGAACCCCTCTTTTACAGCCTTTGCTGTGCATGACAAACAAGTCCAATGTTTCTGGGACAAACATTACAGAAAATTATGTATTTGTTCAAGCAAACAAGGAGAAAAATAGAACATTTGTTTTGAGGTAATCTAAAGCAATATATATTTTGCTGCTTTTAAGTAATTAAACTTTTTAAGTAATTAAACCATCTTGAAGTGTCATGAGATTTACCTAAGCATATACTGAGCAGTGATATTACCAATATTAAAAAGTAGAAATTACTTTTGGTTTTGTAACTCATGGCAAAATAGGGAACAAACCGCACAATTACTATAAACAAAAGGATCATATGACATTTCATGTATTTTCTATGTTGACATGAAAATATTTATTGTAAGCCCCTCTAAGCCCCTCTCATTCCTTTGACTAGTGAAATACAATTAAGAAGAAATTATTTCTGACTGGGGGGGCAGGGAGGGAGAACAGTGGTGTTGCTGGTTAGCTGTTCAATGTACCCTGATGTCAGCAATTTTTCAAATGAAAATGCATCAATTGTAATGAAAAAATCCTCCTAAATTCAGGGACAACCTTTGGAGCCCTATCTTCTTATATATCAGATGACCTGATTTTCACTATAGCCCCAGTGTCATATACTGGTGCCTTCACTTACGAGCATCCCAAAAGAGGCAACAGCAATTCAAAACAAAAGTACTTCAGAATTTAGGTATTTGGATTTTAAACTTTATTCAGTTTTTATTGTCTTTACAAAACATTCAGCCTATGAATATCTTTATCCACCATTTCCCTCTTAAGTTGACTTGGTGCTGTGGTACCTGAAAACTTCTGGTTCCCCTGTTGTGGAATGCTACTGGTACTAAGATTTTTGAGTTCATGGGAAGATTGAACATTCAGTTCTGGGTTAGGCATTTCCAAATTTGCAGATTTTGAGAAAGTAGAAATTTACAGTTGATTTTTCTCTATGCATCTGTTTCTGGTCATTGTTAGCAACAGCATATTAGGCAAAGCAGTAAGAGCCATAATGGGTTGTTCCTAGATTTTAAGTAGCTCAGGAAATCTTTCACATTGGTGTCAAGTGGTGCCTTTGATGGCAGTTTACATTCTCCCTTATTATAAAGTGATGACTAGCTCAAATTAAAGAAAATTAAAAGCAATTCATTATATCTCCTTATATCACCGTTTATCTTCTTTTGTTGGATAAGAACAGAATCAGGATTGTACTCTTGTTTCAGAATATTTAAGAATCAAAAGAGAAAATTCCTTTCCCCAGCCTAAGAGCTGTGCTAAAGCTAAGCATTTATTTGATGATAGATGCTTATTATAATCACTTTCTAACAATTTGCTCAGCAATTAAAATCAATCATGCTGTTTAATTTCTCTTAATTTGGACACTTCAGATTTGCATTTCATATGAAACTCTTCCTTCAAAACTTGATTAGCTGTTTTTAATAATCTCCATTAGTCTTGAATCCTTCAATACACATAATTTTATTATTTTTTTCTCTCACATCTATTTTTGCTTCAGTTGAATCACTGGTCTCAAGATGTACAGTACCTATTTTGCTCTCCTCTGTGGATTTTTAATCCAGCTCCCTCCACTTTCTAGTGGAGCCAGTCTCTCTGGGCCACGAAAGCTGTCTACCTCAGTGTATCTGCACTCCCATTACTTTAGCTTTAATGCTAAGGTGCCACCAAAATTCCAAAGCGATGCATGAAATTCTTCTCATATGCATTGCTAGTGCATAACTCATTAATTGCAATTCCTTTTTTTCCATTGAAACTAAGGAATCCCATGACACTAAATTCCAGGTACTTCACCACGACACTGTATTGGGTCTGGCTGAGACGGAGTTAATTTCTCCATAGCAGCCCTCACAGTGCTGCACTTTGCACTGGTAGCTGGAAAAGTGTTGATAACACACCAATGTTTTGGCTACCGCTGAGCAGTGCTGGCAAAGCATCAGCACTCTCTCTCAACATTCCTCCCCACCTCCCAGTCAAGGGCAAGATCCTGGGAAGGGACACAAGTAGGCCAGCTGACCCAAACTGACCAAAGGGATATTCCATATCATATGACATCAGTTTAGATATAAAAGCTAAGGAAAGGAGCAGGAAGGGGGGGAATTTGCTGTTTACAATGTCTGCCTGCTGTGAAATCACTATGTGTGCTGAAGCCCTGCTTCTCGGGAAGTGGCTGAACACCGCTCACTAATGGGAAGTAGAGAATAAACCTTGTTATTTACCTCTTCGCTTGTGTGTGTACAAACTTTCACTTTTGCTTTAGTAAACTGCCTTATCTCAACATATGAGTCACTTTTCCAGCTTATTTTCTCTCTCCTGTCTGGCTGGGAAAGGGAGTGATAGAGCAGCTTGGCATCCAGCCGAGGTCAACCCACCACAGACACTAAGCTTATGCCTTTAAAAGTGAAGTTGGATTTTCAATTTCATGCCCAACCACTGTAGTCACACAATTGAGTAAAACAGTAAAAGGGCTCGAGATTCCTCTGAGATGTCTTCTCCCTCATGCTGCAGTGATGTGGACCTCATGAGCGTGGTCTTGCCCGCTACTGATCTTGTCAGGCAGGAATACAGGGATGTGGGGATTCCAGTCTCAGGTTTTGATAAAAGCATGAGCCTGTACTGTGTGACAGGCTAGATCCAGAACAATTTCTAGTGCAGAATCAAGGGCCATATTTCCATGTCATTGTGATTTGAAAAAAAAAGAAAGTCTTAAGCCAAAAAGGAAAAAACTGAAGCATATGAAATGTAAACCGTTAAGTAAGCTTTTATTTCAGTAATGCCCATTTTTTCTTTTTCTGACCTTTTCCCATCCACGCTTGATAATCTCTTAGACAGTATTAGAGAAGGCAAAGGTTATAAGATTTATCTGATATACAATATTATAGCTGTTAAAAACCTTAAACTGCTTCCTTTAGGAAAATGAACAGAAAAGGAAAATAAAGAACTGCAAAGATCTTTTAAAAATGTATCTGTCTCCTCTCTCCAGGGCTTTTTGCTACTTGAAGCTTGAAATACAGATACAGCAAGCAGTCTTAGCAATCTCTTCAGGTCCTGATAGACCAGCATTATGTAGTTTATGATATTGTTTTCTCATGCCAGGTGCAAACTTGGTGTCATCACCAGCTATGGTACATATTTTTTAAACAGAAGGCAAAAATGGATGGGAAAGGATGAAGAATCTCAATTTATCTAATTGAGATAAATAGAGATTATCAAATCTCTATTTATCTTTAACTTATCTGAACAATACAGGCTTTCCCCTATCAGTGCCAGAAACACTGCACAGATGAGTTCACCAACATCTTTACTTATTACTATACTAGTGGAAATGCAGGGTGAGGGAAGAAAAAAAGAAGAGACTTAGTGTGCAGGTTGAGGTGTTCTTCAGTATTTAGAGAGAAAAGTGATGAAGCCTGCTCAGGTCATTATTGCTTCTAAAATGTCACGGTATCCTGGGATCATGGCAATAGAAGTTGAACAACATAGGATTTAGATAATCCTAGATTCAGAATCGTAGGGCTAGAGGAGATTTTAAGAGGTTATCCAATTTGTATCACTAAGAAAAATCAGCTCTTGCTGCATCATTTCTCAGTGCCTTGCCTGTTCTTAAATATCCTTCTTCAGGCAGATGCTGGACAACAAAACTATTTATTTTTGACCCTTACTGTCCTTGCTACTAGAAAACTCTCCCTAATGTTGAAGCAGAATATATTTTAAATTTTTGCTATGTGTCCTAGCCATTATGAAAGCAGATAATAGACATTTCTCTTTCTGCTAGCAACAGCCTGTTTCCACCTAACATATTTTCCTTTCCAGGTTAAACAAATATAATTCTTTGACTCCTTTTTTTTTTGTAAGATGAATTTCCTAGAGGTTCTCAATTGATTATAATACATCTGGGAATACTCTATGAGTATGCCACAGTTTTCCTGAAAATGCTAAACTTGGGCTCAGGCTAAGTTTCACCAAGACAATTTTGAATTGCTTACCTTGGTTTTTTTTGCATGTTACTAGTCCCTTTCACTCTGGTTTGCCCACACAGCACTTAGGTTCACAGCCTCCAGTCCACACTCCCAAAGCCTGATATCTTCATTTCCCTTCACAATATCCCCAACCACAACCACCTCTGATGTTAGTCATCCCTCATTAGACCTCTTAGCTCGTTGATTGATACAATCAATCAATTACAAATGTCATTTCACAATCTGTGGGGCAGATCAGGAGTCTTTTTTGCTCAAATACAACTTCCTTGTTTCCAAGTTTGCAGAATTTGTTGGTTTGAGTGTGTTTCTGATCCTGAGTTTGACTTTCCATGGCCAAGAGAAATCTCCAGACACTGTACACCCAATGTATGTGCTCCTCTCCCATAGGCTTGTGCCGCATATGCCTTACTTTCACAGAAGGCACACAGATGTGCCTAAACACAAAAAGAAAAGACTGCCTATTTTTTGCCTGGATCATCACTTCTGTAATAGTAATAATAGTAAAAAATTCCTTACCTTAGAAGTTTTTCCCCCTTCCCTTACAGAAGAAAAAATATAAACAAGTAGCATTGAACAAAGGGCATTTTTACTGAATGAGAAGACAAAATGAAAGGGTGCAAGAGGAAAGATCTGAGCACCTTCATATAGCTACTGAAACAGAAGAATATGTACCACAATGTGTTTAGCGTACAAGCAGAGGTATTGAGATGTAGGAAATAATCTGCAGGTGTCAGAGTATCCTGCTCTTCTGGTTTTAATCATCATTCTTTACTTCTAAGTATTATCTACATCTCAGATCTTCAGGAAGCTAACACTCATATTTACTGACAAAAATATAAATATAGATACATTAATATATATATGAAGACAAAACATTTTAGTAAGGAAATTTATAAATTAAACTTATACCGAAGTGGCCTTACTTTTAAGACACAGTGCTTTTGTCCCCTGTTATATCTTTAGGTGGATCCGAAAATTGCTGAAATCTTTGGACCAAGGTTGCCAACGAGACTACCAAGGGAGTCAAACGCTCACTGGGCCTTGGTGCTGCCGAAGCACTGCACTGCCCAAGAAGATAAAGAAAAGTAGGCCTGTAGATGTATGCTGAAAGGATGTCCATTTCTTTAGATATCAATAAATAAATGACAGTTCCTACCTAACTTTTTAAGAGATACCTAAAGGTGCAGGCTGCCCACTGTTCCTTCTACTTGGTACCTGCTATCTCACACTACTAACTCACCTCACAGCCTTTAGCCACCTTCTTTGATAAGACCTTTGATACTACCTATTAATACCACTAATGTCACATTAACATAATGATTTTGAATAAAAATAATTGCAATAAACCTTTCCATATTTTGGTCTTTGTCATCACAACGAGTTCCCACTCACAGAAATATTTGTTTTGGTGATCAAAGCAATAAAGCAAAAACATAGACACCAGCTCTCTGAAAGTCTTTCTGCCATCCAAAAATGTTAGCATTTTATAAGCTATGTTTCCAGAGATACACATCCAGGAGCATAGCAGTTTATTATCTCTTTACCATTGCTGCTGAGTGATGTCTGCCAAGCTGCTGCATACGTAAAAAAATACATGTGTTTCACCTTTAAAATGTGTCTTCATCTTTTAACTCTTAGCTCTCTCTTGAGAAACAATATATATTAAGAGATTACTTTGTTCTTCTTCCCTTCCAGAAAAAGTTTTAAGCTTGAGTCTGTTATCACACACTCTGCATTAAAAGGAGCATTTTAAAAAGATCAAGATGAAACAAAAATCCATATCCTTTTTCTCTAACTGTATTTTGTAAATATCAATCCAGCTTCTTTTCCAGTGTTTATTTAGATGCTGCAAATTTGAAGGGAAAATGTCTGAAGAACAGTAGAATTCTTTTTTTTTCCTCAAACACAGATGCAGAGAGATTTTGTTTACTGTTTATTGTTTACAGATGAAGCCTGAGAGAAGGAAACCCATGCCAATTTATTTTTCAAACTAATCTTGACATTGACAGAGGGAAACAACTTGACTCAAATGGAAGCTAGTTTAGAGAAACTAAAAAAAACTTACTTAAAGTTTTTTGACTTACAAAAAAAAAAAACCAGACAAGAGTCAGAAAGGTACCTTTTTACGACATCTTCTCCATTCCAACACGGGAGCCCATCTGCAGCTGCCAACTCGTTACTGCACATCTGGTCAGCCAGGCCACCATAAAAGGCTCTGTAGAGCCGGAGGTGGCTGATAAATTCCCTGCACAGGGGAACACGAGAAATAATAAGCAGTGTCAATCAACACATTACTGTTGTGCATTTATACAAGAGAAAAAAGAATGTGCTTATTCCATTACTCTCCACTGGTTCCAGTGATATTTTAAATCAATTTGTCAATTTCCTGTTAGATAAGTTTGACTGTTTCAGATACACTTTCATAGTTTACAAAGTTTTGATATTCCCACTGATCAAATAAAAAAAAAAAAAAAACACCTACCTTACTCATGCTCTGGAACAGGAACTATTTTCCTTCAACCTAAAATTTTTTTGCATACTTGTGATACTGTTTGTAATGCTATACTTGGACCAATAAATGAAAAAATGTTCCAAAAAAAGCAGCACAGCAAATAAAAAATTAGTTGCATATGAATAAGTCACCTCTTTTTCACAAGAGCTATCAACTAGTCCCCTACACATCTTTACAGATAATGCAACAAATATTTGTTAAGAGTTATGCAGCAACTCAGGATTTAGGTAAGACAGGTAAGATATAGGTGTTAAATATTTAGTGGAGATTTAAATAATTGCCTGAAAGATTACATCAGTTCCACCATGTGCCGTGCTGGTATGTTATAAATTATGTATTGTTATTTTAAATAATAGTCAAGATGCCCAGAGCTAATGATAAGGTTTTGTACTTACTTCAAAACAAATTAATTACTTTTTAGTTAGTATGTTCTTAACTGAATTGTGATATTTTATATAAATTGTTTGCTTATGTATTGAAAATTTCTTCCTGGGACACCTCTTCCTGCTGTGAAAAATTGAAATATTTATTTATTTTGGTGTAGAACATCACACTTTACTGAGTTATCTATGACCTGCTGGCACACAGAAAAGCACCACCAAAGGCTGTACTCATTGCTCTGTAATCCAGCAAGCTTCACTTTATGTTAACTTCTTGTATAGAATATGGAGTTGAGAAAAAATGCCAGAAATAATCTACATATTTCTCCATATTCTGTCAATGTAGGCCTAAAGTGGTATAAGGAATTAAATTAAGTATTGTTTACTTCAAATTAAAACAGATAAAACATCAGTGATTACAGACAGTTCATCATTTAAAAAGCCATATGTTCTTTCATGTAATACGGCAAATATTTTACAGAAACCACAGTGATTTTGATTTACTATGCCTATTAAATGTGATGTGAGTGCTTTACTAATTCTAAAACTACAGTTATGAAAAATCTCATGTATGGTCAATTTCGACTATGTATCATATAATTGCCTATGTGCAATAGATTTTAAATATGTAAATATGATTCATCCACACTCTCCTAGCCATGAACAGTCACATCTTTTATTTCTTCACACCCAAAACTGAATCCAGTGTGCACAGTGCGTTTGCAATTTCCCTACAATTCCTATTGAATGGGACTGATTTCATTTTTGTCTATGCTTTACATTTACATTTGGGATGAAAACTAGTGTTTAGAGTCCTCGCAAAGTGAGTAGTTGGAATTTCTTCTGAAGAAGACACAGAAATAAATAAATACAGCTGGCATAATATCTTTTCACAAGCTGCATTTTAACAGAAAGGTCATTCAGTTTATTAGTAAATACAACCTGAGGCAAAGCTAAAGTTAATAGAGAAGTAAGAACTGATTTCAGCCCCCACTGATGTCTGACCAAAGCAGTTAGAAGGGTAGATGGTATGAATGTCAATTTTCACATCATCATCTTCGAGACCAGATAGCATGTAATTATGGGCAGCTGAGCACAAATGTGCAATTACAGTCAGTGGAAGCCGAAGATACTTTTTATCTGTTTATTTGAAAATGTTCTTTTTTTCTTTTTTTTTTCTCATTCTCTGTGCTAAAAGCTGTCTGCAGTATTAAGTTCTGAGGAAAGCATTACATACTTTCCAGTTTGTATGTTGCTATGGAAGGGTCTGCTTAGCTTTTTTTTAAAATTCCTCTAGCAATTTTTTGGCATGAAAAGCATAGAGAAATTTCTTTTTCTTCTTGTACCACACAGTAGCAGAAAATACCAGCTTAGGTCCAATGGTAAAAATAATTGAGGAAAAGTTCAGGCAGAAGCAGTTCACCATGTACTTTAAATGTAAACTTTCATCTGGAGATGCAACTGAAAAACATTAGGAAATCAGGAGTCACATATTTAATGCAATTTTTTTGTTCATTTGTTTTCTCTCAGATAACTGTCATTGATAAAGTCTCCAGTTTGGAGAAGCCTATTCTTTTCTGCTAAAGCCTGTGAAAGTTGCTGAGAGCAAGTTGTTGCCAGAAGTACATAGGCAGTAAATAAGGTGGACTTAGAGAAGAACACTTCCTTCAGAGCAGGCTGCAAGCATTTGCTGAAATCTCTCTTTCATGTGAGGTTCTTACAGTTGCCATGGGAATATAAAGTGAAATATAAAGTGATTGTGACTAATAAGGAAGGAGGTGATTCAGGAGGCAGTAACTGCAGGTGATACCAACTATGAAGCTGTTAAACTGAAATCTGCGTCAGTGGATCTCAAACTTTCTTTCCCTTCCTCCTTTCTGGTGCAAAGCCTGTGGCATGCCATAAAGGGTCTCCAGAATCTCAAGGCAGGTAGATATCAAGGGAAAACAATGTTGCTTTGTGTTGCCAACCGTCTTCTCCTGCCCCTTAGGGTCTCTCGGGATATCTCCCTTAAAGTCAGTCCAGTGTTCAATCTTGGTTTAAGTGACATTTTAGAACATGGTTTCATGTTTGCAGAGTGTTAGTGATGAGAAAAGATCAAGAACTTGCTTAGCTACACATAACTGAGAAACATGTGACTGTCTAATGGGTATTCCCTAATGAACTTCTGTTCTGGCTAAAGCAAACTTCTCTTTCTGTTCCCATAATGTTTTCCACAACTTGTGCTATGTATTTTGGTTTGGGTTTTTTTCTCCACTGTTGCTACATGAGGGTTGTTACACTAAAAAGAATGGTCTGCCTTTGAAGCTCAGAGGCTCCTTTTCTTCTCCAGACATCAGGAGTGAGCAATTATTCCCTGCAATTTTCTCACTTCTGTTTCTTTCTGCACTGCAAAAGAAAATGAGAGGAGAAAGAGGAAAGAAAACTTCTGTGTATTTTAGCAAACACTGTGACAGAAATGAAACTTCTGATTTTAACTTTGCACTTTATTTGCATAAAATAAGACCTTTAGTCTCACTGCAACACTATCCTTACGTTTTACAGTGCTATTACTACTTACAGTCATTAAAAACTTGATTCACTTGTCTAAATATAAACTGGCCTTTGAGATGCTTTCAGCTATGCAGGATACCTGCAAAAAGCTAGAAGAAATTAAACAACTTACAGTGCACCTGCATCCTTCTTGGTAGGAGTAGCTCAGTTGGGATACCCCAGCGTATCCTTGAGTGGCACTGGATGCTTGTAGATGCGTGGGCAGCTGAAATGAGTTCTCATTTCCACAGACTATAACAGCAGCTTAAACATTTAACTCGTAAGCAGTTAGGCAAATTTCACCCTGCAGTGCTGAGACATTAAATGAAATCTCCAAGCCTTTGCAGTCTCCTCAATTCACTATATACTGGCAAAAGAGAGAGAGAAAAAACCAACAGGCCTTGCTTGAACAGGACTTTCAAGATTTAGTCCCAAATGCTTAGTTGTCTCATTTTTTAAACTAGAAAAGTATGTAAGAAAAGCCTTTTTTTCTGTGTTATCAACTTGTACAAATAGTCTTCTATAAAAAGCTACAGTCAGTTTTTTTCAGATTTAATACTGCCTGCTGATGTGCAAAGTTAAAAGTAATTTGAATAATTACACATAAAGATAGAGCTAACATTCATATCCTACCAATGTTATCCACTCAAATACTTTAAACCACATCAAATGACTCTGGTCATATGTCCATTATTTCAGAAAACAAAATTTAGTCATAAAATTACTCAATCCAAAATATAACAGAATAGACAGTGCTGAAATGTTTCATTCTTTGGAGTCTTTATTCTCTAGTAATGCATGCCATTGCATTGAATATAATCTATTCTGTTGTAAAATTAATGGCTTACTTTAGTCTTTCTTTCTGGCTGTAAAACTAATGTCTTACTTTCTTCTGTTGGTGAGCATTTCTTCACTGTCTCTTGAGAACATCTTCAACCCTTGATTATCTTTGTTCTGATCAAAGGAGCAACCTGGAGACTGTGTAGGCTTCCTTACAGGAGGACCACATATCTTTTTCACCTAAATGGAAAAAAAGCCACAAGAAGAAGGAAAGAACACATGTAAACAATAATTATTACGTATTTCTCAATTCAGTTTAAAACCATTTTAATAACAGAGAGAAAGATCTGTAGACATTAAGCTAAGAAAACTATAATTAATTATAATACTTCTCAACACTATATCCGTAATGAGTGAGCAAACACAAAATTAGTCATTTTATAGTAGGAAAAAAATAATAAAGGAACTAATTTTTAAGGAATACCAGGTGTATAAGAAAGTCACCACATGTATTTTATTGATTGTGGCTTTTTAATTTCCATAAGAGAAGTGTATTGCTATGCAGACAGTAACAGTAACCTCAGAGAATAGGATGTGTTGTGAACAGCAGCATATTTCCATTTTTTCTGTGATATATCCCAATGACATTTTTAATATGCATTGAACTTCGTGATTTCTTTCAAGGTTGATAAATTATTATGGTATGTTCAGCACAGTTACACAGAGCATATACTGAATAGTGAGCATAGTGGAAACTTGCATTACAACATTGCAACATGTTAATTTAATGATCCAAGATGTAAGTTTAATGATTTGGACCATAGATGTTGAAAATATCAAGGCATTTCATGTCTGGCTTTCTGATCTGGATGTCAGTAGATACATATTCACAAGAACGCCCATTTTCTTCTTTGTAAAATGTGATACTGAGCATTTTGTACGATAGAGGATATCAAATCGTGTTTATAGCCCATTACTCTTCCTAGACACTGAATAAAAATAACTAGGGCCATATATATTTATTAAGTAAGAGATAGTTCATGCTGGGAATCATATCAGACAAGATATTAAGCAGACTGAACAGCATGTATTTTGTGTAAGCTAGCACACAGGCACTGGTGAAAAACTAACACTGCGTGTGATTTACGAAAAGTTGGTTTCAACAGGTGGTCAACTTTCTTAAAGAAAAAAGGGAGAGAGGAGATCGCTGTTGGCTCTAAGACAGGGATCCAGTTTTTGAAGCTACCATGAGAAGGAGGAAAGAGTGTGTATGTTATACAGCAAGGATTATTGTTTCCTTTTGCATTTAATATCCCCACATGTAGGAACAGAGAAAGCAAATAAATCTCATTTTCAAGTTATCATCATACATAAAAGAGAGAAGTGTAAGTCTCAGGGACCATCTTTCCAACTAAGAACTGCTGTAGTGTTAATTAAGAAATACATTTAATATTTAAAATAGAATAAACACAATTTTGATGAGTTTGTTGTTATGCATGGTGTAAGAGGTGATAATGTAAGACTCATTGAAGGTACTTGCTTAGGCCAGTGAAAAGAAGAATCAGCATTATTGCTACACATGAATATTGAAAGCAAGAGTAAAGTCAAAACCGAACAGTCCTTTTGGGGTGTGGCTCACATGTCTTAACTCAGGCAGCCAAGTTATAGCTTGAATCCCCTTCAAATGAGATGCATGAATTTACCTGCAAGACAATCGTCTCTGGACATATGACTAACGTCTTTTAAGGGATTACACTTTAAACAACCCTTAAAGTATTAATTTCACCATTTCTTATCAGAAGCAGTGTCTCTTTGGGTAGCATCTTACTACATTTGCTCTTGTCCTCAAATTCAGTTTCCAACCGCCCTCACACTATTTTCCCCATTAGCTCTTCTTCAGAGCACCTTATAGCACACTCCACCAGCTTAACTGGACTCTCATTCCCCCCCCCCCCCCTTTAAGTCTCTACACTTTTTCTAGGCTTCATCCATCCTTATGTGAGTTTTCTCCTTCAGTGCTGCACTTTGCCAGCCTCTGCAGCAGCCTATCCCATCAGCCAGTCTACACTAATAAAACGCAAATATACCAGAGGGACAAAATATTTTCATCCTTTTACTTGTCTCACTTTTCTCATATTCTCTTATTCTCGTTTATGTGACACAGGGAGCTTTATGCTTATGATCAGCTTTTATGACAAAGCAACTGATTGATTGAGTTGTCTCATTTCCAGCTTGCCATGCACTTTAACTACTGTCTGT
This sequence comes from Pipra filicauda, assembly GCF_003945595.2. NCBI lineage: Eukaryota > Metazoa > Chordata > Aves > Passeriformes > Pipridae > Pipra > Pipra filicauda. The sequence goes on along the minus strand of NW_024104365.1, from coordinate 1,786,500 downwards.
CTCACCAAGAATAAAAATAAGGGTTTAACAGAGAGTGAGAGTCAGATCGAGATGGGAAGGAGACTCTGTCTCATGACAGGCATGAATTAGGTGTGTAGGTTGTTGTAGGTCTTAGGTGCCTTGCCTATCTGAACAAGGTACCTTCACTGTCCAGACACTCACAGAGACTGACTGCAGGGTGGGAGCCTGTGAGGGGAGGAGAAATAGGGTGGAGATGACTCACTGGCTAACACAGCCTCTAAACAGATGAGTACCAGTTCTTCAGGTCAAGGGGAAAAAATAAAATAAATAAATAAATAAATAAATTGCCTCCAGTTACAATAAACTGAAACCCCTCTATATACATTCAGCTTCCCTAGGAAAACAAGAGAATCCACAGTTATCTATTTCCTGAATTTACAATAAAGTCTTGTTATATTTTACTCTAATAGGAACAAAAAAAAAATAATTTTTACAGTCATAGTGCCTCGGAATATGCATGATACTTGTTTTATATGTGTTATACATATAAACAGTTTTTTCAAAGTACCGTCTAACAGTTTTTCTCTCTGTTCTCTTTGAGTCAATGGCTCCAGAAATGCATTGTGCAATACTAGGAAATTTGCATTCACTGATACATGTAAATACAAACCTTAGTTCCAAATATAAAATCTTTCTTAAAAATTAATCTTGGGTAAACTTTATACATAAAAATAACATTAAAAGTCAGTAATTATCTGAAATGTCTTTTTAAGAACTTAAGATTTTTTCTCAGTGTTTGAAAATTCTGAAAATTCTACTGAAAAGCATTTGCCCAGCACCATGTACACCTCTGCCATTCTCACAAAGATATGCATGACAGTAATCATACTGCTGAGAACTCAGTTCTGCTAATAACAGCAACAGCACAAAGTTAGCTTACCAATCTTTAGCAGAGTCACTTACTTATTCAGACATACTTTGTTCAGAATGAGCTACTTCAGCCTGTACAATGGTAATGTCATCCTCTCCATTATCTTTCTCATATCTCTGATGTTCAAACCCCAGGCACCACTGACTGACCAACTGTGTTGGTTCTTCTTTGTGTGTTTGGTACGTTTATGGCTCACCCAGCTGAATCCAACCTGGGTTTTTTAACTGTTCAGTAGTGTCTGTCACTTCTATGTAACGTTTAAATCATTAACAGTATGCGCATGACAAATTTACTTCTGCCTCCCACACTAGCCTAGTCTTCATTACCACCTGGTTTTTTCAGTAAACTTGTGTACATGAAATGGTTATATACTCTTATCTTGCCTTCAGGTGCCTGTTCTGTCTGTGAGCCAAATAATTTATAATCAAAATATTTCAACATTTTGTTTCCCAGTACAGGGCTGATGATAGTCTAAAAAAGAGATGAATACAGTTTCCATAATCATGTCTGCTTCTTTTTTTTTTTAATGCATTCTTTGTATCTCAAGGAATGAGTACCTGTGGTAAATGTAACACCACCTAGTTGTATTTCCTGTGTTTTCTGAAGTACTACAACTATTAGCTGCATTGTTTCTTAATTTTTAGTCTTTGGGCTGCAAAATTAACCTTGCAAGTAAAAATTCATGTAGTGCTATTATTGCTAGTCTTGAGAGACATTGACTGGAATCATAACCTTAAGAGAAGGGGAATGAACTAATAAATTACCATTTTGCATCAATATCTGAGTAGAATGCTTTCTTATTATCTTCCAGTTTCACTGGAATGGTATCCCTTCTGAATGTTTCCACAAACTGAGTGGATTTTTTTGGCTTCAGAAACCAAATCACTGAAGAATGTGTAAAATGATCCTCAAAGGGGATCAAAAATACCCTGAGAAAAGTGAGACTGAAAAATCACCAGAAATATTATTCAGGAGAAAATTACACATCTCACTGAATTTCAGGAAGAATTAAAGACTGCTATAAAATTTTAAAATAGACAAGCCTCGGCAACTTACTAGGATTTTTTTTCCTTTGGTGAAATGTTCTTAAGTGCCGCACAATATTTAAGGACATAAAAGGAAACATCAGAAAATGATAAAACTCCTGATTTTTACAGTTCAGAAAAACCTATTGTCATTATACTCAGCATGCTGCTATTATGCACAATTTGTATGCCACAGTATGATGACTGGGTTAATTAAAAGCTCTTGTAATAACCATGCAGTTAAATTACAATTAGTGCTGCCCATGAACTTTATGGCAGTTTGATTTTGCTTGGTGTAATTCCTTAAAATGTCAACTTACGGTTACTTACAGTTTGGAAAACTGGGGCATCATAAACCTTTATATTTACACAGGACTGGACAATGATGGGAGTATCATATTAATAATGGTCAGACGCTGTTCTCTAAGTTCACACGCTCAATATAAGAAATCTGACACATTCTTTGTTTTGGTTTTGGTTTGTGGGTTTTTTTCTTCCCCACCACAGAATTTATTCTTTCTGACCTCAGCATTTCTACTGAAATTATTTTACATCACATGACTGAAGCAAACTGAATGCACAGTCCTGTAATGCACTTCAAACTAGATTTGCCAAGTGATTAGTGACGCTGCTACTGTGACAGAATTAAGACTCGGGAATCCTGAGACCCTCCGCTCCAATTTGGGTCATACACTGTTGTGAAATACACAGAAAAGATGATCATCTACTCCTGCAGTGTGTTCACAGTCTTTTTCACTAGTTCTTACTGCTGCGCACAGAGGAAGAGGGAAGAAAAAACTTCTCTGTATACAAAATCTCTTGGGCTTAGACTCAGCTCTAGCCGGGAAGCAGAATCAGGAGTCTGAAAATTGCCCTTTTCTTTATGTTTAACTCTTCTATGTACGTTCTCAAAAGTTTAGCAAGCACTGTGAGTTTTTGATACATACATATATATATATACATATATATATATATGCTGGATTTCCTGTAAATGAGGTATTTGTCAATATTCTCTAGATTGATCCAGTCTTTCAGACCTGCAAGGCATCAGAGTGGCCATAGTCCATGCAAGCATTAAAACTGGTTTTATTTAATGGGTGTTTTAGTTACTGATTAGTCTGATGGCTTTCAGTTCTAGCTGTCAGATCACAAATTCACCACATCCCTTACAGTTAAATCCCCTCAATCACTCCTGAGCAAATGGACAGTTGAAATCTAATAACTCTAAATAAAAGGAAGAATGAAAAGGCAGGCTGGTTGAAAATACATTTGTTACAAATAAAATTGTGGTTAACTTAGTTTTTATTTTCTTTTCTAGAAGTACACAAGTGAATACTTTCTTTGAGAAACAGATTCTTGATGAGTCACAAGCACTTCCAGCACCAGATTACTACTCAAACTACCCAAGATATTCATCCAGAAAAGCAATGAATTAATATTAATTTATAAAGTATCCTTGGTTTGTCTTATTCCAGTTAAACCACAAGAGGGAGCATCAGCATTTCAATATTCCCAAGCATTTCAGCAGCCTTCTGTCGTTTTTTTTTTTGCTTGGAACAGTTGCTCATTTAATATCAAATTCCGTTTCAAAGAGAGATGCATTTTGATATGTGAGAAGGTGCACACGTGCATGGAAGAATAAAGTATTCCCTATCGAGACAAAATTCAAGTTTTTGAAAACAAGGAGAGCAATCATGAGGTACAAACATCCATGTTTTCCTTCAGAACACGAAAAAAGACGTTCACATGAGATTGTTTCAGGAAAGAGTGGTGGAGTATCACCAGTATTTGCAACACAGAAAAACTATGTAAAAATCGTGTATTATTTCCTTTGCTTTCCTTGCAAATTTTGTGTTCTTTATCCTTCACTAGTTGATTTTAGCAATGTCTTAGGCATACAGAACTAAGCAAGCTCTGGAGTTAGAGCGGCAAATTATGTTTCACACCTAGGCTTATGCATTTTACAGAACTTGCAGGAGAAGTCCAAGACAAGTGAAGAGGCAAACATTGTGAATAAATGCCATGAGAAACAGAGAGTAAAGCTGACACTTAGAGTAATACCTGCTCAAATTACTAAACAATTTATAATAAACTGCAAGTTAAATCTTAAACAGGCTTGCCAGCTAATGACAATTTCAAAGCAATTTTATTCAAAATTGAAATTAAAATCTCAAACGATACATAAAAAGTTGCATTTATAATTTTTCAATGGAGATAAGAGTTGGGAATGGTTTCAAACTCAAGAAAGGACAAATCCAATTCAAAGTAAACCCATGAAATTTAAGAGTTTGCCCCACACCCACCAAGATATTGTTGAGGAACCATAAAGGCAAACTGCAGATATACAAAATGAACACCAACCAGCAAAGCAGAGGTAGCTTCATCAGGAAAAATGGAAAGGATTACATGTTGCAAATAAAAGGCAAATAATTTTCTATGATATATAAATTGAAGTACAACTTGGAGATACTGAAGTAATTCTACTCGGTTTGGCAGTAGTGCAGCATCAGTGCCATTGCTGTACAATTTCTTGGGGAAATGCCCCATCACTGGAAGTGTTCAAGGCCAGGTTGGATGGGGCCTTGAGCATCTGGTCTGGTGGAAGGCATCCCTTGCCCATGGCAGGGGGATGGAACTAGATGATTTTTAAAGCCCCTTGCAATGCAAACTATTCTGTGATTCTGTTTCTACCAAATCTTCCATCAAGATGGAGGACCAAGGAAGAGACAAAAATGCTAAGTTTGCAAGTCAGTTTTTTTTAATTAGAATTTTTTTATATGGTTTTGTAAAAGACTGCTGTCCAAGCTGTTGAATTCTAGGAGCCACAGTGCCCAACTTTCATGTGACTGAGACTCATTCCCTCCTCCTACCACTACATCTATCAAAACTAGTGTTCCAGTCCTTTTTCTTGAGACTGTCCTCATATCTTATCAGTGTTTAATTATCTCTGCTTTCCTTCATAATTTTGCATGTTCTGATTGTAAAATAAAATTTAACAGACCATTAAATATGAGCTACTTAATATACTTTTAATTTGTGTCTTCTGGTCTTTAATTACTAAAACCGTAAATGGTTTTAATTCTGCTGCTCCATTCACGAGGGACTAACACTCAGCAAGTCTGGCAGTAAAAACAGTTGCTCCTCTCAAATGGGGCTGGCTGGGAGGGAAGGAAATTATTTTTTTCTTCTTTAAATGGCTTAATGTTAGGGGAAATCCTAATGTTCTTAGCCAAGTAACCCTGTAGCCAGAACACAGCACTGCCAGTTCAAATTCTTCAAAGGCAGTTCAACAAAAAGTGCTTCTTACGAGAGGCTGCCAGCTCTCCCGATCCAAGTCTGCTTCAGTGGATGCCAAGGTGTTTCATTCATGTTCAGTGAAAAACACTCTGTGGTTATCCTCTGAAAAGGAATTATATAAAACCAGCAGTAGCCCTTTCCAAAGATCAGCAGCTTGTGTGTAGTTTGACTGATTTATTTATGTTCTCTTGTGGTTCAAGTATACTTTATTGCTCGTTACTTCTGTGTGCCTGCAAGTACAGTTCTAACACAGAGGGTTAGCACTGTGTTTTCTTGTTGGATACGGGCAGAATTCTTCATTATATCTAGGTCTAAGTCTATCCAGGGTCACCTGTGTAAACCAAAAGAAATTCAGTAGGAATGTGATTGTCAGTGAAAGCAGAAATGGGGCTCTATAACCTTTATTAAGTATGTTACTCACTTAAAAAAAATATTATAACTTACAAAACATAAAGAATTAGTGAAGGCAAAACAATTTGGCTGCATCAGCATATCTGCATAATGTGTTTGTATTTTGTGGAAGGCTGCAATTTATGCTCCAGAACTGTGAAAAGCAGAGTAGTTTTGTAAGTAAGACTCTGCAACAAAAGTATGCAAGTTAATAAAATCATGTTCACTTAGAGTTAACAGCCATAATGCATTATTTTAGCATAAGATACTGTCAATACCTCTTTAGATAACTGGAGGGTCACCTTCTCATGATAATAAGGATCAAAAAAAATCAGAAAAAAAAAGAGGACGGAAAAGCCTACTATCTAGTTAGTCAGCATTTCAGAGAATCTAGGTGTTTCTCCTTCATTCTGAACTGCATCTTACAAGATTAGCGGTTTTGATTCCTGCATCTGTATATTAAGTGTTTCAGTGTCTCCTCACTCTCTTCTTTGAACCTGGAAAAAACAGGTTTCTTTGAAAATCTTTTGTGACATACAAGATAGTCACTTATTCATACATGTTCATATCATTTCTAGGACCAAAATAGTCCAAAAAGCTCATTTGCTTCAAAATATCTGTATTTGCCCTCAAGAAAAACCTTCCTTTCCAATACAAAGGATTGGTAGTGGTTTAAAGAACAATTGAGATAGTAGAAGTCTGCTCAGCTCAGTAGCTCCCTTTGTAAAGAGTTATTCTGTTTCACAATGAAATAGGAAGAACAGAGAAAAAAGAAAACATATATATATAGCTTACAGAAAGGATTCTTAGCGTCCTTTGACAGTTGTTCATACCTTTTATTCAGCTTTGGAGAAGGAGTGAAAAGTCTCCTTTCTTCTCTTTTTGCAAATGAGAAGAATCAGACTACACCATTTTCAGCCTCTTAGAGTATCTTCCTTCCCTTCAGTTCAGATGTCCAGTGAACACACTGAGACAAGGTTGCCACAGTGCCAGAGTTAGATATCTATCATGTCACCTAAACCCAGAACATGATGGCAGCCCAGACTGCTTACTCCACACTTTCAGACCTCTGAGTCCCTGTGCAGCCAAAGGAAAGAGGAAATCCCTTTCAAATCTTTTGTCTAACAATATGATAAAAAAGGAGAAAAAACTTGAGGTTTTTCTATGCTTCCCTGACATAACAGATCTCAATCTTAAAAAGGGAGTGCAGCAAATGTGAAACACAGAATCACAGAACCAACTTCCAAATATTCAAGTAATTTCAAATTGTGAAGTGGATTTTTTCAAAACACATTAAATAGAAATGCATAATGCATGCCATGATGTATTCCTACATTATTGACTTGGCAGACTATGTTGAACATATCTTATATAAACCTGCACTACTCAGCATTACTTGCCAAAACAATGTGTGTATGTTGATAACTGTGGTGGGTTAGACTTGGCTGACAGCCAGATGCCCACCAAGCTGGTCTCTCATTCCCCTTCCTCTACAGAACACGGGGAGAAAAATGAGACCAAAAAGCTTACAGGCCAAGATAAAGACAAGCAGATCACTCACAGATTACTGTCATGGGCAAAACAGTCTTACCTTATGGAAGACAAATTAATATATTGCCAATTAAAAATACAGTACAATGGTAAGAAACAATGTTCAGATTAAAAACACCTTCTTCCTAGCTCCCCACTCCTTCAACCCAGGCTAAATGTAATTCCTTCATTCCCAGCTCTTCTGCCGCCTCTCAGTCCCTCAAGTGCTGCAGAGGGGTTGGGAATTGGCAATTGTGGTCAGTCCATAACACTTTGCTGCCCATACAACAAGTAACTCCACTATAGGAGATGCAGGCGAGGAACCTGGGCAATTTGGAAAATGAATTTAAAAAAAAAACACTTCTGAGAAAAGTGTGAGACATGAACTTGATACTGGATTTGAACCTCTTCTCACCAAAGGTAAGAAATAAGTCCTCTCTCATTTCCATAAATGAAAGGAAAATTGGGAAAAAAAGAAGAGGAATTAGAATTGATGTATCTTGAAACTGGTATATTCAAATGCTGAGAAGCTGATGAACGTAGCAACTGACTTTAATTAGACAGTTGTGGTTTCATGGCTTCATGTTCTGCTATTATATTTAAGAAGTTCTTGACAGAAACAAGTGCTTCCAGTGTTTGCCACACATCTGCCAATGTATCATAAACCTTAAAAGACACCAAGAGGATATTAGTACGTGTATGTACAGCAGTGTGTATTAATTTTATTTTTTCTTTCAAATATGCACTTGAGAAGTAATGCCCTGATAAATGAAAGGAGCAGATCATACACTAAGATACATTTTTCCACAACATGTGCACAACTGTATGTATTATTGCCTCTGTTAATATTCTGTGCATGATTCCAAGCCCTGTTTCTACACATCAGAAGCAAGTAGACCAGTTGCACCGTAAAAGGAAACCAATTTTGAGCATAATCCTGCAGCACAAAGCATACAGCTGCCATTCCAACATGTAAGAAATGCTCTAAGATGTGATTAGCGCTATTTTAATGTTAAATGTTGTAGCAGATATCTTGTTATTAGAAAAACACCAATTTCACTTACAAAAAACCAGCATGGGCACTTACAGTAATATATAGTGTGTGATAGGAATGCCAGAAATAAGGGTAATACTTCAAATCTCAGTAAGTGCAAGCTACTGAAAAGTATAGCAAGGATGGATCAAACCAGAAAATATGGGAAAAGCTGTCAAGAAATGTTTAGGTATGTTTAGGTAGGAATAAAGCCTACTATTTAATGAAAACAACTTTTCATTAGTTACATAAGCTATAAACACTTGATTTGGTGATTTTCACTTTGTTTTCAGAGTTCTCCATTCTGTTTTCTGATGAACAAAACCCAGTTTAGCTTCAGAAGAAAACTTTTTGATAGCAGCAAGGAGCTTTTCCATGAAGAAACAATGGAGAAGTGAAACATAACACTAGAAGAATCTGAATTAGATGGAGGTCATGACTGCAGTAGACCAACTTCACGCTGCATAAAAAAAATGGCTGATATATAAAAATATGCCATACTTTATTACACAAAAAGTACAGTTTTTCACAGCTACAGCTGGAGGCATTTCTGTAAATGAAGAGAAAGGGAAGGTGACGGTCTTCAACTGTGTGTTAGGTTAGATATCAAACTTTCTTTTAGAACACCATCATATTAGACTTTAAATCTAATTACTGTTCAGCAGTTTTCACAAATCAGCTTATCTTGATCTTGTGAAGTAATTTAAATTCATCAATGTATCAAGTAATTTAAATTCAGCAAAGTAATGATGGCATAGTCATATGCCAAAAGCTTTAGGCAGAACTCCACAATTTTATTTCAAAATCTGCTTTGCTGAAAATGACAGGGTTTGGTTTTTGGCTTTTTTTATTAAAAAAGTATGGAAGAACTTTTGGCAACTGTCTTACTTTGTCTTTTACACAGTGCTAATGGGAACACACACTTGCTGAAAGTTAAAGGAGTACAAGGATGAGCCCAGATAGATAGTTTGGTGACAGAAACAATATAATGAAGTTTCCGACAATGTCAAATCTAGGCAGTATCTGTGCAATCGTTAAACCAAAGCTCATTTTCCCTTCACAGTTCATCATCAATACTTCCATTTATCCTGGGAACAAAAGTACCTACTGTTGATATATAGTTTGCCTACCAACTCATTTGAAAACCTCTGTCCTTTGAAACCCCCTGGACTATCACTCTGTTGATCTCAATTTTTATGATCCTGCTGTGGGGAATTTTATCCAGGCTTAGAGATTGTATAAGGAGAAATTCTTTTCCCTTGACCAAAGATCTCTGAAATTAAAATAGACAGTGTATACTGACTTGAGAAGATTCAGTTTTAACATGCTCACATGGCAGTGTTCATCAGTATGAGATGAGGCCAGTGCCCACATCCTGCACTTAGGAGAACATGAACATGATATATCCTTGCCTTGTCCCTGATGTCCATGTGTGGGCCCTATCCAACCACAGTTGATTCAAAGGTGACAGGCTCTTCAATAATAATATTCACCTAATACACCTACCTTCTAAATCATTTCACAGAATCACAGATTTATTTAGGTTTGGAGGAACTTCTTAAAGTCATATAGTCTAACATACCTATTCAATCAGGATCAGCTACAGTTGGTTGTCCAGGTTCATGTCTAGTTGTGTTTTGGATATTTCCAAGGATGGAACTCCACAACCTCTCTGGACAACCTACTCCATGGAATTTCATGGTTTTTGATTTCTACCCATTGCCTCTTGTCCTGTCAGTGAGCAAGGCTGAGAAGAACTTGACTTTTTCCTCTTCACTGGCTCATATCATGTGTTTATACAGGCTCAACAGTCCCATCTCTTTCAACCTCTCTGCATATGAGAGATGCTCCAGTCTCATGATTCTCTTTGTGGTTGGACTCATTTCAGTCACTCCGTATCTTTCTTGTACTGGGTAGTCCAGAACTGGACACAGTACTTCAGATGGTCTCCCCAGTGTTGAGGAAAAGGGAAGGATCGCCTCCCTCAAACTGCTGGTAACACTCTTCCTAATGCTGCATGGATTTATTTCTCCCCAAGTGCAAGACTTTTCATTTCCCTTTGTTGAACTTCATCAGATTCCCCTCAGGCCAATTCTGTAGCCTGCCAAGGTCCCTCTGCATGGCACAACCATTTGGGGAACCAGCTACTTCTCTACAAACTTGCTGAGGGTGCTCTCTGTCCCATCACTCAGGCCATTAATGAAGATATTAAACAGTATCTGCCCCAGTATCAACCCCTGAGGGTCAGAGCACTAGTGACTTGCCTCCAGCTGTACTTTGTGGTGCTGATCACAATCCTCTGGGCTTAGCCACTCATCTGGTTTTCAGTCCTCCTCACTGTGCATTTTGTCAGTTTATATTTAAGGGTGTTGTAGGAGACAGTCTCAAAGGCTTTGGTAAAGTCGAGGTACACATCATCCATTGCTCTACCCATAGCCTATCAATTTGGCCGTCCTATGAAGGGTATCAAGTTGGTTAACCATGGCTTCCCCTTTGTAAATCCATGCTGATTACTCCCAGTCAACTTCTTCTCAATGTGTTCAAAATGGTTTCCAGGACTGCCCAGGGAAGTGGTGGATTCTCTGTCCCCGGAGGTTTTTAAGATGAGACTGGATATGGCACTTAGTGCTATGGTCTAGTAACCATGCTGGTAGTGGATCAAGGGTTGGACCTAATGATCTCAGAGGTCCTTTCCAACCTGGTTGATTCTGTGATTCCATGATTATGATTAGTTGTTCCATCACCTTTCCAGGGATGGAGGTAAGGCTGATGGGCCTGCAGTTTCCTGTATCCTCCGTCTTACTCTCTTTGAAGACACTGGTGACTTTTGATTTCTTCCAGTCTCCAGAAGCCTCAGTCTTCAACCTCTCCCAGTTTCCATGACCATTCAAAGACAATTGAGTGGACACATGATGACATCAGCCAGCTGCCTCAGTGCTTGAGGGGGGTTCTTCCCAAGCCTAATGAACTAAGGTATGTCCAGTTTGCTAAAGTGCTCTAAGGTTAGTCCCCAAACTTGTTCTTCTCCACTTCATTGATTCTACAGGCTACAGTCTTCATTGATCCACACCTTCCCCATAGTCTTTGGCCCTTTAATTTCTGAAGGTCAGTCTTACTAGTAAAGACTGAGGCAAAGAGGACATTGAATACCTCAGCCTTTTCTGTGTCTGTGTAACCAGTTCCCCCGCCCTATTCAGCATCAAGCACACATTATCCATACTGGGTCCATCCTGAGGCAGAAAACTCTGCAATCAGCACTGACGGTGCTTCTTTTTTCTGACCATACAAAGTGCCCATACAAAGTGCCTTGTGTTACACAGGGCTCTTTTACTAAGGAGAGTGATCCTCCAAGGTAATCACAGTAATCATGACAAAGGAGTTGGAGCATGTGTAGAAGCATGGAAGAGAAGGAAGTTAGCCATTTTAATATGGTAAATTGTTCTTGCCCTCAAGCTGCTATTCTTTTGCTGCAGCACTGGAGAGCTCCCTCAGAATGAAGCTGTCTGTATTTCTCCTTATTGTGTAAATACCAGAAAAAGTTGTCTACCCAGCATCAGATGAACCACAGACAAACGTAGTCAGCTATCTGGAAAAGCCAGATAGATATTTGTCTAAACTTAAGTATTTCCAATCAGATAAAGTATACCTAGAATGTTTGCAATATAGAAATTTACTTTGCAGTTTAAATATAAACAATATGTGCAACAGACCAAAGCAGTCATAAATTATACAATGCTGTGTAATCTGCTTAATTTGTAAAATAATAAGTGATTAGGTTATTCTATTACAATTGCCAGTTTTACTGTGGCATATACAGTAAATTAGACTGTGAAACTATGTTTTCACATAACTAATTCTTCTTATGTGTAGGGTCTTTGTTTCTTTTTAACCAGGGTTTTCATTTTTATAAAGTGAATAGAATGGAATAGAATAGAATAGAATGAACTATTTCAGTTAGACTAGACTATTATCTAGTCTGACTGTCTGACCGCTTCAGGGCTGACCAAAAGTGACAGCATCTTACTACAAGCATTGTCCAAATGCCACTTAACACTAACAGGTCTGGGACATCAACCACCTCTCTAGGAAACCTGTTCCAGTCTCTGGCTACCCTCTCGGTAAGGAAAGGTTTCCTAATAGCAAGTCTGAACCTCCCCATTTATAAAATAGTGTTTCAATATTTATTTTAAAAATAACAAAATTTTGAATGCATCACTTCCAAAAGATATATTTCTTATTTAATTTTATGTTAGTCATAAGAAAATTAAGGTGGTAAGAGCAAATGTACATTGTTTCCTTTCGGAAGTTTCAAAATCCAAAAGTAGGAGTCATGAATAATGCTAAGACTACAAAACAAGAAAACAAAATCAAAAGAAGCAAAATAAAGATTAAAGCCCTTACCCATTTTGCTAAAGGGTATGCAGCATTCAGTCTTCAAAATCACAGAATGATGAAAGTTTTCTCCCCTAATGAGGCCAATTAGATAAACTAGTGGTATAATAGTCAGTAAATTTGATAATGAATGCATGTCCCTTCTGTGTACATACTGTTGGGTGAACTGAAACACATGGAAATAACATTAGAAGACATTCATATGACATTGTTTAGACAGACTGAATTGTATTAGGAGGGATATTTCTTACTTCTTTTTTTTTCTCCCTTTACTCTATTTTCCCGAATTTTCAGTTTTATTGGAAACGCTTATTTTCATTCTTCTCTTTTCCTGAAATTTTATTAGATGGATAACTCTTAAGTTTTTCAAATAAAATCAGGGGTGCATATTATAAATACTGCTTGGAAGTACAGCCTAATATTTCCCTTAGAGAAAAATACTGTAATTATATCTCTGATCATTATCAAATCAATGATTTCTTTAAAATAGGGACAAAAATAATTATTTTTAAAATAATTTCAAATAGCTCATGAACTTACTCCACCTGATTGACTAATGTACTCTGAGTAAGCAACCAAAGAGCAGTGCCTATAAAGCACTAGGTGTAAAACTGTTGTATTTATAGACATATAATCATCTAAATAATAGATTTTAGCTACTAAGGAAGTGGGTTCACAGGATAGCTGGTTCAAAAGATCCTCATTTCTTGCATCTCCTAAAGTGCTTTAACCTGTAAAGCTATGAAAGTTACCACATATCCAGGCACAGCACTTCCCACAATTAGAAATGCTGTTAATCTCGTTTTTTGTTCACAATCAAAAAAAGCTTATAGCTTTCCAAAAATAAAAACTGTAGTTATAATATAGCTTGCAGTTGTATGTTTTGTACATATTTGGGATTACCAAAAGCTGTCTTTTCATCACCATCTTTCCAATCCTTTTTCAAACCTAACATATTAATTTGTTTAGTGCACTTCTACAGCACTTCATGTTCTGGAATGCAATAAGGCTGTGTGACTTTTCACTGGAGAGACCCTAATAAAAAGTAGCTACATAAAACAGATCATAGAAGGAATAGAAAAAAATCCCATAAATATTATATTTATAATGCTTGTGAATGTCCCTTTCATGGGAATTTTAAATCTAAAACATCACTATATTACAGCAGTTCTGACTGTTTATAGCTAGTCATTTCAAACAAAAATAACCAGTAAGAAAATATAGCCCTAAATATAGTCTATTAAATTCTTCCTGCTAGCATTCTATGACAGAAGAAAGATGTTGCTTTCTTTACAGTATTTAACAGCTGATTAAAAAAAAAGCAAGACAAAAGTCTCTTTTAACACAATATAATTATGCCTATTTTTTAGAAGACACATAATTTAAGATTTTCTTTCAGTATTAAACTGAGATGAGAGGACTTAAGAACTTTCATAATTTTGATATTTTTGTTATCTGCAACTGTTTGGAAAGCTTAGAACACAGTGAAGACATAAAGCTTTTGAAAATCACATTCTGAATTTTTGTAGGATTATATTACATACAAAAGTGCATACAAGAATTTTACCAAACCCGTAGCACAAATTCCTCACTTTCAAAATGAGGAAATGCCAGAATTCCTCTCTGTGTTTTTTTTTTTTACTTTTTATGTTGTGTTTCTGAGTCCCAATTTTTATATGCATATATAGCTTATAGCCTTTAATATCACGGTCACATACTTCATTTTCCTTCAGATCCCAAAATCATCAGTGCCCAGAATAGCCAATGAACAACTAATCAATATTCCTTTTAATCTCTTTTATTCAACACTAAACTCAGACACCATTGATCTTTTGGGAATCACAAACAACAGTTTCACATAAAGTTTGGAGAAAAGACTTAATTATAAAGCCTTGTGAATTTTCTCTTCTCTCCTTTTCCTTTCCCCTTTCTTTTCAGCTCTTGCCTGACATCAGACTCATCTCACCTCCTCTCGGGTCCTGTGTTTGTTCCACTCCAATGAACCTCAGCCGTGTTACCCGAAGTGTGGCAGCACACGTCTTCAAACACGAAAACAGAACTGTGGCTCAGAGTACAGACAGCTCCCTCAACCAGCTTGACCCTCAGCTGTCAGAGCAGTGTGCACACAGGGAAAGGGGTGGGAACATAAAGCTAAACTGCTCCTACCAGAGCAGGCCTTGGGCAATCCAGAGTGAGACTGGATTAAGTCACTACACTGTCACAGTCACTACACTGTGAGTGACACAGGAACTTGCCCTTCCATGGCATGGGACGGTGTCATTAATCCATGCATAAAGAGAATGGAAACACACTTATGCTGAGAATAGTAGGCTCCATCAGCACCAAAACTTTGTAAATCTTGCAAAAATCTCTTTGTCCTTCTGTCTGAACACTGACAGTGCCTGAATAACAGAAGAGAGGTAACATGAAACAATTTATTACAACTTTTAAACAAATTTCCATAGGATTTTTGTTTTGGGAGGGTTTTTTTGTTGTTGTTTTAGGGGCTTTTTTGCTTGTGGGGTTTTGGTTTTTTGGGGGGGGGTTTTGTGTGCTTTTTTTTTTTTTAACATTTATACAAGGCTTAAATGTGTTATAAAGTTCTTATGCATTCATTCCAGCTGTACAGTGCCCTCTGTGGTAATCTCCTTGGCTAAACACAAGCTCAGAGACCAGCACAAAAGAACAGGATGAATCTGCAAGGTGCTCTGTAACAACAGGTACCTTTAGCTGTTACCCAATGCTTAAGAATTACATACCATCTTTTTCAGGCTGTCTTACCAATGCTTCCTGTTCTTGCTTTGCATTATGCAGCTCTCTTAAACCTATATTACATTGTATCTGCAGGAACATACACGCAGATATTTGCTAAAAAAAAAAGGAGTTTGTTTCAACTCCTACCAGCTAAAAAGCATGGAGTCCACTATGCACTGAGCAATGTCCACAATGCACTGAGTAGGTAAATGGACATATATAGACTTCAGGAACAGAAGTGTCATTAAATATATATCAATGTGAATGTGTGAAAATACATAAATATGTGAATAGTTGTACAACCCACACTTCCCCACTAGATTCTGCAGAATAGCATAAAATAATGCCCAGGTATCGAGATGATGAACAACTGCTGCACTTATTTGTCAGTCAGCAGAGCTGTGGGAGGTAGGAATTAAAGGTGAATTTGAAACAGGAAGAACAAAGGAAAAGACAAATTCCATCTACAGACAGCATGGCATCGCTCTGCTGACCCAAGCAGAAAAGGGAACAAGTTGCAAATTACCAGAAAAGGAAGCCATGTTATATTGGCATTAGTGGTCTTTCCACATCACACAGAGTTTAAAGTATGAATATACATCAGATTTAAATATTCATACAACATGTTAGAAAAATTCCTTTATGTATGGTAATTTACACAAACATATACATGAACGGAAAAAACTCTACAACTACATGTATCACTAAGCAGGATGCTCTGTAGATTCTCATATTAACACTTGCATATCTATATATGATACTTCCAAACATTTAAACATTTTTTTTCCTGTTTGCTTCTTTAAAACTCACAAAATATAATAAAATTCACTTTTAAAACTGCAGAGACTGCCATTACTTGCTTGCTCATAATCATCTTTTCCCTGTCTATTAGAATCACTGATGCATTAGTTGCTTATCAAAACTTGAAACAGTTCATGAGTCATTTCAAAGATAAAATAAATAAATATTAATGAGCCAATTTCAATGGAATTCATGTCCTCTGCATCTTAAAGCTGAAAAACTGTATTTATTACATGTCAGAATTGTCTTGATACCTAATAAATGGGAAAATGTGAAATATGAAATATACTGACTAATTAGATCACCATTGTTCAAGGGATCATTGCATCATAGTCTTATTTGGTCAAATTAAAGATCAAAGAGAGAAAGGACTGGTCAATTAAAACAGAAATTAACTGAAAGAGATGTTTAGATCTGATGCAGCTTGAGTGAAAAATGAAGAATTTAGGGTAGAAATTTTGGAAGTTATTCTATATCAGACGATCTTAACAGAAGTAAACGCATGATCTTCAAACAAACACATTGGTAACAAATATCATTACATAAGAAATTTTAGTATTCTTTACATTGCATGAAGAAAGGGGAGAAGAGAGGCATAGAGATTTCAGGAGTAACAAAAGCATTTTATTTTGGATCAATATGAAATTTTCATTAATTTCACTAGGAGGAGGGCTCTTCATCCATTTAATTTTTTTTACTAAAATTCAGTGAAATACACTATTTTGGAGTAAAAACATTCATTTGGAAAACATCAGTGTGCTGAGAGACCTTCAAGTCTGGGTCCATGACAGTTCACTGCTGAAAATCCAAGTCTAAAACTTTTCAAATTAAATTACCCAGGATGAAATAGGAAACACAAGTCCTTCCCTTGAGCCTTTACTTGCTTGTTCTAGCTTGTTCCTGAATATTATAGGCAAAAAAGATCCCACAGAAATCAAAGGAGCAACAGGGTATATCCCTTAAAGGCAACTGTAGTCTGAAATAACTTGAATAAGACAGACATCAGTGAGCCACTTATGAGCCAAACTGTTAGTGAGAAACCTTTTCCAAAAAAAAAGACGGTTTTTCTCAAGAAGTTCAGCAGCAGGATATTATGGTTCATGTAGCCGGCTGGCATAAAGCAGTTAAAATGGGAAATTCACAGACTGAGCAATTTTCCTGTTGCTCAGTGACTAAGCAGGATGAAGAATCAGTTTTAATAGACTCTGAGTCTTAGTAAGAAATGAAAAATGCTTTATTTATTATATTAGGTCAAGTTGTTTACTGTCAGAGGTCCTGTCAGCTGCTTAGCAGAAGAAACTGCTTCAACCTCACGTACTGAGGCAGACTAGGGCAGTCCTAGAAGTATTACTGCACCTCAGCTGATGCCACACCACAGGGACACTCAGACACCCTCTTCAGACCAGTGTGTACCGAGAAACTAAAGACATCTCCCCAAACCAAGTTATCCGATCCAGCATTTAACATAGAAGATGTCACTGTCAGTGAAGTCTGAATGTAAGAATACAGAGAAAAATACAATTACAAAATATAATATAGATTAAAAATAATACATGAAAAATTCAAATTTTGGTACTTAACCTTCATAAATTAGAAGTTATACTAGGGTTTTTCCTAATGTGTAGGTAAGTAGTGCACACTTTCCCTAACAGTATCTTAAAATTCTTCATGTCATGCATTCACAGCTAACAAAGCTCTCACATAACTCACTTTTTCTCTCAAGTATATTTAAGGAAGGACTCAGTTTATGTTACAAATGAACTGTGCTACTTCCTCTGAAACCTAAATAATTATGGAAATAATATATGCAAAGTCACAGGTTCTCTAAGGCAGCCCAATAGTATCTAAAATAAGGATTGCTTAAATTTATCATTATGTGCACACAGGATAGCAACAAAGTGATTAAAAATTTTTCTTATGTTCATGAAAAACATTTTTTGTGCTCCTCAAAATTGCATTGCCAAATGAAACTGAACTCAGATACAAACGTGTTCCTCACCATAAAAATGGCCAAACAAGTAAGAGTTATCAGTCATACTTTTCCTGCTGTCACTGAGTGTATATAAACCACCTTCTTACCTGCTCAGATAACTCTGGCCCATGGATATGAGCCTGTACCAGAGCATCATTAACAAGCGAATGAAAGTTGAGAAGTACGTGCTCAATGTCGTGTGTTCCACTCATGGCGCTTGAGAGCTCCTCCAGGGACCGAACATATCCCCGCCAATGAAGATCAATTTCTGCTATGCTGGCTAAGCAGCCCCGGATGATGTTGAGGCAGTAGCCCATGCAGGGCTTGCTCAGCATCACTCCCTGGCAGTGGGGGCAATACTGCATTCTCAGTAAAGCTCTGCTGCAGTCTTTGGAGAAATGCAGGTGATCTGTTGTATTGATCACTTCAATCCCCAAATTCAGAGCCTGCAAGAAAGTCCGGCTGGATAAGAGTGATCTTCCCATTTGTCCTATGGCCTTTTTGGGAATGTTGCCAAAGGGCCTGATGTCTCTTCTCGCCATTCGGAGGCACTCTGCATATTCCAGGGAAATGTCAGTCAGACCGGGGTTAATCACGTGGTTGTAGACTACTGGAAACAGAGTGTCAAAAAATCTATTGACAAATTTCTCTGTGCTAATGTCTGTGCCAAACACGAAGAGTCCAACATCAGCAAAAAACTCCTGAACACGCACAGTAGCCTCAGCAGCCATGTTTCTATATGCAGTGCAGAAAAGTGTGCTTGTGTAATTCTCAACCAGTCTGATAAGCATTTCAAAGGTTTCTGTAATTAATAAATCAATCAATCAATCATTATTTTTAAGGTTTAAAAAATAAGAAATTAGAGTAATAAGAACTTAAAACAGTTACATTAGGACAACTTACATTTATCCCAAATGAATTTTTGTATTAGAATTTTTGAAGAGACAAACTTCTCACAAATTATGACAACTGTCTTTTGCATATAGGGAAACACTTTACAAATAATGTTTTGACACAATCAATAATCCATATGTTTTCTTTGCAGGTTATATTAAACACAGACTAAAAAAAAAGCATCTCCTTGGATGCAGCAGCCCAGAATAGCAAGGACAAAAATTTAAGTCAAACTGATTCTTGGTCTACATGGCTTAAATAATAAAAGTGCGAAGAATATTAAAGGTTTATATGAAAATAGTTATTTTTGTAACTGCAAATTCAGTCCTTTACACAAATTTTTCCAAATACTTTAGATGAAAATTTTTAGGTAATATTAGTAAAATAGTGATGATTCAATAATCCCTATAGAATTACATTAATAAGGTTTTTATGACCCTTTTTTTTATTACTACTTTTCCTAGATAAAACCTAGATGAAAACATCTAAAATGTCTGTCTCAATCCATGGCTGCAGTATCCTATTACCAAGAGTACAAATAGTAGTTGAAAGAATAAACCCGCTGCACATGGATAATCAATAAATTTTACAATATAGTATAAACAATAACAAATCTTCAATATTGAATTACATTGCCAGTGCCTCAGCAAACCCCAGATGAACGAGTACAATAATCAACTGTACAATCGATTGACTATTTGTGCTTTTCTAACCAGGATATTATGATACTGACCTCTTGTGTTCACAATTCTGCATCATGCTGTTTAATTGTCATTTTAGGATTTCTTACAAAATTTGTTATTCAGGTTTATTCTACTGTCACATTTTCTACTTTATAAACACCAAGGCTATTCCAGAGATTTGTTTTGCTCTCAGACAGTCTGACAGACAGCAAAGCAGACCTATGTTTACTTTCAATACTGAACAGCGCCAATGAATACCTTACAAGGGCAACCCATGTCATTTATAACACATTCAGACACCTCAGTGACAAATCAAATTATGCTGGTTCAATATTGCAAGTGTGTCATAGACGTAGCAATGTGTTTCTTTATCTTTTAAATCTATGGGCTCAGACTAACATAATCAGTCCTAATTATTCAGCCACATAAAATAAGTGCTGAGTTTTCAATCAGTATAAATCTAATAGACATAAAATACATTTTAAATATAACCAAGATGAGTTATACAAGCTCTTTTTATTGTTATTAAATGATTTTTTTAATCTGCAGGTTCAGTGCCTCTTATCTCCATCCTTTATGAGATCTTCATATTAACCACTATACAATATCCTACAGAACTTTCTGCAGTACTACTGTCAATAATGTCTAGTATTTACCAGAGATGACATATCAATTTTATTTTTCTTTGTCTACAATTAAAACTAATGTTTGTACATTCCTAAGTAAAAAATCAGGGTTTCCAATATCTTAACCCGTTAATTTTTTGAAAGAACAGGTCTATTTATCTTCCTGATTTTGCTAAGAAGGAACAAAACTCAAGGCTAGGAAAAAATGTAGATATACTTGTTTTATGTATTGCATTTATTCACCTGATACTTCATATCAGTACATATATATACATTGTTTTTTGATAATAGTGTATTTAACAAAGTGATCAGAAAGTGATGCAAAATAACTATCAAGTCATTGCTTTAAAAGATTTGCTCTCTTCATAGTCTTTAACCTTTCTGTTCCTGAGAGCTATAGGTAGTTCTAAATTGCAAAGATGTCTCAGTTTAGCCATCAGTCCAGTGGATTATTAACTTTAAAAGAAAACTCAAAAGTATACACATGCCCTGTATACTAGAAAAATTCACAAAGAAAACAAAAAAGAAATATTGTTTTTTATTTCTAGACATTAATCAGATTTAATGGAAATACCGCACAGAATGAAATAGAATCTGGATTGGATTTAAACCAGCCCTGTGATTCTCATCTTTAATAGTTCTGGCAAAGTGTCTTTCTACTACAGGTACCTTGGAAAATTAATTTGAAATAAATTTCTATGAAACCGTGTTGTTCTAAAACAACTGCATTTTCTTAAGTTTATCCTTTTTACACACAGATGAATGTACTATAGAAGCTGCTAAATAAGCAAATGCATGGGCTAAATTCTGAGTATTACCTTTTGAAACACATATAGTACTTAATGCAAAGATAATCTAATAAGCTAAAAATCCAGTATTAGTAGTGGGCCAACAAGTTGTGAAGTCTTATAATTCAGCAGTAATTTATCAGCCGACATTAAATATTATAAATTAATTCACAGTTAGCCAGGGTAATATATAAAAATCAATAAATTATAACCAGACAGGTTAAAATCCATCCCTGAATTATGGATATTGTATTTAGCAAGACTGCCTTTCACAGTCCAGAGGGGAACTAAAACCTTAATGATCAGCCCATGACATACAGGAATCCAGATAATCAAATCCAAGCAAAAGCTGAAAAACCTAACAATAATATGAATTCATTTTTATTTGAAAAATCTTATGGGAAAGTATTAACTTGTTGACAGCTGCCATTAATGTCTGGTGATTTCATAAGTTTTCCTTCTGTTTATGAGCAGCACAAATAACCTAGAAGCATCAAACTCCCTCTCCTAAAGACTTATACTCCAATCAAACGCATCTTGTATACATTGTCCTACTGGAGTCATGGGGAATGTCTCAGTTAAAGTATACAACCTAGCTAGCAAAAGGCATTCAAATATTGTGAAAAAGAAATTGTGGAAAAGAAATTAATCCACACAGTATGACATTCATAATATCTCTGTTTAAAATACATCAAACAGAGAAATATGTACAGATGGGAAATTCAGTGTACCTATTCCTAACTACAAAGTACTACACAGTACCAGATACACTGCAAAATCCCTAAATCATTTACCATATCAGAAAAATGAGCTGGAAGAATAATGTTTTCAAAATACATAAATGGATTACGAAGAATGAACTCATTAGGGCATTGCCTGTGAAGGTTATTTGGGAGAGAGATAAAAAGGATAAGTGTGAGCAGAATAGATTTGAGACTCACTAAAACTGCTCCTCATTAACACATATTTCAGTTAATCCATTTCATAGATTGTAGACTCATCGCTGAAGTCAGTAAGAAAAACTGGTGTAACAGATTAAACCTGTAGCACAGTCAACTTTGTGTTGTCAAATGCTAGTGATACACCTCAGGCTTTGCAGCCCAAAGTACTCATAACAGACTTCAGAATTTGTCATATCTTCTTTGGTCTTGAATTTATTTTAGCTGTCTTTGAAAAAAACAGAAACATTTAAGAAACTTGAATTAGAATCAGTTGACCATTGTCTAAGTTGTCTGTGTTCCATGGCATATTACTCAGATACTCAAATATCAGGAATTTCTCACATATCCTGTGATTTTGAGTTTGTTCAGTTATACTGTAATTTTTTTTAGTTGTGGTTTGTGTTAGGGTTTGTATGGTCTTTTTAGTATCAGGAACTGTTGCACTTTGAAAAGAAACAGCAAATTCTCTGAAATCCATATGTAAGTTGTGCTCTCCTTTTTTCCCATAATGAAATTGTGAGGACTCATAAGAAATTCTTTCCCAAGGTAACCAACAAATAGAATGTAGAAAACATGTCCCAAAGCCAGATGAGATGAATTTCACACATTATTGTGCTACATCCTTTCCTGAGTCTGAACTGATAATGATACTTCTCATTCTTATTTTATAATCTACTTAATATCATCATCAGTGTTAATCTGTGCTTAGTAATCCTGATACCAACTATTTTGCCATGTGGAATTTGCTTTCTAAATCAACAAATTCAGATTTTTTTTTTTCCTTCTTCGTCTTGCTATCTATACATTCAAGAACAGGCCCTGCACTGCAGGACTCAAGTTCAGCTGACCTGACACCATGATCTCTAAGTCTTGTAATTTGCTTGGGGTTTTTTTTATGAAATGTTGGAATAAATGTATCTTTTATCCAGTTCTCTGGAGTTACATTAATTTTTATGACTTAATGGAAGTCACCACAATTGATTCACAGCATTAGTTTTGAACTTTTCAGTGCAACTTACTGCTGTTGATTTTAAAATATCTAGCCTTAGAATTTGCTATTTAACATACTCCTAAATAGTAACTGGAATGTAAAGTATTTAATCATATCTTGATAGATTATATTTTAATATTGAATGAGTTTCATATGAATGAAAGAATAAATGAATGATTACATTTATGAATATCATAAAGTTATTATTTTATCTAGTTATCATCAGTGATTCCACTTTTCTCCCCAAACTGTGCTTCTTTTCCTTTTTTTCAGTCTGTTGTTATCCTTTTAATAGTGCTGACTATGGAAACATTCATCTAGTCATTTTGGAAGCAATATGAGCAGATTGTTTTGTATGGTGCCAGGAGAAGAAATAACTAGCAATTAACAGAGCTCAACCAAACCATTTTTTATCTCTTGGATTCTGTTTATGTTCTTTCTGATTTTGCATTGTTCCATGTATTTCACAGGCAATGTTTTCCCAGAGAAAAATATTTCTAAATTCTGAATATATTGCTTATTACCCTGGAATGAAATACACTTGGAGTTGCAAGTAGACCACTGAGCGGAAAATCAGAGCTTTAAAACTTCTTATAATGAAGTTGCTTGGAAAATATTTTGATTTAAAATGTTGTGCATGGTTTGCCAAAAGGACGAAAATTGATACTGAGTTAACATAACTATTTTTACACATTTGCCATAATAAAAAGGATGGCAAGTCATCTCAGATGTATGAAAAGGGTATTTTTTGAAAAAAGAAATTTGTAGCAGGATGATGTTGGGATAGGAGGGTCAGAAAATTAACTGATTAGAAGGATAATTTCACTTCATATAATTTCAAACATATATATGATAGCTAACAAGCACTTCTAAGACTTCATTTCTCTGACTTGAGATTACTACTTTGAGTTGATATGAACTGCTAGCTGGAAGTGATTTTTCCTCTCCCTTTACTATAAAGTGATGTCACAGTGAAGCCCTATGATTTTTGTAAGGAACTGGTATTAAGACACAGTGTCCTTAAACAAAATGCAATACTGAAATTTATACAAATAAAGAGATGATCATGCTTCTATAAAGTAATTTTAATGGTAGATAAATTACAAACTTCTTATGCATTTATGCCAATCTTCTTTCCCTCTGCACACCTGTGAATATGCTTTTCTTAGAATGAAATAAAGTATATTCTTGGTTTCAGAGAGCTGCCTGAGCATCATGACTATACATGCTAACTTTATAAAACGTAATTATCAGGGAATCACAGGGAAATTGCTCATGAAGAGAAAGAACAACTTCAGGAAGATTTCCATGAAGCCATGCTAATGACTGACAAGAGACAACGCTTTTGCCTTTACATTTAAAAGTTTAGAACCTGAATTTTTATTTATTTTTTTCCAGTTATCCCGGTTTTATGTTGACAATGTTCATTCAACTTCAGTAAGTTGATTTTTAATTTATACATGTTTAAATGAAATGTTAATTGGGTTCTAGCAGATGCAACTTTTCTCACACATCAAACAAGTAAATATATTCATTTTGTATCACTGAATATTTAA
This sequence comes from Pipra filicauda, assembly GCF_003945595.2. Taxonomy (NCBI): domain Eukaryota; kingdom Metazoa; phylum Chordata; class Aves; order Passeriformes; family Pipridae; genus Pipra; species Pipra filicauda. Next base: position 1,761,935 of record NW_024104365.1, on the reverse strand, counting down.
TCTCACAGCTTTCTTTTAAGTCTTGGTTGAGGTTTGGTTAGTGCCTGTATCCAATAGTCTGAGGAATTCCACACTAAAAATTGTCATACCATCAGTCAAAGGAAGTTAAGGAGTTTGTTTACTTAACATATGACTATATGTAATGGGTTTCAAGAAGTCTCCAGAGAGCTTGGTAGGGGATTAGTTGCATTTTTTATCTTTCACCTCACTTTGTTTCACTTCATATTTACTGAGAAGAAAAAAGAAAAAAAAAAGATGAAAAAAATGTCCTTTAAGGCTGCATTTCTTAAACATCAGTGCTTTAGCTCTGGTATATCAGCAATTAGTGATCTAATCACCCTGATTAGTGATACGTGCAAAATTCTGCTTAATGTAGGTGATACAAAAAGCATTTTGGTCTATGCCAGGTACTTCAGTACCTAGTTTTCAGAATGCTATAAAAAGGAATGAAGTATGCACTTCCAAGTTTCAGACAGGTTAATAAATGTAGCATTTCTCACTTGACAAGATAGAAACTCACAGAAGGTGGATAACCAGGCAGACAAAAACGTTCTTTCACAATTACAAGGAGAAAATAGCACCTGTCAACAATATAAAAACTCCAGTTTGCTAAACTGGTTAGGAAAGGACATACAGATTTAGTATATAAACTTATCAAAGTTAAGTGAAATTCAACTCTAGGGAAGTCTCAGGAAAAAGAAATTCCTTCTAGAATGACTTTTTTATTCTGTGTAGCTGCTTTTGATGATAACATCTTAAAATCAGATATTGATATGGATTGGAATAGTCCACGGTACTTTGATTTATCCTTTTTTTCCCAGTATGACTCCTGATTTTAATACGATTGATTTCTACACCAACTTCTAACACATTGTTTAGAAAGAACTAAATAATACAAGATAAATGATCCATAGCTGCTTGTAGCTTTGGCACTCAGAATGATAGAATCATAGAACGGTTTAGGTCCCACTGAGACCCCTTCTATTCTGTCTCCCGTAGGCCATGGATCTCCATGCCCTACCTCTGCTGAGGCAGCAGACTGAAGGACCGGCCATCTGATTTTTCAGTCTAGTTCTCTGGTCTCATGGCACCAATGAACAAGCAGTCAAAAGCTGAATTTCTTTATTTAGTCTGGATTTCTTTCTACAGTCAAGAAGCAGACGATTCCGTGAATTTTTTTTAAATATCCTCTTCTTAAATACCAATCCAATTTCTTAGGAGATTATTATCTCATCTATTATTTTCTGACTTTGTTTTGCATGGTGTTTCTTTATGTCTATTAATGTTTAGTCAGAGCTCACTCAATGGACCAGAGAACAACCAGATGTTAGATTTAAATGCAAATCAACTGTTTACTGTATAATTACATAAATATGGGTTGAATATGGGCTGAATATCATTAAATTATTCTCTTAAGCTTTATGTCTTAATACTCTTTAGACTTCACCAAGTTCTTTCCAAATACACAAAAGATAATTTGCCTTTTTAAATGCTGTTTTTTACTTTCATAAAGACCATGAATATAATCAGTACATTATCTACTTTTACTATACAGCTTTACTGGGGTGCTAATAGCCTTCCACCCTGCCACTATTTGTAGCTGCTCTGCTAAGCCCCATTCTGCAAATGCTGCTGCAGCACTGCTGAGTCACACATTCTCAAGGCATGTAATGCTTTCCGTGAAGGAGCTGGAGATATAAGCTGATGGAAATATGGATCTCTTCCAAACTATAAGCCCACGGAGACTTCTATCCCATCATGTGACTTGCCCCATCATGTAATGTGACAAGGGGTATGCATATCATGCATCACTCAAAACTGGATCAGTCCCTTTACAGCTGTGTATCCTAGATCATGTAGGACTGAGATATCTACCGCTAGAGAATGAAACCTCATAAAAACGAGGGGTAGAAGGCACATGCAATGTGCTCCAACCCATCCTTTGAACCCATGATCTTATATTTTAACATCTTCATCTGAAGAATTCTTAAAAAGTGCACATTAACAGAGAGGCCACAACCTTCAAGAAAATCATTCCAGTGCTTCACAATTCTCTCATTTGCTCTCACCAGTGAGAACAAATCATTTGCTTCTTCCTCCTTTTAGGTATTTCAGATTAGATCCTCTCCCAGCGACAGCAGACATCTCTAAAGACCAAATGCGTCTCCAAAGTAGATGTGCCTACAATCTCAGCTACCAGTAGAGAGGATGATGGCATGATTCATCTGACCTAGTTTAGGTGTCCACATGGAAATAAGATGAATCATGCTGTTTTTCTCCTCTATTTATACAGAGAAACAGGGTGATTAGTTCATCAGAGAAGCTAGAAGATGAATCTTACTCCTGAAAACTGTTATAAATCTTTTCTCTTTATTAAAATGAACAGTCCTATTACTCAGTCATAAAGGGGTCACATTCTGCCTCTATGTAGTCAAATTTAACTCTAAATACTTCCAAAGGGAAGTCTAAATGGCCTAAATTATGTGCTTAAGTGGACAAGCTGTATATTTAGGAGTTCGAAATTCATATATAGCTCTGTCTGATTAGGTACTTCAAAAATGTTTTGTTAAACTATTTCAGGATTGGATTGCTTCTCTAAGTCATGTTTACCTTGGGAAACACTAAGCTCTATACCTCATTTCAACAGAACAACTGCTGAGCCAGTCCTCCTCCAATCTTCAACTCATCTTACTCCTATGTCAGTGCAGAATCTGCATATGACTCCATTGAATGACATCCCTCTATTTTGAATTCTAGCTTTATTTTCCAGCCTGCACATGCGCTTTTGTTGCCCTCCTTCACTTGTTGAGAGCGCACTGATTATTTCACCATTCAACACAGTAGTGAAAATGGTGTCTGTCCTTGCCCAAGAACCACATTTGAAGATTCTTCTTCTAGTCTGACCAGGAACACTTACTAACCAATTAAATGGACATTTCCAAAAACTTTAGCATCTGTTTAGTGGTAATTTAACCAAGACAATTCCCTACTTACTTATGAGAATATCACGTTGAATAGCATAAAGAGACTTAGGAAAGACAGTTGATTTAACATCTGTGCTTCTCACGTACCACACTTTGGTTCCATTTCCCTACAGGGAAATTAGCCTGGTTTGACCCAACCTGTCACCAGTAAATACAGTCTCATTGTTACTGTTTATTATGTTCTTGCGTTTGGCTTCTAAATAGTTCAGCATTTTATTCTCAACAACTGAAATTAGGCTAAGGAAACTAAAATGCTCTAGTTTTCTCCTTTTCTGTTTAACAACAACAACAACAAAAAAACCCCAACAAATCACCCTTTTCAGTCTTTTGTTATCTCTAGAAATCCAAAGACAACTACTAACACACTTCAGAATGTGTATATTGACAAAAGCAACCAATCAATGAAAACCACGTGGAAAACAATTCTGAAAACATCCTTTTCATCTTACAAACGCTGTTCCCTAGCTGTACATAGGGATCCTTTATCTGTTAACAGCATGATCAACATGAGTGATAGATGGACTTGAACAGAATTAACTGTTTCCAGGGGAACCTGATAGGACATGTGAGAACATTTTGCCCTTTTCTCCTTTTTTTAATGAATCCACATGAGAATCTTATTTATGGTCCTAGAGTAACATATTCTGTGATGTCATCTATTAATACACATTTTTACTCTGTAATACAAAGTAAAAGGTTTATTATGGAGCTTTCCATTTTAATGTTCCAGTTCATATATAACTTTGAATGCATGCATGTCAATACTGATGAAAGCAGTGACATTCACTAAGCAATTGATAATGTCAAACTCAAAACCTTCAAGAAAGACAGCAGATAAAGATCACATCAGCTTTTTACCCCATCACACAAGTTTACAGGGCAGTGATTCATCTCAGCTACCACCTCAGCTTAATGCCATAGTCTCTTTTTCTCAACAGTAGAAAATTATGGGAAGTTTAAGGTATGATTCATCTGACACATTTTAGATGTTTATGGGAAGATGAATCATGCAAAAATATTTATGTGGGCAAGAATCGTGTCAAAGAAGTGCCTCTCATATAATCTTCTGCTGAGAGAGCTGATGGTGACAAGCTCAACAATCCACTCTATTATACCAATCATCATTAGTTTTACATTTATAGCTTGGTTATCTTAGTTACAAACTTACTTATAACTTCACATTACTGTCATGTAACAGTTGGATCTGAATTTCCACTTAGAAGATCAGATCAAGCTCTAATCAGATCAAGTTTCTTCCAGAGATTTATTTGTCCAGAGATTGTTTTCTTGCAAGTAGGTAAGTTTTTAAAATGATGTATTCATCTAACTTCCACTGCATGAATGCAATCTATATCATAGAAAAAATTCTGGTGAAAGTAATGAACTCCTAAATAAAATACAGAAACTCTACAGAAGATGAACAATATACCTCTGCAAGTTGGAAGGCATCTTCCATTTCTTTTTGATGTTATTAAGTTTAATGTTGAACTAATAGTCACACAAAATAAATATTTATGCATTTTCTTTTATATATGCATATTTACCCATAACTAAAAGTTTACTCCCCAGTTTGTTTCAGATCACTCCTACTAGTTCTTTCCAAGATTGCCTGTGTGGTTCTACAGACAGGTTTACTACAGGGACCACTTTGAAAAAAAAGTATAGCTGAAACTGTGTAAGCTTCAGCACTCTCCACATTCTTTCAATATTGCTCCAGAAAGCTTCCCATTCCCTTTATCTTTCTGACACCCCATGGCATATAGCAAAGCACTTTGGGTTCATTTTGTTGGGTACGGTGCATCCTTCCTATTACTGAAGACTGAAAAAATGCTTTAAAAAAAAAAAGGTAATGTAAAATCAAGAATGCACACACAGGCAAGCAATACATGAAAAGGATATGGTCATCCTGCTCTAAAAGGAGCTAGCCCTAAATGGTGTGGACACAAGCCACACTGTATTATTTGGCTGCAGTCTGATGTCTCCTGAGACCCGTGTAGTTGCAATGTTGAAGTACCTAATATGATTCCTTCTGTAATCATGAAGACATTGCTTTAATGTTCTCTCCCTCTTGTGTACCTTTCATCTCACTTCTGAATTTTGTACTTGGTTCCTGGACTACTGATGGGGCTCTCTCACCCTCTACTAATAGAGATCAAACAGATAAAAGAGATACAAGACAGAAAAGACTGAAAGTAGCATTCCTATTCTCCGCTCTATTTACCAAATGCCTTTTAATTCCCTGCCAAATCCAGTTTCTCAAGAAGATCACATATTAAACTATTTCCTGAACTGGCCACTTTCCTGGAAGTGACAAAGGAGACCTCAGCTCTTCTCCACACTGCAGTCTATGAAGAATGGGATGGAAGAAGGAGAACCAAGAGCACTGATTTGCTGTGACCATCCAAGGAAATAAAACCCTCATTTCAGTTCCAATGGTATATTTCTTTTAAAAGAAAACCATGCAAATTAGTCCTACTTTAATCCTAAGGGATGAGCAACAATTGCAGCTCTTGAACACAGACTGTTACTCTGAACACAAGATATACAAAACACGTAAAAGCTTTCTCCATAACCATGAAAATAATCTGTAAGGCAATAAAATACTCCCTTTACAAATCCCACACATGAGGGAATGATGTTTCCAAATTAGCAGATAACATAGTGTGAAAATAAGAGGAAGGTGAACAGCCAGAGAAATTCTTCATCTCCTGAGACTCTTAGAATTGCTCTGCTATTCTTTTCTGTGACTAAAAGTCCATATGGTTAATTGGTGCATATTAAATATCACAGGAATGTTCTGCTGTGAGAACTAATTTCTTCTCTCTCTTTATTTGTGGGTCTTAGTGGGATGACATTTACAGCAGAGATACAGGATCATCCTGTCCTTTCTTAAGAATTCTGTGTATTGCTGTCAGAGGTTCAAGAAGACTTTCAAACCAGCATGACTGCTGATGAAGGACTCTCCTTGAAGATGGAAAATTTCCCTCAGAAAGCTGCATTTGACTTGAAGCAAAAGGCAGGGAAGGAATCCCTTTCTCTTCTAGCTGGCAGATAATGCAAGTTAATAAACCTCAATGCTGTTCTAAAATAAAAACGACTAGTCACATGGTAGGAGGCTCAGGAATCAAGCACTTGTACAATGAATAGCACTGGTGTGCTTCTGAAGCTGCAATGAGCATTATTTATGTGAAGCTGAGTATCAGAACATGTTAAACAACTATTTCTTTCATTCTCTGACTTATTTCTACCATCACCATTTTTTGAAATTTTTTTTTCACTTGACATCTTTCAGTATGATTTGGTTCATCTGCATAAGTGACTTGACAAAGTGGCATGAGCAATAATCATTGGTCATTTAGGAACCATGGAAAACAAGTGGCATTGTAAGAGCCATTGTGGATCAACTGGAAATATGGGGCTTAGAAAACTTTCATCTACACGAGAAAAGATGACACCCATATATATTTTTTGTGGAAAAATGAACCATAACATAAACCATTCCACTGAGCCGACACACATCTGTGAGCACTCATGTTACAGTAATATATCTCTATAGATGGTACATACAAAAAAGGACTCAGAGGAGTAAAGATAAAAAAAAAAAAAAATCTATATAAAAGAATTTTCTTTTATTTTCTCTTTCAAGTAGAATGTTCCCTGCTTCTTGGGCTTTACTGGTTTTAACTAAGTCTACAATTAATACCAACACAGCTTTAAAATTGCAAAGTTCTGGCTTTATTCTGTCTTTTAACTGTTGATGCAGTACTACATGCATCATTTAGAACTTGCTTCTACAATCCCATCAAATGAATAGTCTTCAATAAGAAATAAGCAGATACGTAAATAAATAAGTATTGTTTTTACATTTCTCCTGGATGGCTTATGTAAGACAATGGTGCAATTGTATTCTTCCTCAATGGTGTTCTGAGATGGGGAGAAATAAAGTGGATAATATTTTCTCCTTTCTGTACGTTTAAGAATTCTAATTTGTAGTATCATAACAATGAGAGAATTCCTGCCAAAGTATCATCTTTCCAAAGTATAAAGGATTAATTTCACTTTACTTTAGCCATATAGAAATCAAACACTTCACTTACCCTAGCTAGTTGGATAATCAGTGGGTTCAGATAGGCACCTCCTCATATTTTATCCCTAAGGCAAATCTAAGATTACTGATTAATTAAAAAGATGCTTTAACTGTGCAAACCATAGTTCCCACTCACACAGACAACTTTGAAGGGCAATTCATCCTGATTATGGTAACCATCCACCTTAGGATGGGATGAATTGTACTCTGGCACTCCTTTTCTTTCTTTAAGAATTATGCTGAGCCTAAATAAGGCAATAGAGCAGATACTCTTTTAACTACTTTACAGATGACTAAAATTAGAAAAGAATAATCCCACTCAAAAAGTCTGCAAATTCAATCAGGTTCAGTCCTAGGTGGTTTTAGTACTGAGTTTACCTACCTTACAAGTCTTCAACTGCCACAAAGATAACTTCTTTTAATTAATGGGGGGGGGGGATTTTCTTCTGTTTGGGAACCTTTGGGTGTAAAATTCATTCTGCAAAGGCCTTCAAGTGTAAATGACTAAACAGCTATGAAACGTAAATTTGCCCCTTACCTGATGAGGTCTAAAAGGTCTAACCAATTACATAAATTAAATACTTTCAGCAAAGATTCCTTAAAACTCAGGAATTAAAACTGGGGAAAAAAATTGAAGTGGTAGAATCTGTTACTGCTGTACTGATTTTGTCTGGCACTAATAAGATATTCTACAACTGACAATTTATTCAGTTGAACCCTGAAATGTTGGTTAGCACTGGAGAAACGGACAAGGAACCTCATACTGAGAGCCTATTGAATGTATTCAGCTCAGTGATACACTGTTAAACATATCCTTGCAGGTTAGTGTTTTGTAATTATTTAGTAATAGGTATACCTATATATCTACCAGTAATATATTTGTTTTTAACTTCAATGAATGTGTGTTACTTGATATATAGGTCAGTTATCATCCACTTAAGAATTTAATAATACCCATTTTCTGTTCCCACAATAAGGATGCAGCACACTGCTATTTCACTATATTTTTTCCTAAAGAATACTATACTGTATTGACATGATTTTATTTGATTCATCCCATAGAAACAGATATACTCCCACAGAATACATCCCATAGAAAAGACATACTGCAGTGAAAAGTCTGCACTGTGTTAACTTTATGTAAAATACCTTTACTAGCTAACTATTCTTTCCATTGCAGTCCACCTTGAAATAACTTTCTGAACTAAATCTTTACTTCTAAAATTTCCACCTACAATTAAGTATTCCGAATACCTTTATTTTAATAAAGACTCCAGAATAAATTTTTCTGGGTCTGTCTACACACTTAGCTCATTTCCTGAATCTGTTTTAGGATAAAATCCAGGTATGCAGCAAGTCCCCGTCCCAGAAATTAAACTTCAATTCACTTCCCTAAGAAGGTCTATGAACAGAACATCCAGGAGAGCAAGCCATTGACTATTACATAATAACACTTCAACTTTTTAAGAATGCTTGTATACAAAGTTGAGCCAGCTATACAGACAGATTTCTAAGTAGCATCCTAGCATACTGAAGGTGAAAGAAAACTTTTTTGTAAACCAATGCTTTCTAATTTTTCTAACTTAGCCAGAATCTGAAGACAACTTTGAATATTACCAACACTTCAACCAGCAAAGACTTCTGCCTTCAGTGGAAAATGGAGAAAACAGCTCACCCGATTCTTCAGAGTATATCCTTTTCTGATTACCACTTCTATCTTGCTTTAGGGAGATTATTTATTATTTAAAAGCTAATAACCCAAAGATATTCTGACAGTTAGTTATGAGCATCAGTTTGAAATAAGACACAACATAATGTATTGTTCATGTGTAAGCGTAGCCAAAGCTGTGGCTCACAGAGTGGCTTCCTGTACAGCATGAGACAGCCTAATTCCACTAACACTCCACAGATAACAGTTTTCAGACAGAAGAGAAATTACCCAGTAACAGTTTCTAAGTTCCTCTGAGAAAAACGATGCAAGCCACTGCTGTGTGGGATCACCTATTTCTGTATTAGCACATAAGCATTTGCTAATGTTCGGTCTTAAAGGTCAGAGGGGAGACTGAGCTTGGAAATCTCATACTGTTCACAGTGATAAGTCATTGTTTATCGATGTTACAGGCCCTTGATCTTTTTGTTGTGCTGTACTGCAGTCTGACTGTGAAACACATAGGAAATTCATTCATGCTGTGTGTTTGTGGAACTCAGTGATTACTTGTTCACAGGAAGGAAACCTGAGCATGGGGTGCTAGCCAGAGAGATCCTGGATCAAATCCCGACAAGAAAAACTACTGCATTTTCAAATAGTGTGTTAAGTACACTCATTTGAAGGAAATCAATTGTTTGGATTAACAGTGAGAAAAGTTTTATTACTTAGAAAGCAAGAAAGAAATCTACTTTGGAGAATGGAGTGTGAAAAGTTTTCAAAGCAGCTCAAGTTTCAGCTTACGTTTTCATGCTGAATGCATTAAAAATTGTGAAAGAAACTTATCTAATTCCTTCAGGTAGAAAGCAAGTGTGGCTCGATTTCTTATACTCTGTTCAGTGTTATAGATTAGTACGCAAAATAAGACTATTGGTTCCTTGGAAGTCTATAAGAAAAGCCAGGGCTGTTATAGTATTTTGTAGTGAGACTAATCCTGCATGCTCTGTGACAATCAGGATCCAAAGGGTTTTGTCATGGGGACCTCAAACTTTTTTACGCCACCACAGTTAGGTTAAAAGATAAAACATTAGAAATTGAAGTGTTTCTACGTATTTATGGAAGTACACTTTTTGAGCACCTTCGGGAATTTAAAAACTGCAGCACCTATACAGTTAGGTACCCACTAAATGGCAGGTTTTCAGAGTACAGTTCTGACGGTAGACAACCAAATTTTCTCCAGATTCTGGTATTCACTCTCAAAGCTAAGTTTGTGAATGAGTCATCTAAGAACATTACTGTTCAATCTGACTTCTTAATGGCATCACATGAAAGACAGTTATCAGCTGTACACATTAAGTCTGTTCACTCACTTGTATCAAGGATGTCTACCAGTTTACAGGTTGATACAGAATACATGATTCAACCGGTTATCACACATCACAGCGAAATTTGTGTGTCAGATCTTAATGTGGGAAAGAAGTCTGAGCCCACTGAGGTTGGTGTTTAGCTACCATGTTTGGTGCTTAATTGCTTCTTTAGACTCAGTTCCTTGATCCAATGTTTTTAAAACAATTTGCAGACTTAGAAGCTTTGCTTTCACTGAATGTCAAGCACTAAAGTCTGAGCAGAAATTCTAGTTTTCTAACTGTGCAGCAATATAGCATAAATAATATAGTATACAAACCGCTTGTCAGTCATAGCTATAGCAACAGTGAGCAATTAAATAGCACTTTGAAATGGTGTATTTCATTAAGTGAACAGGTTAGAGTGCTTATGCTATTAAAAGCTATCCAGTCGAAGACTGAATCTACTAGATTCTTAGAGGTGCTAACAGCAACTACTTTGTAAAAAATCTCCTCCAATAAAATAAGGAGGCTTTTGGATCATGCAAAACTGGTTCCATTTTCAAGTATAGTTCTGCTGCATGTGCCATGTGTGTTTCAGTAACAGAAATATCAGCAGAGTCCATACAAAACTAGTAGGCACTCTCATCATACGTGCTTTTGTGATAGAGTATTGTACAGATTCTCTTTTATAGTCGTGCAATATACTTATAATGGGAAGCTATCTTCCGAGATAATAGACTGAAATGTGTGTTATATTACTTAGGACTGAGAATTGAAGATATGTAAATAGAAGTAAAATAGTTAATATTTCCCACAATAATGCAGGGTAGTTTGGATCACTGAATAGTACTGAGAATTTTGAAGTTTCAAGTTCCTGTATCCCCAAACTGAGCAGAGGGACTATCCATGAATACCTAGGAAGTCCTGTAATTCCCTCTTTTTCATAGAGTCAGAGAATCATCTAGGTTGGAAAACACTAAGATCAGCAAGTTCAGCCATTAACTCAGCACTGCCAAGTCCACCACTAAACCACATCCCCAGGTGTCACATCTACATGTCTTTTAAAGACCTCCAGGGATGGTGACACATCACTTTCCTGGGCAGCCTGTTCCAATGCTTGACAACCCTTTCAGAGAAGAAATTTTTCATAATATCCAATCTAAACCTCCCCAGCACAACTTGAGGCAATTTCCTCTTGGCCCATTCTATTCTTTTGCAATGTTAGGATAATACTCTTACTTGCATGAGAAGGAGGCTATGAGGCTTTATTATTTGATCAACATGTTTTATACATCAAGAGACATAAATATTCTATCTGCATTTATGTCTAAATGAAGATAGGAAATTTGCCTGAATATCATTAATATTGCATCTTTTTTCCACATTAAAAAAATATATAAAAGTACATGACTTGTCATATGTGGCTATCATGTTTTTTATTACTGACTGCATGTTCTGTTATCTGTTATCTTCTATAACAATGAGAGAAGAAAGGTGGGGGCTACTGCACTAGTGCCAAACTAGAAAGACTGAACAGATAAAGATAATTCTTACATGCATCTAAGAAGTACTGTCTGAAACATAAAACCAGAGACAATTCTGCTCTCTAACTAACTAAATATCTTTTGGGAAAGTAATATAGTGAAATGCAAACTAACAATCTCTTTGGAAGGATTGATAATAATTTGTTACACAAAACAGAAAGCAAGAACACACAGACCCTAGGAAAGAAGACAGATGGAAAGACACATTGAGAAAAGTGAAGGTACAAAATGTGAAACAACTAGCAAGGAACATGCAAGGTAAACAAAGAAAAAGATCAATAAGAGCATTAGCTGCAAGAGGAAGACAAAGAAAAGTTGGTCCACTGTTCAACAGGGAAAAAGCTATCAAGTCATGGCACTACGAAAAACCTAAATGTTTAGTGCATTTACTGCTTCAGTCTTCACTAAAAAGATAGGATGCAATCAGGCAGACAATGTAAATAACACAAACAACAAAGCATTTAAGACGGAAGAAAGGAAACAGGTTAGAGAATACACCCATTAGTTAGTTGGCTTTAAATTGTTCAGAAATGACAAAATACAGAGAATTTGCTGAAGCAATTTCAGAAGCACTTAAAAAAACATGGATGATGAAAGGGATTCAGGAAGGCTGGGAAAAAAAATCAAACAAGTTATCTATCTATCCTTAAAATAGGGAAAGCAAGAAAAAGCTAGGAAACTATATATCAGTCAGACTACTTCCCATTTCTAGAAAAATACTGGAATATATCAGAAAAAAAAAAGAGTGGAATCCTCAGCAGAAGGGACGATGAGTAAGAGCAAAACAATTTTTTAAAATCAATTTGTTCAGGGGATAGCGGTGAGTAAAAGAAGATTTTACTTGTTTAAAAGGCAAAAAAAAGCTTTAGTGAAGCTTCTGATACTAACAGGATGTTCTGAAAAGTTCTCATGAGATAACTTAAAATGGTTTAAGTTACTCTCAAATGCAAAACCAGTTGGAAAACTATATTCAGAGATTAAAATGGTTCCTTGTTAAACAAGAACATACTGATTTGAGATTCCCATGAATCTACTATTGGCCTAAACAGTATAAAAGACAGTAAACAGTCCTGCTGTAGCTGGCTTTAAGACATCTTTCCCTACAATATTAAATTTGATTTTGATACCAGAATCCCAAAAGTATGTGGCTTGTTTAGAAGTAATAGAGGGCACCGTAACAAAATCATCAGAGATGATGACTTAAATATGACTTGTAATGAAATATACAAGTAAATATAAGTTGAATCCAGCCTAAAACTGAGGAAAGGCATGATAAGAACAGAATAAAATATTAAAATAGAGTAAAATGATAGAAGGAGAGGAATGGAATAAAGTAGTCCTCATGTCCATTGTGGGTAGTACAAGCAATAATAAGCTTTAACTGTGGAAAGGAAGATTAATTGAGGCATAAAGAAAAGCTTACTGGAAGTGATAGCTACAGTCTGGAACAGATTGCCTTATGAGGGTGCGGAGTATCCATCACTGAGATTTTAAAAAACAATCTGATAAAAGCTGTCTAGTTTTGTCCTTTGTTGTCTGCAACTTACAAAATTCTGACAGATTTGAGAGATTCTGTCTTGAAAACATAATGCTGCCATTGTTTCCCAGAATTTACAGTTTTCTGACTTCTTGGACTGGTTGTGGTGCTCGGTACCCTCACGACAAACCAAAAGAGAAGTCTGGTGATCCACAAGATCCACATGTGAGCTGGCAAATGGCCCAGCAACTACAGAATCAAGGGTCAGCCTGAGCTCAGCTGTTTGATAGCCAGGGTGCCTGATAAATGAACAGTTCAGAATGGATAATCAGAGGACAGGGAGGAGCTTGGAAGACAGATCAATATTAAAGAGGAAGCAAATCAGTCAAAGACCCCAGGGACTGTGGTAGGCTTGTAGAAAATGAGACCAGAAACAGGTTAACTCAGGAAGGACAGTTGCTGGATTTTACGTTGAAAGGTTTTCTTCAACCAATACGTGACTGTGGAATGTGTGAACTGCCACTAGAACAGCATTTTCCAGTGAAATTGCTCCACCTACCAAAATACTGAAAAGCAGTTTTCTGTAATGGAATGGGATCTCAGCAAGTTGCAAGGGACCTTTGTTGCTCCTGCTGAGGAAGTCTTAAGAAGTGTTAAAATGAAAGAGAGAAAGAGAGAAGAAGAGAGAGAGGAATAGAGAGAAAGAAAGAGAAAAGAAAGAAAGAAAGAAAAAGAAAGAAAGAAAGAAAGTGAAAGAAAGAAAGAAAGAAAGAAAGAAAGAAAGTGAAAGAAAGGAAGGAAGGAAGGAAGGAAGGAAGGAAGGAAGGAAGGAAGAAAGAAAGAAAGAAAGAAAGAAAGAAAGAAAGAAAGAAAGAAAGAAAGAAAGAAAGAAAGAAAGAAAGGAAGGAAGGAAGGAAGGAAGGAAGGAAGGAAGAAAGAAAGAAAGAAAGAAAGAAAAAGAGAAAGAAGAAAGAATGGAAAGAAGAATGGAAAGGGGGGAGGGGGGAGGGGGGAGGGAAAGGGAAAGGGAAAGGGAAAGGGAAAGGGAAAGGGAAAGGGAAAGGGAAAGGGAAAGGGAAAGGGAAAGGGAAAGGGAAAGGGAAAGGGAAAGGGAAAGGGAAAGGGAAAGGGAAAGGGAAAGGGAAAGGGAAAGGAGGATCTTGTAAAAATACCTATGTTAGGTGACAATGGAGTTTTTATTATTTTTAAGTACAAAAGTCTCACTTAAGTGAATGTCAGTAACATTTGAGTAAAGAAATGAGAAACAATTTTTAACTATTAATGTTTGATCATCCTCTTTCTTATTTGTATCATTTATCATGTGAAAAGAATTATGGAGGTGACTGGGACATGGCTCATCCAGATGTTTTGCTCTCTCTAATGCTTTTGTATTCTATACCTACCCCAAAACTTCAACCAGAAGAACCAAATCTGGAGATGATTCTTCCCAATGGTTGCACCAATTGGGGAGTACAGTAGCTGTAAGCGATGCATGGGGGCACAGACATGGATGCCGGCAGCACAAAGGTCAGGAGGAGCTGAGCAGCCCTACTGCTGGACCTGGGGTGAGCAATCAGCACAGGCAGGGCATGGATTTGGAGCAATGGGGAAGCCCTGTGACGTAAGAGGGTTTGCAAGAAAGTAGGATAAGGTCTCAGGACAGAACACACTGGGGTACTCAACGTGGACAAGGTTTGGGAGACTGTAGGTAGAGCTGGAGCCTCAGACAAGATGGAATCTGGGGTGGTCTGAGAAAGAGGGGATTATGAAGAGTTGTGGGGCTTTGGCTCAGAGAAACCTAGGCATTAGAGCTAGCAGGACAAGGAGGCTTATATGAGACTTAGTAAACCTCTGCACTAAGTCTTCAAGGCTCTAGAGCAGCTGTGGTGATAATTTGATTCTGGGCAGAAGAATTATGATTTGGCATGTGAAAAGCTTTGGGTCAGGACAACAGTGAGTTTTAAAAACTTTTTTCTCCCTCTAAACATCTATAACATGCTCTTGGTATGAAAAGGGATCACATGCACAGCTTGTCCTCAGGTTGGTATAAAACTACTGTGCATGTTTTTACCTCCCTTCCACATTCTTCCTTTTTTTTATCCTTTTGGTTTTTTAATAGGGAATATGGTAGCTTTACCTCACACAGAACTCTGAATGTCACCCTCAGAAGAATGCCTCAATTTCAAAAGCTTCTATCCCAAACTTCTAACTTATGAGGAATATTTCTCTCCCCTAATATCTTCAGTGTAAACATCGATATATGATTTAGCTGTATAGCCTCTCTTTATGGAGAGAAATATAGTGAAACATACTGCTGTATTAATCCTCCCCCTCTAAAATGTACAACTAATGTGGAATAGATCAGTCATGATGTGCAGATATCCATTTCTCTCCCCAACTATAAAAATTATTACCTGAGCTGTAGAAACCTAGGCTGAAAACATCTATAATTAGATGAGCTGAATCACAGTTCTTTGCACTATAAAACCTCTTTCGAAAATGTTATTCAGAACCATTCAGGTACATTAGTAGTTAAGCTATATGCCTAAAAAATGATTGAATTCATGGCAGGATTAAACAGGTATATTTTTGTGGTTATCATAAAAATTAAATATCACTTAGATTCCCGTAGTCTGAGTATATGGTCTGGGATCACATTTTTTTCTTAAATCAAATGTATTATTATCTTCCTATTTTCATGCGATCTTAAGACTGGTTATTATCTGTAATTGCATGTCCAGGAGTGGCTCCTACAGCTTATTTAAATATGGAAGCCAATCTTGCACAAACAAGTGACCATTTTCAGACTTGGATACCTACAATTCATATTGCAGAGGGCGATTTGTAAAACTTTCCTACTCCTCTTTGCCACATCAATACAGTTCATTTTCACTCAGCCAATAAATGAATCTCTGTGAGACCTTAGGAGTATAGCACAACTTCTGCACATCACCCAGAAAAGCCCGTGAAGTACATTGAGTTTCAGAAGCTGTTCTGTTTTGCATTCCAACAGCAGCTGTCAGTGCTCCCTCGTGCATTTGTTACTACAATACTAGATTGAAATTTCCCTCATTAACTAACACCATTATGCTGTTTGGCTTATTACTGTCATTTGGAACTACTGTTGTGTTGTGCTTTGCAGAATCGCTCGTGTGTGCAAACAGTTAATTGAAGGGTGGAGCCGCTTTGTAAAGTTAAGAGTTCTACACCTGTCCCTTGCTTGTCAGAAAGTGTCAAGGCAATTATCAGAATTTTTTATGAAAGCCCACTTTATATATATATATGTATCTATGTATGTGTGTGTGTGTATATACACATATGTATATATATGTATGTGTGTATGTGTGTAGTATGTGTATCTATGTATATGTGTAAGAGGATTTAATCTACTGGCATCTCCCTGAATGAACTCACGACTTTACAATTGGAAGTATATCTTCACTATATGCGCTGTTTACTGGAGGTTCTTTTACCTTTAAATTCTTGTATCACATCTGTTTTATCAACATTATGTTTATTCATTTTCTTGCATGGCTGGCTGAAGAGCTCAGAGCAGCCTGTCTAGAGAGCAACTGTGAGAAAACATACATTCACTTCCTTCTTTGCTGCAAATGAAAGCAACTTATCGGACGATGAGTAATTTAAAATCTGGGCGTATATAATCATTTTTAAGAAATGTTTTACTATATGAGTCTTTCAAATGATGAGAAACTTCTATGGTTCTTGAAGCTTTCTTGGCAAAGAAGGAATTTCTTTTAATATACTTGGAAAGAAAACAGATGACTAATTTAATAGAGAAGGAAAATACAATAGATGAAGTTTTTTATTTCATTTATGCAATATTGTTATTTTACTCCCTTTCATTCCTCTCAAAAAACAGCTTTGTAAGTATAACTTCTACATCTAAACATATTGGTGCACACACAGTCAGTGGAAACATAGCTAATAACACTTATAACACTGAACTAATATACCACCAATATGATGGCCATATGAAGTTTTATAACGTCTTATAATGGTTATGTCAACTCTTTCATTTATATGTTATAAATACTGTCCTTGTGTGAAATGCATAATACATTTTTCTTATGGAGACAACATATAAGCTTCCAGTGCTTTCCCTCACATTAATTCCCCTTTATCTCCATTTAACAGACGGATCTAACATTTCTTGGGTATTGAGAGAGCAAAGGGGTCTAGAAAGTATTGTTTGTTTGGTTTTCTAGATAATTTTGGATTTAAATCTTTCTGTGTTTCTTTCCTCTGGCTCAGTCCATCATTCTTTTAAATAAACAGGTTTGTTTTTTTTTTCTCTTGGTACTTAATATCACAAACCAGTGCTTAATTCACAAAATCATTGGCTCATACAGCAGAGATGGACAAGCATTATGGGTCCTACTGCCCTGTTTCTGAAGTGGGCAGCCTGAAGATTGCAGGTTCTGGTTTGAAACGCTGAGAAGATAAGGTATAAAATTCAGTCAGTAAATCTGGCATCTCTTTGGCATCTATATTATTCTACATTATTTACATTCCATATTATTATTGTGGATCAGCACTCTAGACATATATTCAGCATATGTTCTGATATCTTTAAAATCTGTATGGAATAAATATTTTAAAGTGGCCAGCAACTATAGACACATGACAAAAAATGTGTGACCTTTCCGAGCACATTTCATGACAATGTTAAAAATCAAAGTAACTTCTTTATCTCATCTTTTCATCAAATTCAAAGTTTACCATTCATAGTACAATTAATCTAAGGAAAGACAGACATTTTTAGTGTAGGTGTGTATTCCAGGTACAAATTCTAGATTTTTTTTTCTACAGTGGCATCCAACACAGTTCCAGTGGAGTAAACATGGACTATACCTCATTTTTATCATTGACTATAAAAGAGTGGGAACTACTTATATTATAAAGGATAACACAAAAATTCAAGGTGAAGATCCTGAGCATGACGTTTTCCGTTGCTTCCTGTAAGGCAAATTTTCTTCTCAACACTATGACACCTGCACTTTAGTGCCTCCAGATGCTGTAAGCCTTGTAAAATACTTAGTGATGAAATGTGCTACTGTACACAAGTAAGGTCTAAAAGCCTTTCCTGAACTTTCTTTAATTCCAAAATATCCCATTTCCAGGGTTTGTTATGTGCAGAATAGTTTTACTTTAAAGGAATTACAAGTTGAGCATAATGAAGTTATATAAACCAACATACCGATACATTTAAATCTGGGTAAAATGTTGAGAAAATCAAAAAGCAGTTTATGACAATAAAATAAATTAATACATTCCAAATGTTACACTACATCAGGTTATATACTTCTGCCAGATGTTTCTCTTTACACTAACTGTATTATGTCGCAAAGGGCAATTTGTTTTAATGGGAATATTTTTTTTGCAGATAATAATTGTTCTGGAAAGCAGTAGTTCTCCAGCTTTGCATTCTGATGAGAACAATTTCCTTTGATTCATTGCTGTTACCATTCATATGTTGACTCAGTCAAAACACCACTTAGCTGCACACAAGTTGCAAGAGTGAGAAAGCAGAAAAATGCTGATTAGGGTCCTGATCTTGAAAACTCTTGATTAATATCATTAACTTAGTGGAGTTCTTTGCATAAACTGATCGCATGATTAGGAGCTTTAAAAACGCAAAATTAATAAATAACCTGGAATAAATTCTAAGTATATGATCGGTTTCTTTGCTTCTGTATGGGAATGCACTTCTCAAGTCCACTGGGTAGACTTCCTTTAGTGAAAAAGTTTAAGTACCTCTATTGTTTAGGTTGTGTTATCATTAGCTGTTTGTTTTTCCAGGCTATACTATTGTTGTAGCCCTTTTTCTTCAACATATATATACTTTCATACACTATGTATTTTTCTTTTATGTGCTACATGCTACTCAGTCAGTCCTTCAGATTAAGAATCTGAACTCTCTCTGATATTGACAAAATTCAAATATACATATACAAGTGCTCTCTTATGTTCATCTATATATCACTCTTTCAAGTTCCTACCAAAAAGGATACAGCAACCTAAACTATATCCTGAAAAGCTGAAATTTAAAATAAGTGATTTTGTTTAAGAAAATTAAATTATTTTCATTCTGCTTTAGCTTGTAGGAGGTTTTACATCTTCTAGTTACTTTGGCCAACAGATTTTCTCATGAAAAAAATAAGTCAGTGTTAAGTCTAGAAAGATTTAGATGTTTATACAAGGAAAAAGAAGCCTTATTTATCTTTCAGTGCATTAGTGGGTCCCTTGAATTTCTATGTTTTATGAAGTGTCATCATTTATTTGTTATTTAGAAGAAGAGGACGACCCCCACCTTGCTACAACCTCCTTTCAGGTAGTTGTAGGGAGCTATACGGTCTTCCCTCAGCCTCCTTCAGGCTGAACCACCCCAGCTCCCTCAGCTGCTCTTCATAAGACTTGTGCTTCAGACCCTTCACCAGCTTCACTCCCTTCTCTGGACACACTCCAGCACCTCAATGTCTTTCTTGTACTGAGGGGTCCAGAACTGGACACAGAACTCAAGGTGTGGCCTCACCAGTGCTGAGTACAGGGTACAATCGCTGTCCTAGTCCTGCTGGTCACACGATTTCTGATACAAGCCAGGATGCCATTGGCCTTCTTTCTAGAAGAAAATCGTTGCTTACTCAAGCAATTCCATGCTCAATAGAAAATCTGAAGAACAAAAGAACTAAAAAATCAGCCTGATGCAGTTCAAAAGATGCAAAGAAATGCTGAGGGATTCTACGGTATTACAAGAATGTCTTTGCTGACCTATGTGAAGCATGACAGGTATAATCCAAGCTTCGACAGGAAAGATTAGTAAAAATCCAAGCACAAAGACATGCAAAACACCAAACTATGCTGCTATTAAAACATCACTTTTTGATATGCATGCAACAAAGTGTCTAACAATATATTTTTTAAACATCACCATCTGTTTCACCTTGTGTAAGGGGCGTGAAAGTACATCTTACGCATGGTATATTGCCATAAGCCAATTAAGGAAGGTAAACTTTATCTTAGAATTAAAAATTAAAATATGAAAAGATATGTTTTTCTTCACAATCTTTAATGATGCTATTTTCAGTTATCTCAATAAGCCAATGCTCTAGAAAAGAAAAATGGGTTTTTCTTCATTTCTGCCTCAGGGAAAAAAAACACTGAAGCTGTACCATTTATCATCCTGGAAGGTACTGTATATATTTGAGATACCTATGAAAATATCATGTTTTGTTTGATAATACAGGATTTTTTAATTTGGTTCACTCTACTTAAGATGTTGACTTGCATGAGGTCAAATAAAACAACAAAGAAACAAAAGGAGATTTGAATAAGATGCATCATCCTAGAGCATCCCAGGTTGGAAGGGATCTTGAAAGATTGACTGGTTCGACATTTTGTGGGAAAGGGAGCCTAGGTCAGATTATCTAGCATGCTGTCCAATTGAATCTTGAAAGCCGCTAATGACAGGGACTCATCTGTAAAAGAAAAAACTTACTCAATGTAAAAAATTTATTTCTTATTGTTAGACACCAGATCAGTGATTATTGGGTCAGAACCACCTTATGGGGGGTGTGTGGAGGGGGAAAGGATGGGTCGAACCTCACAGAGGTGGGGTTGTAACCCTCATGGTAGGCCCCTGGAGCCCACATGGGGAAGCCCTGGAGTAGCTGTCAGTCACCCGCAGCTTGGGAAAACTATAACACACCACATCTCCTGGAATCCCTAAGTGAGGCTCAGATTGGCAGGGACAGTGAGGGCACTGGCCCTCACCCTGACATGGAACCCCCAGAGTGGCTGGTGGGTAACAGACCTGACCTGGTGCAGTTGGCTACAGGGACCAGAGCAGATAAAACCAAAGGCATGTGTTTGCCTTGTGTCATAGCCCTGTCATTGGATGCGTGAGACCTGGTCTTCTACAAGGTTCCAGTGGTAGCTATATCATCTGTCTCTCCCTCTTTCTCCTTCTCTCTTCTTGATCCCTCCGTTTCTCTTTCTCTGCTCCTTTCTTGATGCTTTGGGTGGCTTGGAGCTGGAAGGATTGGAATTTGACTTAAGTGTTGTGGAATTGATTGTTTCCTGACTCAAGTGTTTGGAATAGTATATGCTGAGTCAGCATTGTGGTGGAACATTTTTGTCTAGCTTGTATGGTGTCCTTTTGAACTTTGGCCCAAGTTCCCTTATTTCCTCTCCTAAATTAATAAAGAAACCCCTCGGGAACAAGGCCATAGCTTATTCTCTTGACACTACCTCAAGGTATTAAAGAACCTTCTATCTATATTTTGAAGTAAATCTCCTAGCTGAGCCCGTGAGCTTGCAGCTCCCAGGGCTGGAGTGTTACACTCACAGTGACATGAAACCTCTCCAAGTGCCACCTGGAGCCACTGCTTCATGTCACCTCCATTGGTTTCCTGTGAAGGGAGAACCTCTGTCCTCTTTGTTGCTGCTCTGTAAGTACTGCTAAGCTGAGCTTCAGCTGGTGTTAGAAGTCCACCCATTTGAGTAACAATAGATAAAAAAATCAGTCCTTTTACTTTGCTTTTCTTGAAAAATTTTATTTAAAAATGGTTGAGAGACCCCAGACAAAGGGACCCACCACGTTTGCAGTTCTCACAAAGAGCTGAAGACTGCCAGTACTTCAAGTTGCACCTGGAAATCTCCTATAATTCTGTTCAGGTGCATTAGCTTTACTACCTGTCTTGCTTGCATTAACTCTTACATTAGTCTGCTACAGTCATTGACTTGGTAAGATTAACATTCCAACTCAACTGAGCATTTAAATACAGGCTTACGTATATTGCTGTTTCGGAATGGATTTAAGCACAGTTAAATGCTTGGTGTGCCATGCCATAACCTGTGCAAACCCAAAGTACCGTGTCATTTTTGTATTACAAATTCTTCTAAACGTTTCCAAAGTCATATAAGATAACACATATTCCCTTATTATCTCTAGTTGTTTAGCTGTCATAACTGACATATAATATAGAGATATGTAGAGATATAATGCTTTACAGAGCTTTAACTAAGTGTGAGACTGCACAGCTCTACCGGGAAAGGCTCCAAATATGCAGCTCTCAACTCACACCAAGAGGCTCTCTCCTTTCACAGCCAAGACATCTGCAAGACAAGACTGAGAGATCCCAACATACAGTCATAAATCCACAGTATCACTGGTGATCTCTTTTGAGGTTGGTTGGGTGTTTTGGGGTGGTTGGTTGGGTGTTTTGGGGTGGTTTTTTGTTACTATTACTTAACATAAAGAAATGCCTAAAAACAGTCACACAAATGCTCACAAACTAGCAAAAAATGTAGCTCATCTCCATTTACCTTATTAAATCAGAAATTAAATGTTTTATTTTGCCTCTTGCCAAAAGAATTAGTTGTCCCATTAAACAGAAATCTTCATGAAAACATAATGCAGATGTTACTAAAAGAGGTCAGTGAACAATATACGGAAATTCCAAAGTTCTTGTGCATTTTAACCATGATTAAATCTTTTAGTTTTTACAACATTTCAAATGTCTACCTTCTCCAGACATATTACAGACTTATTACACACTGGGATATGTAATTCCTCTGGATTCATTCTATACAACATCCCACCAAAATTAAGAACCACTACCCCAGTGTCATTTTATTCCGTGGAAATACAGCTTTCCAGATGAATCCAATACTGCATGGGTCTGTCCCTCCTGGTCTCTCTGGGAAACTGAAGATCCCTACCTTCAGAGCAGACATGCTGAAAACAGCTTCTTACCTACCTATATTAGATTAGGTCCCATGTAAAACAGCCAGATGTAAACAAAAAAAGAAAAAAATAGGAGAAGAACTATTTTCAGTATAAGCCAGACCACAGATAAGAGATCTCTTCTAGGATGTAAAGAAAATAAACTGAAATAGTTTATACTCTTAACCACATCTAAGTTCTTAGTTTCTGGTAGTACACATTAAAAACCGCCTCTTCTATCACAGAATCACGGAATAGTTGAGGTCAGAAAGGACCTCTGGAGTTTCCCCTGCTCTAGGGCCACCTAGAGTCAGTTGTCAAGGACCATGTCTAGACGACTTTCATATGTCTCCAAGGATGGAGACTCCACAACCTCTCTGTGCAGCCTGTGCCAGTGTTTGGTCACCATCACAATGACAAAGTTTTTCCCGATGTTCAGTTTGTGTTTCAGTTTGTGCCCATTGCTTCTTTTCCTGTCACAGGGGACCACTGAAAAGAGCCTCCTCTTTGCATACTCCCTTCAGGTATTTACAGACATTGACAAGATCCCCTCTGAGCCTTCTCTTTCCAGGCTGAACAATCCCAGCTATCTGAGCCTTTCCTCACTTGAAAGATGCTCCAGTTCCTTGGTTGTCCTTGTGCTCTTTTGCTGCAGTCTTTCCAGTATGTCTCTCTTGCAGTAAAGAGCCCAAAACTCGACACAGTACTCCAGGTTTGGCTTCACCTGTGCTGAGTGTAGCAGCCAAAACCAGGTCTTATTAGTAAATATTAAGGAGAAGAAGGAATTGAAAACCTCAGTATATTTCATGTCCTTTGTCACCACGACCACTGCTCATTCAGCAGCAAGTACAGGCTTTCCTTGGCTGTTTATGTATTCACAGTCTCCTTTATTGTTGCCTTTGACATTCTTCCACATTTTCAACTTCAGGTGGGCTTTGGCTTTCCTACCTCTGTCCCTTTAACACTGGACAGCAATTCTGTGCTCCTCATGAGTCACGTGTCCCTGTTTTCACTTTCTGTATACTTCCTTCTTACATTTGAGTTTTGCCAGGAACTCCTCCTAGCATTTTTTCCTGTCTTCCTGGCCAGTGGGTTGGACAGCTCTTAAATTTGATCCTTGAATATCAACTGGCTTTCTTGGTCCCTCTGTCCTCTGTGACCTCATCCCATAGGACTCTTTCAAGAAGATCCCTGAAGACGTCAAAGTCTCCTCTCCTGAAGTCCAGACTTGTGATCTTGCTTTTTTTCCTGTTCCCTTCTCTTAGGATCCAGAACTCCACCACCTCATGGTCACGGCAGCCAAGGTTGCCTTCAGCCTTCACATTCCCAATGAGCCCTTTCTCGTTCGTGAGTATGAGATTCAGTAGTGCACTTCTCTACCATTTGTGGCAGGAATTTGTCAACAGTTCAGGAACCTTCTACATTTCCTATGTTCTGCTGCGTTATCCCTCCAGCAGATATTGGGAGCGTTGAAATTTCCTGTGAGGACCAGGACCTGCACATGCAAGGTTGCTTCAGGCTGCGTGCAAAACTCATCATCTATGAAGTAAGGCAGGTGTTTTCCTTTCCTAGAATAGGCACTTCTTCAGTTACGGACTAAATCTGAGCTAACAAATGATTCTCAGCCAATATCCAAAAGTGCCTAATGAATTTGTTAGGACACAGCATGTTGGAAGGAAGACAGACTCAATTGCTGGCTAGGATTTAGGAACACTGCAGGTGTCTAAGACCCAAATAAACAATATTTAGGTAGCCTGCAATCAATATGAATCTTGAGGAATGTTGTATTTCAGACTTCTACGAGTAAATATTTTTTTTAAAAAAAGGAAAAATCTGTTAACACAGAACTTTCTGTAGTGTAACAGATTAAGCTGAGTATTTAAATAAGCTTTGAGCATTTACACTTAAAATCACAGAATCACAGTACAGTGTGTCATCTGGTCCAATCTCCCTGCTGGAGCAGGGTCATCCTAGAGAACACTGCATAGGATTGAGTGCAGACGGTTCTTGAATATCTCCAAATAAAGTATATGCATGAATGGAATTAAAATTTAGGCTTTGTGTGACAGTTTTGAATCCTCCCATTGTAAATCTCATCCATTGCAGGATCAGGGAATGGCATATGAACATATTTTGTAACATTTGTCACTGAAGGGTTAAATAAAATCAATCCAAATGATTGTGAAACATTACAATGAATACAGTATAAGAAACTAAATTCTACATGAGTAGAAAACTGAAGCACATCCCTTGCTCAGGAACTGATGAGTTATGGGTATAGGTATTATGAGATAACGTGTGTCTATCATAGTCGTTTGCTGGTATTCAAAACTAAAGATGTAAGGATATGGTTAATCTAGCAATCAAAAAATACCATTAATGAATATAGGATGAAAACAATGCCAAAGTAAAAAAAAAAAAAGGTATATATAAACAACCTCACAAGGGGAGAAGAGTTTAAAGGCTGGTCTGGTACGATGAGAGGTACAGAAACTCAGTTTTGATAGGAAAAGTATAATTATCTAAATGTTTAAATGTGCATGTAATGTTTTTTCATTTACATTAGTCATATTTTACATTCTGCTATCATTTTATTTAATTTCATAATAGAATTAACTGTCTCTAAGCAATATTTACTGTCACTTTGTGCTTCTCTGTGAGATTATCAGACATTTCTGAGTCAAAAAAGGAGAGTCTGTTACACAAAGGTCAACTACCTGCCCAGGATGTCATCTTCAGAAGTGAAATTGCTTTCAGAGTATATTCAATTTCAACCCACTCTTTACAGCAGCTGCTTACGGAAAAACGGCAGAGCACTGAGTAGAAAACATACCTGACAACAGCTCTGAAAGGGAAGCAAGGTTTACTTTTTCCTTTGTTTTTCTGTGAGTTTGTGGCTACCTTATTTCCTTATATGAACTAGCATGAACCTAGCCCACAGCAAACAAAAAAATAAAAGGCCTGGTTAAGCTTTGAACTCTTCTGAAGAAATTCTAGGCCAATGAAAATGGACAACAGGCCCACACAAGGTTGCCAAAATACAGTAATTTGAGGGAGTGTCTGGTACACGTACTGTGAATACACATACACACTCTTACACAAACAGTCTTGTTTCCTATTAATTTTTACAGAAGTTGAATTTCCATAACTTTGTGCATTACAGATATTAAAGAAGTACTTTTTGATTACAATGTAGTAAATTGAAAGGCTTTTGTCATCATGGACTTTTGAAGTCTTAAAAATAAACACTGTGTAATCACATATTGTATACTGAAAAATAAAAAGTGAGTAGTATTATATGATTCTGTAATTGAATATAGCAAGAATTAGCATCAAAATCTTTCAAAAGTATACATCTGAAAGCCTTCAAGGAATCAAAATTCTTTATATAGATCCTCATGATATAAGCATGACTTTTCTCTCTTAAAACTAGCTTTAGGCAAGGTACAAGAAAGGTAAGTACTGGCACTATAACATGTTATCATTACAGCTTTGTGAGGTAACTTACTATAAAAAGTGATGGTTGCCACAGATAACTGCAGATCAGTCTGAGTAACCAGAAAGGAAAATTGGAGCTTATTCTCATTATAAGACATTTTTTCATCAGTTTCCTTGGTAATAAAATTTATTATTGTCTGTTTCCAAATGCACTTGCAATATTTGGAAAATAAAGGAAATGGGGATGGAAATCAAAACAGTGTGAGTGACGTTGTTTTCCACGGTACAGTTGCCTGTGGAAACCAAAATGTTGTCACTTACTAAAAGGATGGCCATGAATACTAACTATGGTTCACATCAGCCAAGTGGTCAGTCCTGAAACAAAAGTAAAAAGTCTACCATATGTGGATTAATCTACTTTTAAAGTGAATTTATTTCTTTGACTTTAAATATAATTCTTTGACTTGACAGAAAATGTATATGCGAACTAATTTATGTAAATCCTGTTTATGTTTTTATTGTTACCAAAAATAATTCAGAACATAATACATGTCCCTCCTTTCTGAGTCTGCCTAATTTTATGAGTGCCTATTCATGCAGCACCCTCTTTTCTCTGGAAGCTCTTTTGCCATTTAATTACACTCCACTGCAGTTGCTCATTTCTGAGAGTTCTGCACTTTTCTTCTGCCTAGAATAGCATTTCAATACATGTTTAGGTAGACCAGCATCCAAATCCCACTTAAGATTCTTAGGGAAGCCCCAAAAACTTGCATCATCTGCAGAGGAAGGGTAACAGGTATTACAAAAATTTTCTATAATATTTTTGACATCAGAAATAGGTGTCAACTCCTATGCAAACCAAAGGAGAATGAATTTTTCTGGAACCTGAACACTCACACAAACAGCATGTTTTCAGCTGAAGTAAGAACCCAAATTACACAGATTAGACTGTTTTTCAAAAAGCAAATAGAAAACCTTCCACACATTTGAATCAGCCCCTATTTACCCATAATGATTTCAATAAAATCAGGGAAATATCTTAGAAATTTTGATTTTTCTCAAAATTTTGCAAAATGTCATCTTTACAATGAAGATAAGAAACCCCATAATAAATGAATGCTACCCCAAGATAATCACTTAAATTAATAAAAAATATCACTAAATGTTAACAAACTACTATTTTTAATTAAACAAGATTTTAAATTCATGCTTGAAATTATCATATTCATAAATAATAAATATTTCTCATAATAATTCATAAATAATTCTCCAAATATTCAAAAATAATTTCTCCAAATCCAAGTGAGAAATCGAAATCCAGACCAGTGTATGTGCTATCGTGAGCATCAAGGAAATTTTGAAAATACAGTCTAATTTAAAATCACAGATACACAGATGTAGTGGCCCTACAACCCAAGTGAAAATTAAGTATTTGTACAGCCACTGAAAGTTCTGAAGATCAAAAAAATGAAGCACATTTAAACTACTTTCAACTATATGTTTCCACCAAATAAGGACTACGTTTCCATCTTTCAAATGTGTAATATTTTGCTACTTTGGGTTAAAACCTTTCTTGTTTCTTTTCTTTAATTTTTTTTTCATCAATCACAATGAATAAAGGAATGAGGAGTAAAAGGAAATGAGATTCCAAGGTTGTTTTTTCCCTCATTTTAGTCATCTGCTCTACACGAAGTTTTTGTTTTATTTGAATTTCCTAAAAATCCTCCCTCAAATTTCAAAAACTATCTGGAACAAAGAAGAAAAAGCAAAGGGGAAGGAAATGAGAGCACTAATATATTTGTGTGCCATTCACTGCTCCTAACTCTTTGGATTTTTTTTGAAAGTGGATCAAAGAACTTCCCAGGTATTTTGTACAACAAATTCCTCTAACATCAAAGTCCTATAAGAATGTCACTATTTTCCTGTAGTCACTGATGAAAAATCTCATTGGTTTCAAAGTTTATTTTTGCTATTCAACAACGAATTGTAGTCAGATAAGAGTGACATGAAACAGCATAAATTCCCTTAATCACTTGATTTTTAATTCATTTGACAAGTTTTATCTTCTACAGGCTAAATCCTTGTATTTGATTTCTTTTTTATTGCACTGAAAACCCTCAATTTATGAGACAAATGAGAGAATAAGAAGACCACTGACATGAACTAAAAAATTACTTTGTTGAATAACTCTTGTCAAGTGAGAAATAATCTCAATGTTGTCTTCCCCATACATAAGCTTCCTAATGCAAGTTATTTTTCTAAAGAACTGCATGAGCCAGGTTCTAAGCCAAAGCTTTACTGTTATTACAGCTGCTTAAACAGTTACCAGGTGAAGACAGAGTCCTTAATGTTTCTTAAGTTAATGAACATTTAGCAGAGGTCTCTTTAACACCAAGAAGTACAACAAGAGCATGTAAATACAGTAAACCTTTTCCCTGAGCTTCCAGTTGAGAACAATTATCTTTGTCAGTAACTGACAGCAATTGATTTACTGTGATTTCAACACTAATTATGCCCATAGGGAGTCATCGTTCTGATAAATTACTATTTACCTTCTCATGTGGAGCCTAAATAATGTGATCACAGTTTTCTGAATAGCACTGTCTCTTCATAACAACTTCACACATCTCTGACAATATAAAGAACAGATCAAATACTAGTATCTCCTTATTTCTTTGTTTATTTGCTAGTGGTGGACCTTGGAAGAGATGAACAGAAGAGCCATACTGTGATATAAGAGGGGATAATTTTTTGCTCTTCAAGTTACATTCAGAAAATGTAAATTAACTATAGGCTGTTGCTGCACAGTATCTATTAAGATGATAAAATGAGGCTACAGCTGCCTGAACTGTGAATTTTGGACTGCTTTAATGATTTCTTACATTTTTAACTTTAATCTCAAATGAGTCCAAAGAGTAATGTTTGAGTTCTGAGAGAGAAAATCTGCTTGAGGGAAGATGCTCAAGAGCAAGCAAACTAAGCTACATGGTAACTGATGCTTCAACAATTTACAGTAAGATGACCTCATCTTCAAAATGTCAACCTTTAGCTAAAAAACATAGCATAAACTATTGAACACCGTGGATCCTTTGACCTTGTAACATAAAAATCTAGAAATTACAAACAATGTCTTCCAACATCAAGAGTGTACCTTCAGAAATAACATGAAATGTTATTTCTGAGAGAATGAAAAATTTCACATTCGAGGCTGCACCTCGAATATTGTGTTCAGTTCTGGGCCCCTCACTACAAAAAAGACATTGAGGTGATGGAGCATGTCCAGAGAAGGTCAATGAAGCTGGTGAAGGGTCTGAAGCAAAAGTTTCATGAAGAGTGGCTAAGGCAGCTGGGTGTGTTCAGCCTGGAGAAAAGGAGGCTCAGAGGGGGGACCTTACTGCTTTCTATAACTACCTGAAAGGAGGCTGTACTGAAAGGGGGGTCGGTCCCTTCTCCCAAGTAACAAGTGACAGGACAAGAGGCAGTGGCCTCAAGTCATGCCTGGGAAGTTTAAAATTAGATATTAGGAAACATTTATTCTCTGAAAAAGTTATCAAGCATTGGAACAGGCTGCCCAGGGAAGTGGTTGAGTCCCTATCCCTGGAGGTATTTAAAAAACATGTAAATGTGTCGCTTAGGGACATGGTTTAGTGGTGGACTTGGCAGACTTAATGGCTGGACTTGATCTTAAAGGACTTTTCCAACCTAAATGGTGCTATGATTCTAAATTCAGAACTATTTTTCCAATTAGGTTAGTCATTAGCATTTTCTGTGTCAACTTTCATGTAGCATACATCAGACTTAAGTGCCTGTAGCATGCAAAAATCCGTGCTAATTAGTGTACACTCCATTTTTTTTTTAATATAGTCATAGAAACATAGAATGGTTAGGATTGGAAGGAACCTTAAGGGTCATCTAGTTCCACACCCCCTGCCATGTGCAGGGACGTCATTCACTAGATCAGGTTGCTAAAGGCCCCATGCAGCCTGGCCCTGAACACTTCTATGGATAGAGTATCCACAGCTTCTCTGGGCAACCTGTTCCAATGCTTCACCACCCTCTGAGTAAAGAATTTCTTCCTAATATTTAAGTTAAACTTGTCCTCTCTCAGTTTAAAAACAGTGCACCTTGTCCTGTCCATTGCAGTCAACATAGCCCATGTCTGATTAAAGAAAAATAATGAGCTCAATAGCACTTAAACACGCAATGATTAAATTTTCACAGCTATTGCATACTGCTATTGTGCTGTCCATATTTTCCCTCCTCACACCATAACACAGAATCTTTCCACAGTTTGTAAAAGAGGTGCTGATTTACATGTCATATAGTAACAGATTTTGAACAGAGAACACTAAATGTTTTCAACAAAAGACTAGATACGGAGCAATTTAATGAGAAGTGTTTGTTTTCATTAAACTATTAAGAACATTATACCTCCAAGACACATCCTTAAATCCTCTAATAAATTGAGCAAGGCATTCTTCAAACTACAGTTGCAAATAGCACACAGGAAGAAATTTATCAGTACTGAATGATGATCCTGGCCTGTTTCAAGTGCAGGAAGTATTTATGGATCTTTGCCATCAGCAACAGCATTCAGTCCAGATCCTGCTTAACTATTCAAAAACTTCCAGACTGAAAAGTGAATTATTCTAGTCCATGACATTTTTCTGCATGATAGCCTTGACTGGCAAAGAAATTTCTGTCCATGGTACCAAACAAATTAACATCCTGCCAAAAAGAGTACCTTTGTCAATAAAATGTGGGTTTGTAAAACCTCATTCCCAGAAACCTCACCAGAATGACAGACGACAGAATGATTTATCAAATTAATCTATCATGGACAACAGAAAAAAGAGTAATTTTTCTTCTAAATGTTGTTAATATCACTTTGCAAAGTAGTATAATCAATGGATACTATCACTGGCATCCATAAAATCCACAGAAAAAGATCAACAAGATCTTTAATAGAGGTCTACAACTTAAACAGTTTTGCTTACTGTAGCTGGAAAGACTGACACAATAGGCACGATGACAGCATCTGCAAATGAAATCTGGCATGCCATGTATTTACATGCCAGCATCTGGCTTTATTTTATTTCAGTTGGATTTGATCCTGTCCTCGGGAACAGAAAACAGATCTCTAATAAAATATCCCAGGAGGGTAAGTCCAGTTCCCTAAAGCACTGAGTGACAACAGAAGCTGTTTTAGCAGTGAATTCTACGTGAGACTGGCAGATGTGACACAAGAGCCTGTAAGACTCTTTCTGAAGCCACAGTTAGTGGTTAGACAGGGTACTACAGGGGTCTCTAAAATGGCACTGTCTCTATTTTGCTACCCAATCTTATGCAATATCTGCTATATCTTCTGCATCTGAGTATCTTTTCACATATGCTGTATGAAACTGGGTGGTTCTCCTGTTTGTGGTAAACACGTAATTATCTTTCAACTACAGCGTATCAAAGTTACTTGTATAGCTACTTGAAATGCTGTTCTGACAGCTTCTGTCCTCTGTGACAATTTATTCCAACATTTTCCTCTTGCTTTTGAGTATTTTAAAGCAAGAAGAACGTAAGAAAAAGTATTTGATTACAAGAAAAAGCAGTCTTCTAGCTTAAACATTACCAAGGAGAACGATATCCCTTGCATCTCCATAACATGAACTTTGGTAGCAACTTGCAGTGCGTTAATTTATTTTTCCTTGTTCTGATACTTGTAGATCTTGATACCTTAGTGAGGTGTGCTACATTTTCCATTTAGATTAATTTTAGTTGAACAGAGTTGGATGTTTAGGTTTTCAAGGAAGAATCACCTTCATTCCAGGCATTTGAATTAGCTCTGTCTCAAGCAAAAAATACACAAACTATCCTTGATGGAAATTAGTTGCATAGGATGAGTTTCATCTCACCTAGTTTAATACAGTTGTTTTAAATAAACATGCTTTAATCTAAATCAGTCATACACATTCACTTTAAAAGAAATAAAGGGAAAAGAGAGAACTCCAGAAGATAATTCACTCAATTCTTGAACGTGTTAAATGATTTGACCGTTGAGAAGTTTTGATGATTCCATAGGTCCAAGAAGAGACTTTCCATATATATATGCAAACTATCAGAGACATTACAATTCATCTGCCCTGATGTAAATATCTACATCTGAGCTAATCATACTAATCTATACTTGTAGTATCAATATGGAGAACTTGGCTGTTTAAAGCACAATTCATCTCCTCCAAAAGTATATGGAAAAACATGTTGCCGTTTAAGTGTCTCTTTCTTTCCAGTGACTTTAAATGATGTCTGGACACCTAGTTCAGATACAGACCTCCAAAACTTTTATAACTAAATTTTGACAAAATTCAGTTTCCCACACAGTGTAAAATAACTCAGAACTGTTGTGAGGAAATGGCCTCCCTGTGAGAGCAACACCAAACTGGTTTACAACAATTGCTTAAGGAAAAATATTGACAGCTTTCAAGATAACTGACAGAAAAAGGAAAATTCTGTTACAAAAATAGTAATTGAAAAAGGCATTCTATTCTATACTATAACTATGCTGACAAGAAAGTATTTAATTTTATTAAATGAAGAAAACAACACAGTGTTCATCCAAGGCTATTACAAATTACCTCTGGAACAAATAATTTGGACCTCTGAAAAATATTTGATTCTGCAGAATTTCTGAAAGATTGAAAAATATGTATATTGTGATAATAATTATTTTTAAAAGAAAGATAAAGAGCTTATTAACAATACTTACACTAACCTGATATTGATTATAGGCAAAATTATATTTTTCCAGGAAAAGGAAATCAGAATGCTCTTAAAAGGAGTAAGAGCACAATTAGTTCCAGAAAGGGTGACCTTGTGGAAGATAAGTCTTCTTGGCAAGGTTGCTACTTTTTAATGAGATCACCAGATCTTTCAGTTCATAAAGGTAAATGGGATGAGAACCTAAAACCTTTGCATTAATAATTAAGACAAGAACGAGAACTTGAAGTAAAAATAGAGTAAATGTCCCTCTTGGATCACTAAGATTAACTAGATTCTCTAAGATCACGTGACAAATTGCATTTATCAGAACAAAAGATAAAATTTTTGCTGATACAATCTGCAGACAAAATTGGTGGGAAAACAAATGATGCCATGAGGCAAATCATGCAGCTACATCTGAATCTTTTGGTACTATGCAGTTATTTGCACAGAGACAAAATATAGTTGTCAAATGCTAGAGTCAGAAGAATAAAAGCCAAGCAAATGCAATATCTTTAAACTGAGTGACCTAGGAATAGTGGCATCAGAGAGCTGAGCTACGATTTCTTCTATGACAGTGCAGTTACAAAGGATAACCCAGTGCTTGAGGAGCATATCAAGTCAGAACTGATGCATCCTTATATAAACTCAGTGTAATCAATATTAAAATCCTGTGCCATCTTTTTAAGGAGAATTCAAGGAAGTTAGAAACAGTTCAGAAAACAGCAACAAGATCAAATCAATTCTATTACCCACACTTTATACTAAAACACTTAACAAGTTTGGCTCAAATTAAGGAAGAGAAATCAACCCAACCATGAGTAATACATTTCCATACGTGTAAAACTCCAGCCTCGGTAGCTGCCAGCTCACAGGACTGGCTATGAGTCTTACTTTAATATATAGATATAGGGTTCTTTAATACCTTGAGATAGCGTCAAGGGAATAAGCCTCAAGCTTGTTCCCAAGGAATTTATTAATTTAGGGAAGCAAATAAGGGAACTTGGCCAAAGTTCAAAAGGACACTACACAAGCTAGACAAAATGTTCCACCACAATGCTGATTCAACATATACTATTAATCCACAACACTTAAGTCAAAATCCAGTACACCAACAACAAGATCCAACCTCTCCAGCTCCAAACGACCCTAAGTATGAAAAAAGCAGAGAAAGAGACACAGAGGGATTAAGAAGAGAGAAGGAGAAAGAGGGAGAGACAGATGATATAGCTACCACTGGAACCTTGTGGAAGACCAGCTCTCACACACCCAATGGCAGGGCCGCAACACGTGGCAAACGCATGCCTTTGGTTTTATCTGCTCTGGTCCCTGTGGCCAACTGTTCCAGGTGGGGTCTGTTACCCACTAGCCACTCTGGGAGTTCCATGTTAGGTGTGAGGGCCAGTGCCCTCACTGTCTCTGCCAATCTGAGCCTCACTTAGGGGTTCCAGGTTAAGAAGTGAAACAGATGTAGTTCAGGTGACATTCTCTCCTGACAAGTTCCATGTTTTCTCTGCAGTATTTAACAGTGACAGAAATCTCTACTTCAACCACTGTTAGAGATGTACAGAAATAAGAGATCAATCAAGTAGAGATTACTCCACGCAGATGACAGTAACACATTGTCTCAATATAACAAGTACAAAGAAAACTAGCATGACATTTTAAGTCATCACTCTTTCTGCATGTAGTATTGATAGGCACTCAAGGACTGAGGTCATAGTACACAATTAAACAAATTTTATTCATACTTTTTTCCTTCAAATCTCATGCCGAGTTAAAAAAGCAAATTTATTTTCTATATTTTTTTTATAATTGGTAAATTTTTATTTGCTTTATCAGCAGAGTTGATTTTTTTTTAAGTGTAAACATATTTCATTAAAATAATTGTTATGAAAATCTCCTTGTTCAGGCACTTTTTATCAACTGAGATAATTAAGAACAATTTGTGAGTATAAATATTGTTTTATGAACTTCATCCTATTTGGTTGACCTTTATTCTAGTTGGTTAGACTGCATTTTCTGAATATTACGCTTCAATATTAATTGTGAATTACACAGAAATATTAAAACAAGGAAGTTCTGATAAAATGTTGAGATGCTACAACTATGCAATATTTATATATCCACAAGTATGTTATAAAGAAGCTAATAAACAGAAAAGCCACATTATCGAAGTCTTACAGGCCAAAAAAGTATATAATTATTTTTTACAATGCCTAAAGTATATGTTCTTGCTATTATACATCTGGAGAATCATGGAATCATAAAATCATAGAATCAGCTGGCTTGGAAAGGACTTGATCAGTGGATCAAGTCCAACCCTTGATCGATTACTGCCGTGGTTACTACACCACGGCACTAAGTGCCACATCCAGTCTCAAAAGATGTGTCAGGAGTGGGATCTATTAATATTCCTTCATGTGAGTGAAAATACTTTTCAGTTCCATGTTTTTCTTTATTCTCATTCAGAGATCACATCCTTCAACTGTAAAAAAAATGTGTAATTTCATCCTGCTTATGTCATTTCCAATGCTTCAGCTAACTTCAGTGAATAGAATATGTGCAAAAGCAACCACTACAAATCCTTCTATGTGCTGAAGTTTATAAGACCACTACACACTGCTACTTGCTTTCTTTTTAGACACGCTGTAGAGGTGATGGAAAACCAAAGTACTTCCCATGTTTCTTTTTCCACACTCTCATTGCAATGCAAGTTTTTTATTTTTCTAGCTCTTTGGCAAAGACTGCAGAGTAACTCACCCTTAGATGATAGATTGTAGCCTCCTAAGAGCATCAAGAATCACCTAGTCATCATTACAGAAAAATAATTAGAGCATTATAAATAATTTAATATTTAAATCTATATTAATTGAATAAATAGAAATTCTAAGAACTTACCAGAAAAAACAAGCAAATTGTTTCCTTACTGTTCTCACCCCTAACTGGTTCTTCACTTCTAGAGTAGATATAATGTAGTGCATTGCTAATGAACTATTTTTTCATTAGGATTAAGTTTAAGACTTAAAGTCAATCAAGACTTAAAGTACTCATGTTAAAAAAATACATTTGTGCAAGATGTACTTAGTACATCCACACAAAGATTGCAAATCAAACAAATCTTTGTAACATGACCAATCACGACCATATTCTGGTTTTAGAACTTCTAGTGAAACATATGAAATGTAAATTTTAGTAAGTGCATATGTGATTGACTTCTTTGTGAATTCATTAAATGACTCGTTACTGAATATAGTAACATTAAAGAAGAGAAATTTAATTCTAAATTTCTTAAATGTATCTTTCCAAAATTATATATATTTCAAAATCAAATATTAATATAAATAAAAATATAAATAATATAAAAATATATTTTACTTATATATATAAATAAATATATATTATATAATAGATACATAAAATATAAATCAAAATATATAAATCAAATATCAATATAAATAAAAATCAAATATTTTACCTAATTACCTTCTGTTTTAAATAAACATAGTTCTATCTTAACTTACACTGAAGTTTCCCAATTAGCAAATAATAAACACAAGCACACTGTAAGTGAAAGAAAATTAAATTTCTTTTTCAGTGTAGTTCTCACAAGTGTGATACTTACAGGAAAAGAGTAATTTTTCCACTCAGAGTAACATAAATCACAACTTGATTCCATTTCATTTCATAACAGCATGGTTGGCTCCAGTCTTTTTCTATCATAACTAAAAGGGCTGTGGACACTCTGATTTACTCCAAAAAATGCAACACTTCTGTCTCTCTTTCCTTTTTTGCTCATTTGCTGCTAAAACGTTTTTCCATCTTAACATACTCATATAAAGAAGTTAATGGAAAGCCCCTTGACTCTGCTTTATGCTCTGGAAAGTGCTTTTTTACAGAGAAAAAAAAAACCCTCTGTTAAAATGCTCTCTTTGCTCCTGATGTAGAGGTTGAATAGAATAATTAGACTCTGCTGCTTTTCCAAGTGAAGAATTTTATGAGCTTTAAAGGATATTGCCCAGATCACCAAGATGTGCAACTTCAACATCTGGCATGAGATCTTTCACACAAAGCTCTGACAAAACTGACCTGTCACCTTAGAATAAATTATCCTTTCTCAGTAACAAACTAATGGGGTTCTTAATTGATTATGTTCTGTTTTGCAAAAAAAATACATAAAAGATCTGTATCAGACTAACAATTTTAAAATTACTTAAGGCAAAGATATGGATCCAAATATATTCTACATGATTATGAAAGCACATTATCCTTGTTAAACATCAGTAGAAAATCAATTTATAGTATTTAGATTTAAAATCACTGTAATTTAACGTATATGCTAACAATTATATTATAAGGAAAACATAGTTCCAGTTTTATGAGGCCACCGCTTTTCCTTTTTCTGCAGGTCTATTGAAAACCACATTATATTTGATAAAGCAGGTAATTTTTTTTCCAGTGAAGCTGATGACAAAATCTACATCAATTTTTTACCCCTAGCATTTGGAGAGGCAAAGAGAAAGTGAGAGGGGGAAAATGAAAAGTCTTCTAACCTTTTTGGATGGAGCCTCATAAAAAGAGCTTTACGGAACAAAAACTAAAAATACATGGGAGATCTGCTATCTAAAATTAGGTCACTACCCTCATAAAGCAGAATATCAGGTCTTCCTCCCACCATTATTTCTGACTGGTTTTCTTTAAAAAGAATAGTGATGCTTTTTATTAAAAAAAAAAAAAGGCAGCATGACAAAGGTTTTTCCTGTCAACAGAGAAGTCTAAACTGCATCTTATCAGACTGAGGTATCTCCATGACACTTTACCAACAATACTTTGAAAGGACAAGGGAGCAGATGCACCTCTTTCAGATTTTTTGGTACTTCATACGCACAGAGCAAAAAAATATGAAGCAGTCCCTAATCACTAAAAATACTTTCAAAATAACCTTCTCAACTCCTGAAGGCAATCTGCATTTAAAATTCTTCTTTAAGAGCAAAAATATTAGGCACTGTAGAACTTGATTTTCAAGTAGGGGCTGTGCACAGTATATGGTCTGACTCCACAAACAAATTTAAGCGAGTTTTTTGACATGTCATACCTCAATCAACATTTCAATATGACGATCCAAAAGTATTTATCAATACCCACTCAAACTAAATATTAACAAATCCTCTAGACTATTATTATCCTCTAGTAATTATAATTCACTAAAGTTTCTAAAATATTCTTTTTGACAAATACTGGCAACATGTCAGCGCAAGATGGTATGTACCTTGTTACTGGAATAGTCTAGACTTGGCTAGAGTATACAAGATTTTTCATGCTTGTCTTTCAAAATAGAGAGCAAAAATATCTAGGTTTTAGAGGAAAAATAATGGTGCTGGTAAATAAAAGGAGAGTTATTCTGTTAAATATAATAATTACAAATCTCTGATGAAAAATACTTTTTTTTTACAATGTGTAAAGAATTATATAATGAGTATTCAGAATTTCTGTTTGTATCTTATGACAATTAAATTTTTAATCAAAATTACTAAAAAACCTCAATCTATTAATGATTCTTTCTAAGAAAGAACTCTGCAAAATTATCATAGTTCGGGGAATTTATTTTCTTTTCTTTAGATAGATGAGTTTAAAAGTACAATGTCATTACCTTAATTTTATTATTAATCTACTTAAGGTTTATGTAATTTAATGATCCATATCTAATAAAGGAAATAAATGCATCAACTTATAATATTATATGGACAGAATCAGAAAAAAGGTCCAGCTATACCAATATCCTGTCTGAAGTGGTGGAATAGATCCCTGGAATGACTCCCTGGAGTCTTCTCCAGAGTCATTTCCAGTTTCCAGCCATTTGTGAGTGGAAGTCTTCCTTAGCCAGAGATGGCAATTTTGCATCTACTAGTCAACTACTCTGGGGATATGAACTGATGTAAAATTTTTTCAACTACTCCATCTTGATGGCATCAGTGTCATAGTTATGTGTTGTGAGAAGAACCACCATCTCAAAAGTTCATTTGATGCTCTCCAATTCTTGTATTGAAGAAGAGAGTAAAAAATGGAACTGTTTATTCCCTCCATCCCAATCATGATTTTAGACACCTCTACCGTACTCTCCCTTGTTAATGCATTTTCTAGCCCAAAGAGCCATTATTAAAGACTATTCCATACCTACTTAGTCATTCCTTATACAGATGCCTTTCCAATTCTACAGTCTACAGTATCCATTTTGAGATGCACAGAAAAGAGCTGAAAGGTTTTGAAAATGCAAGCCTACTAAGGCTTTCTGCTTTAGTATCCTAATGCTTTGTTTTCTTTTTGTTGTTGTTGTGCAGGGTTTTTGCCGCTTTCTGAGCACTCTCATGTTCTGACCACTGTGGGACACTGAACTGACACACTGTAGTGGGTTTCTGTGGCTGGGTTTTGGTAGCAGCAGAGGCTACAGGGATGGCTCCTGTTAGAAGCTGCTAGAAGCTTCTCCTGTCTAGTGGAGCCAATGCCAGCCAGCTCGAGGATGAGCCTTCTGCCTCTGGCCAAGGTCAAGCCAATTAGGAATAATAGTAACGCCTCTGTGATAACATATTTAAGACCAGAAGGCTGTTGCACAGTGAAAATTCCAGGCAGGGAAGAGCATAGTGAGAACATGTGAACAACAATGTAGACACCAAGATCAGTGCAGAAGGAGGGGCAGGAGGTGCTCCAGGCACCAGAGCTGAGGCCCCTGCAGCCCGAGGTGCAGACCATGGTGGAGCAGCTGTGCCCCTGCAGCCCACGGAGGACCATTGGGGTGCAGAGACCCACCTGCAGCCCATGGAGGACCACTGGGATGGAGAGACCCAGCTGCAGCCCGTGGAGAAGCCCATGCTGGAGTAGGTGGATATTCGAAGGAGGCTGTGACCTCATGGGAGGCCCATGACGGAGCAGAGTCCTGCCAGAGACTCTCCTGTGGAGAGAGGAGCCCACACTGGAGCAGGTTTTTCCCAGGTGGGACTTGTGGCCCCGTGGGTGATCCACGCTGGAGCACCTCATTCCTGAAGGACTGCACCCCATGGAGGAGTGACCCAGGGGACAGCAGTTTGTGAAGGACCGTTGCCTGAGGGATGAACTCACGATGGAGAGGTCTGTGAAGGACTGTCTCCCGTGGGAGGGACCCCATGGGAGCAGAGGAAGGACTCCTCTCCCTGAGCAGCGGCACAAACGGCAACTGACCATAATCCCCATTCCCCATCTCCCTGCACCACTGGGGAAGGAGGCAGAAGCTGGAAGGAAGAAAGGGTAGGGGAAGGTGTTTTTAAGATTATTTTACTTCTCACTCTTTTGCTCTGGTCCTATTAGTAATGAATTCAATTAATATCCCCACTTTGAGTCTGTTTTGCCCATGACGGTGATCAGTAACTGACCTTCTCAACTCATGAATTCTTCGCTGGTTTTTTTGTCTCCTCTGTCCAGTTGCAGAGGGGAGGGAGAAAGAGGCTTTAGTGGGTACCTGGCATACAGCCAGAGTCAACCCACTACACATACTCATAGAACTATCATAAACCCACTATGTCGGCACTGAGTAGAAACAGCTCAGAGTTGCTATTTTTTACATAAAGTAATATTATTTCTTTTTGCATAATGATATTCAACTGAGTAGCAGGTCATCTGGTCTTCTAACTTGCAGCTGTTCTGCCTCTCAAAAGATACCTCTGCAGACCCACACAGCTGGTCCTTATTTTCACTACCCCGAAACAGTATCACAAGCAAACCTTGTCATTTTGCTATCCCTTTTCCAGATTACTTGAGATATGACAAACTGTATCCCAAAATATATCCATCAAGAACTCCACTGGTGTCCTCTTTCCACTCCGAGAATAAAGTACCTATTTTAATCCCCCATTTTTTATCTGTTAACCATACAGGAACCTGCATCTTACTTATGGCTGAGTTATTTTTCCAAAAGTCTTTTGGAGAACCAAGCAGATTATATCCACTGCATCTCCT
This sequence comes from Pipra filicauda, assembly GCF_003945595.2. Classification (NCBI taxonomy): domain Eukaryota; kingdom Metazoa; phylum Chordata; class Aves; order Passeriformes; family Pipridae; genus Pipra; species Pipra filicauda. The sequence goes on along the minus strand of NW_024104365.1, from coordinate 1,720,933 downwards.
TTATCCATTTAACTGCTGATTGTTTACAAAAACTTCAATAAATGTGAAGAATGACCTCTTTTTACAAATCCATGTTGACTCTCCCCTGACATTACTCATCTATGTTCATTATTGCATCTAGTAATAGGCACAGTAAATCCTTTTTTCAGATGAAAAATATCTTCAAACTCTAAGCTGAATTGAAAAGGTTGTGAAAGCCCCTAAATACATAGAAAACTTTCCAAGCTCATTGCATGATATTTGATTCTCTATGTAACAGAAATTATATTAGCCCTGGTGGGAAGCCGAAACAAAAAGTGGGAGTTGGTGGAGACATGTCCTTATATGAACCATTCATACAATTACATAAAATTTTACAACATTTAATTCAAGGACACACATTCTTCTTGTATTTATTTGTAAAAAACAAAAAAACACACAACTAAATAAAAAACCAAAACCAACAAAAAAAACCAAACCAAAACTCAAGAGTCTAGGGAAGCAATAAAATATTAATGTAGCAGCACAGTGCTAGTATGTGCTAATCACTGTTGTAGCACAGCATTAAGCATTTCTGTGAAAATATCCAAGATTCTCTTTACACTTTGATGTGAGATGTTTGTTTCTTTAAAGTGTTCTGCATTGCACTGATAACTCCCTAAACTGTTTGATGCAAGGCTGGTTACATGAGTTACCCTTAATGAATTCCCTCAGGGCAGCTATAACCTATGTTCCCATATTAAAAGAACAGACTAACTTTTTTCAAACTAAAAGGTTGAAACTGCAAATTAATCTATAAATAAAATGTTATTTCACACTCAGAAACCTCAGGACATTTGAAATTTCAATGTTTTCTCTATCTTTTATATTAACAGTCTCAGTTGTAGATTTGTCAGAAAAATCACAATAATTGAGTCAGTACAACAACATGGAAAATTTTTTCTCACATATTATTTTCTGTGGTTCTGAAATACATATTAGCCCTTGATCACACTTTCATTAACTGGAACAGGAATATCCTGTAAATCACTGAAAACTATTGCAGTAGATTTCCAACAGAAGACAAGCGTGACAAGGACTGAATACAGAAATCAGTTTTCAGTTTTGACAGTGATTTCTTTATAGCTTCTCGAGCTCCTCTTGATTAACTGGAAAACGAAATTCTCCTTTCTTCTGATTCAACACCTAAAGGTCCTCATATTTTTTCATATTTTCATATTATTTACAACTACAATCTGACACCTTCATACTACCCCATTTCTCTGCATTGTTTTCTGGAAAGCTACACTAATTCCTTCTGCATGTTAATAGCCATTTGGTCACACTATCACAGGTTTCAGAAATCCTGTCTCTCTGGCTAAATTCATTCCCACAGCATCTGGAAAATACTGTAATAAATGTAATTTGTCAGACCTCATTGCACACATTTCCATTAACATGCAGCATCAGTTCTGTTTATATCTCCTGTTATATATAGGAACACTCACAGAATGATATTCTATAATGCCTATTAACCTATAAAAATACAGGACAAACTTACATGAATTTTTAGCTAACAAGCTAAGTACCAACTGCCACTATCAGCTCATCTTTAAGCACTACTTTCTTTGACTATGTGAACTTCACTATCATCTCAGGAAAAAATGTTTTAAAAAATATAACAAAGAATTTGCAAATGGTCTCATTAAACCTCTGTGAAAACAACTGACATGATCCCTAAGCAATGAAATTTTGAACTAAAATGTACTTGGTTTAATCATTATGGGTTGAAGAGAACAGAAAACAGAAATCCACTGAAAGACTGATGGGTCTATATTAAGGTGAAAATCTAAAGTAAAGAGTTGAGATTTGTGTGTATGATAGTAAGAAAACTTTTTTTATCAACTGCTAACACTGTGTAACCAAAGCCAACAAAATACATATGCACAGGATATATGTGTACCCAAGTCCAAGCAAGACCTTCTTGCATGTACATCCTGTACATATATATCCTGTGTAACTTTTGATTATTCTTTCCTCCTGATTGGCTTTAATAATTATTAGCTATTTTCTGAAATGTCTATTAACTGAGAAAATAAATTAATCTCCACAAATGGCCACACCACAGTCACTTTTAGTATATGTCATATTTCAGAAGAAGACAAAAAAGATGCCAAATGCCAGAGAAACATTTTTTAGTTGTTAACTAGTGTTCATTAGCCTTTGTAAAGGTAAATGGTCTATAGCTTCAAATACCTAAAGAATTCTCTCCAGACATGCAAAGCAAAAAAATGTACATACACAATTGAGGGCGTGATCTTTACGAAATGGTTATTCTTTGTGTTAATAGAACTCCTGAGGTACAAGCAATTACATTACTATAAATAACCTTAAAAAAATTAAAATACATTAAAAAAACCCAAGTACACATACAAAAAAACCCCCTATGTTACCAGAGATACCAACTAGCTTATGATCCAAATAGTTTCTAAATTGTCCTGCATCTGACAAATAAATACAGAAAATCAAAAACTCCAGAAGGAAATGACCATGAGAATGTTTAAAAGGCAAATATATACTTTGTTATACAATATTCTCCTTGGAGATTTAAGCTGCCAGAAGATAAAGGAATCTAGCAAGACTGTAATGAAAATAAAAGATCATATTTTCCCAAAGGAATTAGAATAGTTTTGTAAATTAAAAAATAGAAGATATTAAAACTCCCCTACAAAAGAAAGGCTTCTTGATTTACTATGATGTATGCATAAATGCCTTTCATTCACAATGTCAAAAGGAAGATGAGCAATAGTTAAGGGCAAAGGCTACACTTTCATTTCAATAAAACAAAGTGTAAATGAATGGGAAATAGATTAATATATCAGATACAGATGGAATACATTCTTCGGAGAAAAACTCAAAATAGGGATCTAAAAAGAACTGGTTTTGGCATTACCATGCAAGACCAACAGACACACAATTGTTCACAGAGGCAGACAATTTTCAGTCATTGAATATATCAGAATTCAGTGTGCTAAATTTGCAGAAGAAAATTATCATTAAGCACACATTAAGAATGATCTGCCAGAAATAAAGATTAAACACAGGATGTTTTCCCAGTCCAATCCTCCTTGACATAACAATTTGACTTGTGTTATGGTCAGGACAAGCGGTTTAGTCCTGCTCTGTCCACCACGACCTGTTGCATGGTTTTCTGACAGGTGCCCTTGGCCACCATACATGAAATGGACAGAACAGCTGCTTAACCCCTCTGTCATTCCTTTGCTCTCTTTTCACCAATTTAGGTCTCTCTTTCTCCACTCCAGTCTCCTCTCACTTATGCAACCCATCTCTAGCTTTTTCCCTTTGGTCCCTGTTTTGCTACATTCATACTCAAATTTGGAACATCTGATATGATTACCTAGGTAGTTGCAACTGGTACAGTTACCTATGTACTGCCAGACTGGCAAGACTCCATTCCTCTAATGACCTTCAATGCTTCCTCCTGTTGCCCATGATATTCAGCCATTTCTCACATATCTCCCACTTGACGACCTAAGAAATCCAGCCATTTTTCATTTGCAATTTCTGTCAGCTTTACACACTCTTATTGGTCACAAACACCTATTTCTCCTGTCATATCCAGCAGTTTCTAACATCCTGTTTGATTATCTCAACCTCAGAACAGGGCCTAGTCATTTTCCCACAGCCCATTCTACTTCTCTCCATGGACAAAAGAAGTAAAGCCACTGTGTTTAACCTCCTAAGTTATGTGACTAGAATTGGGAGAAATGAATCTGAGTGGGAGGATACCTCTGCACAGGACTCTGTAGTGATCTAAGCTTGCTCTGCCTACAGACTTGAGCCCACATACATACAACATGAGCTGGGCTTCTATCTAAAAGTTGTTCAACTGCCTGTGTAGCCTCTCAGCAAAGCAACCTTCCTTGCACTCCAGATCTATCCTTATTTTGAAATTCTTGACTTCCAACTTGATTTCTCACAAGATCCCTAGTCTGTATACTCCTCCGCTGCTCCCATGAAAAGCAAAATCCCAGCAGTGTTTCTTTATCTCTCACCTAACACCTTTGCTGAAAATTCCAGGAATGTGGACACCAAAATTCCTTTTATACATCAGATGCACCAAAATTTGTTGTCACATATTTTCAGCGTAAGAAGTCCTGGAGATTCTCTGCCTTCCTCTCTTCATCTGGTATGGCACAGGGAGGCCTTCCTCCTTCCCCACAGACACTAGAAAAAAAAAAAGAATATGGGCCCCAGTTTTCTGCTAGTTCCTCTCCTAAAATGTTGGAAATTATGGGAAAAAAACAGGAAATTTTCATCATTCTCTTGGCCTTGGAAGAAGATGGCTGGATTGCACTTCGTTTCTCATGTCAGGAAGGGACAATGGGAAACGCTGCCCCTAATGGCAGTGAAAGAACACTGTCATCTTGCATTCAGCCTGAACGTACAAGGCTTACAACCAGGCTTCCATAAATCCATAGAATCTCCGTGTTTTCGGGGGGCTTAGTGCTTCTTGGTTATAGAAAAAAAGCAGTTTATTGGACTTATGAGGATAATTTCATTTACATGTAACTTAGCTGGGTTGGGTTTTCAACTTTCCACCTCTGACTTTTTAGAAGTGTCAGCACTACTTTGCATATTTTCAGGAGCAGAATAGAGTAACATTATCTGTACACTACGGATATTGCTCTTTACAAGTTCTCCAAAAGTTCCACTGAGCAGCGGGTGAAAGCTTTAAGTCTTTAGGACAAAAACACCATAGATGGCATTGTAGAGGAAGAAATGCAGTCATCCCTCATCACACTTGGCTAATCATGAAAGGAAAAGCTGCAATATAAGATATGGTAATAAATATCACAGGCAGGTTAAGGAAAAAAAAAACCACAATATAAATATATATTATTAAGAATGAAGAAAAAGTATGGAGAAAATTCAACTTTTGTATATGGCACTATAGTGATTTGTATCATAAAATCATACATAATTTAGATCAGTAAAGCTATCTGACAATTAGGTAGAATGTTTTACAGTAAGGCACTTAGAGGCTTGCTTAGCTCACTGAAACTATTATTGAGAATGGTGTAATTACATTCATATGGAGAAAATGCTGGATATTAAAGGGCTCTTTAACAGAAAAGTTGTTCACATGCAGTGTGATTACCTACTGTATCATATTATCAAAGAAAACAATGGGTTAATTTTTTCCTCCTGACAGCTTCAAATCAAAATTGAATACCTCTCTGGAAAATAGTTTTAGCTAAATTTTACTTAGTAAACTCAATATAAATGTAGAAACATAATGTCTGACTAGATCATCTACTGATACATGTTAGCAAGAGATTTTGTCATAGTTCAGAGGGGGCTTAAACTGTCAAAAACTAAAAGTAAGGAATTATATGAACAGGTCTGTGGAAGAATAATACACTTTTCTCACATGAAGCTGGTGAGACTGATGGTGACTCCTGAACTTACAGCTGGTCATCAGTAAGTACAAACTAGCTACATGTCACAATTATGCATTATTACTGTAGTAGAGCAAGACATCCAAGCTGACACAGCTTGTCGTGTCATAGTTAACTGACTAGGGGAAAAACAACTTTAACACCAATAAACAACAGAATGTATCTGTTTAGGTGTGACTGTGAGTAAGTGTAAAAGGAAAGTATGTAGTAACCGTAAGAAACCACATTATTCTGACCTAACACAAAAATATTTACAGGAATATTTAAAATATGCCAGCCACAAAATGCAATGAGGGTAAAAAAATGGGTCATGCTCTCCTATCTACTCATACTCACTGCCATAGTGTATAAGCAATTCTGAGAAAATAACAGTCACGGCAAGATACTTTTTCCTCTTCAGTCAATACCTCAAGTACAAACATCTGTAGAAAGCCAGAGAGCTCTTATATGTGACAGAGTGAAAGTACAAACAGGAAAAATGTGCCAGTGTCACTCGATCTTCCACTTTTTATATACTCTGGGAGCTCCTCATAAAGCTCAGCAAGTTCAGATACAAAAAATTCAGAGCTGATCTTACATTACATTGGGTTTGGGCACCTAAACAAAGACCGTAACCACTTCAGACTGCCTCTGCACCAGTGAAAGAAAAGAGGCATCTCAGAGATCATGTCAGTGTTGGGTGGTCTGAACATTTCAAGCACAGGTTCTGCCCACCAACTAGCTGGTGAACGTTATGCCATCAGCACCTAATTTTCATTTCCTTTTTTATTTCAGTTCAAAAGTGTCTGAAGGCTTGCCACAGTCAGTTGCAGCACCTTTCCCTAGCATATAACAGAACCTAATGTGTTGTGACAATAATGTCTGAAGTCCACACAGGGTAAAGACAGCTGAAAGCAGTCTCATCCAAATGGTCTTTAGCGATTAGTCTCTGTGATGAACATTTCAGAGAGCACGATATTGCACTAGTCAGACATTATCTAAAAAAACACTAATGGCTTGGGCAACATGGATAAATAATAGTTTCAACCTTCTTCCCAAGCTATGTGCTACTTATCAGTACAGATGCAGCTCAAACTAAAGCCAGGAAAGATGAATATAGGCCTAAAATCATAGTACTGTCACCCTGAATGGGAATACCTAGTTGCTGAAGGCATGGCCATGGAGTGATGTCCCATCTCTGTGACCACATGTGAGCATGTGCCTGAGTTGCACCTCACCCTCACTGAGAACTGTCAACATAAATCTACCCTTATGCTTGCTAGACGAATTAGGCTTCTTTTTGTTCAAAAGCTCACTGATTTCTCATTTTATTCCCTAGCTACAGTTTGTTTGCAAAGAGCTGAGAGCTGGTACGTTTGCAAGCAGGGGAGACTTTTCTGGTTAGAACAACAGACATCTAGAAGGACCTGCCACATCTGGATCAAAAGGAACATTTATGACAGCAGCTAATATCAACATCTGCCTCTCTTTTTCCTTCACTTTTAAAATCTTTCTAGAAAAAGGCTTGCCTAGACCATGTTTTGTGTAATACTTGCTCCCCGGGAAAAAACAACCAATAAAATAAAATAATAATAATAATAATTTAAAAACAACATATTTCACACTCTTCATTTATCTTTCACACTCTTCATTTATAAGAAACAGTTACTGAAACAATTACACTAAAACCAAGCAGAGTGAGAGTACCACATTAATAAGGATTATTACAAATCTGCTGAGAGATAGTCCCACTTGACTAAGGACAACACATGTATGCTTATTTACTGGTAAAATGAAAATACAAGAACTCTTTTATATCCTAATGAAAAAAGGGAAGATGCTCGACATGGATCTGTCCAAAAGCTTATTTTGCCCAAAAGTTCCCAGCAAATGTATGGAGCACATGTGAAGCAAGAGTTAGAGGAGACAGACTTAAAAAATGTATAAAACAGAAAGAATTGCTAGTATTTTGGCTAATTCCTGAATATATATTAACTTATAGATTAATGCCCACTTCTGAGATTTTGCTGGTCAGATACAAGAGTAAGGAATTATATTCCTTCCTCCTTTGATTCATAACTGTCTTCTGAATTATTACTTACCACCTTAAATATTATTGTTTATATTGGATAAACCACATCTTTATTACTTTTAAGCTGAGACAGATGTTAAACTTCCAAACTGTATTTTCATCAGATGGATGGAACTTTGAGGGATAGAAGAAATATTTTAAATTAAACATTAATCATATCTGCCATCGCTGTATCTTCAACGCACCTTAGCATTTATTCCCAGCTTAAATTCTGCTGAATTTCAGAGTTTAATTCAGAAATTCTATAGTAACTTGTGGATCTAATTTGTGGATCTCTCACATTTTATACTAGAACTGTTGCCGTCAATTGTCTTGAGAGAAGTTTGCAAATTATTATATACTACTATATTTTCAGTCTGTACTGTACAGAACTCATTCAACAAGTTCGCAAATAAATCCTTATGAAGTAGAATATGTTTCTGATGCATTTACTGGATTACAAATATCCAATAGGAATTATACTATACTGCGGACAAACTGTGTCACCTTTTAGTTAAACACCTTTTAGCATTAGTCATACAAAACACTTGAAGTGACAATACCATCCTACTGCTTTCCTTCCCTGAACTTAAAGTAGCCCATTTACAAATGCATACACAATGGGGTTAATGAGTACATCTAGGGATAAACGTAAGTATCTACTCTAATAAGAAAGACTACAAAAACAGAAGTTATGATAGTCCTGTAATCATAGCTGCCTTTTAATTATAAGCACTGGAAGTAGCTCAAAAGCGGCTGTGGTCTCACAAGTCTTTGGCTGCAGTACCAGACAGACACACAACAGTTTGTGCAGCTGCTCGATGAAGCAGATCAGGGAAGGGATCCAATTTAAATATAATACAGAAGGAAAAATTATCCAGCACTAGTTTTCTAATGTAGTTCATAAAGAAGCCACAGAAGTGGTTGGGCAATTACAAAGAGCGTAGGACACAGCACACACTATCAAAGAGTTAAGAGTATGAAGCAAGGAAGGAAGGGGAATACCTTAAAGTGCATATCAATGCTAAAAATAAAGAGAATATTAAAAAGAGTTTTAGGAATAACCATGATCAAAACAGGTACTTAACTGAGAAATTGCCAAACAAAGCTATCCCATCCTGTTTGAACAGAATTCTATTCCTCAGCATAAATGGTTCTGATACAAACCAATGAAAATAAAATGGATTAAGTCAAACGAGACAAAACTAGTTACACTTGTTAAAAGATATCTCCAATACTCAGCTGGCTCGCAAGCCTTAGAATGTATTTTATCCTTCCAGTACCACAGACACGCACAAAGTAAGGAGGTATGTAAGCATGAAAGCTGAAAATAAAAGCCATGCTCACAAACGGGTGAAACTCATACCAACTTTAATTCAGGAACCTGTGTCAAATAAGGAAGAGGGGTTTTAGGGAATCCCACAAATCCGACAGAGAGAATCACCATCAGCTGAAGCCCAATTTGCACAAGAAGGTAGAACATAGACATTAGCAACCAAAATACTTAAAGATAATGAACACCTTTTAATACCCAAATCCACAGCGGCAACCCAGTTCCTACTGAAATCGATGTGATTTGATACCTCAATTGACACTGTCTAACTTCAGGTAGCAACTGAGGCACTGAGGTAGGAGATGAAGAAGTAGGTTAATCTTCCTCTGCAAGCTGACTACAAAGGAGCCCAGAAAAGCTAGGCTCCTAATTTAGGAGTCCAAGTTAAGTGAAAGCAGCTGGATTTTGGTACCTTTGTGGATTTAGTCCAGTTGCTCAAATGCACTCCACTTCAGTACAGACAACAAGGGCTTGTGGCTCTGGGCTCTTTCTCTTGTTAATGGAGAAAGGCATCTCCAGGAATCATGACTGGTGAATTGCATTGTCCTTTCTCTCCACAGCCCACACTCAGAGGTGAAGTGCCTAATTCAGGACAGAATTACTTTCAGTAAATTTTCTAAAATTTATAATCACTGTGAGTGAACAGCAGAAAGAAATAGGTACGTTTCAATGGCAAATTCAGATGACATGTCTTGGAAAAGTCTTTCAGCACATCCTCTACAGATGAATTAATTATCTCAGTGGTTCCACCACTCAGCTGTCTTGAGTGACTCAATGCCCCATCACCATGCTATCAAACTAATTTCAGTGACATGTACTTTCTACTTGCCACCTCTCAGATGAAACACATAAATCCTGGACATCAAAATCTTCACACATTCAACGTATGAACAGGTGGGAAAATACCTATTCTTTCTATGTGAGTTTATAAAAAAAGAAAAAAGGATATAACCTGAACACAATAGTGTATGTTGCAAACCCTCCTGCTTTTACTGTACTAGAAAAGAAAACATAAATTGAATACTGATGGATTACTGCGCTTATAGGTTCTGAACTCCAGTAGGGAAAATTGTTTAGCTATAAAATGTTTCTCAAACTACTTTCCTTCTGGAAAGCAGGCAATAATTTGAACTTTTGAAACAAATGTAACCACAATGGTTTTCTTTACTCTTCTTGAAAGAGAAGTATTAGAGTAACTATATTTATAAACCATTATATGCAATCCTTCATGGTTATTCTTAAGAGAGCTTTGAGTGAAAAATTTATAAAGAACAGAGAACATTGATTTCACTTTCATGTATATATAAGTGTGAAGGAAAGGGTCAAAGGCAAAAGTAGAATTTCTCACAATACTCTCCTTGTGAATAACAGCTGAGAAGTATGGAAAGCAAACTAAATTGCTTAACTTTCACATTATCAACAAAGCTGTCTTTCAAAAGAGCAGTTAAAATCTCCATCATCTGTTATGTTTGATCAAGGTAGATTTGACCGAAATACTCGCAGTGTCTGAAAAGAGAGTTCTTTATTTTCTTTAAAGGGTTTCAGAGACACGTAAGAAAATGGTGTTTCTTTTGACTTCTAAGCCTTTTTGGGAGAGGACGCAGGAAACAGTAACCGTAAGTACTGCTATCAATCAGAACAATATAAATGATGAAACAAATGGTGTATAGTTAGAAAAAAGGTACATTGAAGCAACTACTTATTTTGAGTTTCTGATACCTTAACACTAAATATTAAAAAAACCCACATTCACAGAATCAATTAGGTTGGAAAAGACCTCTGAAATCATCAAGTCCAACCTTTGACTGAACACAGCCTTGTCCACTGACCACACATCCAGTCATTTCTTGAACACCTCCAGGGATGATGACTCCACCATCTCCCAGGGCAGCCCATTTCAACATTTAACAACCCCTTCTGTGAAGAAACTCCTGCCTTGGTTCACCTTGAGGCTATGTCCTCTTTTATATGCAGCTGTAGAGAGGGATAAGGTCACCCCTGAGACTCCTTTTCTCCAGTTTAAACAGCCCTCAGAAAAGAGGGAGCATGTGATTCTATCTCTACATATGGCATGTCAAACAGAATGACTCTTTCCAAGTTTTGATCTATATCAAAACACTGTCCAACATTCAGGATTTGAATCTGGCTCCTAGATATTTTAAGGAGCAACAATATCTGAAATAGGAAAATTTCCAAAAAATATATGACTAGGTATTAGCCCATTTGTGCAACTTTACCTCTGACACCACATCTCTCTTTTCAGGAGTCAAGATATTTTCAGTCCCTATTACGGGACTGCTGACATCTTAACACAGCAAAACAATTGTGTAGCTTCAGCAAAGACGCTAAAAGGATTCCATTATATCATACATCTTACATGTTCTTCCTTGGGAAGCCAGATTTCTGCATGCATCCCAGTAAACTATAGATACATTCTTGTCTTCTGAGTAAAGAATAGCTTATTCTCCCAGTCTCACTGTATTCAGATAATTTCTAAATAGCAGTGTTAAAAATGCTATTGGCCAGAGTTCCACTGCCATCAACACATAATGTCAATAAAATCTGATTAAAAGCAACCTGAATGGGATTCGGCTACTTAACCATAAATAGACAATGGAACAGAAAGAGCCCCAGAGTAACTGTGATAGCCAGGAAGACGTGGCACAGGATTCACAGGAGACCTCTGCTTCTCCAGAAGTGCCCTGGAGGTCAGGTAGGTGGTTTCAGTTCATCAAATATAGTATTATATGTTTGTGCTTAGGAAACCAAATAAAAAAAAAGTGTCTAATTTGCGTAATACATAGGAACAGAACTACTTTGCTTTTAATATTACTGATTTTAATCTCAGAGTCAAATGAAAGCACTAACTAAAAATAACCAAACTAAAAATAGATAAAGAAAAGAAAGTTATGAGCATAAGAAGGAACATCAGATAAATCAGACAGCTAATGTAGATGCATGAGCAAGAGAATGATGTATTCAATTCAAAGAAGTACAATTGATATCAAAAAGGAAAAGGACATTAAAAAAGAAGAAGAACCCTTCATGGTCTGTGAGCTGGCTATGAATTGTTATCTTTTCATGACTGGATGTATTTTTGTTTCTCCACATTTATTCTGCTGAGGAACTCACTGCATGTATCAAAGGCATTATCAAGGATTCCATCTATCCTGAGAGTGCCTACCACCTGTATTTCCTTGGCAAAATAACGGAGTTTATTTTTGCAGTAGATTTTTTTTGTGAAATTGGTGTAAGGATGATGCAGACAGACCACAATCTCTTTTAAAGAAAAAAAGAAAAAACATATCCATAGACACAAAGGAAAATTATTAAAAAAAAAGGTTTGTAGACATACTGCAGCATTCTCCTGAAGTTAGATATGCTAAGGCTTCCTAGCACAATATTTGGGAATAAAGTTTAATCTTCTTCCCTGAAGAACATATTTCTCCCTCCAGCTTAGCAAAAAGCTTTTCAATCACTTTTTAGTTCATTGTTCAAGCTCCTCTATATTTTAGGCCCTGGCTTTGTCCTTAGCCAAGCCAGTTGTCTGTGGCCTCCACAGGCAAGGAAGAATATGATATCTGTGCTGTATATGTCAACAGAAAAAACCCAAAACAGCAACAGAATACATCTGGATCTCCAGGTTGCTAAAATATCTAACACCTAAAACATTGACTGTTTTCTTTAAGACGTATTAAAAACCAACAGAAGTGGATTAACTCTCTGTTCACATTACTCACTCAGAGAAAAAGCGATAATATGATTAAAGTATTAATACATAAACATTGGTTAAAAATCAAAACAAAATAAAAACAAACAAACAAAAACCCACAACCCAAACATTTTTCCACATCTTAAATTATCTTCTTTAAATCTGGAAAGAGCCAGATGGGGCTTCTCCTTGGGACTAACAAGCACTATGGAAGCAAACACCTTTCACTAGTCCTGTGAAAGGTCAGCCAACCACCCTCTGGCCTGGGATGAAAGATTCTCACGGCGGGAAGGAGAGCAGGCAGAAGAAATCTAGCTCTAACTTAATCACCAAAAACTCAGATAAGGATAGAAAGAACTATGGGTTTAGTCCCTGCTACAAAGACACAGATCAAGGATGTCATGTCGGTGTTTGAAGCATTCTGGTTTTGACTGTTGTTTTGAATCCACCAGCTGTTTAAAATAAAATACATAAATATAAGAGAGAACAGAGTCCAAGTTCCCTATTGTCTATTTCTAGGTAGGCATCTTTTCCCTCACAGAATGGAAAGGAAGGGAAAAAACCACAAAGCATGTGTTTGCAGAAAAGTAGCATAATTCAAGCCTTAGGAAAGATTTCTACCATTGTGATCTCACAAGCTAAATACCTGGAAGCAGCTGCTACATCTAATTTTTGCAAACTTATCAAAGCTACAAGACAAAACAGTCATCATGGCTAGGCTTTGCGAACGAAGATTTAGGAAGGCTCTATCCACGTTTGTTACAAGCATGCTGGTGGCTTATGAGGCCAATACGAGATAGACATGTCCGATTGCAAAAGGCACAGCAGAAAGACTCCAAAACAGTAAATCACAAGTAAAAATGCTCATCCTTTCACTTAAAGCATTTCACAAAGGTTCCTCTGAAGCATAACTTTACTAGGTTAGTAACAATAACCAGATTAGAACAGGCCTTGATGTTCACCAGGCAACTAGATACCAGTGTTGAAAATAGATCTGGGCAAACAATACAAAACATTCTCTCAAAAACTCTTGCAATAGAACTTAATTGAGACAGTACTGAGTACAAGAATTTTCCCTTTGGATTAATTTTCTTACATCTAAAGTATGCTATCTACTACAGTACTGTTGTTACAACTCTGGTGACCTAACCACACAGATAATACTGGAATTTGTAGATACAGGTAATAATTTTTATGAGCTCAAAAAACATGGTTAAAAGTTTATCCACTCCACACAGATCATAAGAGAAATTACCGCTATCTAAAAAATTCTGCCAAACTTATTTTATATAATAAAATGCAGAAAATGATAAAATTTTAATGATAATTTATATGATATAAAAGTCATACTTTTTCACCCTAGCATTTTTTCACTTCCTTCAGCTAGACACAGTCTCAATCCTATACACTTACCACGGTAACAGAGTCACGAATCAAATGACACCAGATTGGGAGGGAGTGTCGACCTGCTGGAAGGCAGGAGGGCTCTGCAGAGGGATCTGGATAGACTTGAGAGATGGGCTGATTCCAATGGGATGAAGTTCAATAAAGCCAAGTGCCGGGTCCTGCACTTTGGCCACAACAACCCCCTGCAGCGCTACAGGCTGGGCACAGAGTGGCTGGAAAGCAGCCAGGCAGAAAGGGACCTGGGGGTACTAATTGACAGGAAGCTCAACATGAGCCAACAGTGTGCCCAGGTGGCCAAGAAGGCCAATGGGATCTTGTCCTGTATCAAAAATAGCGTGGCCAGCAGGAGCAGGGAAGTGATCCTTCCCCTGTACTCTGCGTTGGTGAGGCCACACCTTGAGTATTGTGTTCAGTTCTGGGCCCCTCAGTTCAGAAAGGATATTGAGGTGCTGGAGCGGGTCCAGAGAAGAGCAACAAGGCTGGTGAAGGGACTGGAGCATAAGTCCTATGGGGAGAGGCTGAGGGAGCTGGGGTTGTTTAGCCTGGAGAAGAGGAGGCTCAGAGGTGACCTCATCACCGTCTATAACTACCTGAAGGGAAGTTCTAGCCAGGTGGGGGTTGGTCTCTTCTCTCAGGCACTCAGCAATAGGACAAGGGGGCACGGGCTTAAGCTCCGCCAGGGGAAATTTAAGTTGGATATCAGGAGAAAATTCTTTACAGAGAGAGTAATCAGGCATTGGAATGGGCTGCCCAGAGAGGTGGTGGATTCACCATCCCTGGAGATTTTTAAATGCAGATTGGACGTGGTACTGAGTGCCATGATCTAGTAAATGCACTGGATTTGGACCAAGGGTTGGACTCGATGATCTCGGAGGTCTTTTCCAACCCAATCGATTCTATGATTCTATGAAAAAAGATAGTTGAAAGCAAATACAAACAATAGCTCAAAATAATATTCACTAGAGAATCACCTATTAAAAATAACCTGGTGTCATAGTTTGAAATTGGCCCCCCTGAGAGGCTGGGGGGGCTCAGAGGTGATTGGGTGCCAGGGCAGTGTTCCCTGGAGAGCCAGTCACCACTCATGTTGTTCGCTTCTGCTCAAAATCATATATCACAGCACCGTAAGCTGCTGGCAGTTCTGTCTTGGTTGTTGTGCTGTTGGTGTCTGCTGCGTGTAGGTGGACAAGGCCAGGGGGTGGCTGGGCTCCCTCTCTCCCCCTCCGGGGGGGAGAGGGGGGCCCTGTGACCCCCCAGCTCAGCCTTTGGCTAGATTTAGAGTCAGCATTTGGAGTGTGTGCTGTGAAGGAAGACATTCACAGCACCTGAGGTAAGAGGAGAGACGCAGGCTTTGTAGTCAAGCCCCTCTTCCCCCTCCTTTTCTGCAGTGAAGCTGTAGAGGGGGGCTTTTTCCCCCCACTGCATTTAGGCTGGTGGGGGGTGGATTTTAAGGCTCAGCATTGAAGCTGAGCCAAGAGACGGGCCATGGAAGTAGGCCTGGTGCTCAGGAGAAGAGTCCCAGGCGAAACTGGAGACGAGCCTAGAGCTCGGGAATTGCCTGCTGAAGCTGACCGGGGGCAGCTGAGAACTGATGTGGAGGAATGAAGATTCCAGGATGTGGACGCTTGTTAAGCTACACTACAGCAGCCTATGAACTGAGGTGAGAGACAGAGAGGGAGAAATCACCAGCAGCAGAAGAGCAAGGACTCAAAGCTATTTTCTTGGACTTCGTGAGGAAAGAAACTGCAACAAACAACTTGAACTTGGTGAAGGGGAAGTGTTCAGGAGCCCAGAACACTCCCACAGCAAAAGACTGTGTTACATGTCAGCCTTAAAGGTTGCTCCCGGACTAAAGTTAAAGGAGGGGCTTGAAAGGACTGACTGATAGTAATGTAATATATATATATATAGTTGCCTTTAGCTTGTATAGTATTTATTTGTGTAAATAAATGTATATACTTACCCCTTCCCCTACAGAAGCCTCTGGCCTGAAAGTTTCTCTCCGGTGTTAGGATAAATTGTGGGAAGGGGTGGGGGGAAGCCTAAAAATTGGATTTTAGATTTCTAATGTGGCTCAAACTGCCACACCTGGTTTCACTTAATTTGTAGGTAACTTGTAAGGCATGTTAAGTTTTAGCCTGCAAAAAAATGGAGGCAAAATATTACTTCATGTAAGGTAAAGATTCATTTAGCAAATAATAATAAATCATGGAAGCTGGTTTCCAATGTTATTCTTTCCCTGTATAGTGCTATGGTTTTCATTTGATAACCTGAAGAAGACTTGGAGCAGGGATGGGCAGGGATTATTTTTCATGGTGAAATAGCAGTGTTGTAAGATGTCAAGATGGTGAAAGTATCTCAGTCATGCACAACCGTTTTCCATCTGTGATCAAGTAACATAATGTTTGACAAACATTAAACTTTGAATTAAACTTGACATGCTCTGCTCAGAATGTTTTTCTTCCTTCATTTCACTAGAACATCAAATAGAGTTTTCTTGGTCTTAAGAATTTTTATTTTTAACTTCTCAGGAAAATGCTGTAACTGTCCTCACACTGTATAAGGTTTTACACTTTCAGGTAGGCTAAGTCAAAAATCTATCACTTGTTCTGAATTCTCAACATTCACAGTGAGAAGATGTCATGGTTGGCCTTCTTTCAGTGTCATAGAAGACACTTTCACATAAATTGGCCAAATTAGGGAAATACTTCTTACAGCTTTGAGTCATACTGTGTTTCAACAAGGCCAAGTGCTGGGTCCTGCACTTTGACCACAACCCCCTGCAGCGCTACAGGCTGGGCACAGAGTGTCTGGAGAGCAGCCAGGCAGAAAGGGACCTGGGAGTTTGGATTGACAGGAAGCTGAACATGAGCCAGCAGTGTGCCCAGGTGGCCAAGAAGGCCAGTGGCATCCTGGCCTGGATCAGGAACAGTGTGGCCAGCAGGACCAGGGAAGTGATTCTTCCCCTGTACTCAGCGCTGGTGAGGCCACACCTGGAGGGCTGTGTCCAGTTCTGGGCCCCTCAGTTCAGGAAGGATATTGAGGTGCTGGAGCAGGTCCAGAGAAGAGCAACGAGGCTGGTGAAGGGACTTGAGCACAAGTCCTTTGAGGAGAGGCTGAGGGAGCTGGGGTTGTTCAGCCTGGAGAAGAGGAGAATCAGGGAAGGCCTCATCACTCTCTACAACTACCTGAAAGGAGGTTGTAGCCAGGTGGGCATCGGTCTCTTCTCCTAGGCAACCAGCAGTAGGACAAGAGGGCATGGTCTTAAGCTCTGCCAGGGGAGGTTTAGGTTGAATATCAGGAAAAAATTTTTTACAGAAGGAGTAATCAGATATTGGAATGGGCTGCCCAGGGAGGTGGTAGATTCACCATCCCTGGAGGTTTTTAAGATGAGACTGGATATGGCACTTAGTGCCATGGTTTAGTAACCACGGCAGTGTTGGATGAAGGGTTGGACTTGATGATCTCAAAGGTCTTTTCCAACCTGGCTGATTCTATGATTCACTGAAATTTAAAGCTAGATGATGCAGAGAAGAGAGGAACTATAGTCTCCTAAACACAACCCGAACTTTTTTTCTTTAGGTTATATAAGGAGAGTAGTGTCCTCATTTGAGGAGCAGAAAAGAAACTTTCTGGATTCTCTACAAAAAGTAGCTGATTAGTTGGATACATTGAATTCTTAATACTGCCTTTGATTTCCCCCTTCATTTCTCATACTTATTTTAGGTTTTAATCTTCGCAAGAAAGGACTGTTGGTTATAGTTGTACACTGTGCAGGTGAGGAAATTGAGGGTGTAAAGTTCTACAAAATGAAAAAATTAAAATGACATATCTATCTTCTTTCTCCTTAATGACCTAATTCTATACTTCTCTCCTTACTTCTCTAAGATTTCGATTTTTAGGATTTACAAACTTCTGATTTGTTTATTTGGTTATTTTAAGCCATTCCTCTGATCACTACACAGACATAAGCTGATGCTCAGATATTTTTAAAAGATCTTTAACTGACATGGGTATTTTTAATTATTTATGTCCCTAGTATAAATGCTCTTGATCGGTTTTATAAGAGAGGAGATTTAAGAAAATATGCACCTCTGTACATTTTCCCAAATCTGTTTGACAGTATGTTCCTGTTCCAGTTGCATTAGGTACCATAGCAACTGCAAGGAGGGAAGCCAACTATCAAAGAACTATTTCAGGTAGGGAAGCAAATCTGTAGTTAGAAGCAAGAACAAACCTACGATCGTGATTTTTTTTTTCCACCCTACTACCTTGTCTATTCTGTATCTAATTCAAAAACTGTGATATTTCTAAAAAGCAGCAATTTGAATCGCAATTTTTTTAATCTTTTTTTTTCCCCTCAGGCACCAGTGACTGGTCTGTTACACTGGTGTTGTCTTGGGCTTCAGTATAACTTAGCCCCTTACTTTTAAAATATACATATACACTACATACAGTCTATATAAGCAAAAAGGCATAAGTATTGGAGTTATTTAATTCCATTTAAAACAGACATATTTGATCTCATTTCCTTTGACCATTATGGGACTAAAAGCCCCTACTTCACATGTAGACACTAGATATTGACCTCTAGAGTCTGAAAGAGTGAACTTGAATCTTCTGCCCAAAATACACTAGTATTTTCTTTTCTCAAGGTTATGCAGGATATCCTCCATGGGATCAGCAGATATGACAGACGACAAACAGGACCAGCATTTCTCTGTAGTGTTAGGTCTGGCAGGCAGACAGGACACCCTATGACAGCTAAAACAGTACTAGATAGATTCCTGTTGTGCAGCTGAATCAAGCCCTGAACCTCATCCTAATGATTTACCAGGATGAGTACCCTTTTCCTCTTGTAGGGTCACACTGCAATAAGTCATTAAACTTTTTTGTTCTTAGGCAGTTACCTCTTCTTCTCCTCATGGTGCCCTTCTAACTTCTCACTTGGATCTTCCACAATCTTGGCTAGTTTGTATCACAGTAACACAGAGGGAGGAAGCAAAATTAAAGTTCTTTAAACTAAAGGGGCCATTAATCTGCCTCACAGTAAGGAATCAGTGCAGTGACTAGGGGAAGGGCTATCTTTAAAATTTAAATTATATCAAATACCCCCAAAAACATTAAAAGAAAACAGCAGGTTTATGATCACCAGGTGTAAAAGAAAAAAGTCATTTTAATAAACCATTAAACATAAAATGGAAATATTAAATGAGCTACATCTTTCCCAAGGGGGTAATCACTACAAAATTTCCTTAAATATTAGCTTCTACCTAATAACACAATGAAGAAAAAGACCTTGAATAAAAGAAATTATAGATTTTAATCTTCTACTCCAAAGGAAACCCTAAAATTAGATGGCTATTTCAATTTATGTTTAAAACAACAAGAGTAAGTCATGAAGTATCAAGTCCCTCATGGGACTGATCAAAATTGAATTTGCAGTTTCCTGTACTATGCTGACAATCATTTACAATAAAATCAGAACGAGAAAGGGAAATTGTCTGTGGGAGAATTGAGCCAGGTAATAGCTTCAGTATAACACAAGTCATATAGCAGAAAACAAATTAAAATGTACACAGAATTTTAATATGGCTGAACTAGGCCTTACTTTGCTTATAGGATTCTTCCTTGCAGCTTTTAAGTAATAGATCAGGAATGAAAAACTAAATACTCATTAGTGATAATCAGGTATCTTACATTACCAACAATTTGTTTAAAATAACATGAGGTTAAAATTGTGTTAGGCAAAATCAAGAAAACTGGCTTGCAAACTATTTTAGTTTGAAATTGTACGGACATAATGGAAGCACAAAGGAAAGCCATATTATAACTTCAAATTTCTGGTCCCATTGTACATCTACAAACATCTTAATTTATATTCCATCTTACAAAACACAAAGAGCTCATAAATACCATATAAGGAACTAGGACTTTTCAATTTTTTCATTATTTTTAGATACCTAACAATAAATAATTATATTTATACATACATAACACATTTTACACAAATAGGGAACAAGGACTTGGTACACTTCAGTAAAAAAATAACACATTAATTTGATTTGAAAGAAATCCTCTCAGCCACATAATAAGCCTGACTGCAGAACATCTATGCTATACTTTTCACAAGTTCATTTTAACAAGCAGCCAGTCTTTGGCTATCATGGTGATAGCAGGGGAGGGGAATGTCCACTGGAATTTAGATACACCTCTTTTCATTCTTTTGAGAAGTTAGTAAATTATATCCCATTCAGTACATAACTCCTTGCTTTAAAGGACTGATGACCTTAGAGGATTCATTGAAAAGGGCATCAAAATGGATGAGATTCGGACACTGGAAGCATATCCAGCACAGAGCTCATACACACCTTGAAAAACACTTGTAAAGTGATTCAGGCCTGGCAAGCGAAATTATGCTAATGCAGACTATATTTATACATTATAAAAATAAATAAAAGTACTCACTGGAGCAGCAACCTTCCTTTGTGCCAGACAAGTACCCAGTACCCTTTGTGCCAGACAAAGCTAATTTTTCACTTTGCTTCTGTCCCAGCAAATATTAAGTAGCTGTATATGTGTGCCGTATAGATCAGAACATCATCCATCATCCCCATATCACCATTGGCGAATCAGAGCTCAAATCAGTCCAGCAGTTTAACTACCTAGGCAGCCTCATCTCCTCAGATGGTAAGATTGACGGAGAGATAGACAACAGGTTAGCAAAGGCATACAGTGCCTTCAGAAAGCTTCATAAAAGAGTTTGGCGAAATAAACACTTGAAGAAAAGTACAAAGATCAGTGTTTACAGAGCCATTGTGCTGTCTACTCTCTAATAGGGATCTGAATCGTGGGTCATCTACCGCCACCACCTGCGTCTCCTAGAACGCTTCCATCAACGCTGTCTCCGTACAATCCTAAACATCCACTGGGCAGATTATGTGACCAACACGTCTGTTCTAGAACAAGCAGCAGTCACATGTTGCTGAGAACACAGCTGCGTTGGGCAGGGCACGTCCCAAGGAAGAAGGACCACTGCCTCCCTAAGATCTTGCTTTATGGTGAACTTGCCACTGGCTGTCGCATGAGAGGAGCCCCAAAGAGGAGATTCTCTAACAAACATCCTGAAACTCTCTGAAACATCCCTGAAACTCAGCCTTGGTCATATTGATCATCATAACTGGTCTATTCTGGCCTCCAGTCGGGAGGTCTGGAGACACACCATCTCTAATGCTGCTGATGCCTTTGAGAAAGCACGCAGGATCACTCTTGAGGAGAAAAGACAACGCAGAAAGAATTGTGTCTTGCAGAATATACCACCTAAGGAGTCTTTCTGCTGTGCCTTTTGCAGCCGGACGTGCCTATCTCGTATTGGCCTTTTTAGCCACCAGCGTGCTCGTAGCAAGTGTGGGTAGAGCCCTCCCCAAATCTTTGTTTGCGAAGCCTGGCCATGATAGATCAGAACAGCTGCAACAGGGAAGTCTAAGAGTTACACACTGCAAAATAAATAACCCAGGAAACAGCCAACACTCCTCAGTGAAATCCGCTGTATTTTTAGTCGCTATCCAAAAACATAACATAAATGGCTATTGTACCAGTGCTGAACAGCTATGCAGCTGATCTACAGTAAATCTGTAACATGCCGTATTGTGACCTGCTATGCATATGCATTTCAAATGCACTGAAATAGTGAATATAAAACATTCTCTTCTGGAACTCAAGGTTGAGCAGATCTCTGTCATGGCACTCCTCTAGTCTGCACAGACCTAAGTTCTTAATGCAAGCTGAAATTCATAGATTTACTAAGAATTGACATTACCTGTGTCAATAGTTCTTTCAAGAATCAGTTACCTGCGCCTGCTAATGATCTGTTTAATATTAGTAAAAGTTTGTTTCATTATCCCTGTTAAAATCACTATGTCACAGGACACACATACCTTTGTGCTTCATTCAAGAAGAACAGAAAGAAAAGTAGATATTCACTTCCTATTTTGCATGTAAGCATATTGCCCCATGATAAGCAAAGGGGTGAACAACAGATTTCGCAATATGCGCACATAATCTACTTGCACATTTTGTACCTCTCCGGCAGGAGGGAAGCAGTTCTCTCCAAGCAGTCAGCCAGTTTTCATTTACTTCAGGTTAAAAGTAATCACATCCATGTAGTTGATAGGCTGGAAACTCAAATATTAGCTTACTGCTCAATAACCTACTCTTGTTCATAGACCTCACTCATGCCCTTGAGCTACCTCAAACAAGGTGGCCGTAAGGTTTCAGAGTATGGAATTTCTGAGGGCTGCTACTCATTGGGGCACAGCTTCAGACTATTCAGTGCAGGTAGCTAAATATTTGAAATTTAGCTTTCATTGCAGTCAAGGGTGACACTGTTTAACCATAGCTTCTGGTGACATTTGACAAGACCTGAGGTGTTTAACAATAACTCTGGGGTTTTGTCTCCACAGGAGCAAAATTCTCCTCACAGGTTTATGTGTACAGTACAGTTCTTTTTTGCATATTTCCTGGCTTAATTACCTCTTTACTATACTTCCATCTACTTCAAGTACAGGTGTAGTTATTTACAGGAAAAGTCCGTACTTAGACTGTTAAATTTTGTAATACTGTATTTTAATGTTTATTTTATTAATTCCAATTTGATGCAATTCTACTCTCCCTCACTTTTCCTTTTTGCTGTTTCAACAGGACGGTTTTCTAATTTAAAAAGTCACTTAAAATGCAATCAGATTTACCCACTCTAGATGCAAACATATCTATCTTTAAAAATTCCACTTAAAACCAGATAAGGTTAGTTTACTTTTGTTGGGAAAAAAACCTGGTTTTACCTCTCACAAAGCCTTTGAAAATGCAGTACATGACTCCACTTCTTCTAAGCAGTATCTCAGGTTCACCAAGACGCAATTTGAAAAAAAAAACCAACAAACATTAAAATTAAGACAATGTTGTAAAAACTGCAAAATTCCTTGAATTTCCCATGTAGAATATGTAGTTCGAAACAGCATAATTACTAAGTATCTATTCAAGTGAGTCTACAGATCTATTAGCTCTATACAAAACAGTTCTATTGTAAGACTGGTACTGAAAAAAATTGCGTACAAAGTTTTGAACAAGTTCTTGGTCATTTAATACTGGGATACGATATTCTAAATGTAAACCCATTCTGCAAGCATCTTTATGACAGAAGCAATCCATCCCATTATGTTATAGTAGAGAACTGTGTAATCTTCTTGGAGAGAGATTAATGAACAAACCCTTTTTTGTTAGAGCATAGATTAAGCTTAAAATTAGTTAAAACATTCAAATCACCTAGCTTTTCTTGGCAAATCACATTTTAAACCTGTCTTAAGGTCTGTCAAAAGTCTTTTGAGTAGTCTAGTCTAACCCCTGGCCTGCTTGGCAACTGTTCTCTTGTCCAGCGTGTTTCAAAGACCTGTGGACGTAGAATCCCCCAAAATTTTAATCAAGAGCATTTTAATGTTGTCATTGGAAAATTTGCTAATATTTGCTAATAATGAGTCTACATTTTCTTTGATGCAGTATGACAACATTGGTTTTTTATCTACTACAGACAAGAGGATAAACAGAAATTTCATTATTTCTTATGGCTGACCACAGAAAGCAGCTCAGAAGATTTCAACGTATTTTCTAGTTCACACTATTTACTTTATCTACTGACTAAAACTTTAGCATATTTAAATGTAGAAAATGTACTGTGATCTCAAACAATATTATATAGCAGTTTGACTTCATTTAATTCTGGTCTAGGATAAAGTGGACATTGATCTATTGCGTAGCAATAATTTCACAGAACAACATGAAACTGCATCAAGAAAACCTGATTCAATATACTTCAGAACTTACATTGCAAAGGCACTAGATTTTTCCTACACAGTAGGAAAAGTGTCAGGCAATGCTCTATTGAAAAATGCAGTTTATTACCTCCTGCATACAAATACACATTTGCCAAGTTCACTGTTTCAGTGCCATGTTGACACATTCAGAAATGATTGATGCTTCTGTATTTATAAAAACTATTGTACAGTACCTGAGTTGCCAAATACAGTAGCACAAAGAAAAGTTCATTTGCTTTGGACTCCACAACCGAATTCTTATCTCTAAATTTCCCATTCAACCAGACAAGCTGCTATCTTGTTCTATGTCATACATGGTCACTTTTTAAAGGGTTATGAGCTCTCTTGTGGAAAAACAGTGAAGTGACACAAGATCTGCTATTCTGTTGCACAGCGCTCCATATCACCGCAGATCAGGTTTAAAAAGCTTTCTTTTTTAAGAAAGCTATCCCCATTTACAGCTATCCCCATACAGTGCTCACAGTCTTTACCTCAAATATTAAGAAATACTAAAAAGGCAGAAATGTACAAGAATGTTATCCTATCAAAGTAACTGTCTTGACACACGATTAGCATACAGCTCAAGTTCTCTAGTCACCTTTCCTGACGGAAGAATGACTTACTGCTCTCCATAATGTCTCTCCCACTTACCAGATTAATATCTTATTTAACTTTACTCTCACCTATCCTTCTGTTCTCTTACCAATCCTCAAAGGTATTAAAAAGAAATAGATTCACAATGAAAAAAGGAAACATGCATTCTGACACACCCTGAAACATAAGGAAAAAACTGTAACAGTATTCACTAGGAAGAAGTACACAAGTGGTGCAATTTGCACCATATAGCTTGACCTGACCTAAGAGACATGGAATTTTTGCAACATTTGAAAATTGCCTATAGTTACTACCAGCAGGCAGCAGTTACAGACCCATAGAATTTTGAAAAACATTGGACGGTGACAAAGATATGTCAATATATATATGAATTTACTTTCATGTAAAGATACATGCAAACACATACAGTTAAGAAACAGGCAGACAGCTGCCTCATTTCACCAGTACAGTCATCCTAAAGTATTTGGTAGATAGCTGCCCTGAAGACTCAGGGTCTCTGCAGTGTATTTAATGCAGAGTGAAAACACACCTCTGAAGACCTCGAGAGTCAGACACAGATTATTTATTTTAACTGCCTACTTCTCTTTACTGAATATGTAAGAAACTGAGAGAAAATATTAGCTATTTGTTCTGTTTGGATCCAGTCCACCCTTTTAGGTCAAGACATCCAGCCTCAACATATTTTGAAAAGAGGTACATGACAGCAGTGACAAAGTCCACGACATCTGCTCCCTTTTGTACACACCTCAACAATTCTCTTCACACCTTCTGCCCAGCTCCTGAGAGGTCTGTCCAGTTGCCAAAGTAGCAGAAGAGGTAATCATACTCTTAACTACCCAGCCCAGCCTCATCGAAATATAAAGGGAATACCTAAAGATCTGGTGATGAGATAGACACCCTGTCATACAACGATTCAGACTGTAAAGGACCTTAAGTAGGTCTCCAGTCCAAACTCCTGCTCAAAGCACCATCAAAACTGAATTCAGACCAGGTATAATGTCCTACTATGTTCCTAGCATTCAAAACTGAAAAAATATCAGCGGTATCCTATTATGGTTTCTGAATCTGAAATCATTTAGCTTGAATTTTAGTTAGCAATGATTGGAATTTTTCAGTAAAGAGTGGCATGTCCGACAGCATGTTTTTCCATAAATAACTACTTCAAGGTTACACAAGGTTTTAAATCTAAATAATACCAGAATCTATGGAACATTCTCTCTCAATCATACTTCTTTACATAAAAGGAAAACAAAGATGAAAGTACTCCAGACTAAAGCATGTACTTCAAAAATATGTGAAGTGTATAAGGTATATAAAATAGATATACTTTAAAGTATAAGTATTTTAAAAATATTTGTTTAAAAGCAAATGATGAAAGACAGACAGTGGGAGAATCAGTGTAGGCTACATATTTGGGAAGGATGGCTTGCATTCCTGTAATAAGAAGTGCTTACACGTGTTTCACCAAAAAAAATAAATACTATAATTCTCAAGCAGTCCTGAAACTATCCCACTAGAGGGAGGACATATAATCACTAAGCTACAGAGGCAGGCTTCTTTCTTTGCATTACTGCTTCTTGAATTTCCTTCCACACTGTAAATTAGCACTGCTAGGAGAGTTAAAAGTGAATATGTCTCATATTAGCCTCTGACATGGTGTTCAGAGAATCCCCCTGGGCTGACAGGCCATAGAGTTTTAATGTGTACTAGCTGAGAAGGGCCTGGAAACAAACGCCTGAATAACCACTCAGATTATACCAGAGGGATTCACAACTATTTCTCCTCAAAGGCATATATGTATCCCTGTCTTTCAGGGAGAATTCATCGATGAGGGAGACGCACCCTGCAGGCATTCTGAAAATACCCCACTGACTAAGCCCCACAGGACATAATAGCAACAGAAATACAGTTTTGGGGTCCTTATTTCATTTAATTTCATTATAATATCATTTAAGTTCCATTTTTGTGAAGACTGAGAAATCTTGGAATTGCACAAGTATATTATCTAGGTAGCTAAGGGGTTTTTTTGTGCACTGGTTTTTCTTTCGGGTTGGGGGAAAGGAGGAGATCTTAAAACACTGAGGCAAAGAGTACAGCTCCCACTTACGTGAAGTACAGTTAGTCACTGAGCTCTGCAGAGTCTACAGCCCTAGGTCAGAAAGCAATACAAAATATTATACTCTTATGGTACGAAAAAAGCTAATACACACAAGTTGAAAAGAAGAAAGAAGGCAGAAGAGAGCAAGGGAGAGATTTCTTTGCACATTTTACCAACGATCTCCTGATCATAACACTCATTGACAGCTGCATTAAGCAGGCTAAATGGCAAAACTCCCAGAAGGTAGAGAGCAACTCCAAGTTGTTTTTAGCATTAGACAGCCTAAATTTCAAAAAAGGGAAGTCTTTAGAACTCCAAAGTCAACTTTTCTGCCCATTTTATGACCCTATTCTGCTAATCATTTCAACTTCGCAGGTTAAAAACAACAGTCACCAGAAGGACAACTTACCAAGCCTGTATGAAGTTACCATGTTATCCTGTCCAATCAAGTGGTCATAAAGGTCATAAGTACATATTAATAGACAAAAAACAAGACTGTAGGACTTTGTCCTCAACACACGTGAACTGTATATATCCCTTTCTACCACTTATGATCTCGTATCGCCGCTGTTCTTCAGATCTTCCTAGCTCCTAACCAATTTCTGCATTTACTTATACCTTATTAAATCAGAAAAAAATGAACAGTATAAGCAGGGTAATTGTGAATAGGCAAGCCCAACACCAGTCCAAATAACTATTATTTATGTGATATCTTCCTACTTATGCATTAGAACAACTATTGCTCAACCTACATTTTTTTTCAATAGGTTCTAGAAACTCAAAAGCTTACAAAACTAGATCCCAAAAATGAACCTCAAAACCAAGCTACCCAAGTACATCTATTAGAAAAAGACAAAGAATATGGTGGGTGGGAATACTCTAATAACAAAAATCTCTCTTTTGTAGCACTCCAGGCATTAATTTTGCATTTTAGTATCACCTAAATTAAAGAAGTTCAAGAGGAATGTCAAGTTACTGGTTTTCAATTAAAATCAAAGAATCTTACTAAAATAGTGTCTTACTGTTTCACAAATTATATTTTTTAAATATGTTTGTGAAAATTTCAAAAGCAATGCAGTTCTTAATCACTTGCCTTATTTAACACTCCTTATTTGAAAGCATAAAATCATAGTGAAAAGCTAAAAATTAACAGATGACTTTTATTACATGCATAAAATAATCAAAGACGAAAATCAAGAAAAGCATGAAGAAGTTTGGAAACAAAAAGCAGAAAGCCTTACCTTGAAAAGCAGCTGCATTACGAGATATTAAAAATTTTAATGCAGCACTTGATGTTTGAAGCACTTGCTGTATATCTTGCTTTGCTGCAGTCTGATACCTTTCTTCCATCGTTTTAGTACAGCATGTTGGATTTCTAGAAGTACAAACCTGGAGATCAACACCTAAGGAGAAGGTAATAAGGTAATTACATTGATTAATATAAACCAGAAGTATGCAAAACACAAACACATAGAAAACAGCTACTCTTTTCCTTTTTTTTTTCACATAGGTATTGACACATAAAAGAAATACTCAAAACTTTAAAGACATTTGGTTTCCTTAAGCAGAAGGCGATACTAACTAAAATTTCATGGGAAGACTACACTTAATACAGTTAATAATGTCATATAATATAATTTCCCTGACACTGCAATCTTGTTCCAGTTGTGGATGTTGATACCTAGTGTTGGTAAAATATATTGAATATGCATTGTACATCACTATACAGGTGGTAGATGTCCCATCCCTGGAAACATCCAAGATCTGCTTAAATGGGGCTCTGATAAACGTGATCTAGTTGAAGATGTCCCTGTTGATTGCAGGGGCTCAGACTAGATGACCTTTAGAAGTCCCTTCCAACCCAAACTATTCTGTGCTTCTATGATCCTCCAGAATACTGAACTGCTGGACCAGCTCAAGGCTCTTGTGCTTCTTTAGCTAACTACTGCTAAATATTACAAACACACCAGCGGAAATCCCATTCCCTACAGATCATAACAAATATGCCCATATTAACTTTTATATGGAGCAGTCCTAAACTCCAGTCCTTTACTGTGTCTTTCTCTAACATCAAACGTTCCCATGTATCCATCACGCTGACTCACTCCTTCATTAATAGGTTGGGAAGTGTTTCCAGAAAGAAGTATGTTTTCAAATTTTGGGCACAATGAAATTCCAGAGGAGCAATTCAGTACTTTTATAACTTTAAAACTGAATAATCAAGCATGAAAAGACCTTATTCACCTTCCTTGTTATCGTGTGGTATTTAAAATCTTTTTTTATATATACTATATCTAAACAATGTTTTCTAAAATAAGGAACAAACACATAATGAATGAAGAAATATGTGAGAATTTAAATTATATTAAAACAAAATCTAACAGTCCAATCCTAATTCTGTTCTCAAATATGTTGTTTCACTGACAGGTATCACAAGATTTCTAGCAAGCATCACTCTTTCTTTATAACAGGTAAAAAAGGACGATTATGATTGAAATGAAAAAGGTAAGAAATTAAAAAGCCAACTTAAATCCACATTGCCCTTGACTCTGCACCTACTTTCAGCTCTTACACCACCTCTGGGTACCTAAACTTTTATTTTCCTACCACTAAACCTACAAGATTTATCATTCCTTTTAAATCATGTTTGCAATTTTTTCTCTGATAAATCATTCTAAGACAGTATGAACATGCCTATAGGGAATGGGAGGCCTTACACACTTTGTATTCTAAATATTCTGTTAGTTGTCTTAAGTAAATTAGGTGTTTTAAAAAATATATTCCAGAAACTTAAGAAGGAGAAGTTAAGCTACTGAGGGTTGGATTGGAGCATTCTAGAAGAATGGCGAAATGTTTAAATACATTATCTCAAACTCATGTCCCTTTATCTATGTGTAGCACTTCAGCTAACAGTGAGAAAAAGTGTAATTATTTACATACAGCAATCCCAATTCTAAAGCAGGAACCCATTGTGTTAAAGAAGATACAGAAGATTTATTAGAAATCAAATCTAAAAAAGCACACGACCAGAATGAAATTGGTAAATTATATGGACCATTAAAAAAAAGTAGAGTTATCAGAGTCCTTGATGAACACTTTACTCTACAATACTGCACAGAGATAATTTGATTCCCATGACAAATAAACAAATTTCCCTTGCTAATTGCAAATAATAGTCTCAGATTTGCTGAATATTTCCTTCTAGCATCATTGGTTTCTACCTTCACAATTTCTTGTCACTCCATCATAAAAATGTGAAAAGATGTGGAAAGGAGAATACATTTAAACCTTCAATATTAAAGACTGCAGAATTTCTCTTAATTTTTAAAGGATCTTTTCTGTTTCATGCTTTAGGTTATATGATATAAGTTTTCAGGTAAAACTAATTTGTTTTAGTGAGAAGTGATGCTAGGATTGACATAATTCCATATTTATGAAGACAAAAGTTTGACTATATATACAAGAACAGTTTACTGCCCATGGTAAAAATGTGTGCCTTGAAGTAAACCCATTTTGCAGACATAAGCTGCAGTAAATATCATTATGATATAGGAAAATCATTACATACCTTAAGAAACTCTACAACAACACAGAATTCACAAGTCTGACATTGCCTTCACGGTGGCATGCAAAAGTAAGAACATAACCTCTGGATGTGAACATTAACTAAAGCAAGTGCTATCCCTGTAAATCTCTTTGAAGTGGTTTGCAGTAGCAGTTTAACACACAGGGATTGGTACACCTACAAGCCACAGTGCAGGAAGCTGAACACCTTCACTAGCACAACAAAAAGTTAAAACTCTAATGCAGATATGAATCACTGAACTTCTGTGAGTAAAAAATTTTATTTCTTAAGTGTTATACTATATCTTTTTTCCTTGTATAGCCTAATTTTTTGAAGGCTATTTATCCTCACAATTTATTTAAAAATATAAATTTCTATGTTCTTCAGTATGCACATTTTACAAAGTCATTTGTTCTGTCTGGCTCCATACATTTTATAGGGACAAAAACCACTAAACAAATAAATGATAATATAGATAACCAAGAGATAACCCACTGCTTCTATACTGTTCTGAAAAGAGCTCTCTCTACTCTTCCTTCAGTGTGCTCTTTCAGTTTACCAGTACTGCTGAGATACCTCAGGATCACTTTGGCTTCTAAATCCTTTTATTCTACCAGATGCTGGAAACAATTATTCTAAACCTGCTTCTCTAACTTCCAATTTCACAAAGCATCCTGAGAACCCTGGTACACAAAATTATATATTTATACATAAATATTTATTTTATAGCACAATTCTTAGTAAATTTTCCTATTTCTTGGTTTCATATTTTTGAAGTTGGATATGCCTAGCTACCCTTAAATTCTTCTTAACCTCAGAAAATTTTAAGTATGATTATAAGAGCCCAACAAATCTCTTAGAATAAGAAACACAGCAGTAGCTTGAACTAGAATTAAATGAAAGAAAAAGGTAAATTAATCTAGATTAATTAAGCCATGTCTGCAGTAGGACTTTCTTCTGTTCTTCTTCACAAGTTGAAAACATAACTATGAAGAAAACAGAATCATGCAGTGTCTCAATGAAGATTTATGCACTCTTTTCATAACTTGCTTCTCTGCAGTGGAATGTTCACTATACAAATTTTCCAAAGATGAACTCAGACAGAAAAGCTAGCATATCAATATGGAATACATTTTCAAGGTCACAAATAGAATTAATTCATTAATTAATTAAGCCTAGAAAGTCTTAAAAGCAGAAAAACTTCGACAGCTTGAATGCTGATTTGCAGGTGGAACTTAAAGAATACACTCATATCTGTTTGGTTTTTTTTTTTATTAATGTCATCAACAAGAATTTAAATTTCCTAGTTGTTCTCTAAGGGTAGCCAAAGGCTGATCATGGTCTTTACTTACTATAGTTTTGAGATACATTTATGATCCTAAATACTGGTCTGAGTTACCAAATATATCTTTTTTAGAGCATTACAAGCAATTATTCTGACTTTATGATATATGACATTGGTTTGTTAAAGGAAAAAGTGAGTTTTGTAAGTAGCTGGAGTAAGTTTGATCCAAATGGAATACGGACAATGCCTTTTCTTTGTTTATGAAATCTGTAAACATTCTCCACTTTCTTTCTTTTTCTGTGGGTTTTTTCATGTGCATATGTAAGGATGCTGGGGGAATCAATTAAACAAGCTCGGCAGTTGGCTAAATTGCTTTAAGTTTTACCGATGAGCCGAAGTAAAATTTTCAGCTGGCTGCCCCTTAGGGAAGAGGATGGCAGCACCCATAAAGCAAGAAAGACAACACAACAAAAATCCAACTAATGAAGTAATCCTTTAAAGAATGCAGAGTGCTCACTTGAAGCTGATAATTCATAACTTGTGAAGATCCTGCTTTTTTTTTTTTTTCTGCTTTGCACTGTGTGTAGAAGGGCAATGCATAGCAATCACAATGTATCAGTACAAAAAGGGGCTCCCGAATTTTTAACCTGTCAGCAACACAATGGTGTCATTTGGAGAGGGAGGGTGTATTTTCACTAGTTAACTTCACTACTGAACTCTCAGAGTGTAGGATAGGCTTCAGCTGCCAGAAGAATTTCTGGGAGCAGTGTCTGCTGGATTCAGCAGTTCCTATAACACTCTTAACACTGGAAAACAAACAGGCAAAGCTGGAGCTCCGAATATGCCCAGAAGAACCAGACACAGTTGGAATAACTGAGGTATGATGAAACAGTTTGAGTGGCCACTGTGCAGCAATGGACAGATATAGATAGGTTCATGAGGAAAGATGAGGAGGGAAGAAGGAAGGTTGTTCTTCACGTCAAGAAAACTGTTGGAAGGTATGGAATGGACAAGCTGGTTGATGACATGTGGTGACCCAGGACCAAAGCGTGGATGACACTGTGATATGAATTTGATACCATGCAAAGTCAGGAGAAGGAAGTAGATTGAGCCCTCTTTAAAGCAAGATCCTGGTCCTGACGAGAGACTTTAAACCTCTCAACAATAGAGAGAAGTAGAACACAGAGGGTTGCAAGCAAACCTGGAGATTTTTGGAAGGGACTAGAACAAATTCTTATCACAGAAGCTAGATGGGTCAACCAGATATGACACTCTTTGGATTGAAACTAACAGAGAAGGACCTAGTCATAAATAAGGTAATCAACAGCAGCTTTGGCCGAGTGCCTGTGAAATTATGTATATCAAATTCCGTCTATCCACAAACAGCAAGTCTAAGGCTTCTCTCCTCATTGGCTCACTGAGTGCTTGTGACAAGAAGTTATATCCTACAAACTTCAAGAATTTCCCAGACCTGTTTGTCACAGCAGCATGATATTCCCAGATGATGTCTGGAAAGGTGAAATGTCCCATAAGGACAATGCTACCAAACCGTGAAATTTCTCCTAACTGCCAATAGAAGAACTCATCACTGCTTACATCCTGGCTCGGTGACCCACTACACCATCTCCTTTGTTTTCCATCCTCCTAATAATCACCCAGAGGCTCTCAACCACATCATCACTAACTCTATGGAGTGTATAATCAAACTTCTCCCTTACTTATTGTGTGTCACCTTTACAACTCACACTACTCCAGACAATACTATAGTGGATGAGTATTAAGTTCTTCAGTAAACTTACTACACAAAATAAAAATAACTCTGAAAAGGCTGAAAAAAAGAAAACTCAAAAATAGACATATTTTGCTTCTCTTACATCACTATAGTCTTATGGTTTTATGACAAGTGATTTATGCAAGACATTATACAATTTTGTACAGTAGTCTCCCTAATACAACTGCTTAATCTTCAAACTTTAACACAGTTTTCATACAAGTCAAAATACCAGCAGGAGACTTACAGTTATTCCAAATGAAAAATATAGCTGTGCTGGATTTGGGAAGGCTTTTGCTTTGCTTTATGAAGTATTTAAAAATTAGTAAAAAAACCACACCTCACTTCCATCTATAGAAGATGACTTACCTTAGCCTCTAAATCTTAGCAGATAATAATTACATGTAAATGTCCTCCCTCTGCTTGAAACTGAAAATGTAAGAGACAAAACTTGGCAAAGTGTTATTATCACATTGCCTGAAACACAAATAACATTGTGTCACACACAGCATCATTTTAGACAATGGCATTGTTGTATAATAAACCACAATTTCATAATCAGAAGTGTGTAGCCGAGTTGTCAAGAAAAGCGAAAATTAGAACTTATGAGTACTATTCCTTATTCTCCTACTGACTTGACAAGTCTCTTTCACAAGTAAACAGTAGCTTCATTTCCCAGAAGCAATGACCTCCTTTTTCCCCATGAAGTTCAGTAAAGATCTTCCACAAAACCTTTGAGCCATTTTTCCAATATGTATGACCTTTCACCCACCAGATTTTAGTTATTAATAAATAATACACACGGTAACCGCTCACACGCAGTTCTTCATGTACACAGGCATAGACATATATAATATTTGTTTAAATTAAATTAAGATTAGCTGTATTACCCAAGCTTTTCTTAGTATTTTAAACAAATGTTAGGCACTGCTTAGCTCTCAAATCCTTGCCTTTTGTACAGCAGGAGGTAATATGAAATTTTATCTAGCCTTAATATGGGCTTTAGTATAGCTTCAAGAGGACATTTAGACTTTTAGCAAAACTCTAAAATAATAATGAATATTTGTTTATGGTTTCAGCTGACTCTTCAATATTATTTTAGTCTCTGGATTTTATGGCAAATACTTTTTTAAGCAGCGCCTTTTTAACATGGGTCTCATTCCCAACCCTATGGGAATTCTGTTTTATACTTTTAAGACTGCTAATCACGCACATATAAAGTACATTTTATTGACCTACTTTTGTTCCAGCTCATTAAAGACAGCTGCTTTCAAAGGCCAGGAAAAGCAACATGCAAAGAACCCAACTGACTAGTTGTAGTTGTAGTTCCCATATCCTTCAAGATCACCTTCATGCATAAATGTGGCATTTCTACATACAATGACAGAGGTATTTTTTTCTCCTTTAAAGATACACAAACTACATATAACAGCAGCAAAACTAATTATATAAAACAATGCATGTGTTTTGAGCTAATATATATTCAAAATACAGACACAGGGCAGTCCCCAAATGAAACAGAATTACAATTTGCATCACTTACTGATATAAGGTTGCTTAGTTTTTATTACTACTAAGAAGAGGAAAAAATATCAATATGAATGGTACAGCCTTTTTATTTTAATACATGCAATGAACACAAGGCGAGTATAAGCCCTATAATTTTACTGACTGTAGAGGTAGCCTTCCACTGTATACAAATCCATACACCAGCTAATATTTCTGCTCTTCTTTAGCTAATGATCCTACTCCACCCAAAAGGTGTGGCTCAGCTTAGGACATTTAAACTAAAGTGTTCTTATACGAGCTAGGTCTAAGCTACCACTAAAATAAAGACGTAGAGGCAATGAATTAGAGGTATTTATGCAGCTTGTTCAGAAATCAACACCAATACTTGATGATAGCTGATTGGCTCCTAGATGCCACAGGCTGCACTGGCTGGGCATTGTGCTTGCCCACCAGGAGCATCTGAGGTATGCCAAAGGTATCCCACCCACCACCCACTGCCCCTCCAGGAAGATGTAAATCTCCCAGAGGTATTGTATCTGTTGGCCCCATGAGACATTCTGGAAACCCTAAGGAAATTCAAATGGTGCCAGATGCCTACATTTGAGCAACCAAATTAAGCTTTATAAAGGCAACTTTGACACCTATTTTCATAAGCAGACACTTACAAAAAGTGTCTGTGCTGTATGTGTGCACGTGTGTGTCTTCTACACAAACACATTGCTAAGTGCCATCAGAAAAGGTTTTAAAATATTTTTACATCTTGCCTCAAAAGAAGGCTTAATACAAAATATCAGTAGCAAAAGTGACATTTCTTTCCTCTTCATATTATGTTTTCAGCCTACAAAAACCTTTAATCACACCTAAACCTTCTAAAATACTCATTTTATCTCCATTTCTTTTGTCATTGTCAATTCAGGATAGATTTAATGTTCGCAGTTATTTGTTGCATGTATCTCTGAGACAAGTGTTACTCAGAGCAAGTGCTACAAGAGCTACTCTGACACTCGAACAGGGCTCCTTGAGGGCTGGTGTCTTCCAGGCTGCCCACAGCAATGCAACTCCTTCGAAGAGTGAAAGGCTGCTGACCATGCAGTTGTAC
Source organism: Pipra filicauda (assembly GCF_003945595.2). NCBI lineage: Eukaryota > Metazoa > Chordata > Aves > Passeriformes > Pipridae > Pipra > Pipra filicauda. Next base: position 1,685,182 of record NW_024104365.1, on the reverse strand, counting down.
TGCACCTCCTGCTGCCCACTGCTTGCAGGGGCAGCAGCAGAGAAAGGAATTCTTTTATTACTCTTATAATTCAGAAATGGCTTTTGCTTCAAACAGGAAACATAGAAAAGTCAAAAGAAAGAAATGAGAGTGAGTGGTGGTATAAAAATACAGGGGAAGGGAAATCAGAGGAGCACAGCAAAAGAAACATACATAAGGTACCGTACAGTTCTCTCCTCTCGAGGCGACACGTTTCCTCCCTATCCTAGTACACAAGTAAATGTATGATAGTCAAAATAAATGACCATGACAGAGAAATTGTAATAGTTAGACTAGGATATGGAATATATACATATATTCATACACATATAAACAGATACCATATAATTCATACTGATATTATTCATACAAATAGCACAAAAAAATTAAGCCACTGACAGGGCTTTAACTCAGATTTCACTTTCTAGACAGTTCCTGTCTAATTAGGCTTTCCAATTAAAGTGTTTAATTTCTTTTTAGCAAAGACAATTAAAAATCTTTAGCCAAGGACACCACAAGAAGACAACAATGCATGTTGTCAAAAGTACTGGTAACCTTATAAATATAGTATGTTGATTTTTAAACTGCACACTACAACTGTGTCAAGTTTAGAATTATCTGTCATGCTTTAAAATAGTCATTAAAAAGCTGTATTTTGAAAGAATTCCTTTAAAATAAACCCAGTATGCCTCAACTTGCAGAGTTAATAAAAACTACACAGATTACCTTAAAAAAAGAAAGAGGCTATTGATATTTTAAAGTGAGGGGGACACTAATTCAGCTTTGCATTCAGAAGTCATTTTCTGTCAAGAAAGTATTGATACACATTTACTAGCTGACTGTCATCCAAACATGAACATATCTTAGAGATATGTATATCGCTGACCATGAAAATAACTCCTTTTTAATTTTGTGATTAGCATCACTGAAGTCAACAGAGGTTCTCATGAAGCTGGAAACAAACCTCAGATCTAAGGAGGTACATCTTATTACATACAAGCTTTGCAACGTCATTTGGTACGCTCTTCAAGAAAAAAGTTTTGTTGTTGATACAAATGCTAGATATACTCAAATTACTATTAAGACATTACTTTCCCGCGAATTTAATTCCATTACAGCGACAGGTAGATATCCGGCAGAGAAAACTTGCAGCCCCACCGCTTGCAGTGGTGTAATTCTCATTTCACACCAGAGCAACACCACCAGCCCCAGACGCCGTTCGGTGGCTCTCCCCTGCCTTCAGGGTTCGCGCTGGCACCGCTGTACCTGTGCCTGCCCACGGGCGGCTGGAAGCAGGGCGAGCCCCAGCTGAAGTTCGCTCTCCTGCGCGATACGACATGGAAGTGGGTGGGCACAAGGGGGTTTTAGGCAGGTGTCAGGGTGCTCCAGTGCCCGCAGCCCGAGAAGAGCGTTTTCTCTCTTGAGTAAGGGGGCAGGCACCCCCGCAGCCACCCCCGATGTCGCTACGGAACCCGTTCCCCCCGCCGCGGGTGACCCGAGGCGCCCGCGGGACCGCGGCCCCCCCGCGGGCATCACCCTCCCACCGCCGCCGGCGGCACCAAATTCAAACCCGCCGTCCCCCACTGCTCCCAGTGCCTCCTGCCCCGCCAGCTCTCCCTTACCTGCCCGCGGGGACTCCGGGACACCGCCCAGGGGGCCGAGCCGCCGCAGCTGGAAAACTTTCTGGACCGCATCGCAGCTCGGCGGCGGCCAGGAGCAGAACGCCGAGGCTCAGGACGCCGAGGCTGAGACTGTTCCCCCCCCATGGCCCGTCGGCAGCTGCCGCAGTCACCGCGGCCGAGGCGCCCCCAAGTCGCCGAACGGGGGGAGGCTGCGCCCCGCCCGCCGGCCCCGCCGGGACCCGCCCCCGGCCCGGCCCCTCCCACCGCCCCCCCGCACCACCGGGGGGCTCCGCCGCGGGGACAGCGCGGGGGGGTCCCAGCGCCGGTGCCGCGGTGCCTTCGCGTCGCCCCATCGGGGCTTGGAGGTGGGCACGGCCCGTTTGGGGAGGCGAGGAGACCCTCACCTATACCCGGGGTGCCGAGGGTGCGGGCTCCGGAGGAGGAATCCACAGGGAAAAGAAGTGATGTCATGATATGTGAGCAGTAACTCCCAAAAAGCACGCAAAAAAGACAGACTTAATTTGTAGAGCTTTGGCAAACTACTTGCAACAGGCTTAACACTGCCAGTAAAGTACGCCACTCAGATTGGCTTCAAATGCCAGACTTTTGCTTTTCTGACAGAAGTCTCCAAGAATTCAGCGCTCTTCATGGTATCTTCAAAAGTTTCAGTTTCATCAGGCAAAAGTGACTAAGGACGAGTTTACAAAATCCTCTCATGTCTACAAGACAAAGTGCGATGGTATCTGCTAGAGCAGCCAAGGAAGATGGGAATCATCAAGTTTATCTTTAAAACAGCATCAAGAATCCCCTCCACGCACAAATGTCACACCTTACCCATTGGAGCCAGAAATTCTTCTTAGTGTGTTTTGAAGCTGCTAGTGGTCATTCAGCACTGTAAAGCATTAGGCTTTCAATTTAAAATAAATCTTTGATCTGTGTCAGCAATTTCAACACAGGACTGCAAAACCAGTTCTAAGTGTGATTTATTCTATGCATTCATTTGAATACAGTTAACAAATTGACACATAAGTTAATAAAACTTGTACTAGAGATCAACCATTTCACTGCTGAGCACAGCAATAAAAGAATGGCATTAACATTATCCAGTCTACTGAGTGACAGTTCATAAGAAGGGGAGAGGACTAATATTTCTCTTTTCTGAATCATCTGTACTCCAGGACTTGGCAACTTCCTTCTGTCAGCAAGCTCCAACACATATTACATGAACTGTCCTTTAACACAATCTGTTCTACTGCTCTTATACCTTGATGTTTGAAGAGTGAACACGGCTGACAGGTTACAACCTTCTTGATAAAGCAAACTACAGCAAAAGACATTTTAGGCCCCCATGAGGAAAAAGGGGGAAAAAAGAAAACAGTGAGTCCTCCTGGAAAGAAAAAGATTTGGTTTAGATTAAAAAAAAAAAAAAGAATAAAAATGCAATACCTTGAGTGGAAGCTGGTAGTAGGAAGTGAACCCCTTGTCAGTCAGTAAAACACTTTTCCTTAAACAAAACACTTCTTTAAAATATTGAAAAATACACCAGGGAAAACAACATGAATACGGGAGCCAGAGAACATGGGATCTTATTCAGCAACTTGAAGATGGCAGAGCAAATTGCGGGAATGATGAAATGCCATTCTCAACATCTAGTACAAGATAAATATGTGAAAATAAAGTATTAGGAGACATGAAAAAATTCCTGCAGGTTAATAAATTTTAAGATAAGTATTCCTACTTAATAATAAAAAAAATAAATACAAGTTTCTCCTTTACCTCACAGCTACACCGAAGTTTGCCTACAGCAGTAGATGATGTTGGGCAATCTCTAGAATCCCATGGCTTCAACTGGAACTAGTACTTCCTTGCATCTTCTGCTGGTATCAATTCAGAAAAACCTCTACCTTCCAGCTCTACAGGCTAATGGAAAAGGGAGGGGTTTTCGGTAAGAAATTGAATATACGTTTTAACTAGCTCTTTCCAGACAAGGAAGATTCTAGTTTAGTCCATAAGGTGAAGTGGGCTTTTGTTTGTTGGGGAATTTGGGGGTTGGGTTTTCAATTTTTTTTTTCTTTTTTTAATAAATTTAGCATAGCAAGTGTGAAGGAAACAATTAATTCTCATTTAATTTTCTTGCAGGTTTTAGGCTTCAAAGTTTCCTTGGGTTTAGTGTTAAAAAGGTATATTTTAACTAACAAGTTTAATGATCCAATATTGTGGAATATAGTTTTGCATGTTTTTAATCATATGCAGAAGAAAGGGACTTATTTTAACATGATTGTGTATCTGTATATATATAAAGTTTATGAGAGATCATTGACTGCAGACTTATAACTTCTTGACCAAAGCTTTAACACATGCTCTTCGTGGCTCCTCATGGATATCTAGCTCACAGCTCAAGGAGACTAAAGAATACACCTAACACAAATTGTCCCTTTGCCTCTTTTCCTTAATCATGAACAATACCACTGTATTACCTGAAATGCTGGCACAATGCCAGAGAAGGTTATACCTTCAATTTATTGCTCTAAATCACATCAAGCTAAAACGAACCTTTTTATTATTTTTGGTACACGGCACTAAGTTTCCTGCTCATCTCCTTTGGACTGTCATCTTGTAGCTACTGAAAAGGCTTTATATGCCTGTGCCATCTTCCCTGTTTGCATCCCTTCACAGAGCTACTACAAAAATAACCCTTTCCAACCTGTCACTTTGACCACATGCACTTTTGTCACATTCTTTGTTGTGCCAAACACAAGTCACTTGGCTTTAATTGCATATCCTTTTACTGTTCCTGTGTCAGGATGCAAAGGGGAGTGTTCCAGCTTCCAGAGGACCTGTCTCCACCTCCAACTTCTGAAACAATGAAATGCTTTCATGCTATATCCTATTGTGTCTCATGTATCTGAAAGTAGTTCAAATGTTCATGAAGCTGCCTCATTTTTCCAAGTCACCCTTCAAATCTTTCTTTACTGCAAATCTTTTTACTATTATTTTGATATATATCACAGCAGTTAAGGAAGCTTTTTATTAAGAACACAGACTGTTGTGTTGACTAGTATGTTCACACCATGTCCCAGTGGCAAATTCTACCTATCTACTTCTGGTCTAATACATGTTCTCTGTAAGTTCTTAGTTCCAATACTATCCTTTTGCTTCTCATACAGCTTTAAACAGAGTGGGGATCCTAGCACTCAAATTGAGTTTCTTGAAATTATAGTAACAGCATGGGGGGGGGGGGCAGGGGAAAACAAGAACAAAACAGTTCTCTTATTTTAGGTTGAGATAATTAAGCTAGTCAGCTAAGACTAAAAGCTACACAGCATTTTTGTCACACAGTCCCACGCTCTTACCAATGACCCTATAAACTTAGTGAGGCCAGTAAAACTTCACACACAACTCTAAGTTTAATTCATCTAATAGTCCATTAAATGTAGAGCTGAAATAGAGTTGATACTAGTCTTGCAAAAGTTTGACCTGATTTGGAGATAAATTCTCAAAAAATGTTGGTTAGGTTTTTTTAGTTCTTTTAAAAGAAGGAAAAAATTATGAATTTTAACTGAAAATCTTTTTGAAATCTTAATGAGAAAACAGTATTTTGTTTCATGCTTGCAGTGACAAGAGTTGCCAGCTGAGACGTCAGGGAGGGACAGATGAGAGAGAGAACACTGAGGAAATAGATGCAGACCACAGAGAAGTATTTTACAATCATAGAATAGTTTCAGTTGTTAGGGAGGGACCTTTAAGGTCATCTAGTTCAACTCTCCTACAATGAGCAGGGACATCTTCAACAATCACAGACAATCAGCGCTGCCTCCTCCCGCCCCCCAGCGCATAACAAATGTTATTCTACTATTAACTTATATTGCAATCTAAACTTCAGTGTGACGCCTCCCCCGTGCATTACGGCCCCACCATCCCTTCCGTCCCAGCTCGCGGCCTCTCCGTAACTCCCCGTATGTTCTCCATCTTCCCGGTGGAATCACCCAGCCGCCGTGTCCCAGGGAAAGGTCCCTGGCAGGCAGGCAGGCCGCCCCGAGGAAGCGCTGCTCCCGTGCCGCTGCCCGCTGACGCTGCTCCCAGGGGGTCCGGCAGGGCCGGTGCGCGGGCAAACACGGGGCTACCGATCGCCACCGGCTCCAAGAGTGCACCCTCGGCTTGGGATCACAGCGGGGGAAGGCCACCCCCAGGGGGGAAAGAGTCCTCCCTTCGGCCCCCGCACCTCCCCCCCCCCCCGAGCTCTAAAGTGAAAGAAAAAGGGGTGTAAAAGCACAGCCCCGGGATCCTGCCTGCGCAGACAGAGCTTCAGTTCTTCACAGTAATTCTAAGTTCAAGAATTCGTTTCAGAGTACTGTACGCAGAAGTTAATTGCATATCTATTTTCATAAAGTTTTTATTTATTTAATAATTTGTACCTCAAACATAGCTCAGCAGTCAGCCATGTACTTTGAAAAATATTTCTCCTTACTGCTAAGTACACTGTTTCCATGGAGACTTCCTCAGATATTCTAGGGTGAACATTCAATCTCTTGTTTTCTTTTCATTTTAAAAGTCAGGGCAGACCTATGCACTCCTAAAGGTCAGTAAAGGTTTAAAGTTTCCATTAATAACAACTTCTAGGCATCTATTTTTAGATCACTAGGAGCTACATGCTACCTGTGTTGAGCAGGTGACCTACCTCACCATTAGGTCCCATGTGAATTGACAAACTAAGTGAAAGAATTCCAACCAAATCTCAGGTTCAGACCAAAACACAGTAAATCTTATGTAAATGAGTATCAAAGAAAATTAATGCAGACACATTCCTTTTCTTCAATACCATTCATGCATTCAAGATGCAAGTGACTGGCTGTCTCTGTCTGCTTGACACAGATCCAAAGTTTCCCCACCTTTCCCAGGTGAACATATGAGATATTAATGTATTTTTAAAGTGACAAGGCTATGCAGTGAAGTCCCTGATGTTATCTTAACATGCACTGTAGTAGTTGTAGCAGCTGGTCTGGGGAAGACCTGAACATGAGCATACCAAACTGGAGTACAGGAAGGAGGGAGCACTGGGCTCCAATCTCTTTCTACACAACCAAGTATTTAATCTAAAAGCGCTAGCACTGATCTCTTTTTGCCTTATAAATACAGAAGATACAGCCACAACTTTCTATTCAAAGGCTGTTGAACTTCTTCCCGAACTATACACTGCTCTAAAGCAGGACACAATTTCCATCAGCACACAAAAAAAACTGATGAACTTGATAATGAAATTCACAATACAATGTCAATTTCCAATCTTATATTTAATTTTTTAAAAATAAAAATCATGGTGTATAAAGATGTTAATGTCTATATGCCCATAAGAACTTGTTAATGGGTATTTCTCTGGTATTATAGGTATGAGATATCCAAAATTACTCCGTTACAGGAAAAAGCTTCAAGTGGAAATTGGGATTACTGTGGGTACCAAAGCCAATCACCACTCAACAAGGTTTCATGAATACTGCTATCCTTGAATTACTTGTGAAGCAGTACTTCATGTTTATTTCTCATTTTGTATTAAACAGAAAAATCAAATTATTATCTGAAAACAGTTAGGCCCAAGTCCTCAGTAAAGAAAAAAAAAAGTATGCTTAAGGAGATACTCAGATACCACAAATTTTCATACTGTGTCTTATTGCCACTGAAAAGACCTATGTTTTTTCTTATATAGACACAAAATCTTTCACAAACTGGAAACAAACTGCTCCCCATTAATGACGTGATTAGTCTTAGCTCGAGGCATATCCTGGATGAGGATCTCAGAGTTGTGTGTTCCTCCTGTCCTGCCAACAGCATTAACATATGTTTCATGGAAACTACATATTACGTGTAAGCGACTTAAAAGTCCATTGTAGGAAAAAGAATTAGATATTGTAGCATGTAAATACTTTGAGATGTTAGTTTGCTGTTGTCCGCTGACTGTTCCAGAGTGCTGTCTGGACAACACAAGCATGTAAATTTAATCTCAGTACTTAGTACTAACTGGTTTCAATAAAATTTATCAGCAATATGTTAAAATAATAGAAATATTATTAAAAGCTAGGAAAAAGTGATTGCAGAACATATTTGGAAAGTATTTTCTAGGCTTAGAAGAATAGCTAAGGGGGTTCTCCAGTAAATACTGTATCTCCAACTATATTGCAGCTTTGTCTTCAAGTGCAACTCTTAGATGACTTTAATATAAGAAATTAGTTCAAAAAACTTAAAAAGAAAAAAAGAGAGGGTAAGTATTGAACTGATACATTTTTTTGGGTTCACTTTGCTAGAATATGCTGTTTGATAAAACATTGCTAAGATAGCACGATGCTATACAGCAATCAAAAGTGACACAAATTCTGATCAGCAAGGCTATTTTTGTTCTTTTGTCTCCTCCAGGAGACAAAAGGAAACAAAAATGAAGGGTCTTGATAAGGAATTATGTTTGCACATTAGAAAGGCTTCTCATGTCCTTCCCCCCTTTTTTTCAGCCCCAAACAGAACTTCATCAGCACTTAACATTTATAGAAACAAAAAGCTACACAGAGACTGCACTTGCATGAAACTTTGGGTCACTGTATGCTTTCATTGGCTGCGTCTTCTCTAGCTGCTCTCTCCCTCGCTAATTTGGAGGGCTAAGCTGTACCTGCAAGGGTGCATTTTTTACAACTTTGTTCATCCTATTGAAGTCTTGTGTTTATTAAGCGTTCCTGCAATGACTGAAAAGACAGCTAAGCAGTATCTTCTCTTCCATTAAGAAGTTATCATCTTGCTCTATCAAACTCTGCTGCCCACTAAATCCCTTATTTCCACACCTAAACAAAAACATTTCCCCCTTTACATAAGCACTTGTGCAAGTCTCAGTTTAAAGACTGTCTACATGGTATTTGCTCATCTCTGCCTCTTTTCCAGAAATGGATTGACTATTCTCTCCCTCCTTTTTCTTGGTCAGGATGGCTGTCATCTCTCCTACCTGTATAATACTGCAATATGGACCAGGGATGCTGTCAGCTATACTGGTTTTGAGAGTATTGCTACTGATTCTGAACTGGCACTTGAAAAAGGAGCCCCCTATAATTTATCTTAAGCTACACAGCAATAGTGGAGTTTATGATTATTTAGAATTATGAGGGGGTATTTACACATTGGCTTAAAATGCAAGTTGGAAGTGTTTGGCTATTTACTAAGTTCCTGATTCTGATTTTCCTTTTACATTTCTAACTAGTTCAGTACAGCTAGAACTGAATTAACTCATTTCAGCATTATGTATTGTGATAGCTGCAAAGCGTTGGAGCCACCAACTGTTCAAACACGGCAACAGCTACCTAACTTCTATTCCAGAGTAGTGGATACAAAACACATCACACAAAGTTCTGTGACCACTCAGTTTTCTGCATTACTAAAGACACAAGATCATATTTATCCTATTAAAATTCTGAAAACTTTGTATTTGATAAAAAGGATACCTATCTCAATTGGTTATATTTCTACTTCTAAAGATATGACATTAATTTAACACCCTAAAAGCTCTTCCTTACAATTAGACACTCAAATGAAAGACAATTACAGATAACTATGGAGCAGATGCAGTTTCTTGTGCACCAGTTCATAAAAAACAAGTTGACACAAGCCTTTCATAAAGAATTTTATAAAATCTGTCACTGCAAACAATTATGTCTAGAGTTTTAAAATACTTAATGGAAGTTAATTAATAAATTAATCATCAAAATGAAAACACACTTTAATGCTTTAAAAATCCTACATGTTCTTCTCAAAGTATACCTAGACACAACAGCCAATACTCTACATTTTTAAAGTTTATCTTGAACTTTTGTCTTCAAATCCAGAAGACAAATGTATTAATTAATCCAAATGTATTAATTCCCCCTATTTCATTTCCACACAGTGCCTACTTTAACCATAAATTTCTGTCATTGAGCTCTACTAATGAGTTAAGGCAACCAAATGTCTCAGCTATCCCAAGCTCTGACTTTTTGTGGAGTGAACACACCATTAGCAAGTCTGCTGATGATACCAAACTGGGAGGTGCTGTTGACTCTCTAAAGGAACAAGAGTCCTTGCAGACAGTTCTAAATTGATTGGAGCATTGGATAACCGTAAGTGGGATAAAATTTAACACGTATGAATACCAAATTATGCATCCAGTACTGGGAGAGGAGTGGCTGCAGAGGAGCCCTGCAGAAAGGGATTTTGGGGGGCTGGTTGACAGCAGGATCAATGTGAGTCAGCTGTATATCCTGGCAGTCTGGACAGCCAACCACATCCTGGGATGCAAACACAGCATCACCAGCAAGTCAAGAGAGGTGGTTATTCTGCTGTATTTAGCATTGGTGCAGCCTCACCTTGAGTACTGTGGCAGTTCTGGGCCCCACAGTTTAATAATGTTGAGGTCCTTGTATGTGTCCAGAGGAAGGCAACTAAGCTGATGGAAGGGATGGAAGGCATGTCCTATGAGGAGTGGCTGAGGATTTTGAGGTTGTCTAGTTTGGAAACAAGGAGGCCAAGGAGCAACCTCACTGCTCTCTTCAGCTTCCTGAGGAGGGGAAGTGAAGAGGGAGGTGCCGATCACTTCTGAGATCAGCAATAGGATGTGTGGGAATGGTTCAGAGCTGCACAACAGAAGGTTCAGACTGGACAACAGGAAGCATTTCTTCGCTGAGAAGGTGGTCAAACTCTGGAGCAGGCTTCCTAAAGAAGTGGTCAATTCTCCAAGCCTGTCAGTGTTTAAGAGGCATTTGGACAATACACTGAAGAACATGCTTTAATGTTTTGAAGTCATCAGGCAGTTGTAGGGTCCCTTCCAGCTAAACTATTTTATTTTCACCTGAATTCAATCAGCACAAGTGGAGGAACACCTGGACAATGAGCATTTCTAAGTTTATTGAGAATTTTAACCAGGAGGCAATGGTATATAGTGCTAATTTCAGTTTGCAAAGCGTCTTGGAACAAGCTGAGTTTATATCACAGCACTGCAGTTTTGAGGTAGCAGATGTAAGTGAACAAGCAAGCTACTAGGGAAGTCAACTATACATTTCAACTACAGGAAACCCAGAACAGTTTTACTTCATCTTAACACAATGTTACACTTAGTACTATGAAATAATAAGTCAAGCATCTAAAAAATTATATATACTGAGGCACACTTCACAGTAAAAAGAGAGATCAACTATGAGAAGTTTCATGACACAAACCATTCTTCAGATATTTAAACCATCCTAGCTCTGTTAATATTGCATCACCACCTAATTCCTTGATGGAGAAACAAGATTCCTACATAAGCATATAAGAAGAGCTGTGGCAAAATACAAGTCTGTTCTCTCAGTATCCCAACTGTAATAGCAGACCCCTAGGGAAAAATATAACATTTTCCCTTCATGTCCTTCCAACCATCTGTACGTTCAGAACTACTTGAATAACTGCTTACACTTTCTTTAAATGTCCCTTAAGGGATTCCACCCTACTGCCCCACCAGTTTTGTCCAACTGCACCCCCCCACCACTCCCAACACATTTGGGCATCTTCCCATGTTGCAATCTAACTAAGGCAGAAAAGCTCAGAAAAGCTCACCCTGCCAATATTTCAGAATTTCAGAAAGAGAAGAAAACGTTATGTACTTCCAGGTCCAGCACCTGTTTCCTGAATGCCTTAAAAAAACAACAAAAAGACATGAAAAACTTTCTTCCCTCCCAAACAGGTTTTCCTGGAAGAACGTAGGCATTTCATATGTATTCCCTCATTCTCACTGGTGGTGTCTACGAAACTGAGTCTTGTCAAACTACAGTGATTCCTTCTCCATTTCCTGATCATTTGTAGCAAATACTAGGCAGGAAGTCCTTTTACTAAGCAGCCTGTTCTTTGCCTACATTTTGTGGACGTAAATACGTACTAGCTTTTGTATACTAGTAGCATTCCAACATGCATATAGTTATGCACACAATAACTATATGTACCTATTCAGAGACACAAATACATATTGTAAGAGAGAAAAAGTATAGAGTAGGGAAACGAGTAGATGTGAAGAATGAACAATTTCTGAAGCTTCAAGAAAGTAAAAAAAGCTCCTGGTTTGTTTGTAACACATTTCTCAGCCCCCTCAAGGAAAAAGATGAAATGTCATTTGGAAGCATAGTTACTTTTTTTGACCTTGTATGCTTAGGGCAAGGCTAGCCCTGAAAAAAAGTCAAGGGAAATCAGAGAAATTGCAAATTTACTGTAGTTTTACTAAAGGCTTCCCCAAAATGATTCTTGGAATCCACAGCAGCTATTAAAATTCTGACTAACATACAGTAAATTCAAATTAACATTGTAATATTCCTAAACAATGTTATAAAAGGTTTTTAATTATCTATGTATGAACAGTGGACTAGAAAACTTTTAAACATAAAGTTGAGGAAGATTGATAGAAATGCTGCACTTTCAGACTTGTTGGCAGATCTAGAGAGAGAAGCCTGAGAACTCTTACCAAAAGACATACATAACCCTGATACTAGAACAGACCAATCAGGTCAATCAGGATTACAAATGTCTATACTCTTACCATTCATGAAACTCTTGGAATAAGGAACATGCAAACTTCCCACCAATAAATCTGGTGCACACCAGAGATCCAGACACCAGGGAAGTTCTGATTTTGCTGGGGCCATAAAAAGCCAATAGGATGTTACCAGTGAGTAAAACAGAGATAAATCTCTATTTAGCAAATGGAAGAGTGAAGCAGCTAGCTGTGGCTCTGACAAGGTGTACAAATCGTACAGGATATTCAACTACTGATTAATGCACCAGTTCTACAAGTTACAGCTACCACATGAAAGAACACCACTTATCCTGCCTTTCCAGTCAAACACAAGGTGGTGTTGCTGCCCTATGGAAGCAGCACTTTGGTATCTTGAGCACACTGAACACTAGCCTCAAGTCCTGGCACTATGTATTTATCAAGTGCCATTAAGGAAATGTCCCAGTCTGACCATTCACAAGACTCTCTGGCAGTCACACTCCCAAGGCCAGAGACTTTCACTGGGACCGAAGCCCCTTCACAGGAGGTAGATCCAGTGAGCCAACAGGTACCCCGCTCGACTCCCTACACACCCAGAAGAGTCAGACCAGATTTCCTACAGAGAAGTCTCAGATGTCACATTTCATAAAGCCATTTATTCACGGCTCAGTAACACAGAAACAGCCTGAGCTGGTGTGTCCAAAGAGGGACCCCCAACCAAGGACCCCGTGGGCTTTTATACCCTCACAGTCCACCCATGCCCCAGTCTTGCTCTTTCTCCTGAGTCCACAGCTCCTGCCCCCCACTCTTGTGTCCATCCACCTCGCTGGGGTCACCGGTCCTCACCTCCTTTGTCATCCACAAGGTCGGCAATTCCCAGCTCCTGCTGTGTCTCTGTGTCCATTCACATGCCTGGCACCACGCATCTTCACGCCCTTTGTTATTTCATGCCCTTTGTTATCCCAAAGGTTCGCAGTTCATGACCTCTTGTCTTGGGCTTCCACCCAGAGCTCAACCTGTATTTCAATCTGCAGCTTGTGAGACGGGCTACCTGGACCAGATGTATTCCTCAACAGCGTTGCCTTTATTTCTCTGAATAGCACTGAACTTGGATGTCACACCAAAAGCAAACACCCATAAACAAGAAATTTAAGGCAATCTGGCTAAGCAGACTTTGAAAAGTCACGCTTTCAAGCAAGGAGCTGGTTTTACCCCACCACCAAGGACCACTTAATCCCAAAGAATGCTTCTGCACAACACCTTGAACCAAACTAGAATCATGGCCTGCGAATACCATCTGGAGCAAATCGTAACAAAAGCTGTTACAACAGTGGTTGTTAGGGTGATTGATCTGGAGTTTTCTGTTTTGGCCACCAAGGAAAACTTCACAGATTTCTCACTGTCGCTCATTGCCTGAGGCCAAAATCAATCAATCCCACACACCACAAACCTGAAATGGGGCATAGAACAGGTATTTTAATTACCAGTGTGATGTCACCTACTTTTATATCTTTTTATCTTCCCATCATATTAAGGTGATTTGCTATAACCAAACAAAATCTAATCTTTACCAAGCAGGGACTTTTATTATCCTCCCTGCTTCCTCTTATTCCCTCCACTGCTCCCTCCTTCTCCCCAGTGCTGCTCCCCCCTCCCCCATCCCATATCACCAGTGCCTCTGCATGGAGTCTGTCTAGCTCTAGAGACTACTCAAGTAGCCTTAACACTCGCTTGGTAGCTCCCCTTCACCATCTAGCTCTCAGATATTTCCTTCTCTCCCCATTTCTCAGCAGACAGAAGAAACAGATGCATATTTTTATGCAATTTTGATCTAGGTTCCGTTCCACTGTGCTTTATGAGAACTCTAGAAAATATCCAAACTTTTTGTCCATTGTTTTTTAGATTTTTTGGCCAAGATTCCTTTGCAATTAACTTTTCTAAAGGACAGAGAAGGGGCAGACTTTCCAAGTGCCTTCAGGCTATAGAGGGAAGACTCAATTTATCACTAGCAGAACCCTGAAATACATAGTTCATATGTTTTATGAATATAGCACATCCCTGAAATTTTTCTTGAATGCTGGACAGTTCTTTTGTTTCTGCAATGTGTGTAAAACATGGTTCCATTCTTCTTGGCTCGCCATGTTTCTCATAAAAGAAATATAAGGTGGAATGTAACCTAATTTAAATGTCGTAGAAATCCGCAGATTTTTAAAAGTAGGTGATCCCTAACATACTATAGCTTACCTATCACCAAAAGGGAATAGGCCTACCAATCAATACATTTTAGACCAAACTCTTCATTTAGTACTAGAGAAGCAGTTACCAAATGGAACTATACAGATGCACAAACGGAGCAAATGATTTTCAAGCTTAACTGCACACAGTTGCAGATACCTGGATATGGTTCCCAGCTGTCAACACTGAATACCTCAGTACATACAATGTTGTCGATGCTCACACAAACTATTTTCCCAGGTTACCACTCACATGTCAGAGCATGAAGTACGTCTGTCGAGTCTAATGATGCCGCTTAAGTTTGGGTGGGAATGAGCAGATAAAGGGTAAAGCTCAGATTCCAGGTTGTGTTCAGACATGCTATTTTGACAATTGCTTAATGAAAGTAACCCAGAAATACATCCAATCAGCACAAGGTTACTGGCAACACACTAGGGTATGTTGCCAGGAAACAACTTTGTGATTTGGGGAGACAGTAGTGTTAATACAAGAGTACCATATCTTCAGTTGGAATCCAGGACAGTCTTTGAACACACCATCACAAAACACAGCAGGAAGGATTCTCCGAGGCTTTGATTCCTTTTTTAACCACTCTCCATTCTCACAGTGAAAATTTATTAAGACAAATCTTTATTTTTATCAAAAGGATAAAAAATTTTGAAAACCACTAATCTGAAGTAGCTACCTATAAAGATTCCATTCTCTGTATCCAAGACATTTGTGTCAAAACAAAGGGGAACTCTCCACTTACCCTCTTAATGGAGTAGTTCAAACCTCTAACACTCCTGCATTTTCTCTTATAAATGCAAAAAAACCCCCCAAAACCCTCCCACCAAAACCACTAAGCCTATGTAAAATACGTCACCAGACAGAATGGGATACCTTAGGAAAGTCAAAATATTCTTGGGTACATTCAACAGCCATGTTAGAATACAAAAAGTATAAACTGAGAATAGTCTACTGGTCCAGCAGACAAAGCTCCACAGGCATTTTTTCACCTTACTTCTCTGGTAAAAAAATCACCCCTCTCCAGGAAAAAAAAAAAAAAAAAAAAAAAAAAAAAAAAAAAAAAAAAAAAAAAAAAAAAAAAAAAAAAAAAAAAAAAAAAAAAAAGAAAGAAAGAAAAAAAAAATCCCAACAAAACAAAAAAACCCCAAAACACAAAACCAGAAACACTAAATAAAAAGCACAAAAAATATATCATGAAACTAAGTTGGCAACAAATACAACTACTGCAGTTTTATGAGCCCAAGAGTGGCAAAACACTATCACTCCAAGCACAGTTTACTTTATTTTCTAGGCTTTCTTGGAGAAAGCACAGTTCTAGCCTCCCCAGCATACAAGGTTCTCTTCCAGGAAAGATTTTGCTACCCTTTCCTCTCCTACTCTACTCTTTAGTTTTAACATCCATCCACCTTAACCTCCTGTTGAAAAACACAATAGTCACATAAAAATATGGTATAAGTAAATGTGGTTTTCCCCTCCAAATTCCAAGTGCAGTATATATTTAAATTCATGTATAACTACATCTTTCTACTGACTGGGTGTTCCATTATTGGCTGAATTTAATAAACAAACTTTAAAAAGGGACAAAAATAACTTTGAATAGTAGATACCAACAAGTGAACATCTGTTGTCAAAGTGATTATTACAATCCTTAGATGCGAGTTGCTAGGAAATAAAGAATCTTCCTAATTCAGAATACAGCTTCAAACAGAAGCTGACTCAGACCTGGCCAGACAAAGAACATGCTCACTTTTGTTTGCACTGATCTCTGTGGATAACCCGTATTACTACAGATTGCTCGTGCAGTCTCTCTGAGCAAAACCTGCTTTCACTACCCCGCCAAAGCAACCTCTCAAATGCTACCTGCTAGGATGTATTCATAACTCAACCATTTGGATTTTAACCTGGGATCAGTGAGTTTCTGCAAATGGAGACTCGTGAATCAGGAGAACAGAAAAGAACTACTTCTCTGAATGCTCCTGGGCACCCAGAGACTGAGAAAGAATGAAGAGCCAATTTTTTTTTTAGCACCTCTAGTCTGTTTTCCCCAAGGTCTTAAGTGTGCCAAGTTTACAGGCTGACTGTTGAAAATACTCCAAGAACCTCTCGTATGTTTCTTAAGCGTAATGTACTATAAAATACTCTACGTTCATTCTTGCAATTATGTCTGTAAGAGTATTTGGGATTTTCAACACCTAACCAGTTCTTACAGCATACTCACCTGCACAAAAATCCAGTCCAACACTTTTAGAAACACCAGGTATCTGTTACTCCAAAATCAGGGCTCTACCAGAAGATGCTGACAAATACAAGGAGCACATAATTTGGTCACGTACAGAACATTAAAATCCACCTGTAGGACATTCAGACTGGAACTAAACTATGAACTGAGCAGTTCAGAGAGCACAACTTGCTTATGAAAGTTAACCACCCTGTGCAGTGCAACAAGGACTCGCAGAATTTCCACGTGATGGCTGAAAGGGAGCACTTAACACTAAATAATAACAAAGACTATTTCCTCCACAGTCCTTGAGAATATAAGCATAATGCAATTTCAAAGAGATTCATGACTTGAAGTGCACCAATTGTTTTGATACACACATATAAATACTCATTACTTGCTGTTATGCTTCATCTGATAATACTGATGCACAAAACTACAGGCCAGAACTGCGGTATCTGACTGGAACTATTTAACAAAATACAACCACAAAGCTTAACCCCACATATAGTTAAGTCCAACCGTAAAATCTAGGAATCACTGTTCCATCAGCATGTTTTTCAAAAGCTTTTGCTAGACGGGATTTTACCTAAATTAAAACCCCATTAGCAGAGATTATTACACTGACACTCCTTTCTGCAGTTAAGAAACTTATCCCTACACCATTCTTGTTTCATCACGAAACCTTTCATTTCAACGTTTTTACCAATCAGAAAAAAACTGATCAGCCACCTAGTAGTGCCAATTTCCAAAAAGTCTGATTGTAGAAAATAAGCTTCAAGACATAGCATTTTTTTGGTCCTTCAAAAACCAAGAAAGTTAAATTAATAAATAAAAACTTGAACTCAGGGTTCTTACAGGGTTTAACACATAAATATCTTGTATTTCCAAGTATTACAGCAATATTCATAAGCTACAGAGTTGTTTCACAGATAAAACATGGACCTCTGCCAAATTATCATGGGGTGAGAAGATAAAATTATACACACATATCAAAACGACTGACTAGTCACTCAGTACTTCCTAAGTGCTCATATTTTACATCTCTGGAGAGGACAGTTAAAGAATTAGAGAAGTGACTAGAAAAGTGCCAGTCCTCTACAACAGTAGAAGCAGATTTCTCTCTGCACCAAGTACACCAAGCAGGAACTAGTTAATTTTTTCTATAGCAGGGAAAAGGATTGCCATAAATGCACTTATAAGATGTGGGTATCTGGAATCTTTTAAATATTCTATAACATGTCACCCAAAGGATTTCTTATTGTTGTACATCTTATCCATTGTTAAATTCCAGACCATTTCTATCCCAACTGCTGACATGCCCCACAGCAGGACAGTTGCTCCAAAATTCTTGTCAGTCACAGCAGCATACGAGGCATACAAAACAGATTAAGTAACCCAAGTTATACTAGTCTCCTGCCTTAACTGAGCTTTCTACTCTTTCTTTTCCCATCTTTTTCATCTTCCCTACCTTTAATCACAACCTTGATCACCTTCCACCTCCCACGGAATATCACAGTTTCTAAGAGGAAACAGGCCCACATATCTGTACTACAACTGGGACATGACCAGCCACCACTTACCTCCAGGTCAGATTCCTGAAAACACTTCTCTTTAACTCAAATCACTAGATCAGACATATTTTGCAGTGATCACTATATCATCTGTACAGCACTCAAGCACTCATCACAGACTTTTCCTTTCCAAATGTTGCTCCGTTAACTCAAGACTACATATTGATAGCTTGCAATTATCAGCTAGCCCAGCAGACAATAACCAAAAGCAGTCTGAATCCCAGATACAACCAACCACCACCAAAGCAATTCTTCAGAAAATCTCAGCTGTGTTCACCAAACTTGCGTAAACATCCTGTTCCATGCAAAGCATTTTGGCCACATTATTTTTTTCCTTAAATTAACTGGGGAGGTCCCTTCTGTCAGCTGAAGTGGATGCCTAAACCTGGTATAATTTGTGATGCTTCAAGGAATCAGTCCTTTAAGTGCTAATCTTGGGTCACAAAATGACATCGAGGGTACCCAAATCACAACTATTTGCATTTACAGCTTTGTCTGTAGTTCAGTACCCATGTAAAGAACCTGATCCATTACCAGAGAGCCCAAAAAGTTTTTAACCAAGCATTCTGTATTTGGACATTTCAGACTAGAATTACTCGTGTATCGTGTCATCCTAGCAAGTTAAATGCAATGAACAAACCCTAACACCCTCGCCCCCCAATAAACAAAACCACCCTAAAACCGAACACATAAGCCCAAAATGAGACTAAATTAGCAGGATTGCTCATCCGTTAAATGGGCAACTAGGTAAAACTAAGTTTTATTTACCACTAAGAATGAAATACTATAATAACTTTAGTAGTTTTGACTTCCTTATAGAGGTGGAAAAATCCAAACTAAGAAAAGATCCATTTAACTCTCAGTCTTTACTCACAGGGCCCCTAGTCAGTTCTCCTCCAGCCAAGAATCTCACTGGCTGTAGCAATTAACAGCCTTGTATCACTGTAAAGACTAATATATGCAACACTGTTTGTTTGCCCTGTTAAAAATGGCCTTCCAAATTTCAGAACCTGTAGAATGCAACAACGGCAGGGTGGAAACTCATGCCTAGCCTCACTGATTCCACACTGACAATTCTCATGTACCAAACTAACGGGTAACAGTTTCTTCTCCTGCTGACCATTATCAATGAAGACAGATGTTGTACTGATATAAAAGACAAGTGCAGCAGATAACCCATCAGAAAGAATACGATATAGTAAAAGTAGAGAATTCTTTTAACAACACATTTATTTTCTCCCCAGTGTCTTCTCCTTTAGACATCATTCAAAAAGGTGACACAAAAGAGAATTACCAGAAATTTACTCTTCAGAGCAGAAAGAATCACTACATGATGCAGTCCATTACTTAAGGTTCACTTGCTTAATCTCCTGTACCCATGACATTTCTGTGGTTTATATACTGAATGCTATTTGCCTATTCATCCAATGCTACTAGAACCAGACACAGAAAAGGTTCTAGGGAATGAATTTTAGTTTCGTGACTGGGGGAGGGAGGGAGGGAGGGATAAAGGAAGAAAGAGGTGGTGTGGAAACAAAGCCCAGCGAGTCCCAGACCTGAAGTAAGCTGTGGTCTTTACCAAGTAAGACTTTGTAGACAAGACCACTTATGAACTACACAAATACAATGGATGTACTGCAGAACATGGGAGTCTTGCATTTGTTTTCTCATGGTAGCATCTCAGCTATGTGTGAGAGATCCAACTCTGTGTCAGCACAGCAGGAGATGTTCTCTTCTAGTCCTGTTCATTTAATGCCTATGAACAAGCTATTACTCGAAATGCCTGTTCCAGACAGTCATCTCACTAGTTGATTTGGTATTCTGAAGTCAGCACAAGAAAGTCAATTCTAAAGAACTGAGCTGGCTTTTCAGCATCATCCAGTGACAAATCAGTAAAAAAAATGCTCATTTCCCAGCATGTTTCCAGATTCTAAGAGTATAGAGTTTTCTACAGTTAACAGACAAGGTTTTCCTTATAAGGCTAACTGTGCTATACCAGAACTACAGGGAAGTATTAATACTGCTTGGAATTTCTTACTTTTTGTTTAGCAAGACAGACTAAGCTATGCCCTTCCTGAATAATACACTTGAGAAAAATAATTTCACTTTAAACAATTCCTAAAAATCCATGCAGGCTTATTAGCGCCAATCTCCCAGAAGCCCCTATGTCTCAGACTAATTCATAGCAGTTCACTTGAAAAATGATTACCTGTATCAAAGCCAATAGAAATATGCCTTCCATACATGTGACAGTTTTAACAAAGCTAAATACAGCTGCAGAAAATGCCTCTTCCTATTTCTGAAGGATTAAATAACTGGCACTTGTTTTAGCTATCTAACCACTCCTTTCTAGTCAGATCTGCTACACCAACATCAGTGGCAAGGCTCAACTTATTTCAGTAAAACCAGCTGAACTCAGCAGCATTATTTCTATCTCTTCAGTCTTCTGTCAACTAGTTTAATGTCTTAGCTACACTGAAACCAACATACACAGTTAACAATTATTTGAGGAAACACTCAAAGGACTGAAAAAAACCCAACAATATACACAGAACTGGATGTAAAACAGGACTAAGACAAGACTATATCCACTGATTACATATCCATGAGAACACTACTGATGCATCTGAATTAGATGAAACAGACTATAAAGTATTACAGGTATTTTCCAAAAAACAGCATATGACCAACTTGAAACTTCTGATAACCTAAGTTATACAATCAATAAGCCAATACTGTATTGAACGCATGCAAGTAAGACTGATATTACAAAAGCAGTGCTGTAGTTGCTCCTTAACTAAGGCAGAGCTTACCATGTCTTTAAACTGCTGTATGACTGTTAACCCTTACAAATGTCGCATGGTTTGATATTAAAAACTACATACACTGCAACATACCTGATACACAATTTAAGATTCCATGGGCACAAAAACCGCTTGTGCAAGCACTTGGTTTAAACAAGCTGCAGTGTTAAAACTGTAATATACATCCTCAGGCATTTCAAAACTTGATACTTACATGGCAGCATAAATATGACCACATATTAAAATGCTTCCTGAATTTCAACTTTTTTTAATAATGCTGCTTTTACACTCAAAAGAGTTAAACCTGCTATCACCAGACACTTGTACAGAAATCAGGACAAGACAGTTTTCTTCATCTGCTGACTTCACAGACACAAGTTTCCTCTAACCAACAAGATTAAGAAGAAAATTTTAAGCTTGGGAAACGAATATTTTGTACAAGAAACCTATCTGAGCTATACATTCTACAGAAACAGAGATAGAAAGAAAAAGGGGCAGAAACTGAGCAGCATGTAGTAAAAGCTTAAGTTGGCTTGGCTACTTCAGAAAGAAACCTAAAGATGCCAAAGCCATTTAAGAACTTTCAACATCTTGCTAGAGGACAGAGTATGTTGCAAGACAGCATTGCAATATAGTGTTCAACACTCTCATGAATGACCCACTGAGCTTTGTATTCCATTTTAATTTGAAGCAAGAACATCAAGGGCAGCATTGACCCAAATATTCTTAATTTTCCTACCACAAAGGAACTCTACTTTGCTTTAGAGAACTATATAGGGTCTGGCGGCTTTAAGAGGCAATATGAGTGTTTTGAATTTAAGGCATTAGTCCTCTGGAAGCCTGTTTTAGAACTAAACCCATTAATGTTTGAGCTACAAGTGTAGATTACTAATGTGCAGTCATTCAAAAAAAAGCAAGATGGGTTGAATGTTCCACTTGCACATTTTAGTGACTGTTCCTTACCATGTCTTCCCCAACCAATCTCAGCTTCTCTGAAGCAGTTATTTGGATCATTTTTGCTTCAGAGAAATTCTTCAGGAGGCTCAAGAGATGTTTTATATCACTGCTATGCATCACATGCTAAGTAGTTCACTCAAAAGGTTATGAGTTGGCCACTGTTACACTAACCATGAATGCAGATAGTCCACAAGAAGCTGACACCTGACTATTAAAAACTCCATAGCCAATGAATGATTAAAGCTCTACCTGTAATCTCATTTATTACTCTTGAATTTGACAAATTCTGGATGGAAGAACTAAGGCTAAAAATGCACTCTACTACCATTTAGAACACAGAGAGTTGCAATATGATAAGAAGCATTACAAAAGAATGCTGCTGAATCCTTCATGTAATTCAAATTTACAAAGCAAGTTTACAGCAAACAAGTCAGAATAGAACTTTCATCCAGATTTTCTGATACCCAAGATCCATTTCTTCCCAACAAATTCATGAGGAAACTGTAAACAAGCATCCACCTCAGTTTAATAGAATAGTAATAATAACCTTATAAAAAATAATCCATAATTAAGAATTTCAGCAAATACATACTGTCAGCGACAAATACAATATATACAAACAAGAAGCCAGATACAAAAAAATGAAAGTCTGGTTACACAGAGAATTACATGACATTTTTTCAAGAAACTTAGAAATTTTAAGTTTCACGGATCAGTGAAGGAGAAATTCCTTAAAGCTACAAAGGTGTTTCAGCCTCTATCCCCACCAACCTCAACAGGCCGGGACAAGTGCAATACCACAGACATACACAGCATTGCAACTGATCCCAACCTGTGTAGAAAGGGGTATAATTTTTCCACACTCACTGACTGACTTGTCACTGCCACAGTCAGTTTTGCATGGATTTGCACAGCAGAGTATCATACAGCTGGATGCAAACCTGCAAAACTAACCAGAGAACAGTGTTCAATTAAACAACAAATAAATTGTACGACACAATATGTAGTTCTACAGCTAGCAGTACTTTAAGTGCTTATAATGCAGTAGATTAGTGAACACTACCTGCACTATAAGCACTTTAGTGCTACAAGAGCTGTCATTCACTAGACTGCTGTTAAAATAAGGAAGGCCACAAAATATCCCATAACCAGCAGAAAGCGTTCCAACTTCTTGATGTAGATTATAACAGGCCACCATCAGCTTTGCATAGATTTGCACAACCACTCTCTTCTTGTAGTGCAACTATGCAAAACTAACAGAAGACTGCAAAGCAGAAAACTACTGGAACATCTACAGTCTTAACCTGAGTGACTGGATGAAGACATAACTTCTTATGCCAGAAGGAGCACTTAGGGCAGTAGATGCTAATCTACTTCACTATCTGCACTAGATGCACCTTAGTACAAAAAGCACTTGACAGCACCACACTGTACCTTTCCGTTCTCTGAAGTCCTGCGAGATCTCCTGAGGCAGTTGTCAACATAATGCTACAAGTGCCTTCACTGCAGTAGGTTCTATATATCACTACCTGCACTGTAAGCACTTTGACATTACTCTGACGCAAACAGCGTTTTTTTAGCAATTCAAGATATGTTGTCTACCTTGTACCTGCTGAAAGAAAAGAACAAAGTGAGTCTTAGATCAGGATTAGAATTGCAAGCTCTGGAACAAATATTTGCACTTCTTGGCTAAAGACCTCCTTCAGAGTAAGCTCAAGCAGCCCATCAGCCCAATCCAGGACACTCATAAGCGATACCAGGAGTATCAAAATGCTGATTGACAGTAGAAGAGCTCAAGTGTGAAAATTAGTTAAATGCTTCTCCCATACCATTTGTGGAGGTAAAAGTAACTGAGTTTTCACTGACAAATCTGAAATTTGCTAAGAGCTTCCACCAACTCTCTCAATTAAAATAAAACAAATTATAAGGCCAATAAGTATTTAAACAAAGTTTATGCATTTCCAGGACACCAGGAATTTTAAAATTAGATTGAACACATAATACCATCAGCTTTCTGAAGTCCAGAAAGCATCTTATGAAATGCCAGTTGGTTTCCTAAGTTTTCCAATTACACTCTTTGCTGTCCAGTTAGAATATTTGCTACCACTGCCACAGATACCCTGTCTCAAATTACAATTCCTATTGTGGTATTTAGATTAGCCTATCTAGCAACAAAAAACAGCTACTAATGATGGCTGTAAAATATACTACCACAACCGAATTACAGCTACTTATTAAAGACCTGAGGTTCAGTAAAGCAGGACAGTGCTATACTCAAAATTTGAAAAAAACATTTTATTCCTTCTTCAATAGGAATATGGACTTGAAAGAACATGTAAACATAGTCTCCCTTGCCTGATACTTATAGCCAGCTTAATACAGTACTTTGAAACTACAATAAAACTTCTGTTAGACTGACTGAAAAAGGACCTTTAATCAAAGAAAAAAAAATAAATCCCAAATATCAAATTTAAACGTTTTTAAAACTTTCTCATTGTCCAGCTGCTTTAGTTGAACAAATGAGTGCTTGAGAAACTTGCGCTATTCTCCTCTAAATGAGTGAAACTGTGGACTGCTATACATACCTCCAATTCCAAGGAACTCTTTGGAATTTAGTGGTCCTCACTGAAGTCTAAGCCCGAGCCTCAAAAGAACCGGTTCTGCCTCGATATTCCAATAAAATAAAATAAAAACTTACCATCATCCGTTAAAAGGAACTTCCTCCACGCACTGCTGCAACATCCACATAAAGCTTCATTATGTCCTGCTGCACATGTCGATACTGCGAAAAAAACCACCGAGTTATCTGCTTTTTATTGCAGAGGAGCGAACAAAGTCACCGAGGAGCAGGCAAGTTCCATAACCCAGGGCTCCCCATCCCCACTCCACCCCCCAGCAGGGCGGGAAACGCTCCGCAGCCCCTCAGGCGGCCACGAACCGCCTCGTGCGACATCCCGCACGCGGGCTCACCCCTTTTCCCGCTGAGTCGCTCCCCGCTGCGCCCCGGCGGGAGCCCTTCCACGCTGCCCCCTCGCCAGGGCCGGGCCGGGGGCGGCGGGGCCGCCGTGCCCGGGCCGGGCCCGCTCCCGCTCGCGCACAGCGCAGCACGTGCTCCGCCGAGAACACAGGGCCGACCGCCAGGGGGCGCCGCCGCGGCGGCGCGGAGGTCACAGCCCGGCTACGGCGTGACGCCCCCCTCCCCCCCCCCGCCCGCCCGGGCCCCGCCGAGCCCCGCAGCCCGAGCCACGCCAAAAGGCCGCGCCCGCCCGCTCCAGGGGGCCGCCCGCGCGGGGAAGGGGCCGCGGCGGGGAAAGGGGAAGCGGCTCCCCGGGCCTCCGCTGCCCACACGCGGCTCCGGGCCTAACAGGGAACAATCGGCCCCAGCACGCAGCCGCCGCCATGTCCCCCGCCTCCTCCCCCTTCCCAGCAACATGGCGCCGCCGAGGCCCCGCAGCTGCCGCCGCCGCGCCGATTTCGTAATGAAGCTCGCGGCTCCCGAACGGCGGCGGCGGTGCGAGGCCTGTCCGGTGTCCTCTGCCCGCCTGCCCGGGACAGGCGGGAGGCCCTGCGCTCCGGCAGGGAAAGGGGGGGTTGGGGGGGGAAGAGGAGGGCCCGCCGCCCCCGCCCCTCCGGCGAACAAAAGCCCATGCGGAGGGGCCCGGGACGCGCTCGCAGCCCGCGGCGCTGCCCCCTCCCTGGGGCCCCGCGCCACCTCTCCCGGGGGGGGCGACGGTGCACAAAGCGCCTTCGCTGGGAACTCCCCGAGAGCCCCCACGCGGCCCGCGCCCTCCCCTCCGTCCCTCCCCGCCCGCCGCCTCTTTTACCGCCGCTGCCGTTCCCCGAGCTGGGCGTGGGCGGCGAGCGGAGCCCCCGCGCCGCCGCCGCGGCCTCTGCCCCACGTGCGGCTTTGTTCTGGCGCCGCCAGCTCCCCCCCGCAGCCGCGCCGTGCACAGCGCAAACTTTCCCGGACGGGCCTTCCCCCCACGGCCCGCGGGGGCAGAGCCCCCGTCCGCGCCCACCCCCGTCCGCCGCTGCCATTGTGCCGCGCACGCCGCCCTGCCCTGCCCTGCCCGCCCCGGGGGCTCGGCCGCTCCCCGCGCCGCCCCGGCCCGGCGAGGCGCCCCAGGCCCGGAGCGCGGCGGGAGGGGGTGGGGGGGCGGGAAGGGGGCGGCGGGACTCACTGCAGCGGCGAGCGGCGCGCACGCTTTTTCAAATCTCCCTCATTCCAGCCCCTCCCGCCCCGTGTGCGAGCTCGGGAGGCGCCGCCGCCGCGGCGGCCGCTGCCATGCGCCCTGCTCCCGGCTCCCCCCGCCACCCACCCACACCTCCTCCTGCCGCCCCGGCCACTCGCTGCGGCCGCGCCAGCACCCCCCGCGCCGCCCGCCCGCCCCCCGTCCCCGCGCTGCCTCCCCGGGCTCGCCCCCCGCGCCGAGCGGCCGCCGCCGCCTCACAACAGGTTTCCTGTCAGCGACACGCGCGCGGCAGCGACACTCACCAGCCAGCGGCCGCCGCCACCATCTTCCCTCCTCCTCCTTCTCCTCCTCCCGCGGCCCCGGCGCGGCGTGGCCGGCCCGGCGGAGGGGAGCCGCTCCGCTCCTCGGCGGGGCGGATGGGGGGTGGGAGGCGGGGGAGGGGGAGGGAAGTGGCGCGAAGGCAGGTCCCGGCGGCAGGAGCGACCAAGCTCGGGGACCATGTGGGTGAATGAAGGGCGGCGGCTCCCGCCTCAACGTAAATATCCACAAGCCCCGCTCCGCCCTCATTAGAATAGAAAACAAAGTGCTTCCGAGCGCCGCGCCGCCCAATCGCCGGCCGCGGCCCCCGCCCCCGCCCGCCGCCGCCTGCTGCGATTCATCCACGCACCAGGCATGCACCGAGCCCGCCGCTCCCCCGGCCTGCCCCGCGCTGCACGGGCACCGCCGACACCGCCGCAAACTTTGTCTCCGCCGTTCCGCTGGGGCCGGGCCGCGGCGGGGGAGCGGGGCGCCCGCCCTACCGCACCGCACCGCGCACGGCTCCCGCCGGGGGATGGCGGTGCCGCGCGCATCCTGCCTGCGCAGGCGGTGGGGAAGGGGAGGGAGGGAGGGAAGCGCGGGGTGGGGGATGCACATGGTGGCCCCTCGCTCGCGGGAGGGCCGGGAGAGGCCCGGCCGTGGGGGGCGGGCTGGGCTGGGCCCGCCCGCCGCCGCCCTGCGAAGTTGCGCTTGGTTGGGAAAGTGGGGGCGCCGCGGTCGTCCCGACCCGGCCCGCGCCTCTGTCCCGGCGTGGAGCTGTTGAGGGGGTGGTCCCGCATGTGGCTGCACTTGTCCGGGGGAAACTCCTGCACTTGGGTCTGGCGGAAAGGGAGAGTAGGAAACCCGAGTCGCGAGGGTGCCAGTGCGAAGGTGTGGGAGGGCGAGCAGCAGCAGCAGCATCCCGGGCCGCCGCTCTCGGCTGGGGGTTCCACCCGCGACCGGTGGACCCCGGGGGGGCTGCTCTGGGCTCTGTCCGGTGGCAGCCGCCGCCTTGAGCAGGCTCCCTGCGGGCGGGCCCGGGAGCTGAGCCCTACCCGGAGCCGCTGTCGACTGCGGCCGCACCGAGGGCAAGCGGGTACCCGCGGCCGGGGGCGGCAGAAAGTCCGGGACCTGTGGGACGGATGGATGCTCTTTGTAACAAAGCTGTGTAGATGCGGGGGTAAAGTGCTTAAATGAAGTGTGCGACTAGGTTTTCCTATGGCCTTGTGTCATCCTTGCCTTTGCCTCAGTTTCTGGACTCTGATAGAAAATGATAGTTGGAGATCAACATGCACTTCCTCGACATAGACGCTTATTTTACAGACTCGATTAATCCTGCATTTTAAAAAGTGGAAGTGCCTTTAGTTATTTTATTTACATATTATTATTTTACACAAGAATTATATTTTATAGATGAACATTTCTTCAGTTCTGTATGTCATTATAAACCAAAAAATCACTTCAACTTCTGAATAAAAAGACCGGAAAAACTATAGCCTGAATTTGCCATTTCCAACGCACTTTGAGGTTTTCTTTTCTGTTGTATTATGTTGTTGTCCAACGATTTCTGCAGACAATAGAATAATTTGCTTTTCTCAATTATTATAGTTACCTGCAGTATATAGCAGAAAAAGTTTGCCTACTCTCAATTTGTCTTGTTTTGTAGATTTTTGGAATAGGACACTATTAGTTCCTAAGCTTGTAAATGCATTTCATTAAAGCTACAACATTCTCTTTTAGGTGGGTTTGTGGTATGAATTTAATAAACCAGAGAGTTTGGGGGGGGTATATGTGATGTCGAATGTCACAGAAGTTGACTATGAGTTTTTTCTCATCCATACCTTGTAGTTTGTGGTTTTTTTCTCTTAAATATGTGTTTACTGATGTACACAAAAAATATTTTGCAGTTCTGTTTTTGATAAAGGATCATTTCAAAACTATATCTGCTTTTTAAAACCACAGTCGTGGAAAATGCAGTTGATCTTAGCAATATTGAAGTTGTTATTCCCTGCAGCTGAGGCTCCTTTCTTGCTCCTTAGTCTTGTTTACCCCCCACCACCACCATTTCTGTAATTTTTAAAAATTTTTTTCTTGCTTTTTCCCTGTACTCCTGTAACTTTTGGCAAAAAGGCCAACAAAAGGTAATCAATAAGGTGCATATAGAAGGATATTTTTATTCTTACTGCATTGGATGAACTCCATGCCTTGCCAAAGTTGGTCGCAATAGTCCCACTGATTGAGCAGGTAAGGTTTTAATCTTTGTTGTATATCTGAAGATTCCAAAGTTCTTTTGCAATTCTCCTCAGAATCTAGAGTAAATGAATTGATAGGAAAAGTAACATCACAACATACCAAACTGTCCACTGGCTGAAAAGAGCCAACAAAAGCATAAGCAAGAAAGAAAGCATATAAGAATAGTTTGTTTCAGTGAACTTTATTCATTTGCAGCAGAGAGGATATTGCATTTAGTACCTAGGTGTCTTGTGTTCCTCTCACCACACCTAGAAGAAACATGCTATTGATGAAAAAAAAGAAGTATTATTTCACTGATCCAAATGGTTGGGCCTATAGGGTCCAATCTGACTCCTGCTGAAACTAGTGGTCTTCATAAAGCCCCTGTGCACACAGGTCAGGCACAAGCACAGGTGTCGCTGTATTTTTTTCGTAGCTCTAGTGGATTCTCCTACAGATAACTTTCTTTGAATATAATTTTGGAGTAGAAGCCACTAAATGAGAACAGCTTTCCTAAAGAGGAAAAAGTGACACAAGTGTAAATTCTCTTAAAGGGAAAATTTTTAAACAGTAAATATTGTTCTGTATCTTGAAGAAAACACTCAAAGGCCCTAAGACCACTCCTTTAACATGTATGAACTCATCTGTTTGTCCTTTAAAGAGTAGTGCCCTTATTATTTTTCTTCACTACAGTAGCCGAGCACATGACATTTATCATATTTAGCTTCACAACAGTGTGATGTGGCAATTACTATTCCCATATAACAAATTAAGAATCTGACATAATAAGGATCAGAAATTAGTGTTTTCAAAGCCAAGGATTACACCTTAACTAAGGCTAGTTTGCTCTGTTTTAATTGCTATAAAGAATATAGATCAGTATACTTTATACATCACTCAAGATCATAGATAATGTGTATGTTATGCAGTACACACTACTAAGAAATCTTAGGAATTAGCTGTTTTACCAAGCTGCCTCTAAACAGAAAAGAAAAAAAATATTTTCTGAAGGGAAAATAAAACTTTTATAAGTTTGTTAAACAAACATAATTATCTAGTGATATGTATAGTAGTGATGCCAGCTCCTTGTCCATACGCAGTTACTAAATTAGAGTGTTATTAAAAAGAAGAGTTTGCAACATTCTTTTTGGTGACTTTAGGGTCTTTTATTTCTAGAGAAATAAATAAACTAAGTAGTGACAGACCAGCAGAAAGTGCTCTCGTTTGGTATTTTACTCACAATTAAAAAATTCCCCATTTTTAAAAAAATTGTATTATTATTTCGAAATGTTACAAACTGTTTATCTGTAACAGAGGTGTCAGAATTAGTAGATTTCAGTCAGAAAGCAGAAAGAATGAAAAATCCCCAAGTACCTTTTTATGTTTACTTGGCGCTGCTAATGCACGAGCCAGTTAAAATTAAAAAAATTAACTCATCTGAATTAAAACATTCTGGAACTACTGATGTTTTCAGACCTAGTTCTTACTATTCCACTTACGGTTTCAAAAACACTAAATAAAATTGCCAAAACAGCAACCAAAATGGTGTAAAGAGATTTCCCTGTTTTTAGGATTAGACTATACTTTTCAGTCAAACCATTTTTTTTGTAATCAAGCCTTTAATTCCTGCACATTTTATCATACTCAAATATGTGAATCATAATTTCAAATATTTATATTTAGAAGGAGGCATGGACTCTGTAGGGAGGTGAGTTATAACAAGATACAGGAGTCCTCAGTCACAGGCAGTTAAACATCTATATTTGATTATTATTCTTGGGAGCGTAGTACTGCTATCATTCAACCATTAATTTTATTTCCCAGTGTTTATGATGTTATCCTATCTGGAGATCAGTGTTTGCACAGACTCTACCTATTCATTTCACTTGTAAAAATGTTCCCTTTTATATGTTAGTTTCATTTGAGGTATGGAAGTCTTTAATCTGTTGGTATTTTTCAGCATCTGTGGAGAGATGAAAATTTAACAGCTGAAGCAGCATGAAAAGAGGGAATGTTTATAACTGGAGAATGTTACATTTGCAGCAGTGTTTCCCTTACCTCTGTCCTCTGCGGCTCAAGTTTCGTGCACTCTGAGGCTGGAGTGGCTGGGTAGAGGCAGGGAGGACTCTTACCCTCCCCTCTCTAAAGCTGGCCAAAAGTTTCTGCTGCTGTGATTTTTATGGAGCCAAGTTTTGCTGCAAGCTGTGCCTTAGGTTTCTTGAGAATGCTAATAAGAAACTGGAAATACTCCTCAATAGGATGTTGAGCTATTCTGAAATACTTTGTGGAAATGTTTCTGTTACTGTGATCGTGATACAGACATGGCTATAGGAAACAAATGTGTTGCTGAGAGGTGAAGGAATGAAGATAAGCTGCTTCATCTTCAACTATTCTGTCATCTATCTCAAGATTTTGTTCTCTCGGCTGTTGAAACTCTCTTTCTTGCTTACTGTTTCGAGCTGTTTACTGCCTTTCATTTCACAGTGCCTAAGTATCTTACCTGTGTTCTCTTAAATACACAGTCTATGGAGAGACAAAAAAAGCCTCTGAACAGCTGGGGAAAAAAAGCACTAAACAGCTGGAAAATAGGAGAAACCACAGCATTTACTTCAAACTAGATCTAAATTAGATCTAAAAATATGGGGGGGGGGGGGGAGGAGAGGGGCAGAGCACAGGTTTGAGAGCAGTAAGAAGAGATTTGGAAAGTAAGAAAAAGAGCTGTTAAGAACAATCTCTGTAAAGAAGGAGAAGAAAAAGTTGAGAACAATCCAGACAGGATCTCTCCATGATGAAGTTTTGCTCTGACATGGTTCTTATTAATGTCCAGTCAGTCCATACTTCAGCCTTTCTAGTACTGATGGATGTAATTCTTGCCTTCTGTTCCCTTTGCATCCATGCAAAAAGCACATACTTTTTTATCTGCTTCGTGAACAATCAGCATTACTAAAAGCATGGTTTCAAGCCTCACAGTGCTTTATTGTTGAGGCTAAATAAATGAACATGCCAAGAGAGAGAAAGCAAAGTGGCTGTTGTACCCTTCCACAAAATCCCCTCTTCACACTCGATAGGAAAGTTTCTCCTCTGTTGCGTAGGCACATTTACACAAATAATTATGGGATATACCTTCACAAATATGTAAGAGCAATTCCTGAAATGCATGTGGTTATAGAGACATGGTTATCTCTTGGGGATCCCTGTACCTGGCTTAGCTAACCCAAATGCTTAATACAGCCACCTGTCTCCTGGATTAATTAGAGAATGAAGATTAACAATGAAAGAGTGGAAAAGGATGAAAATGGTAGATGGAAGGACTGGGGTGGCATATATCCTCTAGAGATTTGGGAACATGAGGATTAATAGACTAATAGAGAAAATTAATATGGAAAAGGGAATTATTGTGTAATGAAGAGAAAATTATGAGTGGTGAAAAAACTGAGGGTTTGACAAACTTTTTATGTTCATATGAGAGCAAGAGCTGAATACCAAGGCACAGTAGGACCTTTTGAATGTTACAGTAATACCTGTAGATATTATTATAGATGTTCTTCAGAATAATATCTGTAAACTCTTGATATTTATACTTAAAAATTTTATACCTCTGGCTGTCCCCTGAATCTTCAGGACTGATGCTAAATTGTACTTCAGGTCTTCTGATGAGATCTCTGCTTTGTTGGTAGCCTTTGACTCTGAAATTAGTCAATGTGTAAAGGACCGCTCCGGCACCAGGACCAAAGTAATACCAGAGGAGCCAATGTTTTTTGAAGCATTTGGCAGCTTTGTTGACCAAAACATAATCGTGCTGTCCAACCAGAGTCCCGAACATTTGGCATGCACAGTGGACTGAGGTGCTTGAGAAATACATATTCATTGACAATGTGCAGTAATAAATGTTATACTTCCCTTTAGTGCCTACATCTCTACAGACAATGACCATTACACATCAAGGATATCCTTTGACATCCTTTGAGTGTATCTGGAGCTGGGTGGACCCAATGTGCCCTCACCCCAAGGGAGAATGAAGCTGTCCAACCTCTATGAGCTGCGTGCTCTCCATCATGTCACCCCCACCTTTATTTTGCACTTCTGCAAACACTCAGTCCTTTACGTCTCCAGTGCCGGCTTCTGCTCCTACAAAGCTCTGTCATGCAAACATACCTTCTTCTGGAGTGAGGAACTGTGAGAAGAATATAGATGAAAAGGATATACCTACAATTTTCTTCTTATTTTAAATAATTTTAAGGCATTAGTAGGAACAAACTTCAGGTATTTATTTTATCCCCTTTTATGTAGCTTTAGCTCAAACTTCTTAATCTATCACAGCAAAATATAGTAATTTCATTTTTTTCCAACATTATCTAGGCAGGTAGGCTAGTGATCTGCAAACTTCTTGTTAGTGAGAAAAGTCACTCTGAATCCAAGGGGGTGACTGTTCATATGTATATATTGAAGACCACATTGACTCTACCCTTCGTTGTGGGACTGTGCTGAAAATACTATACTGAAATAAACATATATAGTGATGGATGTATAACCAATAAAAATGGTAATGATGTCAAAAGCATTCAGCTGGCCCTAGTCCACTGTAGAATATTTGGCCTAGATTTTAGCTTTCTCAGTAGCTTTGTGTCAGTAAACCTAATGGTTCTTAGTGACATCAGAGCGCACGTAAATGAAAATCCTTTGTCAGGTCAGCAACTTATGAGAATTTACAACTGTTTCAAACACTGGTTCTAGAAGAGAAGAATGATAGGACCTTTCATAAGAAGAAATTCTGAAATGCTTACCTCCCATTTTAAGTGGCTTCACAGGCATTGAACAAAAACGTTTTGATTATTCTAATGATGATTTTCACTAGATGCTACTAGGAAGAAGTTGTCTGTATCAGTTAGTTCACCTGACTTGAGTGCTCTGTTGCTTGGAAGTTATTCCTGATTAGCCCACAGCCTTCAGTAAGTGTAGAGTAGACAACATTTTGCTGAATTTTATGATTATTCATTGTCTTTTCTTCTTTTCTCCTACTCAGAGTGATAGGGAAGCCAGTGAAAGGTTTAGAAGTGAGATAATGTAATAGATGCTGTTACTGTGCTGACAACAAAACCCATCATTCCTTGTTTCTCCTTTTCTGCAATGCATATTGCGTCAGTAGGAAAGATAATTCAATGTCTACGAGAAATGGAAGCTTGGACAAGAGCTATCTGGTCACTAGCATTGCAGTAGCAGAATGAGGGAAAAGGAGAAAAAATGGTTTTGTGTCAGTGTCTTTGATTAATTAGTTTGACCACCACCTGCGATACATATTTTAGACATGCAGTCTACTTGTACAGATAGGTCCATACACATCAGATGCAAATAAATATGTGTTTTCAACTACATTTAGGCAAATTCCATCACCTTTTTGTCAGTTTCTTCAACCTTTTCCGGTTGTGCATATCTCAGTTACATTTTTGCAGTACTATCTGCATTCAACTTCTTTGAAGCTAATCCAGATTCTTTCATGAACAGAGATTCATCTTAACTGAGTGTAGTAAGAGTGTTGAAGAGCTGTGCCAAAACGTAACATGGAACTTAAAATATTCAACTACAGCGAAACGAATATCATGGTCTATGGGCTTTCGGATACAGGAAGTAATTTTCATGGCCTTTACATATGGTGTTTATTAGCAGAGTAAATTTTAAAAAAAGTAATCTTGACCTTACTTTTTTTTCAGAACAAAATTAATCCACATTTTTTTTTAATCTCATGTATTTACCTGAAAATAGCAAAATATAGGAGCAATTATAAATATGACTATAATGAGTGAATGAAAATATAGATATAAAAATGTTATGAACAAATACTGTCCTGAAGGATCTGACAAATATTATTTGCAAATTAAAAATTCAGGAATCACAACTTCCATATTCAGAGGACAAATAACTTTTTATTAAGTTACAATAGGAATTATTGTAAAAATAATTTTTTTTTATTCAAATGTACTATTAAATCTTTTGCTTCAAGAGACTCCTTCAAAGTCTACGCCAAATGATATCTTTTTAACATAGACTTAACATTTTGCTTTTTAATAGGTTATGCATGTCTGTAAAGAGGATGAGGGAGCCCATACTTTATTTTAGTGGAATAAAGCAAAACTCCACTAACATTTACTTCTTGTTAGAATATGATTGAATTTGACCAAGCATTTCTATAGTGTGAAGTATGCCTGTAGAAATAGATTCTGCTTATTCAGTGAATCTGTTCCTTGCATATCATCCATGTCATATCTACTCTACCGTTCAAAAAAATCTGTTTGATGTAACCCTTATTCATTAAACCTGAGGGGAAAAAAAAGAGTGTCCATGAGAGATTGTGGTATAGTTTTCTCAATTTAACTTTCATCATCAACAGAGCTGTTAAGTGAGCTTAATTTGTGAAAGTTCCTTCTTTCTTCAGGGAATAAACAAACAATATAGTTTCATATTACTTCAACATCCAGAAGCCACTACATTAGGATTAAAAAAACCCCCGAAACCCTGAAACTTTTATGCAATCAATTACATTTGCTATCTTCATCTTTTTATTTAGGAAAAGTTAACTACATATATTTCAAGTCATGAATTTCCTTAAATGTAAGAAAACATGAGTGAAGTTGCATATTGTACAAATTCATTATTTCATTTTGCTTATACTCCACAAGAGTTTGACCATAAAGTTAGAAACTTGCACAACAATGTATTATAACTTAGAGACTCTTAATCTTAACAGACAAGTTAAAATTGAAGCCAATAGTGTTGAATTGTCAGCATCATGTGTGTAAAAATAAAGATCTAATAATTTTAAAAATTAATAAGCTGTCAGAGTTTCAAATAATTGATTGGTCATTTTTACAACAAAAAAAATCTGACAGAAACGTTAAGTTCCATCAGTGGAATAAGACCTCAGATTTATTAAAATGAAAAAAAATAGAGAGACATTAGATTGAAGAAATCTGATGTTTTTTGTCATGGAATGATACACTAAAAATTAAAAATGTGTGAAATGATTTGGTTGATATGCCAAATAATTTGTAGTACTTTGATCTAACATTAGGGTTGGAATGGAACAAATACAAGACAAATGCAGGGGTAAAATAGAATTTTTATTAAGAAAAACAAATAAAAATACCTCATCATTCTCTAAGAAGTTATTGTAATCATTAAGACACATAACAGTTATGACTGTTAGATATATCTTTAAAAAATGTTTTGTAGAATTACACATTAAGCTTTGTCATGGTTCCTTTTGGAGCAATGGTAAAGCTATTTTTGACCTCAGCCGCACCATTTCCCTACATGAGCAAACAACATTATAATCTCTATTTTTAGCTCTCATGAAGTGCTGATTGCCCAAAAATATCTTAGCCTTTTTCTTTTAAGAAAAAAAAAGAAGAAAATTAATCAAAATGAGCAAATCTTGTTGCACTGTGTAAGATAAAAATTGTTGATGAAAATGAAAACATTTTCAAGAAAAGCCTCAAAAGTATACTTTCTCTGCTTATCCTCAAAATATTTTCTTCTTTTGCTTTATTCCATCATCTCTCTTTCCATCTGCATCACTCTAGGTTTTTCCCTCAAGAAGACTTCTCAGCCTATAATTAGCACAGGCATAATGAACATGTTTCTGGTACACAAGCTAAGCTCACTAACAGCTGCTTTAGGTATCACATCATCACACTGCATTGTAGTATCCTGTGGATGCACTTGGAAAATGCCTTTTTTTTTTCCCCCCAAAACTGCTGAGCGCCAGTAACTTGCAAGATGCTAAGTGCCCTGCTCCTGATCGCTCATGCTGGGGTTTTAATACACTCATTGCCTCCTTATGTGCCCAAATAAGAATAAATTAGAAATTTGAGTGCAACATTTTGACCATGGCATATTACTTTGTTATTAAAGAAGTTATTAATGAAGTTCAGAAATGTAGTTAGAATATTTACTGTATAGATGTATTTACAAACTGATATGATCAGCTTGTCTTATTGTGTCTTTCAGTCTGGAAGACTGAAAATGGTGGTTTGATGTAATGTCAAAATAAAAAAAAATCAAAATTTATTTTCATAATACACATATGCATATGTTATTGGTAAAATGCTATTGATGACAAGAAATCTGCAGTGGTGATTGTGTTTAGAAAGCTGAATATTTCCTTAGAGATTGTTCCATTTTTCTCTGATGAATGCAACAAAGAAAATTATTCATGCCTTTTAGTTTTACAAAACAATTTCTGCTTTGTTCAGTTACACCAGTCAACTTCCTCCAGTAAGTTTATCTGGTGAGGAAACAAGAAATATTAACAACTTAAAAGTAATCTGAATTTAGACTCCTACATTTCGTATAGGATGAACTGGATATTTTGGGGGTTTGCAATGTACCTATACCATTGTGGCAGCTACAAAAAGGTTTACTTTTTACCATAATGAAGAAGAAGTTTTTAGGACCTTCAAACTGAAAACTTCAGACTCAAACTCTTCTGAATAAGAGCATAACCAATATGAAATAATGAGTTTGTACAATATGTACAAATGATTATTTTTTTTCAATTTGTAAGCTAAACCACTTGAAGATACTACTTTACCAAAAGAGAAAAAAAGTTGCACTACTCTGTCTTCTTCCACAGCCCAGTATCTAAGCAAAATATTTAACTTAACATTGACACTTCTCAATAGCTTTTTCTGGCCAATAAACATGGGACAGATTTATCAGTAACATAATTTTAGGAGACTTTGACACCTTATGGTAGCTAGCAACTTGATCCAACAAAGGCAAGACTGAAGACAAAAACAAATTCCTTGCAGAATAGAAGAGGGTGTAGTCAAACTGATACTGACACAATATAAAGTGAATTACAACCCAAGACCTTATGCTCTATCAAGCCAAGGAATCAACTTTCATAGACAACAGAATAGAATAAGAATGTTTTAGATGTAATCATAATAATAAGCAGAAATAGAGACAACAATGGGAGAAATGTGATGATATTTAACTATACTTTCAAAAGATACAAAGGTGTTCGGTTAGTTGATTTTTAATATCTTTGTCTTTATTCTGATTTTGAGGATTGTGGATAATGTGAGATGTGAATTCTCCTGTTTCTTTCCATATGTTCCTAAAGCAAAAATAGTTTCCTCTCTTCATATGGATTTCTCCAAATAAGGAATGAAGAAGTGGTAAATTAACTCCTCATTACTACAGAACAAATGCATGCTTCCAATATGCTGACTTGAGGGGAGAAGAGGAATGAGGAGACAGCTCTTTGGAAAACTCTGTTGAAATCTGTCTTCCAGAAATTTGCCACTTAATTACAGATTTATTTTTTTAAACAGCATTTAATTATTTGTCTTAATACATATAAATGCAAAAAAACCCACAAAAAAACAAACCACAAACCAAACAAACAAAAACAACAAAAAAAACCCCCAAACACCAAAAAAACAGCCTGAAACTTCTGACCTCAGTAGGAGGTCAACAAGTTAATTAAACTGCATTTTCCAATAAGTTTCATTACATTTGTAAATCCTTGATTCTGGTCAGAATCAAGGTAGGATGATCCTGTCAAAAATTCACCACTATGGGACAACATGATTCAAACAGCAGAGGTGACCAGATATGAAACCAAATGAGAATGTCAGGTCAGAACTGAGCTATAGAGCTGTAAAGAGATCCACAACAAAGAGCTGAATATTTTTATTGGTGTGTGCTGTTACTCAGACCTGTGGATCCCAAGAAATTATCTTTGATAAGGGCAGATTCTACCTTCTCTTTCTGTTTTGATTATTTCTTCAGCACCACTTGTACTTTAATGTACAGCGAATACAACATCTGTTACAAGATGTAATAACATCTGTTGTCAATGATTGTGGACAAATAGACTGGGCTAGGTGCAACAAATGATCCAGAATGACAGCAATTATGGGTCTCTAACACAAATATATATGATTAAAATTAACAGCATAACAGCAAACATAGACTTTTGCATCCACTAGGACATTCTACTGTTCTTTGAAAAAATAAAAATGCTGGAATTTTTTCAAGTGATCATGCTATAGCTTTATGGAAAACAAATCCCTAAGTATAGTATATTCAGGAAAGTATGTATGTGAGTATGCATATGTATGTTTAGAATTAAAGACATCAGGCATTATATTATGATGGCGTTCTATTTAATGTTATTATAGCCTAGAAAGTGCTATTTTTTTTCCGTTCACATACATAAATTTTTGTAAATGAAATTAGTATTCAAATAGTTAAACGTATTTTTGTTTTAAGTCAAATGTTTTGACCTTTAGAAACAGCCTATTTTTCTCACATTCTGACTTGCTATTCTGCTTGAGTTTAAAACCAGCATCTGCTTCCCCATTGTTTTATAAGAAATCTTCTGTGGAACAAGTGATATATTCATTGCAAGCATCAAGGTTAAAAACAAGTTCTTGACCTTAAAAATCAGTAGACAGAATTATCTATTATAGTCCTTTTATTTTTGTCTTCTTTCCTTACATCAACAAAATGCATTTATTATGTCAACACCTTTAGCCCTTCTTCTTTATGCCACTACCTTTCCT
Organism: Pipra filicauda; assembly: GCF_003945595.2. Classification (NCBI taxonomy): domain Eukaryota; kingdom Metazoa; phylum Chordata; class Aves; order Passeriformes; family Pipridae; genus Pipra; species Pipra filicauda. The sequence continues at coordinate 1,645,933 of NW_024104365.1, read as the reverse complement.
GGTATCTTCATCTTGTTTATTTTGAAATGCTTGAATATTTTACTGGGAACAAATCTGTACTTTTCAAGGTTTTCAATGCTAAATTTTCAAAGATATGTATTTTAATTTCCCACATGTAAGATTTGCTTGTTCCTACATCTTCTTTCACATAATTATCTCTGATTTACCTACTTCCTTGAAATGTATGGACATTGCTGTATGAGCTTAGTTATGGCTTTTTTCTGCATTTACTTTGTTCTCAGTTCATGGTTTTGAGTATTAACTGTTCACCAGTTATGAATTGCTGCTAAATAGACTTGAATTTCAAACTTGTATAGTGTGCTCTCTCATTATTTGATTCCATGTCTTACCAAATACAGATAGTTTTTGTAGGAGCTTTTTTAGGTGCCTCTTCAATCACATGATAGTTCAACTTTCACTTTTAAAAAATTTTCATGTTGCTGGATGCAGAATAAAACTTAAAGCACTATATGCTGTAAAAGTGAATGTAAATAAGAAAATTATATCACTTTATATTACTTTGCATCAGTGTTTTGGTTTGGTTTGGTGGGACTGTATTTTGATTCTGTATTTTGATTCTTTTTAACAATTTTCATTTTCAGGGCAATTTCTCTTTGTGAGTTTTTATCTTTTATTTGGTATTGATGTCTCATTTCTTATAAATGATTATTTAATTTATAGATTGATATGCATATCTAATTTGGTAATAGTTCAAAACTTACAAACCTGGAAAATGGAAAACTAGGAGAAGGCTGCTGTTTATGATACTGCAGACTGCCATTAAGGACTAAGTTTCCCAGGCATGCTGGATGTCCTTCTTGAATACTCTGTCCTTATACATACCTGGAAATGGATAGAGAATAAAAAAATAACTAAAACATTGTATGCCTTTAGATACTGGATGCTACATATTGCTATGCTTGCAATGCTAATCTATGCTGTAAAATTAGTTCTATTAATATAGGTATCCTGACTGGCAACCAGACACTGTTTCTGTGCAAAGATATCCAATGAAAATGAAAGGCAAATACCAAGATTCAGATATTCAGCTAGGAAAAGCTGAGAAACTGAAGGCATAACTTAGATGCCCAAATACTGATATGATATGAAAATGTGTGCAGTTCTCTAAACTGCTGTTTGATGACTCCAGGAATGTTTAGAAATTGTCTCATTTTTGTATGGGTGAAATAGAACACACAGCTTATGCATCAATATTAACAATACCTGAGCATCAGCAAGCTCAAATAGAGAGGAAATTTAGTTTTTATTTCATGCACGTAACTACTTCTATTTTTTATTTTTGAAGGGGCATGTGCTATTAACTGACATTAATCAGAAAACAATTACCACCTTTGGCAAAGATCTCACAAATGCTTTGCTATACCCTGAGAATATGGAGTTTATTTATTCATAGTTAGAAATACAGAATGTAAAGTCCACATAAAAGTGAAATGAGGTGAAAGAATCTGTGAAGGACCAGGAATCAGAATGGGGAGAATCTCAGAAGTGGAAAAAGATGTACAGTGATTGAAAGGACTTTATGATACAGACTTTACAGTTATTATGTATATACACATTGTATGCCTCCCCAGAATTTGTATTTCCCGGGCACGTCCCGGCCTGTTCGCCTCCCTGCTCCTCTGTTTCTCTGCGGATTGGCTGGAGAAGCTGCAGAGAGGGGACAGCCTCCATTCGCCCCTTCTCTCTCCGGTTCCTCCCACGTTCCTCCCTCTTTTGCCCGTGTCCCTATCCTGGTTTGTCCCCCCGCTTGTCTGTCTCATGCTCCGCCCTATGTTCTGGCCCTTTCCCCTCTCGAGCTGATGAAAGACCTGGTGCACGCGTGAATAAAGCATTCTACCTGCATCCCACCTTTGTGTCCCGGGCTCGTGCAATGCCACTGTCCCCCCCCCCCCCTTTTCGGACCGCGGCAAGAATCTACGTGGATGACAGAGGAAAAATGTTCTAAAAGCATTTTTCTACATTTTTTAAAATATGATAGAAATCTGACTCTTGCTTTTCCTAGACTTTTTCTCATTTTCAAGTAGTATCTCAATTAGAAACTAAATACACGATTGCATGTCTGGTCTGTTTTCATAGACGCTTGACACTTTGATTGTGAGTTAATGAATTTTCTTTATTTGATTTGAAATATAAGGTTAGATATGCAAGCATGAGTCTACATTTATCTTATCTAATACAATAGGATTGTTACTAAAATACTTGGTAAAAAATGATGTCAAACCAGATTCTAGTCCATATTTAACATTCCTGTTATGGAATAGCACTTAGAAAGCATCTTTTGTCTTCTCTTGATATTTGTTCAACAGAAACTGAAAGTAAGAGTGCTTGAGTCATCTCTACTTGTGGATGAATAAGTGGACAAATGACATAAATTAACCCTTAAATCTTCAGAGTATGTGGGACTGCACAGCCTCAATACACCAAGGCTTAACCTCTCCAGAAAAGAGCAAGGCTGGAATTCTGGAAGGCTCTTAATGATGGCTACTTTCCTACAGTGTTATCATAGTTAGTGTTCAGTTAGTTATGAGTATCTGTATCACGTATTATGTTATTGTTAGCTTTTGATATGTTACATTTTAGTTTGGTATAAAAGACAATGTGGGGCCTCTAAGGGCCAAGCTTCACAAAAAGGAATGTGGACATCTAACATGGATATCCTGTCTTTATTGGCTTGGAACAAGACATAATAAAATAGAGTTCTTGCAAACACCATGAGAGACAAAGGTGAAATCCAAAAATGGATCTTCATTTTGCTGCCAGATATGGTCTTGTGGCTGAAGTTCTGAAACTTCAACTTGAAAATACTGAAATTCAGAGCAAATCTTCAGTCACTTATCTTGCCTACAGCCATTTAAGATTCAAAGTGTCTCCACAGCTACATGGAGAACATAGAAGAACACTTACATGGATGGATGACATTATACTTAACTGCAATAATTGCAAGCATGACTTCTATCATTCAGTATGGTTGCTGGATTCCTGCCTTTTACTTAATGCTAAGTTACTGTACCACTAGTCAGTCATGACAGACTAGACGGTGTGAGAGACTTGTGTTCTTAAGTCTAATAAGAATGTAATACTCAGCTTTCTGGGTAGGAAAAAAAAATGAAGGAAAAAGAAAAGAACTGTCACATAACTGAATGGTGCTGGTATAAGACACCTCCACATCTGTTGTCAAAATGTCCCCTCAGTGTACAAGATAGTTTAACTCATTCATAGGACTGTGCATCACTCTGATTGACACCAAGGGAGCCTGGCTTAATACATTCAATATCATTTCACAGTTAGACAGAAAGACATTAAGTTTTGTCATGTAAAGTTACTTTTTAGATGTGGATCTTGAATACTCAATGAATCCTATATGGCCCATTTTTTATCCTGCTGCACAAATTGGGAAGCACTATAGTCTGTGGATTTTACAGAATGGTTCCTTTTTTCTAAATTCCAGTATTTTTTTGTCGTGATGTTTTTCCACCCTGTGCAGAATTAACCTCAAGTTTTTTTCTAAAACTGTAGCATTTATCTCTACCTTCTAATATTTTTACGAAGCTTATTTACTGTAAACATGCTGAATTTGTTTTTTTTTTAATATAGCCTAACTACCCATATTCATACCAAAAACTAGACAAAAAAAGAAAAACATAAACAAACACCCCACTAAAGAAACACACCCCCCCCCGAAAACCCCCAAACCCCAAGAAAACAAAGCAAAACAAAAATCCTATGAAATGTTTTCTGAACCAAAAAATAACCAATGAATTAATGTGAATTCAAACTGATTTACTTCTCTGTCACTAACTGAGAAATAATTCCAGTGTTTAGTTATTGTCAGGTGATCAGCCAGTATAAGTGAAGACCTTTTTTTGGCCACAGGTGAAGTCGAGTTCAACACTGTTGCTAGGATTCACCTTAGTAAATACATATATTTAAACTTTAGAATCTACACTTGACATAGCCATCTAGGCTATCACGGTAGAGAACAGTTTCTTCTAGAGTGAACTTTTTACCTATGGGAATACATAATAAATTCCTAAAAGTGCCTTTTCCTTTCCTTTAAGTATAAAAGAAGTCTACACTGACCAGCTCAAGTTTAGGTATTATAGATACCTAAAACTACCTGAGTTGTATTTACTATGTACTGGCAAGATGTTTCATTCTGTTTTCCACTCAAAATAGTATGCATTCCTATATCTACAGATCAGCCACCAAAGTCTCATCCAAAACAGTAGCTTTCGTGCCTGCAAACCACAGGTACCTTTGATCACACAGAGGTTAACACCGTATGTAGGCATTCACAATACTTGATATATCATGGATCTTGAAACTCCTCCCACACACCTGTTGAACAACACTGTTTTATACTTTGGCATATACATACTATACTTGATCTGAACTCTGTCTAAACATGACACAACTTCCAAGTTCCTAAGTGTCTACATTCCCATTTCACTAGATCTTTCTTCAGACTTTATGTCTCTAGAGTTTGGAACAACAGGATTTTTACCGCTATGTCGGTGTATTTATTGTCTGCATATAGAAGAGTTTTGAAGAACTTCAAACTGAAGTGAGAAAATGGTATAGTTTTAAAAGTTCAAAGAAGAATATTGAATTGTGTCAAAGTATACCTCCACAGTTTCAGTCTGGGACTACACATACAGGATGTTTCTGTAAAAAGGAGATACAGAGGCACAAGGTATGTTAGCAGAAAGGAGCAGAGGCAGAAATAATGACCTTCTGGTGGCTTACCAGTGTTCATTTTATGATCAGTTGTGAAGAACTTTGATGTGAGCAAAGATCTTCACTTAAAGCAAGGAAATATGTAGCTTTGTAACTTGAATGATTGTGAAGATATGATATGACAGAACTTGGCAGAAATTGTTCTGAAAAAAAGAACTTCATTCTCATAAAAATAAGATATTTTCTTTATAGTTATCAGGGACAGTATTGTGAAAAATTCAGCATGTTACTAACCTGCAATTGTAACATCAGATGAGGGTAACTGTAGTAGCAACAAGCTTGTCCTTTCACCCCTACTTCTACTTCCTTTCATTCCTTTCTTTCAGCTGTGCTGTTCAGGCTAGGGAAAGCAAAATGTATTTTAAGATTATTTTGAAATTCAAGAGAATAATAGCACCTGAATGGAAAGAAGAGCAATATTTATATAGAACAACAGTATTTATATTAATATTTAAGAGTATATGGCTAGGTCCTTAGCAAACATCAAATTATGAGAAAAGTGTGATTAAATACACTCAAGCACCTTGAATAATGCAACAACATCTTGTCAGCATAGCAGTTGCTCTATCATTACTCCCACTCTAGCCTGTTTCTGGACAGTGATAAAATACACTTTCCTAACTCAGTAAGAGATACCTGAGTTCTGAAATTATTTGATAAAGCAACCTTCCTTTGTAACTTCAACGTAACTTGAAATCCCTTCCCTTTACTTTTTTTCCAGCGATTTGTAGAAGCTGTCTTGAATAGTTAGCCTTTTCTCTACTGGATCTTGAAGCAGAACATCATTTTAACATTGCAGATGCAACTAGAATTATAGGCTAGTTCCCTTTGTAGACAGTGATGGTGCTTCAAATGGATGGCTCCTGTCTGCGAAGGATAACTGGCATGCATCATCCTTAGAGGTTCCTGGCTTTCTACACTAAGAAACCTGGACAACTAGTATAGGCCAGCAACAGATTTAGACTGCTACAGCTGGATTGCCTAATTCCATCCTTCTGTTAGTTATCCTTCCCAACTCTCTTTCCCTACAGAAATATTTTGATTAGATAGAAGCCAAACTAAATTTTGTATGTCTTTATATTGTATATTTGGAGAATGACAACAAAATTTTTTTGTTCCAAAGTGTCTACCATCGGTATGACTGTGCCACTGGGGACTAGTTTGACCTTTTGAAAAACATCAAGCCAAGGTTTGCCCACTGGATAATCACTCTAGTGATTGTATAACAAATCTGAAGCGCAGCAACAAAAGCGGATGGATGTCTTGACAATGTTGCCAGAGTCAGACATGCCAATGAGATAGGAGAAATGCAGGAAAAAAAAGAAATGAAACTTGGAAGTCAAAGAGATAGAGGAGAATCACAAGAACCAACATAAAATGCTGCTTCTAGAAGATCTCTGAAGTGATTATGAAATGAATGGGCAAGACATGGATTTTTCATGGGATGTGCTTAAGAGAGTATGCAGTTAGGAGAGGGAAACCTCAGTAATACAGACATCTGTGGTTTTGTTTCTGCATAATCATGGACTACAAAATATGCAAGCAATATTTTGGAAAGGGAGAACTGGCAAATGAGCCACAAACCAACAAACCATTAGCAACACATACTTCATTCTGTCTTTAATCAAGGCTCTGAAAGAAGACTAGATGCGGTATAATAATTCTTATAAGAGCCCCTAGTTTTTATATAGGATAAACTCCAAGGTTTTATCCTATATCTGATGCTTACACATAACTGACTAGTTTAGTGCAATAGTATACCTACTTTTCTGGATGAACAGAATTTAAACATAAGTGAAGAGAAAGGAGATTTTATTTCCTCAGTAAGTAAAAAATACTAGAGTTGAATACAAAGACAGTGGACTCAATGTACCATATGACAGGCCAAATTTGCCATGCCACCTGATTAGTCAACCTGATTATAGTCTCCAGGCAGCTTGCACATGTGACTTAAAATAGCATCTCTAATGTCTTTGTAGTAACAGACCATGTCAGGAAGAAATTCAGCTGGTTGTTTATATGCAAACTACACTTTTGTAGCCCATAATTCATAACATCCTAAATTTAGGAGGTGATCCACTCTCCCTAAGGATCGGAAGCATCATGATGTACTCACCATGACCCAATCAAATGAAAGGCAGCAATAATGTTACAGTTCAGATTAGTCAATTAGAAATGCCATCTTGCTAGAGGGCACCTTTCACCACAATCTGCATTGCTCAGAAAGCAGTTCAATTAGACAGATAACACAATCCAAACAGAAAATTTCCCAGCTGTCCAGTTTAAAGACGAAGTTTAAAATTGGTGTGCATCTTATTTTAAATTCGATTAGAACATGGATTTCTGCCAAAAGGAATAAAAGGCTGTTTTAAAGAAATATTTCAGTGATATATATTATTTTCTTCAAGACATAAAGGATAGCATGAAAGAAACCATGAAATTGAAAGTAAGGGAATTTAAAATGAATTGTTTTAGACAGAACTTTTATGGCAAGGAATGAAGACAAAAAAAATTATTTTCCCTTCTCTTTATGTTGGGGTATTGCTGCTTCTAGCTGGTTACAACATTTTTTGCCTTTGGTCTTATGAAATAGTATAAATTACATTAGCTGAAGCTGAAAGGTCTCAAAGAGAGTCTGTAATCTCTCAGCATGGTAATCTGGGAGAAAAGCACATTTCGAAGCTTTTGTGTGTTTTGTGATACATGAAACAACTATACTTACAAAGCTTTCATGTTGCTGTAACTCTTGGAAAAAATATACTGCTGTTTGAGTCTATTATCACCTTGTTGGGCTCTCACTTGTAATAGTTTGCAAACAGTTAGCCTAAGTGAATGTATGTAGAAAACCTTCAGAATAACTAGCCCTGTGACTCTAAGGGTGCAGGTGGATTATGATAATTTTTGGAAAATTTTATTATATAATGTCTAATGTCTTTCTGTATGTTTAACATGCTTTATTATTCCAATAATTTTTCTTCATCAATTACTTCCAAATAAGCCTGGTTTATAAAAATACCAGTAGAAGTAAGTAAGCATGATACACAACAATAAGTTATTATCAGGCCAACTGTGCATGCATTCTCATAAAAGCTGAAGGCATCCTGGAAGAACACTTATTACTTCACAGATACCTGAAACTCTTGTCCCAAAGCCAGGGACAGGACATTACATTGTTGTTGCCTTTAGTGATCATTAGTGAAACAGTTTCAGATGATCCCCTAAGGAAACAAGACCTCTGTGGCAACACTGGTTGTGTGGGTATGGTATGTATATGCTACTAATTTAATTTCAGTTACTTCCTGCTTGATCAGTCACTTTGGACAGAGAGTTGGAAGTATGAAAAATATGTAAGCTCTTGTAGTTTTCATAAAAATAGGTACTTGGGAAGAGAAAACCATATTAGTATACATAAAAGAAAATCTTCAGCATGAACTCAGCCCATCATAAAGGCCAAGGACTGAAGAGGAGAAATAATTGTAAAAACAAATCAAACCAAATGAACAGCTTTGTTAAGGTCTAGCAATTCACTGCAAGCTACAAACTTGTCAGTATAAGAACTCAATTTACCTGACATGGACATCTTGCTTCCACCTACAGCTTAGATAAGAGTTACCTCACCAGCACTGGCCATCTGAGAGTTATTTACCCCAAACTAGTCTTTACTATGTCTTTACTGCTGAGTGATACAGGGCTAAGGACAAACCCTCAGACCTGAAAGTGAGTAGTGTTGAATAGCCGTAACTAGTAGTGCTGTTCTCTCTCCAGGAAACTTAGGTACTTTTTGAGAAGATCTGCTTCTACAAACACATGAAACTTAAGTGTAAGATATCTAATAAAGATGGACAGAGTTCAGCTTCAGATTTTAATTGATTCTGGTGCTCACTGAACAACCTTAATGTCAATAATTGCATCCACATCTTATTCAGTGGATTTGCCTAGAAGAAAATAAGTTGGAACAATCTGAGGCACTTCCAGACAGTAAAGAATTAAGTATTTTAAGTAAGTATATATGCAGTGTTTGAACTCATTCCCCCACGATTTTTTATTTCGCAGTAGGGGATCCACGATCAGTGGAGCTAACAGACAATTCTAGAGGATGAGATGAATTATCCTAGAAAAGACACCTCTGCTTTTGATCGTAGTTGAAATGTGTGCAGTACACTTAGGCTAGACAATCAGCTTTTAAACAGTTTAAATTAGGTATGATTAATCCTAGCCTGGAAAGTACTGAACTGCTCTCAGGCTACCTGAGTTCCTCATACAGTCAATGAGGAAGGCTAGGTTTTTTTGAAGATACCGTAAGAAAATTCAATTAGCTTAACTTTGCTTGTTAAACTGAATCAGGCAGAATCACCCTCTTGTGAAACAAACTCTTACTATTGACTATCCAGGAAACTTAAGCACTTGCTTTAGAAGGATTGCTTCAACAAATTCAAGGCGTTTAGGTGTCCAGTGAAGATGAACAGATTTATTTTTTCAGATTTCATTAGTACTGGTGCTCAGTAAAGAACCTTAGCATCATTAGAGCTATTAAAATTTAATATTTAGTATTAAAATTAATGTTTATATTGTCATTTTTATAATCTGTTGCCACAGTGGCAGAAGATTACAAAAAAGTTACAAAAGGCATGCAGGAGGAGGCAAAACATTCTAAAATGTCAGATTTTTCACCTATACTGTCAATGTCATTTGTATTATTAAGAACTTGTCTAAATTGACAAACCTAGGAACATTTCCCAGCTAGTGGATCCAGGTGTATTATCCAGCTGATTTCTAGTTGGATGACAACAATTATGGCCCTTTGGATGAGTAGAAAAGAAACTGTGGCACAGTCAGTGTGACCCCTTGCTTGGCACACCATAGTTCATGCTGTGAAGATGTAAACAAAAGTTTAGGAATGGCAGTTTAGGTCATGTCTGTATATACACATACACACACATATATAAAAATACTTCTTTAGGTATATTCATAAAATATTATAGGAGTTTTGAAAACAGTTTGTTAACTAGAAGATCATTTAAGCTAGAAGCAACATGCAAATAAATAATACAGTAGAAATCAAACAACCTCCCTGAAAGTAAGGTGAGGTCTATTTGATGGATTTCCTCTGAACAGCAGATACATCAGGCTGAGAATAATAGCATAGAAAAAAAAAAAGAGAGAAAGAGGATACATTTGTACCAGAGGGAAATAAAATTGCTCAAGGCTGCAGCACTGTGGAGGCTTGGGAGAAATGGTAGTGTTTTCCCATCCCTAGGGAATCTTGGAACTGATTTCAAAAGGCAATACTCTGGATGGGCTGTAGCTGAATTGTTTCCTCTATGGCTAACATATACACTAGGAAATCCTTATGCTCAACCGTGAGCAGACCTTAAGGAGTTATTTAAAGACATATTCTAAATTTGCCTTGTTATGTCTTTCATAACTTTCCAAATCTTTTTTTTCCAATTCTTTTTTTTCCAAGTCTTTTTTTCCAATTCTTTCACTGAGCAGTTTATCCTCCTTTGCTAGGACAAGCTTGTTTCCTCCTTTAGGCTTTTCTGCAAACTTAAGGAGAATTGCAGATAACAAACAGGTCCCATTAAAGCAATGGCACTCCCATTAAAGTGATGCTCTTTTATTTGGTTATCCTCTGGCTAGCAATCATCTAGGGCAAACCCTGAGGCTACATCTATATGAATAAATAAATAGGATAAGGGCTGGCCTACTGGCCCTGATGTGAGCAGCGAACACACCCATAAAACTAAAATAATTTCTCATTCCCACACCAGATAGCCTCTTGCTTACTGCCTAGCAGAGAACAGTCTCTGTCCAGCGGTATTTCCTAGACAGCACCTAAATATTTTTTGACAGAGCCTTAGTTAGAAAGGACTGAAAGCATAGAAGCTTATGTGCTAGCAAATCACATTTACAGGGGATTGCTTGCTAGTAGTTCTTGAGCATATATGCCCTCACCCTGTTTATTAATACTACAGACATAGCAGCAGGGTCCAGGCATGATTGAGGGGAAAGCATTTTTAACAATTAAGGTTCCTTAATTTTCTTAAGTTATTACAGCATTTGTATCTGTTGTGTAATAGAAGTTCTCCATACTAGGAGTTGAGAAGTAGAACTAAAAGAAAAATATCAATACCATTCACTTCACCCCTGTACATTTTAGGGTTCCTTCCAAGCCTGTTTTTTTCTCCATCTCCTTCTTTCAAAGGCATGCTACAAAAAAATAGAGGGAAACAGAAGCCTTTAATATAGAGTTTCTATTTCCAATATAAAACCAAAACGAACCTCCAAAAAAAGAACAGAAGTACAGTTATGTATGGCATACAATATATTCCTCGCCTTAGCTATTGTATGTCACAAAATACCTCGAATATTTTAGAGTATTCACAAGTGGCTGCATTTATCAAATTCTATACTTTAGGAAAAAAGTAATGAAATACACAGAAGAACAGACACACTTGGAAGTGGACCTACGTTTTCAACACAATTTTTTCAGTAATGCAATTTTTGTCTGGAAACCAAGAATCAAGAGATTTAGCTCATCATGGATTTCTAAAGAATCTGATTCAGAGGAGCTGCCACTGTTAGTGCTGTTTGAAGGCTGAGATTCTAAGTCACAAAACAATTTAATCTTTTATATAGGAATTCAATAGCTTTTTCAATCTGTAATATCTGGGATCTTTTTTTACACATTGGAAAGGAATAGCTAACAAATAATTCAACTGAAATTCAGTTTTGGTTGGCAAAGTTTTGTCTGTAATGTCTATTACACAATACTTTCTCTAATGAGTTCAAGCCACCTTAATAGATGCATATGATATTAGGTTGTCAATTCCTCATCCAAAACTATTTACTAGTGCCACTGTGTAAATTTCGAGCAGTCTGAAGTGGAGTAAAACTGAGCCATGTAGGTTTGGTTTCTGGAGAACCATTTGTTTAAGACAGACAAAGATTTTAGGGTAAGGGAAGTAAGTGGGTGCAAAGCCAGCCAAAATGAAATGACTTTTCCAAACCGACATAGCAACAGTCACTGCACATACTTTATTAGTTCTATAATCTTACTTTCTAAAAATAGGAAATCTAGTAAGTTAAATAATAGTTTTTTGAAAGTTTGTCTTCGTAATATTTTGATAAAGATGTCACTTGAAGATGACAGTGCTACTGAAAATTTCAGAGCTGCAAGAGTGGGAAATTAAAGGTTCATCCTGGAGAAGATATATTTATTTATCTATGATAATATTAATTATGTATTAACCAGTGTTTCAAATTGACATCTGATGGATCACTCCACATCTGCTATGACTACCTGTATAGTAGATTTCAGTCTATAATCACTCAATATTGCAGGTTTTTCCATCAGGGAAAATATTAACAGAATGGATGTATTGTAAACCAAAGACTGAAACAGCTTCTTGTGCTGATTAGGGGACAGCTGAACATGATTAGCAAGTCTCCTAAAAATTTGAAGGCCTAGAAAAAATAATTCAAAAGATGAATGGTTATCTCAACCTTGAGATTTTGTTGAAGTAATTCTGATGTAAAATGGATAAAACAGAAGAGCAGAGTATGACAATGCAGTCAGAACCTTAGACATGGAAATAGCAGTGAGGAGACAGTAGAAAAGGAAATTATATATGACTAAAGAATGGTTCAGTTGGAAGGGACCTACAATGATTTTATAGTACGATTCCCCCTGAGAGTTTCTCTCATCCATCAGGGATGGATGTTTCATTTGTAAAGTTGGATTTAATTCCCTCCATACTATTGTAAAAGTGTGGAAAGAGGTTTAGACAATCTGTTTAAAATTAGTGATATTAGAAAGTCAGATGACATGAACCACAGCTTTTTTCTTTTATTGAGCCAATGAATGCTTTACTAGGGTTTTAAAGTTTTTTTAGGTTTTGGTGAGGTAGATGTCATAATACATTTACACAAAAATAAAATCTTCTGTTACGTTTTTAATTTGCAAGCTTCTTTAGCCACAAGAAATTACCAATCTGTGATAGTTTTGCTTGTATTTTCTAGCTTTGCTTACCAGGCTATGAGGTAAAATTCTGTAAACTAATATATCTTGATACTGATAAGATATACCTTAAAATTAGAGACTGTCAGTGCTGTACTGGTTTTATACGTATGTTCTTGAGGAGTGATGAGATCTTCCAAGCACGGAGAAGCCTCAGGTAAATGCAGCTTTGGAACATGCTCTTGTTACACTATGTCCTTCCCAAACTCAATATTTAATATAGCACACTATCAAATGCTAGTTCATATAACACAGTCCTGGTTACATACACAGATCTTCCTGTTCAGCCATTTGTGTATAAATTTTGGTTTTCATGTATCCATTCTTTCTCTTGAAGTGATGAAGATTTCAGATGGAGACACCCATAGAAATGACTTTACAGTATCTGTAAATATTTCAAAACAACTGTTGAAAAGCAGGGAAAGAAAAACCCAAACAAGCCAAGTAGAAAAAGAAAGGTTAGTGTTCAGTAATCTAATATACTGTAAATAAAATTGATGCTGGTGTTTTTTCACAGTTTTTTAGGCTCCAAGAAGTGAAATGATGGTGAAACTGTTACATGTCAAAATACATAATCCAGTAAATCTAGGTTTTTAGGAATGCAGGCAAAATCTACTCTGCTGATTATCTGTAAATACAAGGCAAAGCTCTAAAGGAAAGCTGGGTGGCAAAGGGTAGGATGTCTGCCAGTCATTTCTTTCACCATCAGTTGAAAGAAACAGGTGATTCTTTGGTGTAATTTAAAACATATTACTAAAGAAACCTAAAGTGGCCAGATGAATTATATCCCAGTAGTCCTTCTCTCCCTTGATTACAAGGAGAGCCTAGGATGACTATGTCAGATGCAATTGTTTATGTGACTGATGTCTACGATCTGTAGAAAGGAATTTTACCCTAAAAAGCACTATGGAATGAAGCTTCATTGCTTTTGTATGTCTAAAAATTTTAAGTGTAAAAATTTTGAAACCTTTACGAAAGTTTCAAATGAAACCTAAATTTGTTAATGTAGAGATTAATCTCACATGTAAAGTAACATATTCATAGAAAGAATAGTCTATCTTCCAGTTTTAATTTTAAAAAGGAATGTGAGCTGGTACTATTTCCAGCTGTTTTGAAAGTTTTGTATTAAAATATATGGAGTGTAATCATGTTCTCTATGCAGCTGGGATAAAGTGGGGACATTGGCTTTGTTTTATTGACACAGTTAACAATGCAATGTTAAATATAGCTGAAATAATTTGTGCAAATATGTCTTTTCTTTAAGTTTTCTTGAGGAATTCCTTAATTCCTTTCTTAATTACCATTTTGTAATATCCAAATAATGAATAAGAACTGTTTGGTTAATTTTTATAAACATCATTTTCATGCCTTAAAACTTAACAGTCTTTAAAATTATTTCTACCATTTAAAAATAATTTATATTCTTTTCATACTCAAAAGAGATCTAACTTTATACTTTCATTAAAGCTAATTTATTCCATTTTTATATGTATATTATTTATATACTATTATTTATATTGTCTTTTAGTACACCAATAAGGTGGTATTTGTTTAATTAATTTCTTAAGCTTTATACATAAAGCCTTTGACACATTCTGAAATATGAATAATACCCCTTTGATTATCAGGAAGCTGTTCAAAGTTTAATGTATGACTGGATGTTGCAATTATTAAGTAACCACTGAAGCACTTTAAAAAAAACAACCCCTCTGTTTATGGACTTTCCTCAAAAATACACTCTTGTGGGAAAAAAAAGTAAAATCTAGCATTATTAATAGTGAAAATTGCTATTTGGCGTAACTGGGAAAGTGATCTTTGTCCAAATGTCATTAAAAGCACTCTTCTAAGACTAATTCCAGAAGTGCTCAACTCCATTATAACTCCATTATAAAAATGGTGTGTTGCTATTTCCTTACCATTTTGAAAAGCTGAAAAAACCCCAGTCCATATAAACCATTTAACATTATTTAAATTTGTTTTCGGATGCACGTGGAAATCTCAAATTAAATTAAATCTCAAAAGGTACATCTGCAGTATGAAATGGCATACCACTCCAGTTTACCTCTGAGTTCTCATCTCCTTACCCTTCACACTATGTAAGCATTAGCTCATTTATGGTCTTTTTTTTCTGGACAAAAAACCCCAAACAAACAAACCCAGTTTCTTCTGCAACAAATCCAGATACAGCTTTGGGCATAGTTCACTCTACTTGTAGTTCTGATGGTTTTCAGGTGTAACATTGTACAGCTCTCAGCAGAAACCTTTGTTGTCTACTTGTGCATTCATGAAAACGCATAACCATACCAGAGGTTTGATGAAATAAATCTGTACAAAGCAAAGGAGTACTTGTTATTCATTATCACAACACCAAAAAAATTGAGAACGTTGTTTTATGTCGGAAAATATAAAAATTGGCCTTTACCTTTTAAAGAGTTGTATAACTTTTTCCTGTGCTCTCTTTTCCTGTTTAGCTTGAGCTGCTGTATGCCTGTTTCTGTGATGGTGGAAACAGCCAGTGGATGAAGAGCACGCTCCCACTCTGGTATTTACATCTCATTCTTGTGTGTTGCAGTGCCAGGCTTGTTGCTAGCATGTGCACTGTCTACACTTAGCACAAGAGAGAAGTAAGACTGATGAAGTTTTTACCAAGACATCTAAAGGTTTGAGAGGGATAGATCCCATCATCTACAAAGGAAGAACTATCCCATGATGGTTCTCAGTGCACCTCACTACAGAAGCTGTGTGGATAAGACCACAATGCTTTCACCCTCTGTCATTCTTTGGTGCTACTTTGTGCTCTCAGATAGTCCCATATATCTTCATTTATGTTGATGGCACGAAGGTTCAGTCTTTCCTCAAAAATATTTAACACCACTAATAGTGCTTGAATCAAATTCAGCAAAGGCAAGTGCAGGGTCCTGCACATGGTGGGAAATAACCCCATGCACCAGTACAGGCTGGGAGTCGACCTGCTGGAAAACAGCTCTGTGGAGAAGGACCTGGGTCCTGGTAGACAACAAGCTGTCCATGAGCCAGCAGTGTGCCCTCGTGGCCAAGAATGCCAATGATAAGACTGGATATGGCACTAGGTGCCATGGTCTAGTAACCACAGCGGTGTTGGATCAAGGGTTCGACTTGATGATCTTGGAGGTCTTTTCCAACCCAGTCGATTTTATGTTCTATGATATCCTGGCGTGCATTAGGAAAAGCACTGCTATCAGGTCAAGAGAGGTGGTCCTACCCCTTTACTGAGCCCTAGGGAGGCCACATCTGGAGTGCTGTGTCCGGTTCTGGGCTCCTCAGTACAAGAGAGACATGGAGCTCCTGGAGCAGGTCCAGCAGAGAGCTACAAAGTTGATCAAGGGACTGGAGCATCTCTCTTACAAGGAAAGGCTGAGGGAGCTGAGCCTGTTGAACCATGAGAAAAGACAACTGAGAGCGGACCTCAACAATGTACACAAGTATCTGAAGGGAGGGTACCAAGAGGATGGAGCCAGGCTCTTCTTGGTGGTGCCAAGCAATAGGACAAGAGATAAAGGGCAGAGACCGAGGCACAGGAAGTTCCACCTGAACATGAGGAAGAGTCTCTTTACTGTACAGGTGACTGAGCATTGGAACAGGCTGCCCAGAGATGTTGTGGAATTTCCTTTCCCGGAGATATTCAAAGATATCTGAATGCAATCCTGAGTAAAATGTTCCAGGGGACCCTGCTTTAGCAGGGAGGTTGACTAGATGATGTCCAGTAGTCCCTTCTAACTAAACCACTCCGTGATTATGTGAAAACCTGCAAGTATTTTTTGCACTTTGGTACAGGCTGTAGAACAGTATTGTGGTCATTAGGGAGAAGAAAAACATCATTCAGACATACTCCTTTTTTTCTATTATCACTTTTTCTTCAAAGAGGATTGAGAACATCCATCTGTAAGGAATTCCCTTAGACCATTCTTAGTACTTATTTCTTGCTTAGTTATCTTAATTTTGAAAAAGGAATTTGTGTAGACACTATTTACTTCCTAAGGAAAACTTGATATTCATGTTTTTCTGTGGATGAAGTTAACAGATTGAGCCACAGCACTCCTGACAGAAGCCAGCTGAGGGCTGACCACAGATATGATGTAGAATGCAATGGTAAATATTATTTAGCATGAGATCCAGTGTAAGATGAGTTCATTTTTTCTTCCAGTCATCCCAATTGACACAAAGACACTAATCCTAAAAAAAATTTCAGCAGGTATTTTTTTTAAGAAACAAATATTGTAAGCTGTGTTAGGTCACTTATGTAAATGAGCTATTTGAAGAATGAGAAAAAAGATATTGAATTGTAGATTTAATTATAAGATTTATTTTTCCATATCTTGAAATGTATGTTTAGTCCATGACTGCTGGACCATAAAGAGATAACTTTTCAGATCAAATATCACACTTCTGGATCCTACAAAAAAGCACCTTTTTTTCTTGGCTAAAATGCAGGAAACCTGAGATGCTCTTTTAATGTATTGTAAATGTATTGATTACTTATAAATTAGTAAACTGATAAAAACACCCTACTTTCTTAACTGTCACTATTAAACATTGTTTACAAAAATATAAGGAGATTTCAGCTGCTTATCCTTTCCTTTCTTGTTAAATACTGCAGTTGGCTATTTCGCATTGTAGATACCGACAGCAATGCTTCAAATTTCTACTTCTGACTAAAGTTAGTTTCTGAGGAAACTAAAACTCAATTTTGTTTCAAATAATGAAAATCATGAAAAAACACAACTACACTAAAATTTACTAAATTAATTTTTTGTTGTTCAAGGCTTGTGTCTGCTTCTGGAGGAGGCCACTTGAATATAGTCAAGTGTATTATCACAAATGAAATTAATTTTATAGTTTATACGGCATTTTGATAAATTAGGCTCTTTAGTCAGTAGTTAATAATTACAGTTCTCATTGGTAATGCTGCTCCTTTATGGTACTGAGGTAATCGTCTAGATTCAGATTTATCATTTGATTACTCCTAGTATCTGTCCAAAGATCTACATGCAACAAGGAGGCACAACATAACACAACACCTGCTTCACAGAATTATTAACTTTTAACAGCACATGATGTCTAAGGGAAAGCTATTGTCTTTTTAATACTAAGATTGAATTTTTTTTTCAAAATACTACCCACACCTATTGAGCCAAGAGACTCAAAAGGGGTCAACTAATTTATTTCATAAGTAGTTGCAGGACAGGGATGTCTATAAGCAAATAACACCTGTATTAAGCTATTGTAGTTTAACCAAGTCTTTTAAACCAGGACATAAGGTTTATCCCAAAGAAAGTTTCTTCCGTCATAGAAACAAATGAATGCTTAATCTCATTCACCCAGCTATAGAGGCATTTACAAATGTTGGGACATACAGCAGTAATGTGCAGAAATAACAAACCATGTGTGGTACTGCACTCTCTGAAAACAAAAATACAAAACCTTGCTGGTAAATTACACTACATTTTTTCCTTTTCTGTATATTCTTCTTTGTGTAGAGAGATAGAACTATTAAACTTGACAAGCATACAAATCACAGAGTTGCTTAATAATGGTTGGAAGAGGTTTCTGGAGGTTATAAAGTCCAGACTCCTACATGAAAGAGGACTGTTACCCACTCCCAGGTCAGCTTTGATGTCTGAAACACTCCAAGGACAGTCCCTGATGTTATTGACAACTCCTAATCTTGAACAACCCTCCTGACATTTTTCCCCCTAATGTCCAAACTGAACCTTCCAAGCTCACACGTGTAGCATTTTTTCAGTCTTTACATCACCTGGCACTAGTCACCTCCATAGTGGCCCTTCAGGTAGTTAGAAGCAATCACTTGGCACCTCATGGCCCCTCATTAGCCTCTTCTTCCTAGGACCACCAAAGCCCAGTCCCTCCCTTCTTTTTAGGGTATGTTTTATGCATTGACCATCTTAGTCACCCATTACTGGACCAGTTTCTCCTGTAACTGGGGAGCCTGTCATCTGCCAGCTCCCAGTGCAAAGTAGAGAGGAACATTGATTTTCCTCAATCCCTTGGCCATCCTTCTTGTAAGTGGTTAGCCAGTAGCAGCATGCTCTGGACCCGCGATGGCCACGGCCTCTGCCCGATGCTTTCCTGGGGGCCAGCCCCGTTGCCTGGAGCAGTGGGGCCACGCTGGATGCCATGGCGAGCGCAGACCTTGCTCCTTCCCCGCAGGACGTTTCTGCCAGCCCCACCACTCCTGGGAGCTTTCTGGCCGTGACCCGACTCGGGGCAGGGCGTTTCTCCAGTCGCAGCACCGGTCGGGACACCTTTACGTGACGGCGAGGGGCTCTGTTCCCAGAACAGCAGCGGTGTCGGGCGGGCAGCAGGCGCAGAGCCCGTTCCGAGTGCGTGGGCGCCTCCCGGACAGGCAGATGCCGGGGCTCGCTGCCGTCTGCCGAGGGACGGGGATCGCCGCCCACAGCTCTCCACGGCGCGGCTCCTCCCGGGACACCCACGCCTCGGCCCTGACCGGGAGACGTCGATCCCGATGGAGACCCTCTCGCCGCCCGGCGCCGCCCGCCTCGGCTCCGCCGGGCCCCCGGCTGCCCTCCAGCGGCCGCCGGGCCAACCCCGCCGATCTGGGCCGGGGCCGGGACGCCCGGCTCCTCCCCGGGGCGGTGAGGGGCGCGGAGGGACCTACCCTGCCCGGGTGCAGCAGGGAGCGGCTCCCGCCCCCGGCCGGGGAAAGGCTGCGAGGGCGCTGGGCTTTCCACAGGAGAACGAGCTCTAAGGAAATCAGGGGAATCAGATGAAATCAGAGGAATTAACCCGGGAGGGAATTTTGCCTGCAGATTGTGTGTCAATAATCCCAGGCTCACACTGCTGTCAGCAAAGTAGTAACCCACAGTGGTTTTATATCTTAATTGGTCGGCACTCCTCATATCCCCTGCTCTGTTCATTCCGTTTGTTTGTTTTAGGAGAAGTGTTCCCTATTACTTAAGAAAGGGGGTGATCCGTCGTGTGCTGCCTCTTTAAGATGCTATATGTAAAGTTTGGTTGCTAGGTCCCTTTTTTTTTCTTTTTAATGAATGCCAGATGTAGGGAGAAAAAAGCAGTTTATGTTCCAACAAGCCTACGGAGTGGATGTACATTTCTGGCTGTTAGCAAACCACTTGCTAATTACAATGCTTATTCCTTCCTTCTCTTTCAAACTTGGATAACTTGCAGTGTCCTTTATGCTTAACTGTGACTGAATGTTATGGTAGCAGTGGTATTTTTTTTCAACAGTGCAGTAAATGTTAAAAATTCAACTAAATTCTTTAAATACCTTAATTGAGTTTGGGAAGAGCTAGTTTTGTTTTTTGTTTTCCCTATTTGAAAGCTAGAGAAAGTGACATCTGAGTCGTGAACAGATGGCATCAGTCAGTCAGCACAAATCCTGCCTAACGTTGGTGTTACAGTATAGTACTCTACTCAAATGAACATAAATTTTGGACACCAAAATGATTTTTAAGGAAGTTTGTTAGAGTAATTTTGTTCATGTGGTACATTGCTTCAGTTATTACAATTTTTTATTTTTGGAATGGCTAGATAAACAAATAATTTACAACTCATCTATAATTCTTAAATATATGGAAGTTTTTTATTTTATTTAACAAACTCAAGTTTTAAGTAAAGCTTCTGATAACTTTTTGATAAGAAATATCCAATTGATTATTTCTGTTCTTCCTATTATACACTAAGCAGACTGGTTTGTTAGTACCTTTGGTCTAATCGTGGTTTTTTTCAGTCCTATTTAGTCTATATTGCCTTTTCAGTAGTGTATCAATCAGTCTTCCTCCTATTTTTTCCCCTTACCAGCCCACCCTCTGCCCACATGCATGGGAAAATTGCCTCACATATTATTCTTCTCCCAGCAGGCAAGTAGGAGGTGTTTTATGATACCTTATTCTTCTGTAATAGGGAAGTCACAGAATTGCCCTACTACATGCACTTATTTAAATCTCTTTTCAATCTATAAATCTATGTATACAATTTAAGGGAAAACGTAGGTTTCAAGAAAGTAAGAAAATTTGTAACTTTGGTCTGGATCTAGTTTGTGTTTGCTTACTGATTAGAGTTATGCTTTCCCATTTTTGGTAAACCCTTGAGAATGACCGGAGTAAAGGCGCTCTACGATTTGTTTAATTCCCATGCAAGCTTCTGATGTGGTGTGAAAGAGCTTATAGTCCTTTCTCAAGCTTCAGGATGGGGAAGGAAACAGCTTTCACTGTCTTTGGGGGCACAGCTTCTCTTATCACCCTTTTGCTGTGTTCCATTATCACCTGGGAGCTCAGGGAAGCCAAAACTCACTCTCTACTCCACAGTCTGGAACTCTGTAATCACAACCGCAATCTGCTCTATACTCCCTGATCCCCCACCTCACATTTCTCATGCCACCTACCATTGCTGCCAGCTATCCTGTTTTTGTTACCAGTCACAACCTACTTGCTCCTTTCAGTTATTGTGAGCAGACCCCAGGGCTTCCACTTTCCCACAGAGACCAGAGAACGATGTTGCTTCTATCTGGCTTTCTCTTTTGAGCTCATGGTACTGTTTCCTGCGGGGTGACCCAGCAGCCTTTCCATACTTGCTCTTAAGGCACCTTTCAGGAAAACAAAGTTACTGGCTGAAATCCCCTCTGAAGGGGACTGGCCAGCTTCACAGGCACATCGTTTCCCAGGTGGGTCCTCTAATCATGAGCATTTCCCCTCACCAATGCTCCTGCTTTTCCCACACAATAACCTGGAAAGAGGATTTTGCCTCCTGAATAAAGGGAAGTGCTACAAAGCCTGGGGTCAGGACCTATTTTGGTTGCACTTCTAACATCACCTGATGGCCTTCTTTGGGAAACTTGCTGTGCAGTGACTCCGTCCTTCTGCAGAGACATGGAGGCTCACAGTAAGAGAGGGAGACTGTCTCTTAATTAAGATACAGAATTACTCTTTGTAGGATCTCAGCAATGACTTACGAGGAAGCTGTAGAGTTTTCTTCATAGACTAGTAAAGAGCTAGTTTTTAACTTTGGTGAGTGTTTCTTGTAACAATAGGTAGAAGAAAAACATTCAGGAAAAATGAGGGAAGGAGAAAGATGTCTCAGTCATCCCAGCTTTTGATGTTAACAAACCACACATAGTTTGTCATAGTGGGTAGTAAATTTCAACCAAGGTGTCTTCAAGAACCAGTTGTTTTAGTTTTTTACTATTGATTATATTCAGAATCCAGGCTCCTAATTCATGTGCTAAAAATCAGGTTTTGGAGTTTAGCTGCCTGACCTTGTCCTGCAAAGTGAAAATTCAGAGCCTAGTCTGGGCAACTTGAACATAATCCAGAGGCAGCTGCCTATCAGAGAACAACCTGTTCAGACCCTGTCATGGCTCAATATTTTTAACTCAGCCAGCTTCACCCATATCAGCTATAGGTACCACCTGTTATGCACCTAACAGAGTATCAGCTGCACAGGCAGGATACAGAACAGCTTCATCATGTGAATTGCACTTGAAGTTCACATGTATAGAATTCAAATTTTAGAATATTATAATAAATCTTATGACAGAAAGTGATTCCTTCTCACACTATACTTGTAAATGGAACCCAAGATAATGTAAAATGACAAGAGGGATTGTGGTTTCAAGGGGTTTTCTTTAGGGGAGGATAGTATTTGAAGTAGGAGACCAAGCTTCAAAAGAATTGCATTTTTCCCCTTGGATGAATAGTCTGTAAGGGGAGCAAAGTCATAGCTGTTGAAGGAATGCTAAAAAAAAAAAAAAGAAAAGACTTTGAGTGCTCTGCTGTAAGCAAACAGGAGGCGGTATGTTTTTTTACTTTAGACTCCAAATGTTACTGCTTTTCTAAATCCCACATTTCTGATCACTGAGGAAATACATAGTAATGCTTTTTACCTAAAAAGTAATACTAATCTTCTTTTGAAATTATTTGAGCGAGTCATGAACCTCGAGTATTTTATTCCACAGCAAATAACTCCTACTTAATTTGAGACCAATAAAAAAAGCTCCACATATGATGATGTTCATAAAAGATATTAAAGCAAGAAGAAAAAAAAACAAACAAGAAACCCAGCCAAAACCAAACCCAAAAAACCCAACCAAAACAAACAAACAAAAACTCCAAGGAAAAGTATAACACAGAAATCTTTTCCTAAAGTGGTTAAAATTTTAATGTAAATATGTTCTCATTTGTATAATGTACATTTGTATTTGTGCATGGGTGTGTGCTCACAGATGAATGCTATAGCTGTGACAACTGAGAGATGTGTTTTAGATTATGTGTGAAAGAAGAAAATACTGATTTTTTAGTTGTTGACCATTTAGGCATCTGTATTATAAACCAAAGAATGTGGAATTATCTAGATTATGTTAGAACAGAACAGTCTAGAAGGAAATGTAACCATCTTGCTTGAAAAGCTGTGTAGCAAGCAAAAGACTACAAATGCACATTTTATTTGCTTTAAAACTAACATTTTTATCTTCCAGAAAAATTGTCAGTAAAATACAGTGGAAATGAGAGCAATCTTCCCTGGTTATTAACAACCTACCTACATTTTTATGGTAAGACAAGAAAAAAATCCTTATGAGAAGGAATCCTTAACCTGTTCTAGTTAAGTTTGAGAAAAGATGTTTTAAATATTTTGAGGAGGAACAAACATTTTATCGTCAACTTATTTTTTCATCAGTCACTTCAATTTGTCAAATCCAAGAGAGATTCCTGGAACTTAAAGAATCTGAACATGATATAGGCAGAACAGATATATTCTTACCTCCTTTCCTAAGAAGAAACAGTCACTTTGACAATGATCTTCAGGTAGCAAAGTAATTGAAAAACAACATTCACAATTTTAAGGCAAGTTGCAATTTAACTCTATTGAAAACACAAAGTGAAATGGAAGAAGAAATATACAGCTGCAGCAACAATAACAGGAAACCAGAAAAAAAAGGGGGTGGGTTCTACCTCTTGTTGTGAATATACTCAAGATAAAAGTAAATTTGACTTGCTTCGGCAAGTAGTTGCATAACAGGTGTCCTGAAACTTGGAACATCCTACACCCCCCACGCCCCCCCCCCACACCCCCAGAGACAGACACACACAGATACACACACCAGGTATCTAACAGTGAGAACTTGGCTTCTTTGGTAATGTCTTATATCTTTGGTAATTCTGGAAGTAGGTTCCTAATTATTCAGACCTGGACTGATTTGGAATCCCGAGTCAAAGGACTTTTAAGTTTTACTCAGAAATTAATAATGCCCTGGAACCATGGGCATTGGATTCACTTTGGAAACAGCTTTCCTTCTGCTTCTTCTCTCCCAGATTTTCATTAAACTTAAAATTTGCAAAACTTTGTGTTATGGATGTTAGAAATGAAATAAAATATCAGAAAGATAGATTATTTTCCAAGCAGGAAATCTTCTATTAAAGACTGGCACCTTTATAGTGCCAGTCTTTAATAGAACTGGACCTTTCCAGTTCTATTAGGAAGCGTAACTGCTACTGCAGCTATGTCCAAATGATAGCATTCAATAAGTTTAAAATTTGACTTTGATTTTGCTCATTTTTTTTTTTTTAAGAATACACAGGAAATGTTTAGAACAAGACAGATCTACATCCTCCACTCTATGATGAGTACATTCAAAGTCTCTTAGATTGCATGCTCTTTCTGAGCTGTGCATGCTGTGCAGTATGTAGAAATGTGTAAAATATTAATACTCTTGAAACTTCAGAATTTTGGCATTTTGCAATCTACCTGAATCAAACTAAAAGAACCCCAGATGCCAGACCATTTCTTCATTTCCTTCCCTATATTTGTATAAATTACTCAGGCACACAGAACCGTAATAAAGCAAGGCTGTGTCCCTCTACACCTGGAATGTGCAACACAAGAAACTCTTTCTGGCATGTCCTGACGTCAGCCTTGACCAAAAAGGAGTAAGGACAGAAACTACTGAAGTGTGGTCACCAACACTTGCCCAGCAAGTGCTGTAGCTATGGTAAAAAGAAGATCTGATTAGATTATACTGTTCTTTAAGGACTAAAGAACTTCCAAGAAGTGTTAAAACTTAGTTCAAAGTGTAACTGATATTTCTGATATGGACTCCTTTAATCTAATTTTTTATCGCCATCCCTGTCATGGACATATTTTTTTATATGTAACAATTAAAGACAGATAATTTAGTCCCATGTTCTCTTTCACTCAATATGATCTCAGTCACCTGCAGTTCTCACAGGGCACAGTACTCATGTTGGGATTCACAATAGGAATGAGCTTGGTTCTAGTATTCAAACTAGCTTTTAATTTTTCATTTAAATACTGCAATTAAAATAATATAGTACTAAATACAACACCAATAAAAAAAGCAGTAATTTTTAATATACATGTCTAGTAGATATTGTGATTTTGCCCTTTCACGTTGAATATGAAATTCAGAGGATTTTTTTTCTGAGATCAATACTCATGCTTGTAATGACAACAAGTGGAAAATAGTATAATATAGCTGGAAAATGGGCAGTGCTTCAGTGTTAACGTAAGTAACATGGCTTTGGGGTTTGGGTTTGTTTTAAACACGACTGTAGTATCAGAAGTAGTGGCAGGATCTCTCCTATGTATCTTTACTAGAGTAGGTACTTTTGCAGTGTCTTCAATTGAACTGAAGCAAGGTTTCAGATTAAACTGACACATTTTATTTCCCAATTCAAAGAAGAAGGAAATTGGTTTTCTACTAGGAAAAATAACTACTATGTTTAATTGATTCCAGTAAGTTTGAAGCAGACTGTCGCTAAATGCTGATGCACAGTAAAGGCAGCAGTGCAGGTAGAATTTTACAGCAAATATAGTACCAGAGAAGGGCACCAGTGCAAAGAGAAGTTGGCACACATGGTGTGAAAATGATACAGAAAAGAAGCCAAGGAACAAAATGCAGGTTGCCATTAAGCACTTAAAATTGTGCTGGGGCAGCAATAAGGGGAAGATTACCTGTAAAGAAATATAGGACTCAAGAGTTATTTGTGATTCTTGGAAAGAAAGTTTTTCTTAGAAAAATATTTGACATTCTTGGCTGTCACTGCTTTCACTGGTACCCTATATGATAGCTAGTTGTTCGTTATCAAATGACTAATTACTAGCATATTTGGTATTGACTTAAAAGACATTATCTTCATGCTATTCTAGATTTAGCAGGATGAAAGAAGAAGTATGTGGAATATTATGAGTTCGTCTTTTAAAAATATATATATATAAAACATGCTACCTCTATTATTTTTTCCAAATCACTAAAATAATGATTTGGAAAAATCAAAAATGATGAGGAAATAAGAAGTGCCTTTGGAGATCTTGTAAAGTTATACAGGTTTGGAGATGAGGTTTGAACAAGGTGAGGAAACTTAACTTGTACTTATTCTCAATGTGTTTCTATCACACGCTATATAGCTATATGCATCTTCACTTTCAGGAAGGTACAAGTTGTCTGTGTAGTAGTTTTTCTAACCCTGTGCTTATCCTCTTTTTTTTCCATATATGGGATTGCTTGCCTGTAGGCAGGACCCTGATTTTCAGAATTCATTCTCTTTCTATTCTAGTTAGATCCTGTTACAGCATCTCAGTTTCAGGATTGAACAGCCATATACCACTACAGCCAAAAGTAACTTGGGTTTGACTATCAGAATATGCTTTGTAAACAAGGATTACTTAAACTTGGCAAAGTAATGCTTTTAATGACTGTGGTTTGTTTTTTATGAAAAAACAGTGCTATTAAAGTAATACATATTACCAAGACTAGCCAATCTTTGATATTATATTCACTCGGTACTGGAATGTAAACCAATTATTTTATTCATGTTTCTCTTTATGTGTACAAATTACAGCAATCAGAACAAATTCTGTGGGGTTTTTTTAACAAATTTCAGTGATTCAATAGTACATACAGTAAGAACTGACTGTACATCACCCTAACAATCCTTCTGGATGCCCCTGAAAAACATTGCATGTTGAAAGTACTTTTCAGCAGGCATCCTGGTCTGGAGGCTGGAGGATCTGGACTTCAGTGACATCATGAGTGCATTGGCCTCCAGTTTAGATACCACTGCAAGTTCTTATGGTAATAAAAACACAGAAATAAATAAAATGTGCAAACAAGATGTATTTTCTAAACCAGGTGACAGTATTATGGATGGACAAAAAAAATCACAAAATGTGGCAATTCCAGCATTTTCAAAACTGCTCTCAGGGCATTTTTAAACTGGCTCCTAGCAATGCCAAAGCATATATAGGCAAGATAACAAACCATTATTAAGTGTTTATTAAAGTTCACTTTCTTGTCCTCTTGTTGCTGTGCTCATTCATGCCCACAGAACTCTAAGAGAAGCTGTATCTAATATATACAAAATCTAACAATTAGAATAATTGATTTCAGAGAAATTATGCTT
The DNA here is from genome assembly GCF_003945595.2 of Pipra filicauda. Classification (NCBI taxonomy): domain Eukaryota; kingdom Metazoa; phylum Chordata; class Aves; order Passeriformes; family Pipridae; genus Pipra; species Pipra filicauda. The sequence continues at coordinate 1,618,705 of NW_024104365.1, read as the reverse complement.
TTTGTTAATCTCATAGACTGCTGGTTTGTATTAAAATACTTATTAATCACCAACCAGTAAGTCTCTGCTTATTATGTAAAAAACTAGCTTTCCATTTTCATCTGTCATTTTCTTTATGACATTTTCCTGCAGTATATTATTTACTAGCTACAATTTGTGTTCAGTGAAAAGTCCCATTAAATGTCATGTTTAATATATTTTTAGATAACTAAACATGAGATTTGATTTACCTGACTTTTAATTAAAAGTGAAAATAGAATAAAATGGGATTATTATGATTAAATTATTTTATATTGCTAACATTAATATATAATACAGACACCAACAAACTTAATGAAGTCTCTGCTACAGGTACTATTGTTATATTATTACCTAAATTGCTACTGATTATCTTATAAAACTAACAGCTTTAAGAACAGCAAACAAAACACAGCCGGAATAATCTGGTTTGCAGAGACCATCTGAATTCCAAATGCAGCATTCATGTCAACAAAGGAAAGTTTTTCTTTTCCTTTATTTTACAAAAGTCTTTAATTAAAAAATAATTTAATTTAAAAATAATTCACTTAGTCTCCTGCTAAACTACCTATTTCCACACTTCTTTGTGGCCTGGTTTTTAATTTTGAAGTCAAAGAGCTTCAAATGCAAGGAAGAAATCCATAGGAGACATCAGTTCTTATTATTTTGTGTTTCTCAGGACCAAAATAATCTCCAACCAAACTTGTTGGTGAAAATGCATGATTTTATTTTCTGAGAAAATATAAAATTACATGTTAGTATTGCTTTGCCTTGGTGAAAAAGAATTTAATGAAGGTATAGGGTATGTTTCAGAAAGAAACTAGAAGTGAAAGTTAGAGAGTTCTCCATCTCCTCTGAGAGGGATACTAAGACAATAGTAAAATAGCGGTGGTGGTTGAGGTTTCCCCACCTGTCTGCACTGGTAGTCCATACATGTATTTTTCCCATCTTGAAGCGGCAGAATACCAGCTCTGTATATTCACGTCACAGAATCATAGAATGGTTGAGGTTGGACAGGACCTCTGGATGTCAGCTGGTCCAACCTGCTTCTTCAAGCAGCGGCACCTATGGCAGGTTTATCAGGACTGTGTCCAGATGGGTTTCTTTAAATATGTCCAAGGATGGAGGCTCAACAACCCCACTGGGCAACCTATGCCAGTGCTCAGTTATCCTCCCAGTGAAAAAGTGTTTCCTAATGTTCAGAGGAAACCTCCAGTGTTTCACTTTGTGCATATTGCCTCTGGTCCTGTCACTGGCCACCACCGAAAAGAGCCTGGCTTTGTCTTCTTTGCATGCTCTCTTCAGATATTTGTACACACTTACGAGTTACCCCCTGAGACTTCTCCACACCAAACAGCCCCACCTCTCTCAGCCTTTCCAAATAAGAAAAGTTCTCCAGTCCCTCCACCATCAGCTTTGTGGCCCTTTGCTGGACTCTCTCCAGTATGTCTATGTGTCTCTTGTACTGAGTACTCCAGGACTGGATGCAGTACTCCAGGTGTGACCTCACCAATGCTGAGTGGAGGGGAAGAACCACTTCCCCGACCTGCTGGCAACACTACACCTAATGCATCCCTGCATAGCATTAGCCCTCTTTGCCACAGTAGCACATCTCTGCCTCATGTTCAATTCTGTGCTCAGCAGGACACTTTTCCATCTGGGTGGCCCCCAGCCTGTATTTGGTCCCTAGGGTTCTTCCTCTTGAGGTGCGGGACTTTGCACTTGCCCTTTTGGAACCTCAGATACCAGTGTCTGCATTATTTTTTTAAAATTTATTGAAGGAATTCACATTCTTGCTTCTTTGAGGTAAATAACTATAATTTTTTGATATGTTTTGGAAAAAGTAAGATCACTGCCTGGCACGTGCAGGTCAGTCTGTATTTAACTGTACTTGAGGAGTCTGAGATAAGGAGGACTTTCAACGGAGTTTGTTATATGTGAGTTTGGTTGCACTAATTGACCTCATACTGGGTTAGATGTTTTTATAATGCATTTTCTATTTCCCTCACTTATTCTGTTACACTTGAATATATTCTTTTCCAAATATTTAAAACATAGCTAGAAACCTTTATTACAAAGGAATTGAAAATGTAATAGAATATATTTTTTGCCATTAGTTCGTATTTAAATATCCTTAGAGTAGTCACATTTATGATAAGAATGACTGTTGAAAATAGAGGTCTTGATTCAGCAAAATATATAATACATAATTTAGTTTTGAGGCCTTGACAGTCCAAATGAGTTCAGTGTCTAAACTACTCCAGTAACATATACTGTACATTTTTGTTGTATGTTACATGAGAGTCAGAACTCATACGTAATACCTTCAGTTATTTGTATTAGACTCATATATTCCATTTATTTCTAGGTACAGTCAACTATGTAGCTATACAGCTGCCCTGCAGTGCATCTCAATTATTTTTATTCATCTAATCAGTAAATTTAATATTTTTGGTACCACTATCTGAAAAGAGTGCTACTTAGCCTTAATTAGAAATGCAGTTACAGGTTTTGGATGCACAAAGCAAATTATTTAGAAATCATTTTGTTTTACTTGTTGTGACACACTGAAAATTCCAATAATATTTATTTGGCTGATAAATATATACGATTTGGTCACAGACAGTGTTCAACATATGTATATATATGTTATTGCATGTTTTGTGCTTATGCATTTATGTCCAACTGATTTTGTGAATATGGCACATTGCTTTGCCTAGAAAACGCGTGTCTTGCCCCTAAAACGTAGGAATTATAAATAGCACCTAAACCCTCAAATTTATTTTGCAGCAACATACATTTTTTCCTCTAGATGGCAATATATTGCAAGAAATATTGTCAATCTGTTTGCAATACTTTTAAACATTGTATTTGACAGTCTCCAGAAGGTATTTAAAGTGAAATTACTCTTTCTTTTCACTTGAATCTTTTTTGAGGGTTTAAGTGTAACACAATATATAACTGAGAAAATCCTATAAAATTGGAAGAAGTAAATGAGTTAAGTAAAATCATCAGTTATAGTACATTCAGTGCTTAAATAGTTACCTATAATTGATGGTCATATGGACTTTTACATCAAGGTAACCTGTATAAGTATTTCCCAAGTATTTAAATACTTTTTACATATATTACTGTAAGAAATGCGGCTTTTATATTTCCATATCAGGACTTCAAAATTCCATACTGAATCATTAAAATTTCTGTTTTGATCAGTAATTAAAATATAATGTACCAAAAATAATATTCTAAAACAGTGAACAATACTGATATGGAAAACTAAGTATAATATATTAGAGGTAGCAATGCTGTTATAGAATTGATGATTCAAGAATACAGCAAGAATTAATACGTCAGGAGAGGTGGTATCTTTCATAGACCAGCTGACAAAAGTAGGGTGTTAAAATAGACATTTTTCCAGGTATCTCAGTCAAAAACTTGTATTTTGCCCTTGTTCATACATTTTTAAACCTGTCTTAATCTTTTTCTGTTCTAGTATACTGTAGATTGTATTTTCTTGAAAACATTAACTAGAAACTCAGGGATTTCATGGTAGCAATACTCCAGTAATATGGAGCTTATTTATTTGTATGCATGCTTTTAGAAAATACTGTGTGCTCCTATTGAAAAATATTGAATTGAGACACTATTTGAATTTCACCATATAACACATTTGAGATGTCCTTTTTTCTATACATGAGTTTGATTTTTTTTGTCAATAAAAATAAATCTGATACTTTATTGGAAGATTTTCACCTTCACCCATTTCAGCAGAATGTGACAGATCAGTAAATGAGTCCAGAAGTTTATTCATAGTTTATCTTCCCCTGAAACTTCCAGTATGGATTCCTGAGGAATTACACAAAAGAAATATTTTACCCCTCACTTTTTTTGAGTCAAGAGGTGACCTGGTGACATGATCCTGAGGACCCTGAGGATAAGCTCTGCAGCTGGGAAGGTCAACCAATTGTGAAGTATGGCCATAAGAAAGAATGGGAGGGGGCAATGAAGGGAGTCAGAAATATCAGTTTTATGGCAACATGTCTGCAAATGTATGTAAGTGTCATACACTTTGCCTCAGGATAACTCTGTGGGTTTAGGGATAGATTTCTCTGCACTGTATACTTGCCCTCTTAAAAAGGAAGTGTTGAACTGGTATTTTTGGCCTTCTGGATCTGATTAGGAGAAATGGGGGGCGGGGGGGGGGGTGTGGTACCTGAGGCTAATAGATATGGAAAGGAAAGGCACAGATCAAGACAGCTGGGCATTTTAGGATACTGGTAGTGGAAATGCTGTGGGCATTTCCTTTGAGATGGCAAAAGGATGAAGATGACCCCACTGTTGACTACGGATTTTAAGAGGTCTCAAGCAAGAAAAAAACGCTACCTGATTTCACTGTAGCAAACAGATAAAACCTGAAGATAGGTGAGAGTTAAGAAGGGAGTAGAGGAGTTTGCTAGATGGTTTCTTTGAGATAAACACATGAAGGTTAAAAGACTAGTGAAGGGGTAGAGCTGTTCGAGGTAAAGCATAAATAGCATAGGGAGATCTGTAGATCTTTCTGTGGACAAAATGCTTGTGAAGCAAAGAAATTAGTGCAGGAAGAAGTGAAAAAGAACTCCAGGATCCCTCTTAGCTAGTTAGAATGCAAAATTCACAATTTGAACAGTGGCAGTTTCAGAAACTGTTGACTATAACGTTACTGTGGTGTATCTGGAGCCTCTTTGTAGTGTCCAGCCACAAAGTGCTTCAAGTGCAGGCAACACTGAGTTGAGCTCTGGGGTGAAATCCTGAATGCGTTAAGGAAACAGGGTGCAACATTGCTGCAGTGCTGCATCTTCTGCAGAAGGTGTTGGTCTTTGATCAGCAGTATGAATATGCTTCATATAATACTTCTTTCTTAAACTCCTTAAAACTCTACTGTAATGCAATAAAATACAATAGTTGACATTAGGAGTTAGTGATGTGCTTTTGCTGCTGCTGGTAGAAAATAAACATCAAAGAACCCCTTAATAAAACCATGAAATTGATAGTGAAGAAAGATGCGCATTTAAGGCAGAGCAGTGAAGCCCTTTGAAGCTATGAGGCTGTAGTATTACAGGTATGTCACATACATGGCCCCTGTGAGGCCGTGTAGATCTGGAGGATATTCTTACTGTGCAAAGTTATTAGAGAGCAAGTTTGAGAGGAAAAAGGACTAGGATAAAGGAAATGTTCAACCTCTGATCTAGAATAGAGATGTATTATGGCTTTATTAATATAATAAATAAATAAACCCACACAGACCCGGCTAGTTGAGGGTTCAGCAACCAAATCCCTTTATTGGAAGCAAACACCACCTTTTATATGCACCTCAAAGTAACACCTTGACCAACCACCAAGTGCATGGGAGTACATTTGGGACTACATCTCCCAGGATGCTCCGTCAGCATCCCTAAAACACGCCTCTTACAATGTATAACTACTAGACACCGATTCTTCCCACTGTTTCATTTCTTCTTCCCATGACCCAAGAAACTGCTTGGATTAGGGGATCACTCAGGATTTAAGGTGGCACAAGTACTCAGATGTGATGCAGCTCTTATGATAAAGCCTTTTTTTTTTTTATAACCAAAGGGAACTGTATTTGCAAATCTGCCGCACTTTAGTGACCTCCAGCTGCTATATCAGCACTATAGGATAACTTACAAACCTCAGGCTTCTCCTTCTCAGTGCTGAGACTTTTTCACCTTTGTCTCTGAAATTAGTGAGATGTGTAAAAAAAGAATCAAACTGTCTCTACCACCATCATCTTTGTCATTTATATCTCTTAGATCAGTAAATTAATTTACCAAAAAGCGTTAATCAGTAATTATAAAAATATATATTATTTAAAATGAAACTATAAATCAGATGTGGCTGCATAGGAGTAGTGGTTGGAATTCATCTAACTAAACTAGATTTCTAAGAGACAGTCATCTCTTGTTGGAACTGTCACCTCAGACTTTGATCCTTACTGTGAAAAAACAAGCAGATCCAAAAAGTAATTAATTTCTTCAAGTTTGACCAGAAAGTGTCCTTTTCTCTCTATTAACTAGTTTTAGACACTAAATTTAGGTAAAGTGAATCTCACTTAATATCTGCTCTGAACAGCCCTAGCCTGACTTGGTATGTGTTGTCAAAAAACCCCTGCTCTAAGATCTAAATGTATAAGGACTTTTTGTATTTTTGTAATGAAGCTGCAAGAGAGTTACAGCAGTTTAAACTGAGGAAGATCTGGCCTGCAATGTTGTTGTAATGTTTGCTACATTAAATGAAGTCACCCTATTTTCCTTAGAATGGTACTAATACATATGTTTGCTAACCTGTTATAAATTGAGGTTTGCATTAAGGCATCTAAATTTGTTAGATATTTTCATACTCAAATTTCTGTAATGAACGCAAAGCCTTAGATGCTGTGGAAATAATGCTGCACTGCCTTGGATCTTTTAAACTTGTTTCTGTCCATGCTAACTTTGAATGTAAAATGCTGTAAAGTAGCAGTATCTATTAACCTAGTACTTGTTTGGGGTAGTAAATAACTAAAGGCCAAGGAAGATAACGGTGATATTATCTTGTGGCAGAAGGTCGTTCAAAATTGAATTAATTATTAAATAATTGATTCTGTACTCCATATGCAGAGGAGAAATTACTTCTATGAGCTATTCTTTAAAAATACTATCGTTTATGTTAGTGCTAAAATCGGTATCATACAGTTATGCACTGTAACTTGAAAAAATCCTTTGTGATAATTTCATTCTGTAGATTCCCTCTCAAGAACTAGTTGTTCTTGTATCACCTCTGATGTAACAGGGAATGTATCATTCTTGAAATTCACATTGTCTTATCTATATTTTAAAAGGTCTCATGTAATATCTATACTTATTTAGGAATTCATTCCATTTTCTAGAAAGTATGGAACGTTTTAGATTAATTTAGGAATAAAGTAGGATGGATGCTGAAGCGTTATGTGTGATATTAGCATATGGATGAAATCACAGGAATTAGCATAATTCCACATAATTTTTGAGAAGCAGATGCTATGAAAGGTGACTGCTGTTGGGATTGTGACCTGTACCAATATTTATCCATGGATTCAAACCATGCTTAAAATCCTAGACAGCTTTCTGCAATACCAGCTTAGAAAGGGTCTTTCCTTCTATGCTTCGCATATAGGCTCACAGTCAGCTGGAGACTGACTTGCCATTGGCTTTTGACCAGAGCCTTTATGAAATTCCTGGTCTATGGCAACAATGGTCAGAGCTGAGCTGTTTCTGATGGTACCAGCTTCTGAGTCAGAGGATTATATACAGTTATACCCACCCAGAGAAGTATATAGGGTACAGTGTGGCCCAAATTATACTAACTATGTGCACTTTGGATGATTAAATCTAAAGTTTACTTTGTCGCAGTATTAAACTGAATTGTGAATGTTTCCCTCTTTAACATATTTAATGAGACGATGGTTAACCCTGCTCCTCTAAAAGTGGTACCTGTCCTCCCTGGTCTGCACCACAGTGTTCACCACTTTGCTTTTGCTGGTACTACTGTTTGCAAGAGAGTTGCCAAATTAGGGAGCTACTCTGGCAGAGACCTAGCACTACACAAAAAGAGCTTGTGTTGGCCCCAGCACTGTCAGTTCCAAGCTGTCTTGATGCCTGAATCCCTATGTACACACAAGGAAGACAGTTGGAGTAAGGGAAGGATGACCTTCTCATCAGCGAAGTCAATTTAGATTAAACTGTGTCCTTAGTCTGTACCAGCATAGTTCAAAGTTTCGCACAGCCAGGGTGTTCTTCTCATTATATTACTAAAACTCCCTGTATAAAAAAGATGTTAAAACTTTCAGAATAATGTCTTTTTTCACATTTAAAAGGAAGATAAATCAGTCAAACATTCTGACAGTATATTTCTAATTTAAAGAAAAAAAACCAAATCCAGTGGGTCAGACAGAAAGCTCTTCCTGTGTTTTCCCATTTGGGCTTCTGTCTGTTTACTGATAGTGATTAATAGTCAACTCTTAGTTTTCTAGGGTAATTATATATGACAGATCATTAGGACTGCCTAGAAGGAGTGATGGAAAATGTTATAACTTCTGATATTTTTAAGACACTGTTTGCCAAAGGGTTCTGTTTCCAGTACTAAGAATCAGATAATATGCAAATTTTTTCTAATATAAGACAGAGACAGTAAATAAAATGTATTGGAATAGTTCTATTTATTTTCATTGAGTTGTGCTTTCTTGCTTGCTTGAGGGGAAAAAATCTGATGTCTCTAAGTCATCTATTTTAAAAGTCAGAATATGGTTTTGTAAGTTTTTTGTAATGGTCTGGGCCTGCATTTCCCCAGCTGTAAATTGAGACTAATTTTTCACAGAGGTATAAGGAGACATAATTAATTAATATTTAGGAAATACTTTGAAATCAACAGATGGAACTTTTTTAAACTTAGTGCTACATGAACAGTGTTCCAGAGAGCTATGTTACTTGGATAATATTCTGCCAAAATATTCTGCCAAATATGTAAGTATCAATCAATCTGTAAAAGTGAAACCAAATTCAGAATTGCTAAAATTCAGTACATCATGGAAACTAATTAAATTAACCAAAAATGGAATGTCGTGCTCCTGACATAGAACAGAAACTACCTGACGTAATTATTTTGAAGGAACTTTCATCTTCCATATGTCAAGAATGAGTTTTTCTTTTATGAAGCTATGAAGAACTTACTTTCTTTGCAGAACAGACCATCATGGGATAAGATTTGGACACATAATTGTACAAAAGGAGTTTTACTTGATTAGCAAAGGAACAGGCAAAGACAAATTTTGTCTCTAAGAGTGCTTAAATACAGATTGACCCAGATAACTTTAAGGGAAATGCCAGTTAAGAGTGTAATTGTCCAAATTTCCTTGAATATCCACTTAAGAGAAGTATATATTTCTCAGGACAAGAGTAATTGTAAGTGGGTTGAATGACCCTTTAAATCTGCCTGGTTTACTCTACTTTGTGGATAGGGAACTTGTATTACTGCTATGGTTGACTGTATGCCTAACATGGTGTCTCAGTTGCTAAATTTATATCATGAAAGATCACCTATTAAAGTAGACGTAAGCAGTGCTAGTAGCAAGTCCAACTATTTTGTCTGCTTTTAAGAAGTGAAAAAGGAGTAAAACAAAATACAGAATGTAAAACAACAACAAAACCCCAAGACAAATGCTGGATTTCTGGTTATTGAGATTTATTTTATTCTTATGGTGTTATCCTGTTCATGACAAGGTAAATCAGTAAAAACACTAAAAGAACCAGACATAGTATAAGCAATGGATGAATGTGCCAAAATTCTATTTGTGCATCGTTTTTATACATAATGGCATGACACCAGACAGCTGAAAAGCATGCAGATGAACCCTCAGTTTGTCAGGATTTCAGAGAACAAGAAAGCAGCCTGCAGCTAGCTTTCTCCACCTATGCCTGGCACAAACACGTTATCTAAATGCTGTATTTTATTGCTAAATTGAAAGAACCAAACAGTGAAATTTTAACATCAAGCAAGAGCTAAAGCTGACAGAATAAGAAAAAACAATAGCATTCAAAGAAAATAACCACAAAAAGGAGGGAGTAATATGGTCCAAAAATGAATAAAAGAGAAGGGACCACATCCAAGGTTGTAAAACATGGTCAGAGATAAAATATTCCCAGTGGAAGTAAATGGGAGAGGCACTATATCTCATAATGTGGTCAAGTAGAAAATTCCACAAATTATCCTTTATGTAGCCACCAAATACCAGTTTGTGTCTGCACTGTTATCCATTTTTTGGCACTGTATATTTATTTCCATGCTTTTTAGGGGCTACTATTTTAATTATTTTAATCCCCTTGTTGTTGTTGGTGGTGGTGGTGGTAGGCTGTTATCAACAAAAATATGTAACATATGCCTACTATTGGCCTCATCACTCAGAGCACAGCACATTTTGGCTATGTTAATGTGCACTGAATGAGGCATGTGAGTAAAGCTTTGACCCTTCATTTAAAAGAGTTTTAATTTTAAGTGCCTTTTAAGATCCCTCATAATTACTTCCCAATAATAAAACAAAAAGAGTCCACATCTCAAACATACCTGCATGTCAGGACCCCGAAAGGACACAAATGTGAGGTTATCTGACAGAAATGTAAACACGGTAGGTATAGAGATTGTGAATCTTGTTCTAGTGAAATGCTGCGTGTGTACGAATACAGATGAACAAAATGGCTAATGCAATATCCAACTGCCACCAAAGTGAAATGGTTCTACTCCTCCTATCCCCATCATTGTGGTCCCCCTGTGCATCCCTTTTCAGACATGCTGAACAATTTTTTTGATAAATTAACAGAAATTTAATATAATAAAGAAGAATTAATATTTCAGCTCTTTCAGAGGCTGAAATGAAACAAAAGGGCATTTCTGGGAAAAGCCATAGATATAGTAGAAGAGCAGTTGGGTGTGCAGGCAGAAGCCTGGGCGAAAGGTTGGGTGTCCACAGCCACCTCCTGTAGCAGCAACTGGCTCATATCTGTCACCCTCAGAGAGAGAAAATCCCCAAGAGCATAAAAGAGGGAAGTAACAAAGCATGAAATAACCCCCCTGATAATGTATCTGCCACTGGGGAAAAGCTAAAGAAAGAGAGCATTTATGTTAAATGCTTATAGCTCCAACTTTCCGACTCTAGGGAGGAGTAATTTTTATATCTTTTATAAGAAAAAATTAGGATTACACCAAAAAAGTGACTGATTCTACCATCAGTTTCTTTTCTGAATGGAAACAGCTTATGTTTTATGAATTTTTGCTGCCTATTTATCTCACGGAAGGGATAGCAAAATTGTCACTGATTGGAGTTCTTCTAACAAAATGGAAGCAAGCGCTGCTGAACCAAAGCGGAGAAGTGATTCAGGGAAAATGCCTTGGAAAATCTGAGATGGGCAAACTCCCCTAAATATTCAAATAGAGACCAAATGAAATTAAAGACAATCTGACATTGCCCCACCTCCAAGATATATTTTCTTTAAAAAAAAAAAAAACCACAAAAACCTGGAAAATTCTGGCCCACTGTAAGGATTTTGAAGATTTTCTCTAGCTGGCCAGGGGAGCACAACTGAAAAGCTTACAGAGTAAAATAGGCAGATAGAATAGATGGCCAGCAACCTAACTGTCATCTAGAAAAGGTTTCCTCCAAAGAAAACTTTGGTCAAATTACTAACAGAGATGAGCTGTAAGAAAGACTGATAGAATTGAAAAATCACAGTCATAGACCTTCAGGGAAAAAGAGCTACTTGCTTTTATATTTGGACCACTCAAAGAATTTGCATAGGATCAGGATATTTTTACAAATGTTTTCTATATTTTGTAACCCAAGACCTTACTGGAACAGGTTCAATTTGCAGTGAATCAATTCTAAATATTTAGGCAGAACTGGAATTGCACTTGAGATTGATTGAAAATAAGAATAGGTCCCTCTGAGTTCTAAAATTTGCTAAGCTGCAAACCTTAGAAGTACAGCCCTGTGACAGAAAATGATTTTGGCTTTTGAGTGAATAGACGAATCATGTTAAATTCAATTTGTGGAACAAGAGAGTGTAGCAATAATAGGAACACAATATTTGAGAGTTGATAAGTGGTGAAAATACATCCACAAAAAGGGTTTTTAAAAAGAGAGAGACAGGCAGACCTGAATGTTATTAGTTTTTAAGAATTCTTACAGCAGCAAAAACTGGAGGAGCAGAGGCTGGCCAAGAAATTCCCTTCTGTCACTATTTGTTTATTTCTCATATCTGAGTGATAATGATAGGAATATGTAGCTAAAGATTGGAAAGCTTAAAATATACTGGACAAGTGCAGAAACTGAATGTTTAGATACTGATTTATTAATGAGCTAGTCAATAATAACTGTGAAAGAAAACCATTCAATTGGTCCTAAGTGGAAAAAAGCAAGGATAGAGCATGATCTGCCTGAAAATTCATATTTGAAAGGAAATTTGAGCAGTTAAAATAAACCATATTGCAGTCTCCTCTGGGATCTTCAAGGTTCAGTGGGATGTCTGAGTATACACTCATCTACCTCTCTTTAATGAGTCCAGGAAAGCAGAAACTATTACATGTTCCATATATGGAATAATGAAATTCTGGTTTAAGATCAGAAATCTATGAGAATCTAAATTGTCAAGGCCTTAACAGGTTTAAAATGGGGAACAAGTTGAAATTTTTGTTTCTCTGACTATTTTTACAAGCTGCAGTTATTAAAAAAAAAAGTGTTGATCACAGCCGATCAAATCATGGTATTTTCACAGTTTTTGGAAAGGACTGATAATAGTGGCCCAGTGTTGGCCACAGTAGATCATACTGTTGATCTACTGTTGATCATAGAGAGTTTTCTAACCTGAAGTTAATCGTCCAAGTGTAAACTGTTTCAGGAGAAGGAACAATCTGTGAGAAGGTCTTGTTTATTAATACACATTAAACAAAAAAACAACTTCCTCCAAAAAAACCAAAACCAAGAAGCCTTTTATATTGGCAGCAAATATTATTACGTGGATTTTGAGACCAGTTGCAAGAATCATGGATTTGTATAACACAATTCTAAATTGTCCTAATATGAATTATAATGCTATTTTTCATTGCATGAGAGGAAGTTTGTGGTCAGGGGGAAACATGCATGTCAGTAAAGGTCTTTAAGTACAGAAATAGTAAGAAGAGCAACTCATGAAGAGACTGGGAAAAAACTTTAGCTTAATAATGAAAAAAGTACATTGAAACCTGATATAAGCTAAGCTTTGTTGGGACGCTAATTTCAGTGCTCTAAAAAAGCAAAGGAGAAACTGCTAAAAGAGATGTTTACTCAGGTACAGAAAAGTTCCATTCTTGTCTTATAATTTCAGAACTGAAAATTTTCCTGCTTTATCTCACTGGCTGCTGGAATGGTGTTCAGATAAATCAAAAATTACCACAGGATCGTGCTAACAAAATTGTTGTTCGGAGGAAGATTTCATAGTCACCTAAAAATCACTGAGTTTTTTGTTTGTGGGTTTTAATATTTTTTTTTTGTCTTGATTTGGGTTCTTTTTGTAATCACATTGACCTTACACCATGATGGTGATTAAAAAGACTTAGTGAGATTCAAATGGTTGAAATGGCCCCTTCTCTTGAGATGGGCATAAGTCTGTAGGGCTGGTTCACTGCATTTCTTTCTAACGAGTGTTGGGTATACAGTCAAAAAGAACACCCTGTGTGCCACTCTATTACCAGTTCATGAATTTGAGCAAAGAAACCTATCAACTAGTCCGTGTGAGGTACTGAAGGGGTCAAAGTCATTTGGACTTGGCAACAACCTCCTTCTTACAGTTGCTACTTACAAATATCCATGTTTTCTTAAGGATTGTTATTGATCTACTAAAGAGAAATAATGAGAACATTTAAAACCAAGGTAGCCCTGCCATTAGTTGTACAGACATTGGAAAGGACTATACATGCTACTGATCTGAGTATATAACGTGACATTACAAGAACTGATTGGATCCTGAGCCATCCATGTGGGTCGATAAGGACCATGTGAATGACTGATAATCAGCATGGCCAAGCACAAAGGTACAGGAACTGAGATTAGCTAATAAGACAGAGGTCACTTTCTAAAAAATAATCTGTCAGTAGATGTTTGGGTATTGCTCACACATATAATTTGGTCTTGCTGTAAGGGGGAGCTTCTCAGTTTGTTATTGGGGAACCAGAGTAAACTTGATGAAAACTTCAATGTTATGAAATTATTATTAACAAAGAGGGGAAAATATCCTGGCAGAAAGACAACACAGTTGTGCAAGTAACCTAACTTATTAGGCTGGTTATTCTTTTCCTGTTTGTATCATAGATCAGCAAAGACTGCATTTCTCAATGCCAGGGTTTTACAGGAAGGTGTTGACAAGTCACAAAGTGTTAGAAAACTTTAGATCATTTTAAAAGGTGAAAATAATTATAAAAGTTATATAAAATAAAAATTATTCTGATCTTTTTCTGGAATTACCTTAATTCACTCGGAGCGAGGAATTAAGAAGCATCTAGTGGGCTGAGTACAACTAAACTACCTCTAGTTGCTACCAGCCCTGTAGTTACTTCAGGGAAGTGTGCATGTACACCTGCAGTCAGGAATTACAGCTCTCTGCCGTGCAAGAAATGAGTTGGCAGTAGTCAGGATTGGCTTTCTGGTTATTGCATCTTACTGACAGGAATATACCAAACACAGAAGGGGCCCAAAAGGGAGTCATGTTTGAGCAATACTTTAGACATCATAATTTTAAAAATGAAGACAAGTTGGTGTGTAAGAGATGCCATGTGGAGGTTGCTGCAATTAAAAAATTAAGACCATATGTCTATGCTTTGAGTTCCGCCCCCCAGTAGTTATATTTGTAAACTCCTTTTGTGATGCAACAAAACAAAATAGAGTGTTTATGTTGTCTTTGATGAGTATATGACATATATGGTTTTCTCTAAATATCAGGTTTGGTCATAATATTTCTTGGTTGCCTATAGAAAGAGCTTTTAATGATTGAGCCTGAAGAAACCAGGAAGTGTCACCATGATATTTATCTGTGTGTATTTTTCAAACACATAATCTTATTATTTTCCTAGATCTAGATTTTTCTTTCTCATATAAAAACTGCCTTCTTTTTGTAGGCAATCCTTTTGACTACAGCGGAACTGGTTATGATGAGCATTACTAATCAGAGTGAGTAAGGTTGTTGTAATCTTGTCCTTAATGTGTATCTTTTCTACAACTTATTTATAAAAAGATCTTTTACTTCTTTTTATTTCTACCTTGGGAAAAAATGATCAGAGGAACAATTTTTCAATTGTGTGTACTAAATTCTTTGTGGTATAACTCAGGAGAGGGGAAATTTTCTAGCATCCTTATCTCTTTATATATTTAGTACATACAGAATTTCATTGTGTGTTTTGAGTATTTTTCTTTTTTTTTAAAAAAGCAGTTCTTGATTCTAACATATTTTGTTGATATAGTAGCTATTAAAGACCAAAACTGGTGAAAATGTTAATGCTTTCTAAGTGACCACCCAGGGAAAATGCAGTAACCATTACTGTTAAAGCTCCCGCATTGGCAGAAAGGATGACAGATAAACTGGAACGTGTCAGTACTTCGATTCAGTTACATTGAAATGTAAAGAGTCCAAAAGAAGCTTTGTTAGATTTTCAAAAAGCTAGCACTTGGATTCATAGCCAGCTGCAATGGCACAGTGCAGTACTGTCTATTACTGATGTCAGTCTCAACGCCATTGCGCAAAAAGGTTACTGAATACCCCTAACATCATTTGGGCTGTAAAATGAACCCCTCACTCCAATGAACGTCTTCTCTTGCTATGAAGACAGTACAGTGAGAGCATTTGCTAATTCATTATCATTCTGTTGTGTTTAATTATCACTTTCATAACTTTTTCTTTTGTACTTAACTCTTTTTCTACTTCCCCTCCATTTTATACCTGAAAGACGATAAGGTTTATTATGATAAAATTGTTTATAGACATTATCTTCCAATTACACACTCCACACACCAAAATTTAACTTGATTTCTGCTTTGGTCATTGAACAGAAGGGTAACCTGTGTAGTATGGTTTTAAAAAAGAAGCTTCTGGCTCCATGCAAGAGAATTAGAATGGGAGAGATTTAATTTGAGTTCTAGGGAGTTAGTTGTAATAGCAAGGACAGTGGCTTAAATATGTGCATAGATTTAGCTGGGTTGGGTCTAACCCATTTTTTCCCCCTCAAAGCCTACCATTCTCATGGCACTGTGCTAAACAGAATGGCATTTGTACCTGAGTAGGTGCAGCTTACATTCAAGTGGGTAAAACATAGCACACCCCATTTTCAGTTCAAGTTCACATTTGCATGCACTGGGGGGACTCTGTTCACCCATATTGTTTCCCCTCTGAGATAAGCATGGCTAGAAATAGGTCATCTACTGCCTACACCTCCCTGTTCCAAACGTCGCCTCGCCAGCAAAGAACAATTTTGAGTGTCAATTGGAACTCATTGATTTCAGTGAAGCCTCATTTGTCATAAAACTGGGAAATTCAGTTGCATATCAAACTCCATATATTCTGCCACTGAAAAATTTAAAGACCCATCATGCTGTACAAAGCAGTGAAAGGTGCGGAAAAGCAAATTCTAAAGTTCATAGGGTGGTAAAGTTCTTCAGATCCTTAAACAGCAATTGCATAACTTCTAATATAAAGCAGTCTCAATATTTCACTCTACTTCAGATAGAAGGAAAATACAACTCTGCAGCAGAATTTTAAAGTTGAATCAGGTGCAGTAATGTAACCTTATCTGAAATACTAACAAAAGAGCAGTTGCCCAGAAGAAATGAATGATCAGCTTATGCCCACAGATGGCTGATAGGAATGGTAAGCTATTTTTCACCTAGTTTGGTATGTTCCTTCAATATTATCATTGCAAATTGAAATGAGTTAATGATTTAAAAAACAAAACCAAACCAACTGTTGCTGACAAAATAGTACATTACTTTAAAGGTAAATCTCTATCATGTTCTCTGAAACATATTTACAGGAAGCCTTGGGTCACACAGAACCTACAGTGTGAACAAGTCCTGGATTGTAAGTTTTTGGGAACAAATAGCTTTCAGCTGTCAGGCAAGGAGGGAAGTAATGTGCATCTTTCTGTTAGGATATATTGTAAGTTATATACAATGTCCTTGTCTTATATGTGTGATTTTAAAAACAAACAAACAAACAAACAGTGTTGTTGACAAAACTGTAAATACCCCAAATTGTGAAGTTATGAGGAGGGCTATTATTCTGTCTTCTGGGGAATGGGGACGTGCCATGTGTTTTCTTTAGTATTTATAGAATACTATGAACACTGGGACCCTGATGTTCTGTTGCTACTCATATAAACAATTGTATTTATTTAAATAAGAACAATAAATATTTATGACCTTTATATTTTGAGTTTCATGATACAAATTCCCAGTTCATATTTACATTCCCATCCTTACATAACAAGAACACTGAAAGCCAATGAGTTGTATACTTTTCTATATATTAACTTATACACCTAGAGTAAAATTTGGGTTTGTATTTTGAACACATCTTATCTGTTGATACATCTAAACTGTGTAATTTTAGTTGTTAATTGTACTTATAGATAATTTGCTAAGAGTTTAAGTGGAACAGTTGCTCATTAGTGTGTGACAAGGATGAACAGTTGATTGAAAAAAGTAATCAAAAAAGGCAATTAAATCAATATGTTTTCAATGCTTATCTATAGTTTGGAATACTACCATCTAAAAGTAAAGGCATAAGTTGAGTTGGATTCAACTCTGATTTCTTTGGAAAGGTTCTCTCTGTCACAAAAAGCATTGATTAAATGCATTGAAACAAAAATCTTGCCAGTTCCCTTGTTCTTTAGGGGAGTTCCTATAGTAAGCATCTAAGAAGTGGTATGATTTTTTTTTTTTTTTTTCATAACACTAGCTCTATCTCCAAAGGGACATAATTGGGAAATCCCATCTGTGCATATCATCTGCTGCTTGTTAAATTACTTTGCTCAAATTGAGTTTGGTTATATCAATCAACCTCAGCCTTAATGCAATTCCTGAGGAGGTGGTTAACCTTAGTTACAGTTACTGGCAAGAGTTTAAATTACTATTGTTCACAGGGTACTGGGGCAGATTATTTTCTAGAAATATATTAGGTTTCCTCCAGTTAAACTGAATACTCAGATATAGGTCCAAACCCACAGATTTGTGAAGGTACAAGTTCAGCTCAGTCAAAATAGAGTGCTAAGATGATCTCCACATTTAGAACAAGACAGAAATACTTGAAAGTATTAATATAGTATTAATATTTCAAGTCTTTAAAATGCATTTAATAACTTTAATTTGCTGAATTAAAGTATGAGAACAGATATCTCACTACCTGTGAAAAGGATATAACTGTTTTTAAGCAAGGAGTAGCTTAATGGTGAGCCTTTCAAGAATTGCATTGATGATGATCAGAGGGAGCTGCTAGAACCTCCTTGCACCCTCTGAGGTTTAATCAGCTCCTTCTGTCTAACCCAAAAGTGAACTTCATGGCAGATCCTATTTTCTAGAATTGGATGAACTGAATCAGCTGAAATGTATTAATTTATTAGCTGTTATCAAATCATAAATTTGAATCTTCTCACATCACTAAGGCTTCAAAGAACTGACACTGACACAGTGCTATATCAGTACTATGTTTCAGGTAGCCTTTTATTTTTATTATCTTTTCAGGCTGCAATCTGATTGTAACTATTAAGGTAAAATGGAAATTAGTGCAAATCAATCCTTTTACTTCCCGATGATCTTTTTCTGACTTGTTGTAAGGGTCATATGACAGAATAATTTGTTTACTTTTCCAATATGTGTACTAAAAAAAAGAATCCACTGAAACAGTGAAGTCTTAAGTCAGAATACCAGGTTATGAGTAGGCAGTAATAGTGCCAAATAATAAAAGGTAAAACAGCCAAACACAGAGAGAATGACTAAGTTGTTTAAGATATAACAAACAAAAAAAAGAAAAAAATGTTCTGTGTATTGTTCTGCCTAAAGGATGACTGAAAGGTTGATTTATGGAAGATCATATAGAATATATGTATAAAATTTTTGTTATTATTTTCAGATTGAGAGAAATAAAATATGAAATAACAATTCATTCCACTTGACTGGACTTCATTTCCAGCAAAAACCTTCCAATATATATTAAAAATACAATAAAAAAAGACATTATAGTGAAATATGTGGAAAAAAACCTGCATTCAGTTTGATTAAAAAGAAAAAAAAGGTAAACATCTACATCAAACTGCATACTGTTCTGGAAGGAAGTTAAACAGTGTTGAGGCTCACCCAGAGGGATGTGAGAGATGTAATCTGACACAAAGACGTCTCTTGCTGCAGAGGCCTTTGAAAGAAAATGTGTTTCCTCTCATTCTCAAGATTATACAATATTTGGAAACATTCAGTAGTTCCAACTTTAGTACTTCCAGTTGGTCTCTGATGTAGGTTACTTATGTATCTTTGAAGACTTGCAATGGTAATATAGCAAAACTCTGAAACAAATTTTCAGGATTAAAAAATATAGCTATTTTAGGCTTGAGAATGTCTGTAGGCAGAACTGTATGTAAGATTCAGCCTGAAACTGAAAATACTCAGAATTAGTCTTTTACTCCTTGACAGCTAAATGTATTAAAGTGTAGAATGGTCTCTCAAGGGAAGCAGTGAAAATTCAAATACTTGGTACTTTTAAAAGTAGGTTTGGCAAATGCGTAGTAGATGTGTAATAGCAAACAATGCTGCTTTGGCAAGCAGAAAGACTGTATAGCTGTCACCCAAACTGCTATCTTGTAAGCTTGAGGGGTTCAACTGCTGTTTAACACCGGTCGCAACATGCATCTTTTGCTCAACTAAGCAATTGCTCAGTAATGTAATTTTGAGACCATACTAATGAATTTTGCAGTTTTGAAATAGCATGGATAGAATGGACTATGGAAGACATAGAATGGGTCATAGAAGACATTTTGTTTGTTGCCCTAGGTCAACAACCTTGAAGTTTGGTTCTGTTCTGTCTCTGTGATGCTTTGAGAATCCATTTATGAAACATATAGATGATCTCCACAGGTCCCTTCAAACCCTAACAATTCTGTGATTCTCAAACATGCATTTCCAAGAATGACTTTTGGCACTCCCACAGTCAGGACCTAGGAACTTTTTTGACCTGACTCCATAGGGTAAGAGCAATGGGATTCATCACTGGCACACGCTTCTTTGGCAATATAGGTAAGTTGAATAGTTGGTTAAAATGGTTCATTTTAGGGGTGATTGAGGCTGTCACTGTTTCTCTACAGTGAGGTTTATGTCCCAGCCAATGAGATCAGAGCCATCAATTTCTTTTGCCTGACACCAAGACCTAGTTTCTCTCACACACTCCCATAGGAAACTAACGTTTTCCTTCTGATGAGCTGAACTGTCAGGTCTTGTCAGCTAGCCAAGTCTTCCCCTACTGTTTGACACACTTGTTTTAATTGTAGATTCCCAGCTAACTCCCCATTTATAAAGTACCCCATACCTCAGTTGTATCTTAAACAATTTTTCACCTATTTTTTCTTTGTCACCTCCAGATACCCTCTCTTACACTTCAGATACGATTGAAGCTTCCTTACAGAAGTTTCAGCAACTGACAATCAGCATGAAGCTCTCTAACACTGCTAATACAACATGCATCTTTTCATAGCAGTACTAAGCAGTACTGGTTAGCCTCTGCAAACTCACAATTCCTAATCTTAAAAAATCTGATTCCTAGGCTTTGTCTCTGATAAGAGGAACATAGCTGCTACTGCCTTACTCAATGCTTTCGACTTAAATTCTGACTGCATCAACAAAAATTAACAATTTTAATGTCTTATCTTTGGAGTCATAGTCAGCAAATCAAGCAGTCAGTTGCATCGGGAAAAAATGTGGCATGTAGGTAGAGGCAATATCTTTTCTTAGAATAGCCTGTATAGTTGGAAAAAAGAACATACAATCCCTCCTTAAGTCTGGTGTAGAAACAACAGACTTCAAAGTTAAATATGAGTTGACAACACCTGCTCAGTTTAATTTGTTTTGATTTCTCTTTACATTTGTGCCAAATTAATGGCTAGAAGTAGCAGAAAAAGAAATGAAAAAGAAAACAGAAATGAAAAAAATTACCTTTTTGTCAGCTCATTTGGTTCATCTTTTGTTTGCTTCCTTCTTCTACTTGTTCCTGCTATCAGCCGGATTATTTACTCCTGCCTTGTATTGGCTTTAGCATCCTATGTGATTGCAGCAGATTCAATTTTTTAACCTGACCAACCTTCTTCATGCAGCCTTTGTTTTTTTTTTGATTTTTTTTTTTTGGTTGGTTGGTTGGTTGGTTGGTTGGGGTTTTTCCCCCCTTTTCTGCAAAGTTAGAGCTCTTTTTGCCATTTTAATGAGATGAATCAGTTTATCTTGTGATCAGATTATCACCAGCACTTGTTCTAAGTAAGCTGTAAGAGTGTGGGCTAGTGCAGATGGAAGTGAAAAGCAAAAGTTTCTCCTTTGAAAAAGAGAAAGCTGTTCAGTCCCTGCTGTGCTGCAAAACTGTACTCTGAAATATGGGCAACTGGATGCTTGCCCCCAGGGGCAATGGAAATGTTTCTGAAGCTTATGGACATTTCTTTTGCCATATATCCAGGATAAATGTGAGTGGTAAATTAATTGGTTTGTGGAATAGGTAATTGAAAAAATAGGACCCGGCATTCAAAATACAGAGTGGCTTCCAAAGATAGAATTAAATTCTGTTGTTGGAAGAGGTTTCCTTTAAATAGAAATTCAGATGAGGCACTGTGCCAATATTTGTTTGAGCTATATGCATGACAAACTAGAAAAACTACCTACCTATGGAAGTCATCAAGAAAGACCCAGAGACAGACATATAAGCCCTTACCTTGCAAAACACTGTTTAGACACAAGAGACAGAAGTGCTAATAAAAATGAGATTTGGGATTCTAAGAAGCGGTAGTTATTTTAATTTGCTGACATTTAGAGGAATAAAGTATTACTGATATAATATTATATCATAAAAATATTATGTTTACCTAATAGAAAAAAAAACCCTCATAAAACTTTAGATTCAGCTAATTGTTTGGGTAAAATAAAGGGTAAATTTTTTTCATGGATAAAACTGTGGACAAAAATACTGGTAAAACATGCTTGTCTTCCCTAAAAAATTATTAAAAAAAAAAGATGCTTTGATATTTCAGAATTTTTTTATCTGATCCCTCTCTTCATATGATTAGGAAATTTTATGTGGAGGAAAGCAAATAAAGGGAGATATAAATGTGGTTTGTCAGCTTTGGGGTTTTTTTCTTTTTCCCTCTGACTCTTCTAATTGACTCGTGGTAAAACGGTTCTATTTGTTCTTTCAGGTACATATCTCCTGATCAGCTGCAAAGATAAATCTTATTGGATGACTGCAGCTATATACACTTAGTGAGAAAGGTAAATCACATGAAAATATTCCAGTCAACACTTTGATCTTAATGTGCTTTTTGCTTCACATGGTCAAAGAAAATATATTTTGAAACAGAGATATGTATTTATTTTTAAAATTGTAACTTTTAGAATTTTCGGGCTTGTCTTTCTAATGATTCCCTGTTTTTCACAGCTGTTTCTCTTAGAGAAGAAACTATATTTGTGGAAAAAAGCAACCGGAGACAAATTGAATATTTTAAATATTCTTTCCATGCCTTTACCTCCCTTTCCTTTCTTCTGGAAAACTGATTAAAAGCATTCCTTTCAAATCCCACTTTGACCTTCCACTTCTTATTCTTACCTTACCTTTCATTCTTCTTTGAGCATTAAACTTTTCCTTTTAATTTTCAGTGAGGAAAAATGAAAAGAGTAAATAAGTGTTTTGATTCTGTTCTCCAATTTCATTTTTATTAAGTGAATGTAAATGCTGAAGGAAAAATATCCCCTTTGAAGCATTATTGTTTCTAAATTAGAAACATTCAAAATAATTCAAAAATCATAATCATTTGCAAATTCATTTTTGCATAAATATTTAGCCATATTACTTTGTAACTTAAAAATAATAAATGATCATTCTCCTCTTAGTTTTTTCCTTTGTGTGGTGTAAGCCTGGTAGTTCAGGATATCTTATAATTGCATATATACAGTACCCAGCACAGTGGAGTCTGAATGTTATTCAGACCTTCACTTACAGAAGCAAACTGTAAACAAAGCAACAGTAGGAAATACAATCTTTAATAATTTTATAGTGGATAAAAAATGGTAGAAATTATAATGTAGAAGCTACCTGTTGGAAATGTATGTAATTACATAAGCAACAAGTTCTTTAATAATTGAAACAAATTATAGTTACAGAATTATCTGTTTTTACTTAAATTCTGAGGAATTCAAGCCACTGCATATTAATACCAGAATTTTACAATTGCTTTGAAAGAAATGTTTTTAATTTGGATTTATTATGCTAATTAAAGAGAACTAAAGAAGCACATGGAACTGATTACTTTTAAATCAAATGAGCATTCACAAAAAATTAATATACAATTGGTCCTGGGAAATGTACAAACTGAATTTCCTGTTCAACAAAATATGTGAGGTGAGCAACTGTTCATAATGTAGTAAGGGACTCAGAAACATTTGCATCCACTTTTATTTCGATATTATCTGTTTAGTCAGAAATATTATTAAGTGCTTTAGGGTGATACTAAAATTCTTGTGCATTCTGTTGCCACTCAAACCCACGCTACTCTGCCCCCTGCCCCATCCTGTTCCGTCAACAACGAGCTTGTTTTTTCTCTGCAAAGCAGCTTCCTGCTTTTCATGAAAGCACTTCTTTCAGCTACCACCTTAATATTCCTTTTTCAGAAATAATTTGTATAGAGTGTGGAGTTCCTTTGAACGGCAGAGAGAAGCCATACAGAGAGCAGGACTGGGAGAAGAACAGAGATAGCTGCCATCTGCCACTTTAGCTAAACTGAAGCAAATTGAAAAGGCTCTTCAGCACAAGTTCTTCTTTCTATTTATTTGTTTAAGCCCATCTCGTGGACTAAGAAACAAACCCCCTTCGTTTAAAAATGTACTCTTTTTTGGACGTTGTATCTTTCTTTTACTGATTGAACAGGGATATTTTAGAAAATCGGCATACTGTGTATGACACCAAATTTAGTTGGAACTGCAGAAAAAGATGCTATTCAAAGCCCATTGACAGAATTTAGAGGTTTAGAGTGTATGCAAACAAATCCGAAAGCTCCACATTTTCAAGTTGAATGCTACAATAATGAACAGGAAAAGTAGTCCTGTAAAATATGCTGTTAGGGCTAATGCAATGAGAGAGAGCTAAGAAACTCTGCAAATGCTAGCATTAAGCTACATGAGCAGGCCCTGTTGTACTTATTATCCTTAGAGTAAGCGGGAACACAGAATATGTTTATGTCTCTCAGAGAACACAATGTGTTTGGGACTTCCATCAGTCGCTAGCTGTAGTCATTGTGCTAGTCTTTTGTCTCTGTGAGTCACAAAAGACTGAAATCACTGAAGGCAAGGCTCAGCCTTATTCCGTACACTTCTGGAAGATTTGTAGTATTGATGTTATTAGCCCTTTCAAATCTGTCCTTTTCTTCAGATCTGAAGAAAATTAAGCTAAAGGCAAATTTCGACCAAATTTATGCATTCAGGATAATAAAATCATGAGATGCAAAGAATTAATAATGATTTCCAGGAAAGTACCTAAGAAGCATGCTGCTTAGGGTGTATGCACAGGCAATTTAGAGTCCATATGAGTATCTGGGTAAACTTGGGCATGCAACAAATAATTAGCAGTAGCTGTGACAGTTATGAAGATGAATGGGAAAGTTTTAAAATTGGGAGTCTATTACTTAGCTTGTGAAATTTCCCTATTTAAATGATAAACTGTTTAATTGAATATAGACTTTTTTAAGTAATGCTTAACCCAAATACATTTCCTGTCTGAATCTTTCTCTTATTTTACAGACAATAATATCTGTAAAAATGTAATAAGTCTTAGAACTATATTCTCAATATGAAGGTCAGGCATTAAAGAGAATATGAAATGAAGAAAAATAATAAGAAACTAGACCATATAAACTCTACAGTTATGTATCATAGTCTGACCTTAGAATGATGGCTACTTCTAGAAATCCCAGGAGTCATAGGAACAATCTTAATTTAGAAAAAATAATTTAACTTACTGTATATTGATTACAAGATATTACAGATGATATGTCTCCAGGTGTCTTGAGAAGTAAGAAAAATTGTGACTATCAGAGGGTTGTTTTTCTTCATAATACTTCTTAATCTCTCTACTTCTTTGGTTATACATGGTTTTAATATTTTGGAGAAACTGTCACCAAGAAGACATATAATATATGCTGTATCTTTAATGTTCTGAAATTAATAAAGGGGTTTGTTTTGTTTTGTGGGAGGGTTTGTTTGGTTTGTTGGTTGTTTTTTTTCCCCTTCTTTTTCTTATTTTTCCCCTTTTTTTCCCATTGCAATTGCTTTTGTATGGAGCAAAGAAGATTAGTTTCTCTTAGGAACATTCTCTTTGCTTCCAATTTAAATATATTTGTGTCATGCTATTTTTGAGACAGAGCAATAAATGTCACAACTGAAGAAAAAAAATACATCTTGTCATTATCTGTAGGACGAATTCATTTTCAGAAAGATTTGTTTGAGCAGAGGAAAAAAAAATATTTTTAAGGCAATAGGTTTTAAATTCCTATGTATGTAAACAGTGAAGGGAATTTATATTTTGAAAACCCTACAGTTTAAATAAAGAATAACCTTAGAAGTTTAGAAAAATTTAGATAGTATGGCTGAATATATTTATTGATTGAGCATGGAAAACAGATTTGCATTTGTTAAGAGACTTTATAGTCATGGAAAGAACTAAAAAAATAATAAGTGAAAAAGAGGGAAAAATTTAAATAAACCAAGTAGTTAATAGCCAACATTTACATTAGATTATACATTTGCAGAATGTGACTGAATACAATGCATACAATCAAATGGATATCTTTCATTTTATATCAGGATCTGTGGATAAGTTCCTTTAAAGAATTTTGTCACAGATCTTACTAGGACAACCTGTGCAGAAAAAGTGTTTGTATTTGATTGATATAATTGATATAATATAATTCAAGCTGATTCTATAGACCATTGAAGTCAAGCTGTTCAACACCAGTTGTGGAGAACATAAAGTAAAACTTTGCGGTACCTTGAAGTTATGAACCTGACAGGTTTTTTTAGTAAAAGATATAGGTAACAATAATCTGACAGGAGAGAATTCTGAATAGCTAGTCAATATGACTTGAAAATGAAACACATGGAGAAACATTAGTTAGTCACAGCACATAGGCACTGGCAAAGAGCTGAGAAATGAGATTTTTCCTTTTTTACTCTGAAATCATTGAAGTGAAAACTAGTTAAAACTTTTCAGCCAAAGTGATGTGTCATTGCTGTGAAGTAATTGCTAACTATTTTACTCAAGTGGAAGAAGAGATTTGCACCCAGAGCTGTATTTGAGAAGGGCTCCTAGTTTTCATCTAACTTGTTTTCTCATGGCCAACATAGGTTTTCGTAATTCAGTTTCAAAGCCATAGCTTACAACTTTTTAATATATAAATAAATAAATACACACACACACACACACACACACACACACACACACACACACACACTCTCTTAGAAATTTTAACATGTCGACTAGGATTTTCAAAGTACTCTGCGATCACAAGCTCCAGAAGGAAGTGGTGGGTGATAAGTGATCAGAGATTCCCTCCGGCAGGAGATGGAGGCATCCATCTGCCTGCCAGATATGATTTCATGGAGTTTTGTTGTTCCGCAACATTTGGGATAATTGAATGTTTGTTGAGATTGAGAAAAGTATCCAATGAAGGGAAAAGGTAACTGTTGCATCTACGTTCTACAAGAGGAGAAAGGGTGATATCTGATGAAGTAGAAAGTGCTCCTCTGACAAAAGGACTTTTCTTCCTTTGGTCTCTGGGAAAATCATAAAACTCCGGAACTGACAGGCATCTGAACAGATATGAGCAGTGTGCCCTGGCAGCACACTAGCAGAGCACCAGAGTGACTGTAACCAGGAAGATGAATATTCCCCTTTGTCTTCCATTTTGCAGGCCATGTACAGGCTACTGTATACATTCCTCACCCAAAGCAAGACATCATCAGACTGGAGCAAACCTAAAGGATGGTCACCAGGCTGGTTGGGAGTGGATTACTTGCCCTGTGAGGAGAGGCTGCATCTCAGAATATAACTGAAGCAAAAATGTCTGTAATAACGAACAACTATTTAAGTAGTACACCAAAAGTTTTTTAACTCATCCAAACTGATGAAACTTCTCTTTCCATTAGGAATGGTTAAAAAAAAATATTTAGTCAATATTATAATTAGTCAGTATTTATCCGTTGAAGAGGTTACAGGGTTGTTGGCCCCTTGAGTCGAGCAGATTCAGGATGTCCGTCACAGGTCACTCAGGCTGAATTACAATAGACACATGGGATCATACAGACCAAAAGCTGTATAGACTGCACAAGGATATGTATCTGAAAGGTCCTTTAATTTAGGTGAACAGCAGCTGTTTTGCACTGCATTAATGATAAAATTCAGCTATTTAGAGTCTAGGAACATACAGAGTGTTTGCTATTGCTCAAATAAAGCTTTATTTTATAATAAAATTATGTCTTACAATATCAGACCTAAGAATGACTTTTCCTGGTGATAAAAAGCCATTTTGGTTGTAACAGAAATGGGATAGCAGCCTTGAAAGAACTTATAAACAAGATTTTAATAAATATTTTAATTGTTTTATCAGTTTGCATTTAATCAGTTTTCACGTAGAAATTAAGAGATGGATTTGTACATTTCACATATAGGTCAAGAACTCGTTTTAATAGTTAAAATGAATTGCCTAAGTCAAGCATTTCAGCCTGAAAGGTTAAAGTGGCAAAAACCAGACAGGCTTTTCTTTTCTGTTTCTTCAATAATTTCTAGTTAAATCCTGAACAGCTATAGATTATTGCACAATTGTGTCCCTTTGCATGTAATTAAGAAGATATTTATGAATTGTGATAAAAAAATTCCATGTAGGGCTAACACACATCCTGGTAGTGTCATAGGTAGTTCCTCTTAATGATTTATTATGGCTACTAACAGTGTACCACATTGACCTGTGGTTTGCATTGAACACCAACTGCCATCTGCACTGATGTATTATCTGCTAACATCATTGCCTCCAGATACGGTAACACATTTAGTAGAGAGTGGCAAGGCATTTCCTGTTTGTGATATTCCAGATTAAGGAAATTTGTGAAACGATTAAAAGAAGTAGCAGGCAGTTAGGTAGAAATGCATTCTTTCAGAGCTGTGACTTTCAATGAAAACAAAGAGAGCAAATACCAAAGATCTGAAAAACATTTTAATTTCTCTTTCACAACTTTTAGATTTCCACATTGGAAAACTAAATGTCAAAATAAAATGAGAATTTTATGTTTGTGGTATCTCATATTTAACTGAAAAAATAGGCCTTTTCTTACCGGTGTAATAAGACTTCAAAAAGACTTTCAGATTTGATTTGATAATGATTTTATTTAGGCACTGTCTTATGGTTGTAGATTTACTTGTTCTTCATTAATTAATGATTCATTAACATGAAAGCAATGAAAACAGTTCACCGAGAAGCAAAAGATATCACTGACCAAGGCAGAGACACCAAAGTCTATCCTGAGACCAAAAGCAAAAGTGCTGGGAAGACAGACCAGAGACGACTGATTTTCTTCCTTGTTTTTCTTTGGGCTAAACCTGCCCATAAGTGGCATGATACTATGCTATGGTGAACTGTGTGATTAGAGTTTATCATCTTAAACTATGCTTGGATTTTAGAGGGCATTAGGGATGTGTCCTAAATGAAATAGGAAGCATGAATTGATGCTGGGGTTTGTCCCTCCACTGGCATAATTTGATAGATTTTGACTTGTATCTGTGCAGAACTGGTTGACATAGACTAAGGCTAGAATGTCTCCTGTGAGAATTCCCAGACGGAAATAGTGCTGAACGCTTCATAAAATCATGTCCAATAAATCATGAAGTTGCAGATGGCATTAGTTCAATGTATGGTACTGTGTATGCAGCACACAGGTGCTTCTCTTTATGTCTGGTAAATCCATATTGGAAAAGCTGAACTCCCAGTATAGTGCAACCTGTGCACTACACACATAAAAAAAATATTTCCTGGGAGCATCAGGATCTAACTCTGCAACCTGCCTGCTGTGGAAACGCGTATCTAGTATGAACATTTTCTTCTGCCATGTATTGGTGGAGCTACTGTGCATTAACTGTAATTTGCCTGAAATTCTGTTGAAATATCAAAATACTTGAAAATGTTTCTGAACAAAATTATGGTGAAAATCTGTCATAATCTAAACTCAGAAATTTACTTGCTTCACTGAGTCTGTAGTCCCATCGTACCCATCTTTCTACCTCTTAGGTGGAACAGGTTTTTCAGCTTTTTTCTGGCCTCTATTAGTCATCAAGACCAGTCTTCGCGAACGAAGATTTGGGAAAGGTCATTACCCTTCGAGCCTGCGCAGTGGATTTTTTAGGTGAGACACAGTGTGCACTGAACTGAGCCCACCCTTTAATCCTAAGGTTCAACTGCTGGCCGAGCGAGCTTGGACAGTGGCAGCGAGGTCCTCAGGACGTAGGTTTGTTTAGAGTGACCTTCTCTTAGATGGATGGCCTTACAGGGCTGACGAGCTCCATCTGCCCAGGGGAGTTCCCTGACTGGGAATCGAACTCGGGCCACGGCGGTGAGAGCGCTGCATCCTAACCACTAGACCACCAGGGGGCCCCCTCCTGTATTAGTAATCCAGTGGCAACTTCTGTATTCAAGAACTTCTGCTTCTCCTGTATTTAAAGAAATGCCTCCCATTTCTCTCCTTTTTCTAAATATTTTTGATTTCATGTGGGAGAGATACATGCATTTTAAGGGGGAGATAAACTAATAACAAAGAGAAAAACAAATATTTTGTGAGCTGAGACCAAAGAAAAGTGTATGAAAACTGCATACTTGCATCCTTTGCTATGGTAAACCATCTTTTAGTAATGTTTTCATTTTTCTTTAAGTTAATTGGGGGGTGGTGGAGAGAAGTGCAATAGAAAATGCTACTGTAGGCTATTTACATTGTAAACCTAAGATAAAATAAATGGAGAATAGAAATTAAGGTTTCCATAGCAGTAGTTACCAGTATTATGTATCTGAAGTGTTTGCAACTCTTGACTGGACTACTGTGTACTTTGCTGTATAGTTTGTGCATTGATGAGTAAATGGCTCTATGGAAACCTTTATCTGTTATGTTTACTGAATATAATGGAATAAATAATCTCATTTCCAAGTTGGTATTATTTTCCATCAGTTTTTCACAGCTGAAATATTTCTATTCATTAAAGAATTAGAGCTTCAGATTTTTTTTTTACTATAGTTAATTCTTAGTTTCTGACATGTTTACTTGCCAGTAAGATCCGGGGATACTCCCCTTTCTGTCCTTGGAGACCTTTATCTCTTTCCTCCCTGCCCCCATCACTAATTATTGTAACTAGAACTTGTTAAAAAAACAATAATTTGTTGTTCTCCATTGTCCTTAATAAATTAGAGCTAAGTACACTTAATTGGTCTTGTGGAGCATGCCCTATTGATACCACAATGATCTTTAGATTGTTTTTAAACTATCTATACTTATACATATATATAATATTTATATATATTTTTATATATATTTATATATATGTGTGTGTTTGTGTGTATTTACATATACATAAACCTTTTGATCGTCTTAAACCTGACGGTATTAACAACAGTCTTAGCTTTAGTTAGCTGGTTAGCTAACTACCTTAGTTAGCCTCTCAAGACAAACTAAGTAAACAGAAAAGAAGACTGTTGTCTTAATTTCATAACTGAACCCTCAAAACCAAACAATTTTATAACCTGTAAACTAAAGGATGTGGTGAGAGGCATGTCAATCACAGCCAGCAGATCACTGTTACTACCGGATCTGATTACTGCTTGCTGTTGTCTCCAGGACAGGGGGTTTCAGTTCAACTATATTACGTACAAGTTACATCTCACTGAATCAGAAGGAAACTGTTTAAAAATTCTGGATAGATATTTAAGCATTGAATAAAAATTTAATACAGTAGTAGAGATGAAGATGAGAGTCTGGGCTTTTTAACTTGATGGTGAACACAGCATGGCAACAACTATTTTTTAATTTTTAATGCTGAAGGAACTGAGGCATGGATTTTCCAGAGACATTCTTAGAGCAGCTGCATGGATACTAAAGAATCATGATTCTGTTTTCCTGTTTTATGAAGATATTATTTTACTACTGTAATGTTCCAAACCACTGCTGGTGTATATACATGGACCTTTGACTACTTTAAAGTAAATGAATACATAATATCAGCTACAGGCTAGTCGTCTACATATATATGTCCTATAGACAAGCAAGAGTAATTTATATTTCAAAGTCTTGAAAGGTGGGAGAACATCACAGGTCTAATTTATTAAAAAAAAAATAGAGAAAGAAGTTTAGGATTTTTTTTTCATAAATAAGCAAGTTAACAACAATGATACGGGGCCTGTGGGTGGTATCCAGTACTACAGTCCTGTTGCACTTCATGTTGTATGTTCAAAATTAGACAATGGTAAATAAATATGAACTTTCTACAGATATATTAGAAAAAAGAAATCATGAAATTCTATTAATAATAATAATAAAAAACAAACCTAAAATTATGTATTGTCACTCTTTGAATAAGCAGTTTAAGTTTTTTCTTCTGTTGAAATAATGTTTTTCTGTACATTTAAAAAGTTTAATTTTAAAAATACCCTAAAAATGAAAGATTTCACTATTATTTTGCCAAAGAAAAATTAATAAAATTTAATCAGTAAAATTTAGAAATTATTTTTAATTTTTTCCCTTCTGTTGACAGGTCCCAAATGGTACATAGAACAATGCATTCACAACAAATCAAAAGAACAGTACTTGTCTCAAGAGTGGACTCTCCACATATAACTATCTAACAGCTTTAAAGAACTGTGTGGTTTATTAACTGTGCATAAAATGAAGCAAGACTGCACAAATTTGTTCTGTATTGCTCATGTCTTTAAATAATCAGTATCTCATACATCCTGTATATTTAGTTAATAGGAAAGGAAGCAACGACGTATTTAGTTTATCTATGTAAAATTAAGTAGTGCAGCTTGGATAATGGGCAGTCTAGATGAATATAGCATTTACTTTAACTAAATTACTGAATGTTTTTCAACAGTGTATGAGAATAGTGTAAATTACTGGTCTCAGTTAACAAAAAGAAGCTGAATTTATTAAAAACAAGTACAACTACATGTAAAAGCACTAAGGAATTGGCATATGATGCTGAATTTTTTTGACTACTTTGTGTCCTCTCTGTACATCCTGTTATTTATAGAGAGACACACACATATGTATTTATATATAACTACACATGTCATCAGTAGAAGCCTGATGAGAGCAATTTAAAGACCTCCTTGATGTAGGCTATTGACAGTAATTTCATTTACTTTACTAGAATCCATGATTTTCAAATCACATTTAAAGTAGAGATGTAGTCATAATTCCCAGTACCACATGAGATAAGAAGGTATTCTTTCTCCCATCTTACAGAATAAAAATGAGCCTTTCTTTGTGTATAAATGTATGATATATGCAAAGATACAGGAAATAATTGACACAGAAAGAGACACGTCAGGATAGTCTTAATCACAGTTTTATCCATAGGACAATTCCAATTCCCAGATAAGGGAAGAATTTAAGTTTTCATCATTGACAGTCGGATTAAATGATTATACGTCTCCACATTAAAATTTTCTGTACTGATGCAACAATCTTTAGTGGCTTGAATACTATACTTTCTATATATTCAGTATTGACTTCTTATTCTGTTAAATAACTATATCCTTTAATCTGACTGGTTTTGTCCCAGTTTCTGTGAACTTCCTTGTCCTTCAACAACAGTGCCAAGTTGTGGAAGAGAGAGGAAAATATATATTTTAAGTAATAATATGAAGTAAAAATAAACCAAAATTAAATAGTATAATGAGAACTTCCAGATAGGTACAGTCAAAAACCTGTGCACTTCAGAGGAACTCCATTGGGAGAATGGTATTTGAAAAGCAGGCTGATACCTTAATGTGAGGGGTTTCACTGACTGTCATAGTAATCTATTAATTCTGTTAATATTTCATTAGGAATCTCTTACAATAACCACTATGTCCACAGCAGGCTGAACTTCTAAGAGCATGTTTAATCCTCATGATTGCAGTGTGAATTGGCGCTTTAGCTCCAGCCCCAAGACTGCTCTGGTTTAACAGCATGTGAAAATATACGTTTATGTTCATATGGGCACAGTCTTTGGTGCACTGCTATCTAAATAGTTGGAGGTTCAGATGAACTTCTCCAGAGCACCACTGCATAATTCTACATAGTGTAGGCACAAATGTGGGGACCATGGCCAGACTCCTGTTAATTACCGGACCTTGGAAATGAATGAATTGTAAGTCTTATGCTATTTGGCTTAACTGATCTGTAAAAATAGGGAATGAAGAACAAGAAAATCAATTAAAGACAAGAAATGGCTTTTTCAAAGGACGGGCAGGATAACTATTTTAAGTTCTCGGAACTGAATGACAGTGCTTGTTTAAAGGATAAAACAGTCTCATCTTCTGTCAGATTTTCCTAAAAGAGTAGTATGATAGATAATATAAAAACATCAGTTGTGCTTATAGAAATAAAGGTGTTTATTGCTATGAATTTTTCTTCCAGTAAGGAAATGGTCTTGTCACTTGGTATAGCAAAGGCATTTTGGCTGATTCCATAGGTGACAAGATGGAGAACTTGTCTTTACAGAATTTCTGAAGCCCAGGGTGTCACAAGAAATATAATATTATCTGTAGGTAGATTATGAAAGTGTGTTGCATTGCAGTTTTCTTGCTGAAAATGGAAAATCAATGCATCATCATATGCAAGATACATGCATCACATCAAGACTCAAACAAAAACTTGCTGATTACCATCTTTCTTCATCACTTGCTAATTATCTTCTTTTTTCTTTCACTGCCAAACTGCTGCTTCTAAACACAAAGAAATTCTCATCTATGCCTTCTACTCCATTTTTCGTAGTTCTCAGCTGTAGAGCAATAGAACAAGAGGCATTGAAGTCTGAAACAAGGTCATGAAAGTAGTTTTCATGGACATGTTGGAGAGGAAAGTTGAACATGTGAAGATGAATATAAAAAATTAAATATGTCTCCTGCTCTCTCATTTCTAACTTAAGTATTCTTAAGAGAGTAGTTCAGACTAATTTTTAACTGTTTTTTTTAAACTGATTTTAAATAATTATTTTTGTAAATACTTTTTTATTTTCCACTACTGCAGGAGTTTTAGTGTTTAGAAGGGAGATTTTTTTGAAGGGTAGTTTTTATTTGAGTTAAAGGATCTACAAGATTGTCTGAAAACTCAAATGTTTTCAGAACTTTTGATGTTGAATAAAAAACAATATCAAAATAGACTAGAGCTAGAACATTGGCAAGGAAACAGTTTAATTCTGTAACCAAGACTAAGCATTGCTAAGCAAAAAATAAAATAAACCCTAAAAAGCAAATGAGACTATGCTATAACTATGCAACTAATAGTTTCGAGGCTGTAGTTACCAGTATTATTATTTTTTTTTTTATTGTTTCAACACTGATAGCAGTAAATCATCCTTTTCTCCTTGTGGACCCATGTCTCAATCCACTCCAATCTACAATTCAGGAGACTATTCTGTGCAACTACATCCTTCCTCAGAAGGCATAAACATTTACATGGCATCAT
Organism: Pipra filicauda; assembly: GCF_003945595.2. NCBI lineage: Eukaryota > Metazoa > Chordata > Aves > Passeriformes > Pipridae > Pipra > Pipra filicauda. Next base: position 1,584,114 of record NW_024104365.1, on the reverse strand, counting down.
AAAGACAGCTCCAGCATGGATGGGCTAGGAGAAACATCCTGAAGTCAGCACATATGCCTAGAGTCAGAGGCCAGTGCCTCCTGTGCAGGTACAGGGAGCTGTAGGATGGAGACAAAACCCTCACAGCAACATATGATAAAAGTCTGGGGAAAACAGAGACAGAAGAGGTAAGGTGCCCCTTTAGATGGTGTCTGTTTTAGGCACACATGCACGTCACCATAGCAAATGACTAATTCTAAATAAAAGATGAAGATACTAAGTGAGAGTTAAACAATATAAAAAACAAACTCTTTGTGACCTTTCTTCTTTCCACTGTTGTTTCACAGAAGTGTTAAAGAATAAAAAGTAAGACAAGGTTTTTTCCTAAAAAGTACCTCTATATATTTTTAGTCAATCACTTTTCCTTTTAATGTAATCATTAAGCAAAAATTAGATCAGCTATTTTATCATATGTTGGTTTAATTTCATAGAGATACATTTCATATGTGTTGCAAAATAGATAACAGGTTTTAAATGCATGGCTCTAGACAGACATTGTAAAGAGACAAAAAGATGGAAAATCATGATGTTAAAAGATGTTGAAGGCAGTCTTATGCATAGAATAACTTGTTAATTCCTGTTTTAATCAAGTTGTTTGAGGGTGCAGCTAAGTGTCATTTTCTTATTTGCACCTGACGTGTTAGGATACTTGTGTCCAGACATAGATCAGCATCAAAACTGTGAACATTAGCTGGCCCAAGTAACTGAAGATATTTTCTTTTGCATAAAAGTACATGATCACTACTATATTTGAATTAAAATGAAAAAAGCAACATGTGTGCTCACACATCCATGGCCATGCATAAGCAAGTATGAAGCCAGGGTATATTTGCACAGGTCTGAAAACAACTGTGAGGGAAGCAGTGGAAGCACTGTACCAGAAGGAAGCCGAGAGAGATGGGGAGAGCTCCTTTCAGGCTCAGAGCTGACTGAAAACCAGACTTGGATTTATGAATAAAGAGGTGGCCTCCTCGTTTTTATTCTCTTTGAAGAAAGGAGACTGTTATTTTCCTTTGCAAATAAGCAGAGTTTTACTAAAGAGATACCTGAAATAAGACTGTTCTATTCCTCCTTTTTTTTGTTTTCTTGTTGGTTTTTTTTGTTCTGTTTGGAACAGCCTGGCAAGATGATTAATATTCGTTCATTCCCAGCAGCAGCAACTGCTCACCTGGGAAGTTATCTTTGTAAGTAGCTTTTCATATCTTGAGGTTATCCACTCACATTTGGGTTAAGGTGCAAAGGAGCACTTTTCAGGAATATACTAAACAATATGTGCTTAATCATTACGCTTTGAATCAAAGCATATTCTTTCATGTTATGGAAGAATGTCCAATTCCTTTGAATAAACAACCTTTTATCTCTGTACCTCTTTCTTTTCCACTCTTTTACAGATCCCGCATCACGCTTCTTTGAACAAATATGCATTGTTGTTTTGGAGGAAATAAGCCTGTCAGCCCAGTTTGTGCGATGGTCTTGTAAAGATTTACATGGGAAGATAGAAGACTACTGTCTCTGTTGGGCCATGCAAGGGATATTAGTCATGGCCTTGAGCAGAGAGATTGTTGATTCCTACGTGCTCTCAGAAAATCAGAAGATCAGAGATAAAAATGTGTACTAGAATGAGGAACGCGTACAAACATGTAAACTAAGTGTATTCACCTAAAAAATCACATAAAAATGTGTTTTCTTGAAGGCATGACTATTTGCAGGTGATGTAATAGTTTGTCTCCTCTGCTTGTATGTCTAGAGGCATATAGACATCACCCAAAACCGTTCTCCCTGGGAGAAAGAATAAAAATAATTGTGGCTACTCTCAGCTGGAAAAAAAACAAACAGCAAAGCATTTTTTTTCCTATTCCTATATCGATTTTTAAAATCTTATTCAGAATTAAAAAATCTTGAAAAGAAAACACACTCTGAACTTAAAAAAGATAAAGTAAAACCTGACAGATCATTAATGACAAAGGGTTTTAATCCACTTCTATACATGCGGCTTGGCTGAAGAAAGTGTAGCACAAGGTATATGAAGATTTTTGGGTGATGCCCTATATTACTAAGAGGAGATTCCTCATGTGGATAGAGGTCCTCAGTTGAGGCTGGTAGGACAGTTCTTTTCTGCTTAAACAAACATGATCGGGCTTCTGTCTTACTGATAATGCTATAAAGTTCTGATGTTGGTGGAGCTAAACAATTGCAAAATAGATAACAGGAAACATCCATGGCCATAAATATTATTACTTTCCCAAACCAAGCAATAAGATATATCTCATCGTAATTTTGCTTTTATACATTCAGTATATATCAAAATGTTTAACAACAAAAAAAAAAAATGAGAAAAGACAGTGGAAATATGAAATCATGTACAGCAGACAAATCTATTTTACACATTATTATACTTCTCTGTTTAAATCAGGCCTGCTATTAGCTACCACAGTGCTAAGTGCTTTAGATAATGTACTTTTCAAGGAAATTAAATAATAATAAAAAAAAACCTGAGAGTGTGTAGGTAGCTTCCATTAGCAATAATTGGAGATTGGGCACAGTTGCAACTTACAAAATCCTCAGTTTAAAACCTGTTTATCAGGTAATGGTTGGAGGCCAGGAGTGGGAGCATGAGAGCACTGAATTAACACAACATCTTTTCAGACCCACAGTCTTTGCTGCAAGGAGCTAATTTATTAATCCTTTTCTTTTTTAAGTTCAGAGTGTGTTTTCTTTTCAAGATTTTTAAATTCTGAACAAGATTTTAAAAATCGATATAGGAGTAGGAAAAAGATGTTTTGCTCTCTGTTTTTTTCCAGCTAAGAGAGTAGCCGTGGTTGTTTTTATTCTTTCAGTGTCACTTAAGGCCAATCTTTCTACACGAGATTGAAAGCCCTCTACGAAGTGCTGAAAGTACATCTAGTTACTTTAGGGGTAAGTTGTGTGGACGTAGTACAGACTGTGTCTTTTGCACAGGATTTGTGAAGTGGACACATGCCAGAAATCCAACAGATGTAATAAATTGTCTTGGGAATTTACTCTGTTAAATAATTGACAGTAACCTGAGGCTGAGTGTTCATAAATTTGTTCAGCTTAAGTGGATGTCTTAAAAAGTCGTTTACATTTGGGTGTTTGAGCAATATTTTACGTAACAATGAAACTCCCTTCTAAGCCTGGAAAGGATGATACAAACCAGAGCCTCTTGAGGCTGCCACCTAGCGGGACAGAGGGAAAACACACGGAATCACACAGCAGGGCAATCCATTGCATCAGTGCTGCAACTTCAGTTTTATTGTTTCAAGACAGTTTAGGTGGATTCCTCCCTCTGCATTAAATTTAGTAATATATTCTCGATTATCACTGGTGAAAAATCTATTTGATTAGATTAGATCAAGACTAAAAATTTGTTAAGAAGTAGTTGCAAATACAATTTTTTCTTAGTATTTATAAATGCCAGTACAAGATCACGTTTTCTAGAATTGTTGAGTTGTGCATGAAGACAAATGTATTCAGCACATCTGAAATCATCCTTGGCAGTTATAACTACGATTCAGGCACTACCTGCACAGAATCTCAGCTGTGGGATCTCAGGGTCAGGTTGAGATAGTAATAGAGAGATTAGTTTTGATAGACAGCTGAACAGTACTCACAACTAAGTGATTTAGAGAGATATTAACTTTCTGGTTACCATGTGGAGAATAAATATGACTAGGACTACTGGATAGATTCGATTATTTGCATGTGATAAAAGAATCCAGGAAGTGGAATAGACAGAACATTAAAAATTTGGTTAAAGAAAATACCATGAGACAGAGTGTTCCAGGATTCAGTTTAAATGGAATTGGGAAAAAAAAAAGTTGGAGTTAAATTTCAAGTTATTTAGCAATTAAAACCCCCTTAATCATCAGAATAAGTGAAAAATCATCAAAACAAGAGGGTTTTAACAGTTTCTTAACATTATAGCTGCTTAGAATTTGCAAATCTTCTCTTTTCCATGATTTTCTGACTTGTCCTTTTTTCTAACACAATTTTTTAACAAAGCATAATTTACGGATTGTTTTAAAAAGCAAAATTATACTCAATATTTATTTAGAGTACAACTTAAAAAACAAAACAGAGATGTGATTTTGATGTGCAAAGATTTGTCAGTGTACAAATCTGTTTTCATAGAAGTGAACATAATGCATTACGCAGAAAATAATGGACCAAATAGTTACCTTAACGTCAGAGCTCATGTTGGCAGCACGAAAAAAACTGTTAATTATCTTGCAGATATGTATAAATGTGAATTTCTCGTGAAACTCAACATCACAGTGATAGAATTTGGTCCACATGCTTATTATCTCTGCATGAAGACTGTACAGAGATCAAAAAGGATACACAGTTTGACTTTTGTCACTTGGCTTCCACTGGACTTCTTAATTGTAGTTACTTGTCTCTGTGGTTGTGAAGGTCATAGAAAAATTTCCATGATATCCTGGTGTTCTCACAACTTTCTGACACATTTCCCTTTGGAGCTGAAGTGTTCCATGCTTGAGCTCTGTACCAAGAACAAAGTCCCTGTGGTTGGTTTAAAGTCCTGAGAGAATTAAAAGTAATACATATTCTTTTTAAACTGTCCTTTTTTAACTGCAGACCAGGGAAGTAACACTATTGAGAGCTGCTGAAAAAACGGTCACGGCTTCCACGGAGCATATGGCATGAAACGAACTGTGGAGTTCTTAAAAATTTGGCCATGTCTGCTGTAAGCCGGCACTTTGTGCTAACAGTCCTAACTGAATTGTGTTTTATTCTTGAGTCTTCACTTAATAAAACACCCAGTTAAAATGAAAAGATAGATATTTTTCACTGGTGCCTGAAATATTCATTGGGTTCATCTACCAGTTAATTTTCACGTTTTATTTGAGAGGACTTTAAAATCACATTTTCATGAGTGAAAGGATGGTATAATAATTTATTATTATTGTTTGAATTGATTGAGTTGTAGATTATTATTTTCAAACTGTTCAAAGTTAGAAATAAGAACTGAAAAGAAGCTGAGAAAAGCAAGTATTTTCTCTTTTCCCAACCAAGAACCAAATAAGTCCACCTAAGATGCTCATAATCATGGAAACTCGTGACCCATACTTTTTGATCTGCTGTATCACTAACTTTTATTTGTTCTGGGTTGTGAAATTTTTAGGCACAGTAACCGGGACAAAAGAGATCAAAGAGGAATTTGCCTAGAATTTAGCTTGATCTCCTATGAAATATGACTGTAACTGACTAGCTGACCTGATCCACATTTTATTTTGTTTTCTTCCCTCTCTCTTTTTTTTTTTTTTTTTTTTTAGTCATTGACCTACCATTAAGACTTGGAAGAATCATGCAAAAGCAACAGAATAATGATAGAAAACACATTACATTTGACGTCAATGACAGTTTTATTCACTAACATAACACCCAATCTTGAAGTAGATGTGGGAAAACTTCCAGGATTCAAGACATTATCAATAGCTTTAATGGTCAGTTCAGAACACCAAAATGTAAACTCCTAATTTTTTTTCTTTTTTTCCTCATATACAGAATCTTGAATAATTTACTCTTTAACAATTTAATTGCAAGATTAAGGATTTTTTTTTCCGCTAAATTTCTTCTCATTAATTAGAAAATACTTTATGGTGAAGAAAATGTCCACACTCAGGATGTTATTTTTCTTAAAAATCCTGAAAAACCTACCAACCTCTTAGATCAGCAAGAAATCTGGAGAAATGTGCATGTAAATGCATTTGGATTGATATCAGAAGCACAGCTGGTCTTTAGATTCTTTGGAGCTAAGGAGCTGGTGATTTTAGGAAATATAAAAACAGTATTACTAATCCTGTATGATCCATTCTTCTCTCCCACAAGTGTTCTTTTTAAGAACCCTACAGCATTCATATCGTGAAATGCAAGGAATAAAATTGTTGGCTTTTTTTTTTAATATGTGAGGCCATTGTTTACTAGACAATTTAGGAAAAAGAAGACAATTGAATATTTTCATTTATGACTTTCATATATTAGATCAACTCCTCAGCTGACATAAACAAGCACTCTGTTACTGATACCAGAGGAATTAAATGCCTGGGTCACTTTGCTCATGGAGATATACTGCTCTACAGCAGTACAACAGTATCTCCCATGAACATATTTTATTTTGATGGCTGAACTCTTATTCTCAGTATTTCAAAAACTAATTTTCTCAAAAATTATGAAAAACTTGATGTTGAAGATTTTTTTTTTCAGTTTCAGATGATTTTAAGGACAGCTGCCTTATTTATTAGGTTATGGAATTTTATTCAGTTAAAAATATCAGAGGTAATTTGGGTAGTCACTGTATTCACAAAACCATGACTTTTCTGTCTGAGCTTCACTGGACACTACAAGAAATTAACTTAGGAAAATAAATTACCTAAGGAAAACTCATGTGCTACTCAAAATAGAAAATAAAGTGCCAGAAAAACTGACTTTGAAGCTCCTAAAAATTCTTGAAACAGTTAATGAAGAGAAACCTACTTAATCACTTTTAACTACTAGAGTACTTGTTTATGCTCATTTCACATAGATAATTGTGATTATTTTGTTTTTTATTGAATTCAGAAAAAAAAATCCAATGTAAAATGAGAGTTCCGGTGACCTACATTTTATATGCTATACAACGGAACAATTAATAGTTATTGATAATTCCTAGAATATTAACAGACTATATTTTTCAGTGTAATTTTATTAGTCATCTTAGATTTGATTAAACAACAGTTAATAACAGAAGAAAGTTGTCATTTATATGCTTGTCTGTCAACCCACCGTCATTAGCATTGTTGTTTACACACCGCTAACAAAAGGAGGTTAAAATAATTTGTGATCACAGCTACAAACACAAAAAAATGTTCATCCCTTTGCAATCTGTGCATAAAAGAAGGGCAATATCAAAAGCATAGTCTGTATGTAATGGACTTTCAAGGACAGAATGCTTCTATAAATGAAGTTAATTGGGCAGTATTCAGTCTTGCTCATCATAGTGTTTTGCAGCATTTCAGAGCCCGGTACAGTGAATGGTGAAGGCCGTTGATTTTTTATGATACTTCAGAATGCCAAGTGGTAAACAAAAATTATAAAAGGCGTAATATGGTCCCAAAGTGCATGCATAGCTACATTCACTGCTGTGGATTTGCTGATTCACAGAAACTGATTCCAGTTGTATTCTCATGATGATAGCTTATGATGATGATAAAAGGACTCCCTAAATAATTCCAGTCCTTGCATTCATTCTGGATCTAATTTTTTTATTCTGTGAGAATTGCAGATAGCATGTACAGTTCTTACTAAAATATGCATTAAATAAATGGCTCAAACCGCAGCTGTTCTGAGTTCTTTCTGCATCTCTATCATGGAGCGGCTTTCATTTTCTCCTGAGTCTGTTGTATGTGGGGAGTGCGGTACCCCTTACAGCCTCTGTTTTAGCATGTATATATTAGAAACACAGAGTGAAATTCATCTCACTTTTTTAAAAGTCCATTTCACAGCTAATCATTCAGTATGCACTTCTGGGATCCCATTTAACTGCTGTTGCAGCACAAATTTGAGATAAGGCAGATAAACCGTGCCTGTAAGTCCCACTTTTTTTTGTTGACTGTGAAGTGAGCCTTAGGTGACTAGCTGAGAGATCTGCAACATTAGTTGATAAAATTAGGCATTTATATTGTGATTAAGCTCATGGTGGGCACAGCTGAAGAGGGAAAGCCTCAAGATTCTCATAGTACAGAGTAAGAAATAGCTTTATAGAAAAGCTGCAAATAAAGTGATGCCTTTTGGAATGATAACTCAGGGATCATTTTGACAGACCAAAATCACTAGCCTTTTACTTCCTCTTCTCCCCATGAATTCTGTCTTCAGTTGAAGATAAAGCAGAATAGACAGTGTATATCTGGTTTTAATCACAAGAAATGATACTCAGTTAAGTTCTCATTGTTCACCTTTTTCCCAGCAAGAGAAGTAAAGGGCCATGTATTATATTCTTCCTCAGCCTTTGTTTGTCTAAACTAGGCAAGCCTGGTCTTAGGGGCTTCTTTTCTTCTTAAGCCCATGTGATCTCCTCTTTATCTATTTCAAATTTTGTTCATCTTTTTTCAACAGTTTCATCAGAATTACGTACAGTTCCTCAAATTCTCAGCAGGATAGCAGAACTAATAATTTCTTAGTTGGAAAGGATTGTATTTGTTTTGGCTATACTGGTAACTACACTGGCAACTCATAGGATCCAGGGAAACAAAATTGTTTTTAATCCTCTGTCATTTTAAGGTTGCTAAATTTTCAGTTTGCAATATCAGTTTTCTTTTATAAGTCTCTAAATGCACGATCTAACATTTCTTACTTCTGTACTTCCCCTTTCACTAGCCCACCCTTTGATATTGATAATTGAATATCCTCAGCCTTTACAACATGTTCAAGCTCACAGCTTTTAGTGTGATGTTCCTACAGACAGAATGTTAAATAAAATCATTTTCAAGAATGATCTGGAGTAATCTGTTTTTTGCTTATTTTAAATCTCGATGGTGAAACTTCACATTCTGCATAACCTGTTGCCCCCTTCACTTTGTTTGGACCCTCAATTCATTAGGAAGTAATTTACTAAGCTCAACTAATTTACTAATTCATCTACTAATCTCAGTATCCTCATTTAAATTATAAACTTCTCAATATTGCATCACATCAAATGTTTGACTAGATTTTACATGGTTGAGATATTTTTCATCCCTTTCATCCAGTCCTCTGTCTGAGCCTGTAACAATTTTTCTCTTTTGTCAGCTGATTCTCATCACTGTGAATAAAATGGCAGAGTTAAGTATAGATAAAGCCATTTTCCCATTCCCTTTTCTGTGAACTGCTCCTAACGCTAGTTTTATTTTGATGGTTGTCAGGGAGGAAGGAATAAAACAACATATCTGAATAAAAGCCTAGTTATTAAATGCACTGAACTATTTTACCCCTTTTATTTTGTAGGAGCTGCTTAGCAGAGTGATAATGATTCACAGTATTGTAACTAGGTATGAAAGCATCTAAAATTGTTAGGCTTATAGCTAAGTTAATGCATAGTGTAATTCTATAAAACCATTCCATTTACTCTACAGAAGTATATGAAAGCAAGGCTTTTCATTCTAGGTCTATGAATTAGGGAAGATGACTTTTTGGTGACAAGCACCTGCACTGACAATATCTATGTTGTTTATTAATACAGCACTTGGAGTAAAGACTGAATTTCTAGGGAAGTCATCATGGAAATATAGGAGGAAGACCAATAATGTTCTTAGTGATGAGTAGGTTTTGGAATGAACAAATGATACTCTCTTTAGGCAGATAATGGGTAGATTCTGGTCAGACTTTCATATTCATTCAGAGATGTAATTTTTTTATTATCTTTCAGCCAGTTCATGCCCAAGAAGTATAGCACTTCTGTCCCTCCTCAGTCCTCCAAACTATCTGTCTGCCACCCCATGCACTGATTTAAAACACTTACAAGCAGTGGAAGACTAGTTGGTAGGCAAATACTCTTAATCTATGCCACAGTATCTTAGTGGTGAAAAAAAGGATTCTGTTAGAGGAAGGCTTTTCAAGTTTTAGGGCTCAGTCCTCTTAAAGCTAATATTTGACTACCTATAAAATCAGTGGAGTAAAGCAGATACCAACAGAAGACTCCTGAGATATTCTAACTACGACTGTAGACAAAAATGAAGTCATCCTGGGAGAAAAGAAATAAGATTTATGTATTGTTAAGACAGATTTCTTACCCTGAAAATGTTGGAACACTCATGCTTTAGATTTATTCTGAAATAAAATTATATCTTTGCAATTATTTTATAGCTTTTGAGATAGGTCTGGTCTTGATCCACTGAAATCAGTGGTACTTATCTGTCCGTAAATTTATTTCTTTTCACAGATTATAAAAAAAAAATCCTTTCTTGTATAATCTGATGGTGGGAAAGATATTCGAGAAAATGAAATATATACAAAATGTTTGGACAAACATATTCTTATTTTTGTTAAATAACAAAATTGTTGATCTATTTTATTTTTGTTTTATCTTATTATTCCTTCATGGGACAAAACCCCAAAAATATTTCTAGGAACTGCACTGTTGGGTACAAAACATAAATTCATCACACGAAACCAGAATATAATGTTAAATGACAGTTTTGGAGCTATCTCCTTACACACTTCGCTGAATTAATTGAGTCTCTAAAGTTAAATAGATCTTCAGTAGGTCAAGGAGTTTTAATTTCTTCAATGAACGCTAGATGGCAGCATTAATCAAGATACTGCATTACTTTAGAGTGATTCACTAAGGGCAAGAGACCCTCAGAGAATTGTGTGAAACATTTATTTATAGGTTTTATTTTCCTATTTTGAGGGAGAATTCAGATTAAATATTTATTTCAAGTGTATGAAAGTTCCTGGGCTTATGACTTCATAAAATAGTATCTGTTTGTGTGACTGGTACAGGAAAAGGCAAATAGTGCTTTCACAATGAAGATTAATTAAAAACCCATGAGAGCGTAGGAGAGGGAAATGAAGAAGGTCTTGATATAGAACTGGTATAGGTGGAAGGAACAAAGGATGCAAAATTTTTAAAATAAGGAGTAAAGGTTGGAGAGGTCACAGGGAATGCCAGAAAAAAAAAGTGGAGATTAGTGGAAAAGCATGAGGGATCATAAGATTTTGAGTAAACAATCTGGGCATCAAAACAACAGATTTCACTTCTTACATATCAGAATTAGTGATGTACTGATTCTTTAACTGACTCACCTACAGTGACTTACTGCTACTTAAAAAGAAATATTATTAGCCTTTTTGAATTCAAGCTTTATATTTTTTTCTATAATAGACAGGAATGAAAGCATAAGCTATGTAGTTGTTGCCCCATTTCCAAAGTGCGTCATTACAGTTTATTTGCTTGACTCATAAGATGTGATGGCTGATGGTAACACGACTCACCCACCTGAGTCACTCCCAGATCTTAGCAACACTTGCTTCAGGAGAGCCTTTTACCTTGAAATCCATCTGCCTGCATATCTGTCACAGAACTGCTGGACAGACTGTAGTTCTCAACAGGATGCTAAAGCAGCCTGCCAAGCCATCAACCTCTGAGCAACTGGAGCCTGATAAACCGATCAAAACTCCTTGAACTTCTCACTGCAAACTGGGGTGACCTCTGTCTTTGTGACCATAATTTCCTTGTTCAGTGGAAGACAAACAGGAAATACTCTATTCAACCTAACAAGGCTCTTTAGCTTGTTTTTTTTCTGCTCAGCAGAAAAATGAGTGGTGGTAAGGAATCAAAATTTCATAATGGTGATGAAATTACCATGAAGATAGTGCACAGCATGATCACAAAGTCATGGACATAGAGAAGGTTTTGGTCACTTCTGGTCAAAGTGGGAATTAGTTTTAGGTGGGTTTGAAAGTGATAGTGTCATGGGACATATCTGTGCATCCAAATCCTCAGAAAGGGTCTGTCAGCCTGCGCTGGCCAGCTCTTATACAACTTGGGTCTGTGGCCTTGAACTTGGCTGCTGGGGAACGGTGGGAGGAGAAAGAGGTGGGAGAAGTTAGGAAGAAGCGGGGGTGAGCCCGCTTCCCACCCTTGGAAGCTGCTCAGGCCTGACTGGCCTCATTCCTGCTGATCCTGAGCCTGACCCTATCTTGCTGATCTGATGTCTCAGCCCGGCCTCAGTCTGTCTCCATCCCCCAGGAGGTGCCCAATGCCTGGGCTGGGCTGCCCCAGTGCCCCTGACTGCCCTGCTCCTGGAAGGGGGTCTAATGGCCCCTGGATGGCCAGCCCCTTACCTACTACCTGGTGAGGAGCCCCCAGCCAGAGGAAAACCAGGATAGGCAGCAGTGTTGGACAAAATAGTTTTGAACTCGTACTTGAACACAAAAATGAGTCATCCACACAGTGTGCCACAAAACACTTGATCCTCACTCTGAAGTGTATTAGCCACAACATTGAATGTGAACCATGGGGAGGAATTTATTGTCACACTCTGACCAGAATTGGAGAGGCCTCACACAGAGTATTCATTCCACTTCGGGCACTTGGGATTAGACAGAATTCAAAGAACAGGAAAAAAAATACTAAAATATTTGGAAAGCATGAACCAGGCAGAGGGAAAGCCGGTTCTGCGCTGTTTGATCTTTAAGATGATTAAGATGTAATTCTTTGGAAATGATCACACCTGTATCTAACAGGCAAGTATAGAGAAAAAGTTTAAGACAGTAGTTTAATCTGAAGGAAGAAATAGGTTTATTTTTAGTATGAGAAACATTAAGTTTGAGAATGGTGCAACACTGTAAGACTCTGGAATGTGCTTCACTGAATTTTTTTACTGTAAGTTTAGAGAATGGTCTGCCTCTATAATTTCTGGTCTCTTAAAATATCTTCATTTCTATGGTATTGCAGATATGAACCACATCTAGTTTTTTTTTTTTTTTTTAATATGTATATATTTTTTCTTATTTCTCTAACATTAGTGACAGTTCTCCATTTTAAGGAAAGCAGAGCACTGCAGGTCCTTTAGCAGAAATGCAATGATGGAATTTTGCACTACAATGCATACACAGCTCAAGTCCTCAAGAGCAAGGTTGTCCCTAATTAAAATGCATTAAATGCTGTAAAAGTTCCTTGAGATATTGCAACACAGGTGTCAGTAGCATCAAGTACACATCATTACTAGACATTCACTGCATTACCTGAACTGCATGAGTTATAGTTTGGAATTTTATTAATTAGAAGCTCAGAGATATTTTATAGGGTCTGGAAATGTGTATATTTGGTGAGCAGGCTAAAGACAGCTAGCTTATTTTGTGGCTGAAGCTTGTGTTTATAGCTTTGTAAAACATAGTCTGTAGCTTTATTACAGCAATCATCCTTGTGGGTTTTTTTGTGACTACAGTTCTGGTTTTTATTTTTCCCCTGCAGAAAAAAATGCAGTATGGTTTAAGAGTATGTTGTCATCCCTATAGATTTTTACAAAATTCTGTGACAGGAATGCTGGATTCTATAAGATGGTTTAAAGTTCCTTAGGAAGCTTCTTGTTCTATTTATTCTAAGCCATCTTAGTGCAACTGAGACATGTTCCTGCTGTAGAATTCTTGCTGTATATAAAGGTTTTTCAACATTAAATTCCAAGAAGATCACTACACTGAAAATATGGCTGCATAGCCAAAATCAACTTGAAGTAAAATCATGAAGTAAAAACACCCCATATGTATTTTATTATTAAAGGAAGATAGAATAAGAAGCTAGAGATCAAAAAGAGTAGGGAAGAAGTAAGAGTTCTTTGGTTCTTGTGGTTCAGTTTTTACATTTAGTTAAGAATGGGATAAACTCTACTTCAGAGGTTTTTTTGCTTTTTCAGTATCATCTCTATCTTCCATTCTGACTTTTTTTTTTGATGTCTAGATAAAAAATATTTTTACTTATGGTTTCAAAAATATTTTTATTTTTATGATTTCAATATTGAAGTGGTTGCAGTTCACTTTAAAAAAATAAATATCTCAGTGATTATTACATGGTGCAATCAACTTTAAATGTTATATATCAAAATAAGACAAGTGTCAAAACCTATAAAATTATATAAAAAATTTCATTTCTCTAAATTATGAAAATGCAGGATCCTACTAATAAATATATTGTTAATGCTCCTAATACTGTTCAGATATTTGCTCTGCCACAACACAGGAATGATGCTTAACTGATTTGTGTAAATTGTTGTGCCAGCTAATCTCTCAAAAACCATTAGATGGCAATGTTCACATGGCAGTACCTTTGCAGCAATGCTGGAAACTTTAAGGCATTGTGTATTTCTATACATTCATTTATTTCTTATTTTAAGCATTACTGTTTTATCACTTTTCTATTTTTTTTTTTTAAATACAAGGCTGAAAGAAACTACATGTAAAAACCTCCCTGAGGTTCTCTTCTTGCAATGTTATACACTGCGGGACTATTTCAGAGCTGCAGCTCAGTCTTTATTACTATAGTTTCCCCAGTAAACCTTCATTTAAGTAATCTGGACAAGGCTAGGCAGAGTATCAAGTAGTGTAGATTTATGCTCACCTTAGCTGTGTAATGAGGCATGAGGCAAAAGCACATGAACACCTCATCTGTTTTAGCATAATGCAAACAAAATAACCATTAAGAGCTGAGATTTTAATTTTTAGATCTCATTGTGATTGAGCTTTAATAGTCTTAGATTTTAAAAATATTTTGAAAATGTAGCATCAAATTGCTAGTAAACTAATTCTCATGTATCTCTGAAGTTCTTTGATTGCAATAATTTTCTTCTAGTATGTTCATATTATTATTAATCCATCAAGGCTTTATTTTATATGTTAAAATAAAAAGGTTCTGTATCAGACTGGTATGCTACTTCTTTCTGACTTAGACAGGCTGTAAGTCCAAAGATGTTATGACATTGATACTAGGATTCACACTGTCTTCACTACCAGGTTATTACAGTGGAACTTCTGCAAAGGCGAGAGGTCAAGTTAAGCTACTTGGTTGCGTTTTGCCTATGGCTTAGCCTGTGAGTTTCAAAGAAGGGACCAGATCATCCACTGATGCAGAACAAACTAGTATTTTGGAAGAAAGTGTCCGAGTATTCTTTGTGGTGATCAGAAGGGAATTGTGTGAAAAGATTGCATTTTTGAAACACTGAGAAAAGACATTCCCTAGAGCCAGGAAATAAGGTAGTACATTTCAAAATATAAACTCTTGGAACAGCTGAACATTACATATGCCAAAGATTCCAGTAAAGCATTCTCTGTTAAATACGATAATAGGTCAGAAATACATAGAAGAAATGAATACTTGCAATGTACACTCACATCAATGTCTTAAGAAGTTTGGTCATTTCAGCACGTGAGTCTGACCAAATGTAGTGTCTCCATTGTGTACATCTGTGTTAACAAACTTAGAATTCTTAAGAATAAGTGGAGAGAAAATAGACTGATGATGAAGGGACTGGAGCACCTCATAAATAAAGGTTAGGGCAATGTACCCTGGAGAAGAGAAGGCTCAGGGGAATCTCATCAATGTCTATAAACATCTTGAGGGAGGGTGCAAAGAGGATAGAGCCAGGCTCTGCTTGGTGGTGGTAGGTAACAGGACCAGAGGTAATGGGAACAAACTAAAACACGGGAGGTTCCCTCTGAACATCAGGAAGTGCTTTTCTTCACTTTGAGGGTGACCAAGCA
This sequence comes from Pipra filicauda, assembly GCF_003945595.2. NCBI lineage: Eukaryota > Metazoa > Chordata > Aves > Passeriformes > Pipridae > Pipra > Pipra filicauda. The sequence continues at coordinate 1,568,823 of NW_024104365.1, read as the reverse complement.
ATGCCACAGGTTGCCCAGGGAGGTTGTGGAGTCCCTGTCCTTGGAGACATGAAAAAATCTTCTGGACATGGTCCTGGACAACAGACTCCAGGGAGCCCTCCTTGAGCAGGGGATTTGACAAGCTGACCTCCAGATGTCCCTTCCAACCTCCGTCATTCTGTGATTCTTTAAAACTTTTCAAGTTCTGCTTAACTGACACATTTTAAATGACTAATTTAGGATGATTTTGATCTGCACTTTCCCTTTTAAAAAAGCACAGTTTTTATGTCTAAATTCTAAAATTTAAAATTCAGTATTAACATTTTAATTCAGTTTAATTACTCTAGGAAGAGGAAAAAACTTATTCCATTGTTTGCGCCAGGAAGTCTTCCATCATCCCCATATCACCATTGGCCAATCAGAGCTCAAATCACTTCAGCAGTTTAATTACCTTGGTAGCCTCATCTCCTCGGATGGTAAGATTGATGGAGAGATAGACAACAGGTTAGCAAAGGCATATAGTGCTTTCAGAAAAATCCATAAAAGAGTTTGGCGAAATAAACACTTGAAGAAAAGTACAAAGATCAGTGTTTACAGAGCCATTGTGCTGTCTACTCTCTTATACAGATCTGAATCATGGGTCATCTACCGCCACCACCTGCGACTCCTAGAACGCTTCCATCAACGCTGTCTCCGTACAATCCTAAACATCCACTGGTCACATTATGTGACTAACACGTCTGTTTTAGAACAAGCAGCAGTCACAAGTATTGAGGCCATGTTGCTGAGAACACAGCTGCGCTGGGCAGGGCACGTCTCAAGGATGAAGGACCACCACCTCCCTAAGATCTTGCTTTACGGTGAACTTACCACTGGCTGCCGCAAGAGAGGAGCCCCGAAGAGAAGATACAAGGACTCTCTGAAACAACATCTCAGCCTTGGCCATATTGATCACCACAACTGGTCTACTCTGGTCTCCAATCAGGAGGTCTGGAGACACACTATAACGCTGCTGATGCTTTTGAGAAAGCACGCAGGATCACTCTTGAGGAGAAAAGACAACGCAGAAAGAACCGTGTCTTGCAGAATATACCACCTAAGGAGTCTTTCTGCTGTGCCTTTTGCAATCGGACATGCCTATCTTGTATTGGCCTTTTTAGCCACCAGTGCACTTGTAAGAAATGTGGGTAGAGCCCTCCCCAAATCTTTGTTTGCGAAGCCTGGCCATGATGATGATGAAGGAAAAGGTATAATGTACAGTAAAAAAAATAGCAAACCTTAAGGTCTTTCCTTTCTGCTACAGACTGCCCTATTTCATAATTTTTAATTCTTCCTTTCTCCTAATTAGGCTAAGAGGCTATCTATCATAATTCTATAAAAAATTGCCTAGTCTTTGGACTTCTCTTTTTTCTCTATATTTTTTTTCCTTTGAGAAAAGCAATATCTTGGTTAGGCATTCTCTTAGAGAAAAAGAAGCACTTAATTTTTTTTCCTCAGGATACTTCACTTGTCAGAATAGAAAGTACTCTTCTGCTCTCAATATAGTAAAATGAGCCTTCTCAATCAAGAAATCAAAAAGGAACTAGCTACATTCCTTGTTTTTCTAAATTGACTAAATAATTTCATCTGAAAAATTTATTAAGTAGTTAAAGCCTCCAAAATGGTGTTGACCATATAGATCTGAGTCTGGACAGGATCCAGCGCTCTTCCTTAAGGACTGTATAAATTGTTCATAGAGAGAGGAAAACCCATTTATTCAGAAATTTAAGGAAATACAGGGTTCACCCATACTATCAAGCCATTTTAAAGAAAGACAACATATTTATGTGAAGCAGGTTCTTTGGTGTTATAAATGCTCATTTTTTTTTTCTTACTCTATAGCTGTGACAGTCTGTATGGGTGGACCATTTACACCATATATTACACCATAATTTTGAAATTCTGTCTATAAAGAATTCCCACTGTCATCATTAGCACTTTCATGTGGAGATATCAAATATGGACAAAAATGATCACCACAGAGCAAACGACTAAGGTGTGGTCGTCTGCCTCTGATATTAAACCCTCAGGGTTTTCAGAAAATGAATGCCAGAAAATGGCTTTTGTTTGTTTGTTTGTTTTTAGTACACCTCTGTCTCAAGTGTAAAGCTATGTAAGAAAAGGTCTTCATGATCCCCATTTCTAGTATGTTTATACTATGTTTACCATAGTTCACCTGAGCTTGAAGTACCTATGAGATGCATTCATTAGAAACCAGTTTAAAAAAAGACAGTCCAAAACTCCTCTAACTTCTTAACAGATACTTTTCCTTGCTGTAACTTGCTCTAGCACTGGTCCTAGGATTTCAAAAGAAACAGTCTCAGACAAGAAGGAGGATGAATTTGGAAGTGTCATTTTCAAGAACAAATCAAGAATTGTGCTTTGGAACTAGTTTTCACTTCACAGCAGTATACAATAAGATGGTGGAATCAAGAGTGGCTAAAACTAAAATGTGGTCAAAATCACTGTTTTCTACACACAGCCACACAACCTCATGTTGCAGTTTAACCTCAGCTGCCAATTAAACCCCATGCACCTGCTTGCTTACTCCCCCTGCTCCCCCTGCCCCAGTGAGATGGAGGGGAGAATAGGAAAAATAAAAATGAGAAAAAGTGCGGGTTGAAATAAAGACAGTTTAATAGGTAAAGCAGAAGCTGCATGCACCAGCAAAGCAAAGCAAGGAATTCACTCATCACTGCCCATTCCCATGGGCAGGCAGGTGTTCAGCCAAGAAAGCAGGGCTCCATCAGTTAGGAAAGGAAACGCCACCACTCCAACCATCTCATTTCCTTCTTATTCTCCTCACTTTATATGTTGAGCATGCTACCACATGGTATGGAATATCCCTTTGGTCAGTTGGGGTCCGCTGTCATAGCTGTGTCCCCTCACAAATTCTTGTACCCCTCGAGCTACGTGGGATGAGAGGCAGAAAGGCCTTGAAACTGTGCAAGCATTGCTCAGAAATAGCAAAAACATCCTTGAGTTATCAACACTGTGTTCAGCACAAATCGAAAACACAAACCCATACTAGCAACTGTGAAGAAAATTAACTCTATGCCAGCCTAAACCAGCACACTTCATCCCACTAACAAGCAAAACTCACCTGAGGTTATTAACTTAGTTTCAACAGCTGCTTTTTCAGGAAATTATAGGAAAAAATCTGCAAGGCCTTGTTTCTCTTTCACCACCATTTTAGCAAATAAATTAATGGAGAAAAATGAATATATATAACATACATATATTTTACATTTTGTTGTTTTTGAAATAATTTTAATTTAAAAATAAATTTTTATTTATCCATTTTATTTAAAATGGATTTTCTTTAGTGGATCTGTGATAGTTGTAAATGAATGAACCATTCAATATGTCTTGCTATTTTATATATATATATTATATTTAATGAAGACACAACATCAATATAAGAATTCTTTAGGTTTTCTCAAATGAATGAGGGAAATAAATACAATATCTTAGGACTCCATCACAGCTGGTCTTCTGAAACTGTTAATATGCTCATGGCAAAAAAGAAGGGGAGAGGATTTTTAATATTGCTGAAAAAATTTTGTTTATGTTAAATATGTTTCTCTATTTTCAATTATTTTCAATTATTTTTATTATATGTTTTTTGAATTTATGTGATTTGACTCCTGAAGGGCGAATAGACATTTAAAAATATTGCCAGGAAAGTGAAATGTAAGTCTTAAAGAAAAATATTTCCCATGACTCCTCTGTGATTGGAAGTCCTGGAACATTTTATTTCAGAAAGAAATGGCAAAAACCTAACTCAGAAACATTTCTTCTCAACTTATCTACAAAGCAGACATCAAAACATGATCTAGTTCATCCTAGGTCAACTTCGTGATCAATGGAGAGAGAAATGTCACTTCCAAAAGGCAGTACATCTACCTTGCATATCTGTCTTAAAATTACCTGTACCACCTCCAGAAAATGCTTACTTGTCTCATTTGATAAAAGGGGCACATGTGATGTATGGACACACAGAATTTTACTTTAAAATGTTCATGTAAGAACAGGTTCCTTAAACTTTGCTAATTGGGTCTTCTGTACTATTCTAAGATCAAGTTCTCTTTTAAGATGCTTTTACTTCAGGTCAGAAGCAATGCCATTTTTTAAGGGTTTGGCAGCTGAAAAAAATGTAGCAAATGTATTTTTAAGGTGCAATTATTAATTTCTATATATATCTTGCTGTTGGCTCATGTATGTCTCAGATTAAAACCTCTTACTTTCAGGGTCCCTATAGTGCGAACCTCTCAGATTGATTTGAAAACAGGATGTGCAACAGTGGATGCCTTTGAAAATTTCCCATTCTGGGGAGCAAAGACAAAAAAGCTGGGATTTTACCTTGCTGACTTCCTTGGATGTTCCATTCTCTGCTTATTCCAGGATACTAGAGAGTTCCAAGGGCCAGGATATTCCCAAAATATACTCTTTATCCTCTGGCACTCCCTCCATATAAGATCTATAAATTTCCATTTGTATTTCCACCTTGTTTTCTGTATAGAGTTCTGCTCAGTTAGAGATGTGAATTATGCTCTTAATATTTTCTAAAGAAAAATTCTAAAAGCAAAAGCATATTAGTAATAAGTTTAGGTAGAATATATTTACATTTTTTAATTCTTATTTTCTTCATGCTGCCTCTTTTGAATTGTATTAATGTTAGTATCAGTCTCTTTGCTTTACATTTAGGAACACAAAAACTACTTAGTTTCCAGGCACAAAGCAAACCTTTCATTTTGTAGATAAAACAGTTTCAAATCTGCTTTAAGATAACTTCCCCTTCCCCCTGTGAATTTTTCTTCCACAGAAGGAATACAGAATTTTTTGGAAATTCAGTACAACTAGTAAAACTCTTCAAGTTCTTTAGCAAATCAACAGAAATTTTGCAACAAGCTTTTTAAATCACTGTCATTTAACAATCCATACTAGTAGGGTTTAAAATATTTTTTATTTTATTAGTTTGCTGTAGGGCTACCCTTTCTAAAATACAATGTTAAAGGTAGTGTAGTGGCTTGCCACTTCATATGTGTTTATTGTTGGTTGTTATAAAGATAACAGAAGATTTAATTCCAGTTAATGACAATTAAATCTGAGTTCAAATACTGTCACACAAATATTTTCATGGGTCATTATGCTTAATAAAGAGCTTTACTAATATGTCAGTATACTTACGATTTTTAGATGTATTCTACTTCATAAAATATATACAGTCTCTGAGAGTAATGAATCTACACATTATACAAACAGTTTTGAGTATTTTTTGATAATTTTATCTCTTTCTTAATACTGTCTTAATGTATCCTAAAGGAAAATAAAATGAAACTACATTTTGATACAGAAAACATATCAAGATCATTTTTTACACTCTGCTAAGAAAGCCTATGCCCAAACCTGTTGGTCCTGAACAGAAAAAATTTCTTTGACTTCAAACTAGTTTTCTCTGGGAAGGTGGATAGGACCAGGCCCACTAACAGGAGAACAAAAGACACAATAATCAAAAGATAGATGTACGGAGCAAAGGCCATTTTGCCGCCTTCGCTGCAGGAGAGGCCTGACTCCCTGTGGCTTCCCTTGCACTTTCCAATTTCAAAGGCTGACACTGCAGCAGGGTGTTTGACCTCTCCAGAACTGGTCTGATCACAAGAAACCCTGAATGTAGCCTTGTGTTCAGTGAAATAGCCAAAGTGAAATGAGCACACCCCTAATTTCACTGAGCTACATTAAGTTCGTTCGCCTTCAGTTAACCCTCTGAAAGGCTGCAGTGCTGGTGTTGGAAGTAGCCCACACACTCAGGCAGGACTTTACTTTTTATTACTGGTGATAGTAGACTTGCAGGACTGCTGACCATGGATACTGCACTTGGCAGTGTTCCCCCAGACACATGAAGTAAGATAGCCCGTGATCTGCAATTTCATATTGAAGATGATAGGGTAAATCCAAAGGAAAGGATAAGCAGAAGAATTTCTTAGACAGAGTAGTTGCATATTAGAATGAACTTGCAAGGAAGTGATATAATGAAGGCAGATTATTAAGATTGGAAGTAAGTAGATGAAAATTAGTGGTTTACAATCAGGGAAAGAAAGCTATATCTAGTCATCACATGTGGACTTGAAATCCATGAACCTCATGAAGCCCATTTCTGGTTATTCAAAATGTTTAAAGACCCTTGAAATATTCAGAAAAATGGAATTAAGTGTAGATTATCACAGGAATAGTTAGCAAGTTTAATATCAAGCTGCAAAGAATAAACACAGATTTAAGTAATTAGCTGTGTATGAATTGTCTTTGCTACTGCTTCTCTTTGGAAATTCAAATGCATTCTCAGACTATATATCCTCTAGTTTTGAAGAATTTCTCCAAAATAAGGCTATTCTATGTCTTGAAAGGCTATGGTCCATCTTGCAAATCTGCATAACCTGCTCCTCTTCAGACTCTATTTTTCATTAAGGTCAATGAAAAGACTTCTGTCAGTCTACATGAAATCTGCATATAAATTTTATAGCCTTCTTAATTATCATGGGGTTTATCTATTCCTGTTGATCTGAGAGTTTTCCAGCTTACCTTAGAAAAATACTGGAGCTAAGTAAAAAAATCCAGGGGAAGTAAAATGCTCTTAATTACGTTCTATACCACTGTCTTCATTATGTACAGAAAATTAAGAGAGATAACTAATATCAAATAATATGAGAGCTTATACTGGTTTGTCAAGAGAAAGAGGATGTACTGTTTAGTGACTATTTCCTTGTACTATTCAGGGAAGATCTCAAGTAATCTGTAAATATAAAGAAGCAACTCATCATATTCACATTTTGTTAGCTGACGAATTTTAAAATCCTTGATGTGAAAATATGTCCTGCTGAAATGATCAGTGAAAACAAAGTTTTTATCCTCCTTACACCCAAGGTAACCATTGCACTTCAGGACTTTCAAGTAACTGAATAATTCACATTTGTCTTTTAACACCAGCTGGATCTCTTTTAAGTCCAGTGGGAAATAAAACAAGTTATCCACGGCTAAAATTGGTTAAGGACGAAAGTTCAACAGAACAGGAGAAGGTGATGATCTCTGGTGACATTCATCTGTATTTCCTTAGGTATCCTTCTCTAGATGATTTCTTCTATCCTCTGCGATGTATTATATCCAGTGCCTCATTCTTTTTTAGTATTTTCCTGGATCACAGAAGGCATTCCAGCGGTGGGTCATTTCTTTGTGGGGAGAAAATGACTGGCATGCCACAGGATTATTTAGCTCAGTTGGTTTAATTTTGGTAAGTACATAATTTCTCCTACTATGTTTTCAACAGAATTATTAAGGTAAGAGAAGTAGATTAAAGGTTATCGATTCTTTACAGTAGAAAGTTTTCTAGAGTGGTGGCTGTATTTTGTTTTGAATTTGACTACTCCTGACAAAATGGACTCATTCTTTCATGATCCCTCCAAGAGATTTTAGACACTACAGTAGCACAAATTATTATATACTCAGAAGAATAGTTATCAGAAAGTTTGTAAGATCACAAAAATATTGACTCTGCTTCATTTCCCTGGTTTTGTTTGGTGGTTTGTTTTGTTTTGTTTTGTTTTGTGGAAGGTTTAACTGATCCTGCACAAAATCTGTATTCATGTGTGAACATCCTTGGACACTTGAGAGCTGAAAATTCCTACCATGAAATAGGCCAGTATTTACTTTGTTAGCCAGGATAAAAACCTTTTTTCCCAGAGATATTGAAAATTAATATTCCATATAATTCAGCTGGAGTTTCTGCGCATCAAAAAGTCTTAATATCAAGCCCTAAACCTTCTGTGCTACCAGTACATACTAGAGCTGTTTATTTAAATCACTCTTCCTTTGGCAATAGACTCGTGAAATTTAGTACTGCAATGGAGGTGTCACATATCTGTAACTCTTCAAATTTCCTTGTCTACCCATAAGGAAATAACTGACTGGTTTTTCCTTTGAAGTTGTGAAAGCTGGTGGGAGGTATAGTAATGATTGCCCAAACAGAGGTACTTCTCAGCTCTGCATTGTTAGCTTCCCTCATGTGGGATTGTCTCTACACCATCAAGGCAGAACTTGTTGCACTGATAGTTTGAATTAATTGTTTTCTCTGATATTGAAACATATCAGTAGAATATTATCAAATAAATATAATTATTATGTAGAAAAGCCTGCCTGAATTCCTCACAACTATAATTTTCTGTCCAGTTTAAGAATACATGTATTTTCTGGTTTTTTTGTTTTTATTTTTAATATAAATTTGCACATATACATAAGTCTAAACTATTTGTATCCACAAATAAAAACTGTAAGGGATCTCAGAACAAATAAATCATAATAAATTCCAAGTTTAACTGCCATGGAAATAGACAATAAAATTATCAGTTTTCCTTCAACTTATGAGAATAGACAAGAAATATTTCTTCAGAGTATAAATTTCTGTCATCAAATAGTATCTGTAGATAAAAATATGTTCAAGAAACCAAAAGAATAGTTACTAAAAGAAGCCCGAATTAATCTTGTAAGAAATCCTACACAGACAAATGCCAAAGAGTTTGCTTCCAGAAGGCTAGTTGCTGAATCAGTGCTTTGTTGAACACAGAAGCTATTCAACAGTAAGAGATATCTAAACAGATCCACATAGAAAACTTTTCCCTAAATGAGAGACCTTTTTTTCAAGCACAGAGTCTTAGAGTTTTAACACTTTTTAGAAACAGAGGAAAATAAGACATTTTTTCAGTTCACGTAAGCAATCTCTGGGTAATAACCTGATTATTTCTGTTCCTTTTTACAGTGAATGTTGGCACAGTAGAAACAATTCAGAAATGACTGAATCTGCTGTTTCACTGGGCCAGGGATCATGCAAATAGGTCTTCCAAAACCCCAAACATCACTGAATGTCTCTAGTGCTGTAAGAAGCCATTCACAAGGTGGACAGGGCCAAAAACCATCCTAAATTATACTGGGAACAGCAATAATTCTCATTTTCTTGGACAGATATGTCTCTTGTTTTGTGCCTTCCCTCTTCATAATGACTAATCCTTCAAAGTGTGAAGCATTTCTCAAGACATACAGGTCCCTGTGTGTAGCTTGAGCTGGCAGTTTATAAATTTTCACCAACAGTGCTTGGCAGCCCACAATGGAATAAAAATAGAGACTCCAAATGATTAGAGTGTTAGCAAAAGCTAACAGTAAGAGCAGATACTTCCCATCTTTATGACTGACATGACTATGACATGGTAATATAATCCTTGGCATGGTGTCATGATTTTACATCAACCTTTATTGATTTAAGGATGTATGACCTTTTTCAATTCAGAAAAGTAATGTAGTAAGTGTTCATACAATGCCCAATCAAGGCAAGGGAATGAGATGAAATAACAATAAAAGCTGTTATCTAAGCCCATGTTTAGTCAATGATAACTTAATCTTGCCATCTGCAAACCCAAAGTGAGATAACTGAGCATTGTAAATGTCTTAACATTGGTGGTTTGTAAAGAGACTAGAATGCCTGTAGATACAAGACGCAAACAAAAGTTTTCTTTACTCTTGAGGCTTCCATATTAAGTGAAATCAGTGAAATAAGAGTCCGAAAGTATATATACAAAAAGATAGGCTAGAATATTCAGTTGCTCACTTCGTTCTGATGTTTTTCTCTGTGATATTCTTTTACATGTGCCCTTAGAAAAGCCATGCTGCCTGTCTTGGATCACCTCCTTTTCTTCTGTGCATCTCAACATTGCACCATGATCTTCCCAGGCACAGATGTGAGGCCAACAGGTTTGTAGTTACCCGTATCTTCCTTTCTCATCTTTTTTCAAAATAGGAGTGATATTTCCCTTATTGGACCCTTAATTGGTCTTCAATCTTTTCTAATAATAATTATCATTTAAATAATCAGTCAAAAATCAAACCCATGAAAAATATTGGAGAAATGTTTATGGAACTCAGTACTGATTTTGTTTCTTTTTTTTTTTTTTTTAAGTTAAAAAAAAGATGGAAATAAAGGAAGAACAAAAGCAACAATATATTTTTTAGAGCAGTATTTTTATTTTTGTTCCTTCTTTAAAATTATGTTCCTTTCTGAATTCATGGAGTATTTGTCTCATTTTCTTTTTCTTTAACAAACACCAAATTTTATCAGTTTTTGATTACGTTTATGATACACATAATTCTCAATTCTTCTCTAACACACATTGCTAATTGTGGTGTAATCTTTATGCAAGTGATTTCAATGAAGTGAAGTTCTATACAGAAGTTTTAAATATTTCATCTAGCTGATGAGGTATTTAAAAAAAAAGTTCTGTGCAATTTTCAGCAACTTATGTGGCTACTCAAAATGTAAAATATAGCACTGGTAAATAAAACATGTAGAAAAAAACCATGTCTGCTTCACTCTAGCTTCCTGTTGTAATTTGTAATTTTGTGAAATAACCACGAGGAAGAGAATTAGTAATGCACTTTCTCCTCTTCAAAATGCAGGACTAGTCTCCTACTGGATCTGGAACCTTCCTTTTAAATAATAAGCAATTTCTCGCTGTAAAACAAGCAATGACCTTTTATTTGTAAATAAATGATGAGTTTATAACACAGATGAGTTTATAAATAGAATTAAGTCTTAGGAGACATGACATTGAAAAGCTCTCTAGAATCTGAACTGGACAAAATTTGGGTAAATGGAACACTTTTTTATCTATAAACATGAAAGTCCCAGAAAGGTTGAACTCTGCAAAAACCCACACCATTTCAATATTTTTTTTAATGACTAAAAGCACTTTTCTCATACACAAAAGCCCTCTAATTATAGACTTTGGGATCATATTAAGCTTTTTTTCCTTCATTTCACTCTCCTGTTTGAAATGAGTACAAGTTGTGCTGAGGTAACGATACAATGCAGCTCACAATCTGTTAAATTGAAAGCTTTTTAAAAATTGCATAGGAAAACTCCTTTTTACTTATTTTCCCTATTGAGAATGGAAGTGTGTTTGAAATAAATGAACTAACAAGAATCTAATTCTGCCTGACTTGATTGCTTTTCAGTTAGTTCCATAGGGTGAAGTTTCCCATGTCATGATCCTTGTCTTGCACCAATATAAATTACTAAAGATACAATTGAAAATCAGATGTAGAAAGGTCTTGGAGTATCAATTCATTGCCATATAGTTCTTCAGTTAAGAAATTAAAGTCCTTCCCATTGTGAAGTGGAACAGAAAAGAACATTTTATATATATATATATAAATAGTTATATATATATAAATTATATTTTTTTATATATATATAATGTACCTTAACAAAATGAATATGTATATCTTAATATGTGTGTATATATAAAAATTTGAAATCACGTCATGTCAAAGCTTAGTTTCAGGTCACTAACACAGACTGAAGACGCAGTTGGATTTCTCTCACTGCAATCTCCTCTTTTTTTTGCATTACAAAGAAAAGGGTTCTTTAAGCTCTCCCTCAAAGAGACAGCATGAATTCTCTCATTTTTTCTTAACTGTGATTTTATTACCCATGTAATGTTTTTGAAGGTGCATTTTTCTAGTCGATACCACCTAAGGAGTCTTTCCGCTGTGCCTTTTGCAACCAGACATGTCTATCTTGCACTGGCCTTTTTAGCCACCAACACGCTTGTAGCAAATGTGGGTAGAGCCCTTCCCAAATCTTCGTTTGCGAAGCCTAGCCATAATGATGATGATGATGAAGGTTTTTGAAGGTGCATTTTTCTAGTAATCCTAGAAAACTGAGATGAAATAATATTTTATGCTATATGTGAAACTAGATTTAGTGATTTTCTTCCCTTTCTACTACAGCTTGGTAATAGCTTTGCAGTTTATAGGTCAGTCGGATAAATACTGCAGATTAAAACTGCTGAGATCTAAAATTCTTTGTGATATTAACAAATATCTTAATAAATATTTATCTTTTATATTCTCTTAATTAATAAAGGTGTTAAATAAGTATATAAAATAGCAGAAAAAAGTGCTTTTTTCAGAGATCACTCTTCACTATATTTTTTTTCATATTAAAAAAACCTAGAATGACCTCTTGTCACTTTTACTGAAGAAGGTATATTACATATAACAAAGACCAAGGTTTATGATATTCTATACAGATAGAATGACATGTATTTTGTGGTCCTAGACAAGATTTAAGACCTTAGATGTATTTGCAGAAGTTTTCACTTTTAACATAACTGATTGTCTCCTATAAATAAATAAACTAAAAATTGCTGTCCCTGCTGTTCTTCTGGACTCAAAGGATCACCAATGTTCTTGATCATGACTTAATTTCTTTATAGATCTCTACACTGTCTCTGAAGGTACACCCATAGTATCCAATTTGTAGAAAAATGTCCTGGCTTATGTTTCAACTCCATTGGTGCCTAGCTTTTCATGAGTACTTAATTCCTTACCTAGTAGGAAACAATCACACCGTAGAAGGCTGTGGACCATGAAGGGTAATTGGATAAGGTCTTTTGAAAGATTTACAAGCCTGCCAAGGATTGTGCCAGCTTAAAACTGACTGATTCAGTGTGAAAAGATCTGAACAATTCTGATCTGAAGGTTTAAAGAGAGACCTTTTCTGTGAGAGTATAATTTAGAGCCCGTAATAAAAGTGTATTGAAAAACACCACAAGGAAGAAAACAGCCATAAATTCTTGAGCTTAATATTACATTACAGAACACTTTCTGGTGACATATCCTCTTGTCTTACAGCAGACCTTCTTTGCCTCAAACTATTTTTAATCGTTTCTTTTAAGGGTTACAATGGTAGCTCATCCATTAAAAGATAACAAGAAAGCCATTTGTTTAATACAGCTGGGAATGTCAACTTGCTTTCTCTCTCACTATGCGTAAACATACTCAAAGTAAGGCCAGGTCTTTGAACAATGTCATAAGTAAGAAATAAGGGGAAGACTCACAAAGAAAATTAGGCATTTTATATGCAAAAGGTAGGTTCTGAAAATTCCTATTTAACCTCTCTACTACCTTGAGTACCTAATATGCACCCAGTGGTAAAATTCTTTGTGCTCATTCATTTCTATTCCTGTGCAGCTCACTATGGGCCAGTGCAATGCCTAAACCACTGTGGAATACAGAAACAGGATGCTTTCTCCACCCCTATCATCTACAAGGTCTGAGTGGGTCAGTCCATGGCTCAGATAAATGTGAAGAAAGACGACTTCCTCCTCTGGTCAAGAAGACAAGTCTTATGAGGAGCACAGAGGGAACTGGAGTTGTTTAGTCTGGAGAAAAGGAGGCTTAGGTGGAACCTTATGAATGTCTACAACTACCCAAAAGGAGGTTGTAGTGAGGTGGGGGTCAGTCTCTTCTCCCAGGTAACAAATGACAGGATAAAGAAATGGCCTAAAGTTGTGCCAGGGGAGCTTTAGACAAGATATTAGGAAAAACTTCTTCACTGAAAGAGTGAAGAGTATTGGAACGGGATGCCTAGGGAAGTGGTTCTGACCTCAGTGGTTCAATGGTTCTGCTCTATGACTCAACGCTACCTGGTGGTAGAGCAGTAACAAATGATGCAAAAGTTTCACTCAAAATTCTTAGGTGGCATATAATCATTAAGCCCTGCAAAGAGACATTTTACTTATCTTTGATTACAAAATATTGACACATAAAATAACTTTAAAACATTTGCAACTTAGCTGTATTACATACAATGCAATTGCATACAATAAAACTCGTCTCTGGAATTTCTTGGCAATATGTTTGTGTAAACGGTTAGCATATGTATGTGTAGTAAAGATCACCGCATTTCTGCCAGTTCTTTATGCACTATTTGGATAGATTAAAAAGCAAATCACACACAGTTGTCGTAGGTTTTAATGACGGGGACTAATTCTCTGTGATTAATTCACACCTGAACAAAGTGTGAACAAAGTATCTACAGGGCCAGTGTCTCATCTGAGAGCTGTGTGCACTATTTTACACTACCCAGACACACAATCCATTGCCTTCAATGAACTTTTCTTTTTATTGACCTTCAGACAAGATTTCCTGTCTTACCCTGCGCTTTCTGATTGCAGACCTTTAAGGTTTGTTATTCTTGTGTTCTAACTTTATGGTGTGTGCCCAGGAGTAGAGATTTTTGGAGGCATGTGACATGAATATAGGAATGAGTAATAACTTCTTTCAGAATCACAACTACTGAATTTCAAACTAAGATCTGCCCTTAGGCTCCTGTTTTAATTGCAGTGGTGTGAGTAACATGCCTCTAGGACAGCCAAGAACAATCTCTATGTGGATACCAGAGGGGAATGTATCCAGAGGTAATCACAGCATGGACCTGCAGCATCGGCTGAGGAAGTATTCTTGTGAGGAAAAGATCAAAGGGAAACCATGAGATAAAGGAGAAGTCTCTGGTCATTTTCAAATAGTAAAAAAAAAGAAGCATCAGGGACTCCACCACAAATAACAATTAGAGAAGCACAGGGAGAGGGCCCGTGAATCTGCTTGAAGAGGAAATAATGTATTTGCAAATTTAGAGTTTGAGATAAGGGGATGGATGATAGAGTACCTAATTTGGTGTTGGTTGTTGTTTTTTGTTGCTGTTTGTTTGTTTGTTTTTTTTTTTGGTGTGTGTGTGTGTGCTTGTTTTATTTTTGTTTCCCCTGATGAAATTGAGAAAGTTAGACTTCATTCTGACCAGATGCTGGTGTATAATTTAATTCCACTAAAAGCACTACAGATTCATATGTGTGGAAATACAGGAAAGCAGGTTGGAATCTGACCACAGGGCTAAAAATTAGAAGTTTATTATTTTCATGAAATACATATAGTTTCTATCTATGTATCTATGTATAGATTCTCAGGCATGAGTTTCTAAACTAGCTGTACTTTTGTCGGTATGAAGGGAATTAGGATTAGTTCCATAACAGATCAGATCACTTCCCTGTTTTCACACTCTGACAAAATTTAGACAAAATGGCACGTGGTAAAGATGACAGCTGAACATAATTTTTTTTGATGTTTCATTTTCTGTGGATAAGCCTTCACAATGAAAGATTACCACAGACAAATTAGAGAAACACTGTCTCGAAAATAATTAGAGTTTGACATCTTGCAGGTACTCTATGACACGATGATTGCTGCTTTAGGAATGTTCCAAAGTGAAATTAAATTGCATCTCTTATCAACAGACCATAAATCATTATCTGTAGTTCAGTGGGATATCTTCAGACCATACATTTTAAAAGATTTATTCCAGTTTATCATATTGTGTACCTTTAGGGAGTCTTAATCTTTAAATAATTGCAGTAATAATTGGGAGGAGACACACATTAGAAGCGCTCAATGAATCAGGTTATTGACACTAAATCAACGGAATTATGTTGTATTGTTTTCACAATATTTAGGTATATTTGTGGTGGAAAAAAAAATCTATACAATATTATGCAAGATAGTCTTCATTTATCATATTTGCTTTCTTAAACATTTTTCTATATAAGTAAACTATGTATTAGGACATCAAAGCTAAACATTTTCTATTCCGTGAATCATAAAAGTGTATTAATGTCATGCAAGCATGCATCTCTTCTTCCAAATGAAAGAATTCCTCAGTAATCACTATTTACCCTTATACATCTATGTTCCCTTTTCACTATTATGCTCTGCCTGAATTTTAAACAATAAAGAGAAAATCTATCTTTGAATGCAAACCTCATCTAATCACTATCTTTTAAAAATTATGCTGAATGTTAGCATCCAGCTTGACTCAATTATCTATGGAGAACTGTAGAGAGTGGAAATGAGGAGGAGTGTTAAGGCTGCTACTGAGTTGTTCAGATGAAGCAGGAAGAAGCACCTTAGAAAATTAGAAGAGTGAAGGGATTTAAATGCTTTGGTATCACTCTAATCATACTTCCTATTTCTTTTAGGACTTTTATGTTTGTACTTAAAGTTTTGGGCTTTAGTCACTAACTTTTTTTTTTTGTGTGTGTGTCTTAGCAAGTGTTTCTGACATTGCAATGTTATTTGATTCTTTAGTTCGGTCAAAAAATATAGAGTATTCATCCACGGTCATGTGTACAATTACAGATCTGAATTCTGATGATTGCTCATCATAAAAAAACACAGGGAGCCCTGTATTTTGCTATTTCTTAAAGACTTGTTAATTTCCAGCAGACACTACTAGCTGAAAAATGTGCTTATTAAATAGTCTCTCTTGGGTTATGACTTTCTTAGTAACTATTAATGTTATACCAAAGTACAGAACAGGAATTATAGTAATGACTGAGGAATGTTTTTAAAATGTACACTTGTCTTCCTGTATATTTCAAAATGTGAAGATTGCAGTATAGTCGTCTGCTTCTGCACAACCTCTAGCTACAGTAGATTTATATAGAAGTTTCTTTTCTAGTTTTCTTACTTTCAACTATTTTTTAACTAAAGAATTTCAGACCCTTCCAAGATATTTGCATCTATTTTTCTCATAGTTTTGATGTATTTGGACCCATTATTTTCACTCATGTCTTGCAGAATTCTTCTATCTTAACAAACATAAGTCTGCACTTTGAGATTGTACTACCTCTGCGGAAGTATGGATTGCTCCCCATATTGATAGGGTTTGCTTCATTTACTTTTTCACAATTATGTGACATTCACAACTAGGAGTTCTATATATCCAACCAGACCTTTATTCCTATCTTACATGTGGCTCCTTGTGATATACCCTTCTTCCAGTTAAATTAATATAACTTCCTCTAAGTGCTGATCTAATTCAGTAGGTTTCTAACTGTGAAATTTCTTCCATTTGCATTTGATGAGGGAAGACGCATTAGAATTATTCTCTTTATTATCTAATGTTCAATAAAGTGTTCTCTAGGCAGACAAAAAAGTAGCTAAAACTAGGTGAAGATCATACAACCTTTTATGACATCGTTGTTATGCTGCAGCATGAAGTGTGATGTAGTGTATAGAGGGCAGGTACAAGGCAGATGTGTGTTCAGTGACAGTGCAGGGTTATTCTGAAATGACTTACAAAACCCTGACATCAACAGTGCTGACATCACACCCAAAGAGGATGAGTTTGTAAAGTTACAGATAATACAGACTTCTGGACTGGAGCTGACCCACCTCTTCTCTGTTTGAAAACCAATAAGAATAACTGCAGATCTGCTCAGAGCTCAGGCAGCACTTCCTCAGCACAGTGCATGTGGTGTTGTGTGTGAACAGGTTATCTCCTGCCCCAGTGGATATATCTGTGGATATAGTGATGACATTGTGATGTGACTGTTCCCTGGCCCTCTGCTCTGTAGAATCTGTAAAGCAACAGCTCTTTAAGTATCTTAAGATACACTAGGGACTTTCTGCTGTTTTGGCTTTTTGGTGAACATCTGAAAATACCTTTTGCTTGTACAGGATTTGACTTATAGCAGCTGAGAGTATTCTTCTTACCCAAGAAAAGAAAAGCTGTGATCAAAACAATTCTGACCTCTGCACTATACAGGAAGTCTCAATTGTATCCTGATAAGAAGAATGCTAGAAATAATAGATTTTAAGGCCAGCTAGCCTGACCCCTTGCACAGAACAGGTCATAAGATTTTATTCTGCAACTCCTTCAGAAACCACAAGATTATGTTAGTGTTGAACTCTTATGTGAAAGGATAATATCTTTTGAATTCACTGTCACAATTACGCATTTTCCAGGTGAAATTAACACTACTGACAGGGAAGGAGAGGATGTGAACTCAGATCACTGAATGCAACAGGGCTGAGATAGGAGTGGGATCTAACTTCACTGTAGCACAACATAAAGAGTAGCAAAGCAAAAGACTTATTATGTTGGCATCTGATTTAGCATTTTTTTTTTGTTTGTTTTCTACCTAGCATTCATTGTATGTAATTTAAAAAAATTTGACTACTGTCTTGGTCAGTTGCTTTGATGTGAGCTGCTATTCTCAAAAAATTTATTTTATAAAATTGAAAAACTTACATTTTCTTTCTCTTTATTTTTTAGCATATCAATACAGTTGCCTCATCCTGTAGTAAATAATACATATAAATGGATTCTGAACTGGTATAAAAGCATGAATATACAGCATGCTTGCTATTCTTAAAGATGAAGAAAAGTCCAGATTTATTTAATGGGCAGTTCATTTTTGACTACAGGCCCAAAATAAGAAGGAATAAAACAAGAATATGTCAAACCATGTAGGCTAAAGGCATGACTGAGAAATAAACTAACTGGTAGTTTAAAGGAACTTTGAATCTCCTAAGTTTTGCCCTATCCACTTTCAGGACCCTAAAATTAAAACTGTATGGAGTATCACTCAAGTTTTGAACTAATCTTCTTTTCTCAAAACAAGTTCTCCTTCATTGAACATATTTGGTAAATTCCTTTTTCATTGGTGGAACACTGAGACATACACGAACTGTCTTTCACTGGTGTCTATTTAATTAAGATTTTAATCCTAATGTTATATAATAATATTACAGGTAATTTATCAACGACTATTGCAAACTCGATTATATTCTTAACTGTCTCAATCAACATAATTTCAGGAAATTGGAAAGCAGTCACAAGCCAATTAAAAGATGCACATTGTTCCTATTATACTGCTGAATGAAAAATCTGCTGGCCTGAAGGTCAAATTTCCTTTTGTGAAAGTTTTCCATAGCAATTTTTTTGTTCCTTATTGTCTTCTCTTTTGTTATCTCTAAATCCAAGAGTTTGTGTACTTCTAGTTACACTTCCACAACTCTGCCCAGTAGATCTTTAAACATCTGATACTACTGAAGTACAAAATTAATAAACAAACAGTGTGATTTATGATTTTGTTACTGGTAATAGTTTGGGAGGATTTTAGATCTGCCTCAGTTTTATTGCAACCTTCTGCCCTATTAATGTAATGTAGGTCATGTAGGTCACAATGCATGTGCAGATGCATACACATCCTTTTTAATCCCTTATTAGAATTCTTTTAATTTCAGCTTATTAACGTGAAAACAAAAGCTATAATCAGAATTTTCTTATATTTCCTGTGAGAAAGAAAAGTGATGCAAAACTGGTACAATTGACATGCGTCTCTTAAAGCAAAGATAGAAAAAGTATCAAGCAGGAGGATTAAGCAAAACTGCCTTTGTAGTTATACTACTATAAAATTGGACTAACTCTGTGCCTTTGAGAGAAAACAAATTCTTTGTGTTCCTTTGAAATAACTGAAGAATGTTTTAAATAAAAATATTTTTCCTTTATAGTTTCCTTACTGGAGACATTTACTACTCACACATTATCTTGCATAATATTAGTTGGAGCTCTCTACTTTCAGAGTTTGGCATCATGAAGAATAACTAAATGAAGCAGAAAGCCTAAACCTCTTCAATAAAGCAAATCAGCTTTAATACTCAATTATCATTATTCAAGTCATAATTACAGTGCTTCACAGCAAATACAAAAAAAATATGGGCATTCTCATGCCTCCTCTCCTATAATCTTTGAGTAGGTTCTCTGTCTGTACTTCTATTGACTACCTTGTTCTTCTAGTCTGCCAATTTTTGTTTGTCTTCAGAACATATCAAATCTGCAATTAGAAGTAAGTTGGGGGTTTTTTTTCTGTTGCTCTTACTATATTTCTCCTTGCTACCTTTTGAATATTTGACTCTCTTATTATTTATACATAGGCATCTACATCCTTTATTAGACCCTAAATATATTCTCTTCTGAAACCTAAAGATAGAAATCCAAATTTGATATAGGCACTGAGATGCTTTATTTTTAGAAATTTCTGCCTATCTGGTGAAAATACTCCGGAAAGATACAAAGGAGCTCAGATCAAGAAGCAGTATAGTGACATTGCTGCAACAGTTAGTGCAGACTAACCAACACTGTGATGTTGGAATCCAAATGGGGAAAAAGGTGCCCATATTATTACCAGTACTCATTGTAGTTAGATATGGAAATGTGAATTGCTGCAAGCAGGTTGTCTGCCATTTGAAGGTTCAGAGATACATATGTCTGTAAGTATGCCTGGGAAAAATCAGATAATTTTAGTAGAGGTCATTATATTGACATATAAGTTAATTAATAGAAAATATTAAAGATGAGGATAATTTCCTCAGCTTTTGCTCAATGAAGCAGCACAACAGGATTAAAGATAGCCAGTTTTGAAATTCATAAAAGTGTTTTTCAGCCTTTATTTTGACTGATTTAGAGTAGGTTCTTGAATTCTAACTCCAGCCTTACAAAACTGCTCCCTTATTTGCCAATCTATGGGGTGTTTTGAGGCACCTTATTCCTAGTGCAGATCCTTGGATGAATTTATTCCCCTTCATATGAAATATGTAGTATGTGGGGAACATAATTTAAACTTTCCTGAGTTTCAGCCGATCTTTGTCAACTCAAGGACAGACTACCAGGTTGTAAAATCAGGTTTGTGTTTTGGTTTTGTCCCCCCCCCCCTACTTTCATGAAGGTATTTCTGCTATAAAATAAGTTGTATTTGTGGGCTGAGGGTATTCTACGTCTCCTCAGGCAGAGCTGAGAATTAAACCTCTGAATGCTATCATAGGTTGACATAGATCTGGCTGTGTTCCCTGGCTGCATTTTGGAGGAAGCCCAGTGCAATGGGAACGGTCTCATTGGCCATGGCTGATCAGTGTTGAGTCAAAAATTGACCTCTGGCCTTACCAGGTGGGTGGTGCTGATTGCCTCCAGGCTAGTGAGGGCTAGCCCTCTATGTTGCAGATTCATCCTTAAGTGAGTTAATTGAGATGGTACAAAACATGTCCAGGGAGTAATTGCAGGGGCACTTTCAATGCTCAATGGCTCAGTGCTTGAGCTGGCTCCCTGCTGCTTTTCTACCTGGTAGCAGAGATGTCCCCACAGTGCTCTCTCTTTGTGCCTCCCAGCTGCTTGAGGAAGAGCAGGTAGGACCGTATGTAGCTTGTGACTCCCTGTAGTACACAATTGTGAAATACTCTTGATGGCCCCCAATGGGATGTTGCCTGGGGATTTGTGGGTATGTTTGGAAGCAGAAGCTCAGCTGCCAGCTTACCTGCTTTGCAGAAGTATAAGTAATGCAAGAGCCCTGAGGATACCTGGCAGCCGAGGCAGGCTCCTGAGGCCCTACTTTTTAGACCTAGGCAACTAGTGACGCATAAATGGCACTTAGGTGGTTTTATGAGCCCCAGCAAACATTTCAAGTTATTGAGGTCTGAGGCTAGTAAGGTTTTCAAAGAATCTTAAATGGGATTTAAGCCAATACTAAGAAATCCGAAGAGCTGACAAAATATTTTGTATATATGCTACCTTGGATTCTTTTTAAAATGTCACCTTAGGGTGAACTGATATTAGCAATGAAGAAATAATTTTATGACCCTATTGTAAAACACATTTATTTGTTTGTTCTTTGTAAGAATAAAAATTCTGACTGGAAAAAATGCTTTTCTGCTTCACACACAAGTCTGAGTCTGAAGTGGGTGTAAGGTATCCATTTGAGTCTAATTACCCAACTAGGTTGAGCACAGCCAGTCCAACAAAACCCCAGCTGTAGTTTTTAATTGCCTTAAATGAGCTCCTAAATAACTATGTGGAGTTAAACCACAGCACAGAGAACACAATATAACTACATAGAAATTCTGAACACCCAGGGCTTTAGAGTGTTCAATTAAACTTTCCTTGATTATTCAATAGAACAGAAGTGTGCAAATTAAAGGCTTTCATGCTACAGCAGGCTACGACCTCATTCTCAAGTTTCAATATTGCAATGGAACTTAATTAAGATATTCCCCATACAAAGCATAACCCTAGAGGTAAGTTTTGTTCCAAATACCTCATATAGGCATCTCTCCTGCTGTTAAGTGAATGGCTCTTCATGAATCAAAATAAATATTGTTCTGGCATAGACTCACTTTTATTGTATACACAATGAGAAAGTAACAGTATGAAATCATTAAAACATTTAACTCACCATGCTGAAATACAGTTGCTAAAAGGCCTTGAACTCATTGTATTCACACTGTAAAGTACCTGAAAAATAGTTTGTGAAGAACTCATGTTAATTCCTGATTTTGTGATAGACACTCAGTTTAAAAAGGAATAAATTGTAGAGATAGTTGCAAGTGTAAAAATTTTTGCCCCACTTAAGTCAGTGGTACAAGCCCAGCAAAATCAATACTCAGTAGAAAGAACAGATTCATCTCAGCATATTTGTTGCTACATATAGTGTCATGAAATCTGGTTTTTTTTTTAATAACTACAAAGTACACTAGGGTCACTACATGAAAGGCCTTTTAAATGCAATGGTTATTAAGTAGATGGACAGAATGCAAATGCATTGGAAACGGTCATGTGAATATCCTGGTTTTGTCCTTTATACTTATTTTAGAACCACTGAAATATAATAATACTCTTTTTAAATATCACTATTAAAACAGAAATCTTAGACAACACAATAATTTAATCTCAGTACCAAGTTACTTTTCACACCAAAAGTCCTTTTATACTGTTGAAACAATTTGTGCACTTCTAAATGTTTAAATTATGTGCCAAATTACATTGCTAATTATGATATAAACAGTATACTGTTACTTTGCTTTTAACAGTTTTTTTCCCAAATAATTCTTAGTAAGTTCAATTACTGAAAGCAAAAATACCTCTTAATTTTATTATGCGGCTTATTTGACCACATTCATCTAAGCAGACTGAGAAAGCCATGTCCCTTTATAGTTTTGCCTCAGTTATTAGACAAATTTATCTGTTTCTTTATATTATTTACACCTTTCTTTGACATTTCCCTGTCTTGCATTATCTTATCATTGTCTATTATCTTCCATTAAAAAAGCAACATTAGAAGCGGATGGTCTGGTAGCATTTGTTGACTGTACATCAGTTCCACTTTTTTCAGAATGAAACTTTCAATTCCATTTCAGGAAATTAAAAAGTAAGAGTTCAACATTGCCACAAGAATCATTTCCTTTGTCCCAATATTTTCTTCATAGCTTAAATCACACCAGAAGCATCTAAAAGCCATGCATTGTAATGTCTTATTTTTAGACACATGCAAACTGTATTAGATCTTAATAATGACTACGAAGACAGAAATCTTAATTTTTCTTAAATACACTTCAGTAGGCTAAGACCTGATATGGATATTTTACTTCTGGACATGTATGTCTAGTATATTTTCTAAAAAGATTAGTATTTTTTCCCTCAAATTAATTTATGTGCAATAAATTCCTATTGCATAAATAGACAGATTCAGATACAGTTTTCTGATAATTCTTTTAAATTTGTGAACAACACCACACAGAAAAAAAGACTTGAAATAGCTATGTAAAATAACTTCAAAATGCATCCTGATTCAAGACTGAAAAAAACAACATTGAGTGGTCCAAATTTCTATGATAAGTATTAGGGGATGTCAAGTGAGTTCAGAGGAGAATCAAGCCTCCTTCTTTGTAGGCTGATTATAAAGATTAGCAGTGGCACAAGGAATAAATTTTATAATGTTAACGTTGCTAAACAGTGTTGAAGATATAAACAGTGACATTGGTATTAGTGTGCAGGGGTAAGTGGTTGCCAGGGTTTTGGTAGGGAGCTCTGCCCCAGTTAGGGTTGGACTTTTGGCAATGCCAGCTCATAGCAAACTCAATAAATTGCTGTTGTGGTGCCACCTGAAGCTACTTCTTTGGAGCAACCAATACAATCAACAGCTGATGTCTGTACTTTCTCACTTATTTGGGTGTTAGATGATGTTATCAGAGAACAGCACAGGCCTTTTCTCAGTCTATTCAGTTCTACCAGTACAGTTCACAGACATTTTAAAAGAGATGACTAGTCAGAGGCACTGAAAGCAGATTAGGAAAAGGAAAAAAGAAAAAAAAGTTTTCATCTGGTACAGATAAGTTTGAAGTAAATATTTTATTTAATGTGTAATTTTCATTGTTATATTTCATGTATTTTTTTAAATAGAGTTTTGATATATCTGTTCGATCTATACGTACATTATGTACAATATAAATGCTGGATATAAACATAAATCTATGAAAGTGGGAAGTCTTTCTCTTCAGTTTGCCGTAAGGCGCTTTGGTGGTAGGGTAGTCAATCAAGATTATCAAAATGCCTTTTCACTCAAGTGTATGTTGAGTGAAATGGCCTTTGCAAAATTAGACAGATAAATCTAAAAAATCTAACCTTATATCTGTTCTATGTTTGTATGTATATAATGTCAGCATTGGTCATTAGACAATCTCTCTCAAACGATCCTCATAAAATGTGAATCATTCTTATGAATTTAGTGCTGTGAAATGCTAGAGTGCAAATATAATTCTTCAAAACGTTTCACCAGTTGGAAAATAAATAATGAAAAACACCTCGTTATTAAAATGTCTTCTGGAAAAAGAGACTAATACTAAGTGAGATATTGTATCATTAGGGCTTACTAGGACAGGAAAGAACGAGGGAGGAAAGCACATTCATTGAGTCAACAGATGATTCTCCAGAAGAATTTTTTTGTTTGTTTCCTCCCTGATCTGCTGATTTTTTTAGAAACTGTAGTTGAGAAGCATTGTTTAATGTTCAGTCAGTCTAACAAATAACTCTGCAATAGCCACACAACTGATGCTTAAGACCAGTGCACAAATGTTCAGAAATTATTTTTATTGTGCAATTTTATACTATTATGAAACTGCTAATGAAAGTATTATCACTAGCTTCCAATTTCTTTTATGAGTTAGCAATAGTGTAATATTTTCAGGACAGCAAATGGAAAACAAGCATTCTTTGTTAAAATAAAACTAATATGGGAGTACTATTAAGGAACATCTGCTCTTCTACCATTTTCAGCTGCCCCAGTTACAACAATCATCCCTTTTAATTGCTAAACACCTGTGTCTTATTATATTTGATAGCAATTCTAAATTTAATTTAATTTCCAGTCTCTTATATGATTTTGAAAATGTTTTATTTCTATAATGCCCATTTACATGCTTTATTACCTTAATACTTCTATTTAATCTTGAGAACCCTAAAAATTATTGTGGGATTAATTGTGCAGGGAAGTAATGTTTCTCCCTTGTAGTCTAAACTGGATACCTGCTCTTCAGTATTTCTGGGGAGGGGGGGAAAGAAAAAAAAAGGTCTCCTGAGAATTAAGAGCTTCTCAGTGGCAAACATAAATTAGTATCAAGATACAGTCTTGTTCCTTAAGCTACTGCCACTGTAGCATGTGATTGTTGAACTTATTGAATGTCTGAGTATTAACAATACAACTAAGAAATAAAATTGAGCTAAGGTGACCATTTCTTTCAATAGAGCAACAGAATAACAGTATCTTGTTCTGTCTTACTCTTATCATCTTATTCCCACTTTCTGTCACATGCTAGCCCATGAAGTAATTTTTGGGTTTTGTACCAAAACCCACGACACAGGACACAATTTTGGTATTTCAAATGAGGTTATTTGACAAGACTGCTTCTCTACCGTACCTAATTGCTATTTGGCATGTGGGAAAAAAAAAGCTGATAAGTTACTTTCCCGTAACAACCAAAATTTAGATCTTCTTGACTCATATATGGCATCAGGATCATGATCATGGGAAGTGTCAAATTGAGTGGAATCAAAAAATCATAGAATAATTTGAGTTGGAAGGGGATGTTTTGACATCCATCTAGTACACCCCCTCTGCAGTGAGTAGGGACATCTTCAACTAAAACAGATTGCTCTGGGCCCTGTGCAAGCTGACCTTGAAGGTTTCCAGTGATGGGGCATCCACCACCCCTCTGGGAAACCTGTTCCGGTGTTTCATCACCCTCCTTGTAAAAGAATTCTTTCTTGTATCTACTAAATCCTTCTTATATCTACTAAACTCCTTCAGTCAGGAGTTCACCCACTTCAGTATCGTGACTAAATTTATGTTGGGACGTTCTACATCCCAAAATTTCCAAATGAATATATAGAGTGTTTGTTCCTCTTCTACTGCTGGCAATCTGGTTTTGAGCTCTACTTTGTCCTCATTACTGCTATTATTTTTGCTTAGTTACAGACTTATTAATCAGTCAAAACCTATAAGGTGTGCTTCATTAACTGAAATTTCAGTCTCAATGTTTTCAATAAAAAGCTTCAAATCCACCTCTTTAATAATTTCAGATATGATTAATTCCTTCCAGAGGTGCATTTTTTTCCTCTTTTTCTGTCTTTCTGTTTCAGATGTTAATGGTAGTTTCATTATTAATAACAAGGAAATTGGAAGTCTTTAATGTTATAGTTATGCAAGGCAAGTTGAGATTTTATCAAAGCTAACACTGGCAAATCTTAGCTCTAGTGACCCATGGGTGCCTCTGAAAATACTTGGATTTGTTTGTTTCTCTCTTTTTTTGTGTCTCTTACTGTTACCTAACTGCCAGTGATCTGAGTGAGAATTTTCCATAAAGATTGCTAGAGCCAGATTACATTAATTTTTATCTTCATCGCTTTGCTTCTCTAAAGCAGAAAATGACAAATTCAGATATTCAGATGTTTTTACTTTTTTTAGATATTGCAAGGTGATTATTATATGGTTCAACGCTTTAGTTTGCTAAGTGCTTACTCATTTGAATATACTCACAAACTTATGAAGAATACTACCTTAGTCTGCTACCATGAACAAGGTGCTGAATATGTCTCCAACATACTGAGTACTATTTCAGTCATCTAACCTTGTGGGATGGGGTTTTGTTTTGAATAAATTAATTGACCAGCTTCCGAAATGTCTAAATACATAATTAGGTATATTTAGTTATCTTAAAGTTGTCAGTAATATTAGATTTTTTGATAATTTTTGATCAACACAGTTCCATTTAATTAAGAACTTGTGGAATTTTGTATGTGATTCTTTTCCAGGAGGAAGAGGAGAGGAAAGTGGGAGGAGTGGTGAGTAGGAGCTGGGAAATGGAATAAGAAAAAATTCCTCCTGATGCTTTTTCTCACTGCTACTTCTGACTAATACACTTTGAAAAAGTATACTTTGAAAAAGTGCACAATGTTAACTGTGACTAATGCTCACCAGTAGGTCTAGCTAATTTTTTTGGGACTGAAAAAATGGAGAAATCTAGTGAAAAATGGATGTAGTTGATAAGTGTACCTGTGACTCAGAAATGTGTTATAACAGGTTGACTTAGGATAATTGAGAAATTAATTTTACCCTCTGCTGTGTTCTAAGTAAAAATGCTTCCAAAAGCTTGCTACCTACTGTCTTTTAATATAGTAATTATGCCTGGGCAGGTTTTTTTCTGCTGTTAATCTGTGCTTTGAAAAGCCTGATGCCTGTATATAAATATTAAATTTTCAAAATGGGGGTCAGATAATTTAACCATTTAACCTAGGGAGAGACTGTTAAAGGTAGTACTTGGTTCATCAAATGGGAATAATATGGTGTCTGTTTTTACGTAATCAGGTCATCATGGCTAGGCTTCATGAACGAAGATTTAGGAAGGCTCTGTCCAGGTAGCAGCTAACTAAAGGTGGTGTCTTCCTGAGCTTAGATTTGACCCTTCATCTCTCAGGTTGCACATGATTTTTCATCCCAGAGAGTTGTGCATACATGTTTTCAGAAGGAAGAGGACAGTGAGTGCTGGTGGCAATAAACTCTCTCTCTTCTTTTATGTAGAAATTGTATATTTTTTCCTATGAAATATTTAAATGTACATTGGTGGAGGGGCTTTAATTTAGCCTGATAGCACAAGATTGTGATAAATTCACTGCTAACTTTCTACTGATAGAAAAGCTCCAGGCATGCAGAACATAGCATGGGAGCTTCACATTGGATAGGTCCTAGCCATTAAATTCATAGAGACCATTACTGTGAGGTACTTTTTGTTCTGTTTCTTTGTTTTCCAACAAAACCCTATCGTTTTTTGTGGGTGATGAAAACACTGACATGTATTATATTGTCATAGTTTTAAACATCATTGGAGTGAAAATATCCTCTTATGTACCTTATAACCTTCATGCAGCTTAAAATCATTGTCATGATTCTGCTTTAATTAGATTTATAGGGCTTAAAACATCAAGAAAAAAGGATGCCTTAATGTCAGTAAAAAGTGAGATTTTTGATTAATTGCAACTATTCTCCTTATCCAAATTGTGTCTTCCTATCAATAGCATGTACCAAAGAGTATAACAGCTTCTGATCCAGAAATGGAAGTGAAGACCCTGCAGTTCTCGACCTGTAGCCCATCTGGGAGCAACCTGAGCTCTGCTCCACCTGCATGACCGTGAATGGTGTACTCAGATATGCAGCGACTTCCTCTTCATCCAGGACAAACAGTGGGTTTTTCCTCAGGTTGTGAACTAAAATAAAGACTAGCCTTTATTTGAAACATCTGGGTTGACCTCAGCACTTGAATTCCACTATGTTTTGACCCCTTTCTAAACATTGTTTTAAACTTTAAGAAATATATTATGAGGCTAGGCATTTTATTGCAGAAGGAAGTAGTGGTCCCAGTTGATAATAGCTTGTTTGTATACTACAAGCAAGAGTGAGGAAAGACTGAACTAAAACCAACTGGTTTTGCCTAGATCCTTTATATATATTGAGATCCAATAAAGTAATCTAGAGAAATCATAGAAAACTCTTTCTCTGATTTTTTTTAATCTTACTCAGTATTTACCTCCTCTTAAGTAGAAATTAATAGTTCTATTTACGCAAGGGTAATGTACTGAAAAAAATTTATGAAAAGATGTGGGTAGTCTGTTAATTAATACCACCAATATTTTCTTAAAGCTCCAAATAGTCTTTCTTCTCTTCTTTGGAATGCCTTTTAAAGTGTGCAACTAACTTCAGAAGTTTTAAATTGTATGGACCCTATAGGGATAATGATAGCTTTCAAACCTCAGAGTGGCCTTCTCCCCAAAAATCAGCTCTATACCATGCAAGGCACATTATTGTGCCAACTCCTTGTCTGAATTATTCCTTGGAGACTCTTTAGAATGGTTATATTAGAAATGAATAAAATTAAATATGAGAAACACAATACAAAAACCCTGAAAGCACTTGAATAATATGAAACATGAGTTATTAAGCCCAGATAAAGACAGTTATTGCTTGATGGAGTGTAGTTCAGTAGAAGAGAAATAAAATGATATTTGAATTATGATTTACAAAAATTTTTCTTTTATTTTACATGTGAACTGTAGTTTCAGAATACAAAATTGTAGAGTTTGATAAGGAAAAGATTTAATGAATAATTAAATATATTATGAATTGTTTTGAATAAAAGTTTGACGCTCTCTTTGTTCAATTGCTTTAAATACATTATATTACTCTTGTCTCTCAGGAATGCATGGTATAGGTCCATAGGGACTGCTTTGGTGCTCTATTTGGGAAACAGTTGCCACATAGAATTTTTTTGTAATTTTTTTGCTGTTAAACTAGTTTTTTTGCAGCTACATCTCAGTCAAAGAAACACGAGTAGTAGCCAAAAGAGGTAGATTACATGACAGGAAAGTTCTTTCTTTGTTCCTTCCTGTTTAAAATGAAAATCTTTACTTCAAACAACCTCCTTTAATATTTCATATTTATTTTTTTAATATATTGCTGTCTTTTCCGTGTAAAGGTAAGTTATGTGAGACAGAAGGCTTGTCTTGTGTAGTCCTGGGGGCATTAAACTAGAGTGAATCAAAAAAGGAATGCTTCATCATTGTCTTGTTGCTTATGAAGTAATTTGCATGAGTGCAAAGGAGGCAGAAAATGCTACTGTTTTGTTATGAGTAATATAGAGAGATAAATAGGTGCAGCTGCAACTGTGCTATTAATGGTAGGGAATTGTGCTTCTCCGTAGCCACTATGATAGTGTGTAAGTAGAAGCTTGTATATTGAGTTGATCAGTCACATTATCTTCGTTATTCTGTTCTTGATTTATATTTTGCAAGGAGTGCAGAATCAACATTAAGGCATCAGCACAACATAGGATCATAGACTTGAAAGAGTTAAAAGTATAACTAATGAACTAAAGTTTGCATTTTATTGTTGTAGATAAGTATTATTTGTTTAATGAAATTAGGAAAATCAATATTTCTCACATAAATTTCATAACATTCTTGCACCTCAATATTCTTTTTAACCTTATAATTAGTTTCTTGAGTATGTGGTTTCCAGGTTATAAAAAATAGACAGTAAAAGCAGGTGATAGTCTGTGTACAGATCTTCTATATATACACAATTAAGCTGTAATTTATCTATTGCCCCCAGCAGAAATCTTCGAGACCTTTTGATAGTGCTCTGACAACACCAATTTAATGCTCAATAGGTCAAAATGCAGTGTTAGGAAATATTAGACTTTTTGGGCAAGAACATCACTGTGCTACAGTGTGTTCACCACATATATATATGTGTGTATATATATATATATATATATATATACACGCTTGTATATATAGAGAGAGTTGTTATATACGTATCTAAACATTTGCTATCTATGTTTTATAGGCAGTAAATGTTTAGATATATGGTTATTATAGTGATATATAGTATTTATATTATTAATAATTATAATCAATATAGAATTAATACAATATAATAAAGTATATAAATTGATTTTATATATCAATATTAATAGATAATTAATATTGTGTGTATTAATCACATCTTGATTAATATATACAGTTAAAGTCCACAGGATTTAGAAAGGACAAGAAAGGCCCACAACAGAATTAGGGAAGATAAAAAATATTAGTAAGCATGGACAAAGATATGGAAGAGTTTCAGAGAGGAGGAGCCTTGTAGATAAAGTCTCTTTACTAAAAAGAAAATTCAAGGTTTCACCAAGTTAAATAATTACACAGTACATTTTAAAAAAGCAGAAAGTTGTTTTTTTCTTATAATCTACAGAGACAAAAAATTAAATTGTAGGTCTCATCTGTGACAAGACATTCTGGAAAACAAAAGTGTGTAGTAGTCCAAAAAAGAGTATCGAAAAATATCATCTATCAAACACAGTGTTCTGCACTCAACATCTGAACCTGGAAATCCTAAGCAGGATGATTTCTAGAATTTGGAAAGATTCTTCCATTGAAGTTTTTCATACATATTTTCCCTTAACATCTGCCACTAGCTACTGTTGTGGAGAAGATAGGCTAGGAGAATGCAATGACTGCATCTCTACTGCTAAATAAAACATGGTAAGGGACCTTTCTTTGGCCTTGAGGCCAAGTGTTACATATTGGGTGAAATCAAACTTCACTTGGCTCTGGATCTCTTCTGGGCTTCATGCCATGCTTTTTTTGTCCGTAGGACATAGTTATCCTTTTGTGTTGGTGTGGGGTTTTTCTTGTTTGTTTGTTTTGTTTTGTTTTGTTTTCAGTTCAAAGTGTTTGAAACAACATCAGGGCAGTTCACTGAGTTGGTATTTTCATACCACAAATCTGAGAATATCTTTTACAAGCTCTGGGATGTGGCATGAGGGTCAGCAGGGACACTTCAGGCTCTGAAAATCCTGTTGAGATACAGTGTGTGAAGGGAGACAAACCTGGTGCAGTCTAATGCAGACTACATATTGGGAATGGCAGATGACATGTGCTGTCTCCTGAACTATGTCTAGGCACTGCCCCAGGGACTGCGACTTGGCATAGTTTAAACCTGACCTCTGTAGCTGAGTTAAGCATTTGCGATGATGAAACCACCACTGCTCAAGCTTCTTTTTGTTTAGCAGTGTTTCTGATGCACAGACAAACTGAAACCTTGCTTTCTCAGCAAGCTTATAATATAGCTTCTGTTTGAGTTAATGGGGAAGTTAACTTAAAAATGTGAGGTGTTTCCTTTTCATCCAAAGAGAAATCCTGGCATAAGTTTTTCTGCTGCCCCAATAAAACCCTTGAAAAGTTATTTAATATGCTGTCTGCTCCATTTTTTGTGTCTTGAAGATATAAAGTATAATGTACAGGCTGGAGTGCCTTACAGTTTGTGTATAATATCATATGAAAACAGGAATTGTGTGTAACTTGTCAGTGATTTTCACTATGGTCTATGTTTCTCTTCTGGTGCATTTTCAACAATTGTTTTGTTCAGTAGAAGAGAGATTTCAGTCAACAGATGTAGTTAAGTTTTACGCAGAATTAAGGTTTTACCAGGATGAAGAACTGAGAAGTTTAACAGAGCATGTAAGTGAAGCTGTGGACAAAATGAATCATTTATCTGATCAAGCACAAAAAATACCTATATTAGAATACAGTTGAGGCAGTTAAAACAAGTGCACAGTGAAGCAGGATTTTGTAGCTTTCCCAACAATTAGATAAAGGTTTTTATTTGGTTGAGAGCCTTAAAAAACATTCCAGATGCTGAACGCAGCTGCAGGGACACTGGAGATGACAATGACTACATGAAGAAAGGAATGCTCCAGTCTCTAAGGCCAGGTCAGATGAGAGTCCTGGCCTCATGGAGAGGACTGGCTTTTGCAAGAAGCATATGTTTCTTGTGCCAGTAGCAGGTCATGTGACCTGAATGTCTCACGAGTGAGAAGCTGGCCAGGAGCCAGAGATTTTCCACCTTTTTATTACAAGAAAGATGAACTGCAAAAGAAGTAGATGCTTCAGCCTACAGAAACAACTCCAGAGGGCAAACCAGAATGCTGACCCCAATTTTCACTTGTTGCCATGCAGCAACAATGACTGGACAAAAGATGAAGAAATATAGGAAATTGCAGAAAGAAGGAAAGTTGGAAAGTGATTCTTATTTAGAAGGTAAAAAAATGATGAATGTACATATTAAAAAAAAAAATACAGCAGCTGAAAAAACAAACAAACCTCCTGATGTTAAAATTTAGTCCAGGAAGACTTCATGTTTTGTTTGGGTTTGAATAGCTTAGTTCCAGGTGTGTTAGAGTGAAGAACAGTACACAAAACTGTACTTCTTGCTTCTCAACAATGTGTAGTCTCTGCAGCAGCTCCCTTGAAATCCCTCAGTTCTCTCCAGGAAACTACTGTCGCATTGTTCTTAGAGGCCATTAGTTGTCTGCAGGCTCCATCTCGGCTATTCTTTGAATTCAGCAAGGCACTGAAGTACTACTCTGGGCCTTTGCCTGGTGATTCAGGACTACAGCAGGTGTAATTAGGCTCAGGCATGCTGGTAGGAAACCCAGGGCTGGTCTTACAGTATGCGTGCACTATAAATGAAGCTCCTGTTGTTATAAAAGAGTCTGTTTTCAGTTTCCTGCCATTCCCATTGCAGCACAGGACTGTTCTGCAGCAGGGAATCCTTTTAGATAAGGGCAATAAGAATTGACTGTGATGGGTCAGCTTGACATGCTTTTGTAGGACCTGGGAAAGGAGTTCAAACAGTAAGATTACACGTTTTTGAAGCCATGAATACCTAACTTAACTCTTTGATGCTTACAGTGAGGATTTTCTGATACTTAAACAGCACCAAAATAATACATGTTAACAGTGTCATAGTTAGTATTAAAAAAACCCAAAACAACCTTACAGAGATTATATGTGAACTCCTGGACTGTATGAGTATGCTGTATCAGTGTGCATGGTACATTGTCTGAGGAACTTGCTTAGTACTGAGCTTTTGCCAAGGAAAGCCCTAGTGGCATTTGTCTGTGGATGTATGTCTAAATTGTTACTGCCTTAATTTAAATAAGTAACTGTTTCTGGTAGAGTTAAATCTGTCTGATATGCATATAGATATGACTGTGCAGTACATTAAAGCTAAAATCTCCTTACATACCACCTTAAGAATATAGATAGTTGAAAATTTAATTTTCCTCAGGAAAATTCAACAGCTGGATTTTGCTATTCTTAGAGCAAAACTCCAATCCCAGAATTTTTAGAAGAATGATAAAAGTCCACCTATACTCTGTGGATGCAAAATGCACTAAACTGATTTTAGGGGATAGCAGAATATTTGCTTTATTCAAAATTAATTTTATAAGAAGGCATAATAATCTTATTATTTTCAGTTGCTTAATAGCCTTTTATTCATTTAGGCCCCTAGGGTACTGAAGGAGGTACATAACTTTAAATATGCTCAGATAGTCCCCATGAAATTAAAGAAATTGTACCTGAAGTTAGTTACCTGTTAAAATTCCCTAATGAATTAGCATCTTAGCATATGAGCTGTTGTTGTAGAGACTTTATATATGATTAACCTCTTTTATGCCACTGTACAACTTTAGAGAACTATTGAAATACAGCATTAGAATCAAGTAGCCTGAGAAAATAATTTGATTGCCATATAGTATGTGCCCATGTCAGCAAGAACTCTGACATGATCTCTGTTCTCAGTGCTAGATCAGAACTCCTCTATCCTCTGCGTACTCAAAGTGATGAACACAGAAGCACTAAATGTGAAATCTTGTAGGCAAACTGGTGTATTTTCTGTGTAGTTAAAAATAATACAAATTATTTTATTGCTAGAGATTATTTAGAATGCAAGCCGTTAGAGTTTGCTCCTAGATGAATGTTGTTTTACTTAATATCATAAAAAAGCAGTCCTAAATTAATATGCCACTGCTTTTGGAACAGCCTTGTTAGACAGGGGTAAACTGTCTGAAATTAAATAATCTCCTAAAGCTGATAGGAAAAAAAAATTAAGCAGTCAGCAAACTGCACAAGATGCTCCCTTCAGAGAATCCCTGTTTAAAAATGGGAATGTCTGTGTGTCTCAGGTAAATTTAACCAACAAACCCAATGAAAATATTAGCTCAACATTTGCATAAAATACAGTTTCTGATCCTTAAACCCCCCTCAAATATTGAATACAGCTCTTATATTTTGCAATCACAGGAACAGATATCATTCTTTCACCCACTCTAACCCCTCCTATCATGCTGTGATTCAGTCTGAGTTCAAAATGACCATTAGAATCCCCAAATCCCAGACTTTTTTCATTTGTTATCACTCTATCACTTTTGTGATTAAGGCAGTTTGCTAAAATAGTGGCTGAAATGTTCTGAGTCTCACAATAGCAGGTAAATTGCAACCTTAATGTGCTGGTTGCTGAGAGGTAGTGACAGTACAAATTGTGACCAGATTTGTAATCTTTCTGTACAGCTGTATCAGGAAATGAGCCAGCTTGGATCAAAATTCCAGGTAGAAGCTCTTTGATGAAGCACGAAGACAGCTTTAGAGTGTAGGTCAGTTTTGGAGATAATACTGGTTTATTAGTTTTTTTTTATTTCTTTTGGGTTTGTGACAAATTCACTCATTGAATTTGGAATACTTTGATTAAAAATGGGCACTATGGACACAAAATCTCCCCAAAGCCAGTGTATCCAGTGAGTAGAGCACTGTGATAGTTTGCCAGTGCTTCAGCTTTTGCCCTTTACCCGCCTAGTCTGTCGAGATGATGGGCCCTTTGGAGCAGACAGCGTGGGTGGGGTTCATTTCTCAAATGCAGACTTCTACATCTGATCTAATCACCCTAGGCCCCTTTCGAGGGTGTAGTTCCTCTTATCCTAATTTACAGGTCTGAAATAAATCAGATGGATTGTGCTATAGAATTTTCTATTTGTCTCTCTGGATTTTACACAGCACTTGCAGTGAGCAGCTCATGCTGTTGGCATCTCAGGTTAGGTGAGCTGCACTGTTGTAGTGCTGTATAATAAATATGATTTCCTTTGAGATATCTAGACATTGCTGTAGGCTGCATGAGTTTTTTTCCCCTGCTGATTTGTTCTGTGTGCAAGCATTTGTATAGTAAAATAAAATAATGTTAAGAATAATATCCTTTTTCAGTACTGTGCACAGAGAAGACGAGACTAGTAGTAGGAACTTATCACTTTTCAAAACTGATTTTAATAACTTTTTCAGTGCTGTCCCTAAAAAAAGAAAAGTACAGACAAATTGCCTTTATTCTATTTGAATGTCCCTTACTCATCCTGTCCTCTCTGCTGGCTGATAAGTGCCGGATCCCTTTCCATATGGCCTTGGTTCCCAGTGAGTAACGACTGAAGACCGAGTTTGATGGATGGGAGAGCTACGAAATTCAGGAGAATTCAGGAGCACTTTCCTATGGTATTTAAAATATATTTTTTTTCCTATGCTGAGAATTTTCTAGGTAATTTCCTCATTTGAAAGCTGGTAAGCCACAGATGATGAAAGTAGCAGTTTTTGAAGACTCGTTTTCACCTTGAGAGTCTTCATGTTCTAAAAT
This sequence comes from Pipra filicauda, assembly GCF_003945595.2. Lineage (NCBI taxonomy): Eukaryota > Metazoa > Chordata > Aves > Passeriformes > Pipridae > Pipra > Pipra filicauda. The sequence continues at coordinate 1,532,698 of NW_024104365.1, read as the reverse complement.
ACAGGAGTATAATCAGCTGGGTACTCCCTGTAGTGCCATCCTCACAGGAAAAGAGAATGGTTTTGCAGTATAGGAGTAATTGCAGTAGATGTGTGCCGTCCATGCAGTCCCTGGGGAAGACGGGATCCTAAAGGAGACTATTCACTGATTTAATAATTATTTTTCTCCACGAGAGGTGCACAAGGCAGTTTTATTTATCTATTTTTTCAAGAGGAAACCATGGTTCATATTTTTGTCTGTGTTTTGTTTGGGATAATCCACTTAATCTGAATGATAAAATCCACATAGGGATTCTAGAGAACCCTGAGAAAGTACCTATGTGCTTATTTTAACAATAGAGAAGGAAAATAAATTGAAGAATTCAGCTTCTTTTTTATAGCCTTATAGTAATATAGGTTGAATGAGTCTGGTATAGTGCGCTTGTAACTAGAAGCAGTTATGTTTCACTGACCAGAGATTAAAGAGAGTGGAGGGAATTAGTCCATTCTTTGTGTTTGGAACAATGGAAATTTTTATTTTCAAAGGATATGTGCCTTTGCTGCATTCTCTAGTGGTAACCCTGAGACTTGATAATTTATTAGCAAAGAGTCCTTTTATAACATAATCCTGTCTTCGTGAGGCCATGACACTCAGCAGGTTGATCCTTTTCTCATGGTTTCCTCAGTTATAGGTTAATTTAAGTGACATACTTAAAGCACAAACCAGTCTGGAACTGAGTCTACAGAAATATGACTTTTTAAAAAAATTAAATTATTAATAATATATTTTTGTCTTGCACTGTTAACTTGTTTAATGTTCGATTTTGAAGAAAGAGCCCCAAACACAGAGATGTCTAGAATGTCACCAGCTATCCTAAAAGTCATTTGCTATGATTTACAGCAAAGTAGTTAGTCAAATTTAGCCCTTTTGTGAAAAAGTTAGTTGCAAGGTTTATACATGCATATAACATACAAACTTCTGTGTCAGAAATAGAGAAGGCAAGCCTTGGATCAATATTTGGAAGATAAAAAAATTGAAGCACCTTTCTACCTCCTACCATTTGTTTCACTGACATAACGGATATTTCTTAAATATGTATCAGGTAAACGTTTTAAAGTTTTTAAAAATGACTTTATGCCTTGGAAATCTGAAAGTTGTTGAAATAACTGCCAACCACACTGATTTATTTGGGAAATAATCCACTTGTTCTTGCTTTTTGTGCTTAACTTCAATTATTAAGAAACTTAGCAAAGGGGTGAGCAAGTTACTGCAGCTAGTTAGCTGCCTGAGGGATATATTGCAACTGTATGAGAGAGGGGGTGTTTGTATACTCACCCTGCAGACTGAAAAAATAAGAAAACCAAATGGTAGGTGGTATCCAGACCAAGATGTGCTATAGGAATCCTTCGTAGTTGTAAATAAAACATAAACACATCATTTGGTGGTTGAGTAGTTGGCTCATGGATTGAGCACAAAGGGAAAAAGTGAATGGGGGAACATCAGACGAGTGACCTGTCACTAGTGGGGTTCCACAGGGCTCCGTCTTGGGCCCTGTGCTCTTCAACATCATAAATGACTTGGATGCAGCACTGAAAGGAATACTAAGCAAGTTTGTGGATGATACAGAACTGGGAGGAGCTGTTGACTCCCTCGAAGGCAGGGAGGTCCTGCAGAGAGACCTAGACAAATTAGAGGACTGACTGAGCAATCACCACCCACATGAAGTTTAAGAAAGGAAAGTGCTGGATTCTGCACCTGAGATGGGGCAACCATGGATGCATGTACAGACTGAGGAATGAGATGCTGGAAAGCAGTGCCATGGAAAGGGACCTGGGAGTCCTGGTCGACGGCAAGTTGAATCTGAGTCAGCAGTGCCCTGGCAGCCAGGAGGGCCACCCATGTCCTGGGGGGCATCAGGTAAAGCATCGCCAGCCAGTCAAGGGAGGGGATTGTCCCGCTCTGCTCTGCACTGGTGCGGCCTCACCTTGAATATTGTGTGCAGTTTTGACCACCACAATGTAAGAAAGATATTAAGCTTTTGGAAATATAAGAAAGATATTAATATAAGAAACTGGAAATATAAAAAAGATATTAAGCTATTAGAGAGCATCCAAAGGAGGGCAACAAAGATGGTGAAGGGCCTTGAGGGGAAGCTGTATGAGGAGCAGCTGAGGTCACTTGGTCTGTTCAGCCTGGAGAAGAGGAGACTGAGGGGAAACCTTATTGCAGTTACAACTTCCTTGTGAGGGGAAGAGGAGGGACAGACACTGGTCTCTTCTCTGTAGTGACCACTGATAGGACCTGAGGGAATACCCTGAAGTTGTGTCAGGGGAGGTTTAGGTTGGGTAATAGAAAAAGGTTCTCCCAAAGGGTGGTTGGATGTTGAAACAGGCTTCCCAGGGAGGTAGTCACAGCACCAGACCTGCCATAGTTCAAGAAGCATTTGGACAATACTCTCAGGCACATGGTGTGACTTTTGGGGATGGTTCTGTGCAGGGTTAGGAGCTGGACTAGGTGATCCTTGTGGGTCCTTTCCAACTCAGCATATTCTGTGATTATGCATGTGCAGTTACCTTATCTAGTCTTACAATTTTAGCTATTTTGGGAGGAATAATTTTTTTGAGGAAAAAAAGAGATGTGTAGTCCTCTCAGTGCACTGCCATGAGAAACTTACTTTAAATTGACAAGTTTCAGTTCAGTTTCTATGTATATGGAAGGAGACAAATTTTGGACATATGTAATTTCTCCTGTGTGCACTCTTCACTTGAATTGTGAACAGAACAAGGCACTCCCCTGCCAAGAGACTGGGCATTTTGACGGCAATCAGTCGTGATTTTCAGAGCAATCCTCTCTGTAAGTATTGAAGTTCCAGTGCCACTTGGTATAGCACAGTGTTTAAGGAAGGGCTCTTCCAAAATGGAAAGAGTAGATAGAAATGAATTCCTAATAATTAAAACCAAAAGGTTATTTCTTAGATGATACATCTTCTGGTGGAGTAGGTTTCTTTTGAAGTTAGTGTCTAGTATCTGAAACACAGAGATGGTTAGCAGTGTTATGTTATGGTGAGTGATGCTATCTGCAATTCAGATCCCCTTCTAAAGAGGGAGGGGGACAGGGTGAGGGAAGGAAATTCCTCTTAATGCAAAGTTTGGATAGCAGCCTTATATGCAGTTATACAGGTCACTACCTTCTGCATATTTATGGTAGCAAATCTCTATAAATCATGCCATACTTGCTCTGCTGTTCAGAAATATACAGTAAGTCCCCTAGAGACTATACTGAATTTCTAGGACAGGTTCGTCTATTGCAAAATGTCATTTGATTTTAAGTACTCTCAAAATCTTCTAATGTGCTTTGATTAACACTGAGCCTTCTTGGATTTCTCTGTATGTTCTAGATGGTAAATGAGGCATTGTGTTTGCATAAACTAGTCCATGTGTTTCCCTGACTTACCTCAGCTGGAATCCTCATTATTTGGGTAATGTAACTGCCTGTCATATTTGGGAGAGATTCTTGTCGTGCAGAATTAATTCAGATACTTTGTCCATACTGAGTCTTTGAGCAAAAGATAGGCCTTTTAACATCAGTATGATCTTTTTTCTCATTCAAATATATTTTTTTTTCAGTAGAAAAGAATGCAATGGTATATAAGAGGGCTTGGATTTTGAGTACCTGAGAAGAAGCAGCAGGTGGGACAGAAATGACCTGCCAGGCCTGAGACTACATTTTGAATCCAGGTTACTTCTGCCATGTATGAAACTATGATGTGTGATGTAAGTCATCCTCTTCTCTCCTATTCACCAGTCTGCATGGAAGAGAAAAAGATATTTATTTGAGCCATGAATGAGTGGCAGCATCTCCCTGACCCAAAAGAGTGGAAAACAACACGCAGAAGGATGAAATACCCATCTAAAAATGACCTATCACATTGATCTCTCTTGTTGCCAATAGTGTTAGCGAAAGCAAAATCATCAGTGTCTCTTCCCTCCCCAGGCAAACTGAAGTAAATAATGAAAGTAACTTTGTTCATTTTGGTATTTTAGTGAGAGATCAGCGTGATAGTTGGACTTGGAGAGTGAGAACTGAAATTTAACCAGGAGCAGAAGAGAAAATGAACAGACTAAATTTTGCTTGATGTAATCCCCCCAACTGGTACATTGTATGTTCACAGTTTAAAAGCACTTCTGAGCAGTATTTAAAAAAAAAAAAAGAACATAAACTTAGATGCTTATGTAAAAATATATATAGTCTATATTAAATTCCTGAAACAGCTGACATTTTTCAAATGAAAAGGATTCTGTAAAAGTTTCTCTTTTTCAATAACATTGTCTTTTTCAAGGTAGAGGGCTCATTTATGAGACATCCACATTACACAAAGAATGATATAAAAATTATATGTATTGTGCTCATAAGAAATGCCTTATAAATTTAGGCAGATACCTTGAAAATGCAAAATATTATCTTCCCAGGTAGAAATAGATTAGAAGACTATTTTGTGATTAAATAAAATAATTCTGACAGCTGTAATGTGGCATAAGGTTGATTCAGCTAGCAGATGCTCTTCAGGCATTAATCTGTCAAAGGATAGCTTTCAAATTTCTGTTGTGAGGTAAGATGAAGATGTCTACCTTCGAATGCTGCAGAGGAGAGGCACTGAAGTAACGCCTCAGTGAGGGTTTGTCACAGTCTTATTCCAAGCTGACTTGATTTTGTTTTAATGCTCTTCTTCAGATGGGATTCTAAAATATGGTCTTCAAAGCTTAAGAAAGTCATCTTGGTTTTCTTCAAAGCTGACAGTGAGAAGTCATTAGGAGGAGCTGACCATTGAAGAAACTTCTTCACTGCACAGGATCTGGGTCTCTTGATGGGTGTGCAATAAGGAACATGCCCAAATCTGCCTGGATAGACACTAAAATTTTGCCTGAGCTCTAAAGAAAACTCTACTTATACAGCCCTCATTCCTCTTTGACACCATCTCTTTTCCCAGGTGATGTTATTACTGACCTCCTCAGGTAAAAGAAGCTGATGACTGTGCACCACTGCAGTCAGTTCACACAAATTTAGTTTCTGCTGCTAAATAGGGCAATCAGAGAAAGATCCATGGCCTCAGAGTCTATAGACATGTAAATATGCAGTTGGGCTAATCCAGCACAGGTCCATGGAGAAAGCTAAAAATTGGTATAGAGGATAGGAAAATCAGTGCTTGGATGTGGACGTGTTTATAGGGACTGCCCAATAACAGAATTTCACCACAACTTAGAGTTACCTTTTTCCAATATTTCTGTAAGTTTGGTATATTAATGCGTTTTTAAAACTGGAATTATATTTATCTATTAAGAGAATTATGCAAGCACTGAAGAAATTCCAACAGTTCATATCTTCACCATGATGCTTATAATTGTTACTCACATGTTGTCTCCCAGCGGTGCCAAACACTCTGAAATTGTAAGTTCATTTCCTTTGTGCTGTTTGAATCCCTATTCTTAAATTTACAGCAAATTGAAAATACATTTTTGAAACAATAGACATATATTTTTATAGTACATCTATGCTTTCATCCCTTTTTTTATCTAAATGGGAATTTTTTTTTAATTTTTAATCTTTATTCTTAAATTTATTTTATTCTCTAATCTTTATTTTTTAAAATCTAAATGATAAAACAATCTAATTTTTTTTGTTTGAATTGTGGTTCAAGTAGGAAACCTGCAGTATTTTTTTCTTACAGTAGGTGGCAGATGTAGACTACATATTCCTTTGCAATTTTATTTTGTAAATATCTATACAAGAGGCTTATTCTGTTTTCCAAAAATCTATATTAGTGTTTAGGACAACCTGCATGTTAGAAATATTATTCCTTCCTAAAAAATTTTAAGTACCACTGTACTTTCACTATGCTTAAAAAAAAAATAAATCACAGGTTAGAAAGAGAATGAATTGGAATGAAATGATTTCTGCTGCATTAACCTTGAAGTCAAACTTGTTCATTTCTCGTGTTTTCATTTTCCTGGAATTAAGAGTGAGCAAAAATGTTTCTGTAAAAGGACATTTGTTTTCACATATAACAAGTACAATGCTAGATCTCGTATGCAAAACATTGTCTGAAGCTGTTTTAATTTCTTCTAGTAGCTTTATGCAACAATACATAACTTCTTTTGATTAGAGTAAGTTTACAGTTGTAGAATTTTAAAGAACAAATTAAAATATTATACAGGTATTTTCAGTGACAGCTAGTGAACACATGACAGATACTTCACGCGTTTTGTTGAGCAATAGATGACCTCAGGGAGGCACATAATACTGAAGTACTCTGAAAGAGCAAGAAAAAGTGAATTAATCTGAAAAGCAATATGGATTATTGCTAATATGAATGACAGAAAAGAAGTATGGACATTAGGTTTTCAAAATCTGTTAAAGAACATTTTTCTAGTGGAGATACTAATGTTTGCTTGCTGCTTCAGCTTTTAATTTATTCCAGCTTTGTCAGACTCTTGCAGTGTGGGTTGTTCTATTATTTTTTATATGTGCTCTTACACTGTGCTTATCATCATAATACCTGAGTGTCTTATGGTAAGTGCATTGAATAATTAACATTCACTGCATATTTGTGCTGTCAGCTTCTCCCAAGGAGGCAAGTGTTTGTGAGAGAGGTGGGGTTTTTTTCAGGCAATTAAAACAATGCACAGGCACACAGTGATATGTGCTGGAGGAGGCACACTCCAAGAAATACAGCTTGTAATTAGAGCAATCTGATGATTCTTTAATTCCTGTGGTAGGGCTTTTAGTTTTTTGTTAGCTGTATTTTCCATACATTTGGGTCTTTTGCAAAAGGGTGAAGCACCGCTGTCTCATGAGAGCACTTCTATAGAAATTTTAGCTTGTGTATGTGAATGCAGAAATGGTGGATGCTTTTTTAATAGGCTTGCAATGAAATCAGTAGAATTACAATGAGAATTGGAAGGAACTTCTATACTGTTGTCTAGACAATTTATATTTCATTAATTGTTGCAGTCTTGCTGTGCTAATATACTTCAAAGAATTATTTAAATTTCTACGGCAGGAAGCAAGAATGTGATCTTGAAAATGCATCCTGTTTTCTTTTTCTTTTTTTTCCTTTCGTCATTCCGTATGTCCTTGCTCATCAGATGGTTGTACTGCCAGATTAGTCAAAGGTGATACACATTTGTATGATTGCTATTGCTGGGAATCAAGGATGTATACTGGAATTTGTATGCACAATAAATTCTTCTTGTTTAGGTAACAGCTTGACAAATTTATATAACAATTACCACTGTGAATGGAGTAGATGAAAACTCTTGCCATTGAGAACAAAAAGTGTTTAAGTAGTGATGCTGGATCCTATCCAAACCTGATTTGGATTTTAGTCCAATTACATTAAAATTAAACAGCAGATTATCCCTCCCTTCATAGATTTCACTCTTCACCATACCTTCTTCCTACTGAAATTACAGATGATTCCATTTGATCTGATCGTTGATAATCGTTATTAGTTGAATGTATTTGTCCACCAATTAGCAATGCTTTGCCATACCAAGTAGAGAGGAATAGCAAATTCTGTGATCATTAGTATTCCAGATCACCATTAGAGCACCATTCAGAATCTGGAATCTCAGTCTAATTATGTTCCTTCAGCTAACGAACAAAGAAGCAAAACTCTTGTTCATCCCTCATAAGAAAATGGAATAACTGAATCAGATATTTTTGTTTTCCATTTTTTGTACAGGTAATTATTTGTATTATCACAGAATCTAAGAATCGGTTCCAGTATTCCCATTATGCGCAGTACTGTAAAAACAAAGCAAAAATCATTCTCAGAACCTACAGTCACTGTATAAAATAAGGAACAAGAAGTGAATTTTAAAATAAAAATAAGGGTTATATTTTGAAAATTTGTCTTTATGCCCTGTAAAGATTGAATTAGGGATTTATAACTTCTAAAGCACATTTTAAATTTAATTACAATAAGGCAATCTCGGCTTTTCATTCATCCACAGAATGGAAAAAAACCCCAACTACCAAAAACCACAGAGTGAAAATGAGGCTTATTATAATACTAAACCTTCCTTCATGAAAAACTTGGACTGAGAGTTTGCCTTTTATCTCTGTTTTTTGGCAGAACTGCTGACTATTTACAGGGATGCTGGGGTCTTCACAGAATAAACATTACCATGACCAATAATGAAGTAGCTGAATCCTTTCTTATAAACCATAAAATGGCCTTGAGAAGAAAATAAAATAATAAATAATAATTGTAGTCTAGATTTCCATCTCAGCATTGTTTATGGGACTTGTAAGAAGCTGTCCTTAGCTTTGTCTTAAGAAAGGGTAGAAGTAACACCTTATTTCTTTGTGAATTATGAATTCTAACTTTCATTAAACCTCAAGCATCATCTAGTCTCTTACTAAGCTAACAGAATGTAGTCTTCATCGACTAGTACTTTTCAGTAATGATGAATCAAAATATGGGCCAAAAAATGTAATAACATTTTAAATAATATCTGCTGATATTAGTTGCCTCACAGATGGAAAATTTCTAACAGTCAACCAAATCAAATGCAAATGTATCAATGGTGTTCCCAAAGAGAAAGAATTTGATCTATTCCTCGGACTGTATTTTTTATTATTTAAATACATAATAATATTATAGTGCATTATTCAAATTGTGGTGCATTATTCAAGTCTGCATTCTGCTTCTTTCACTTTGGATTACTGTGTGATGGTTTCTGACTTTTTTTTTTTATTTCTCTGACTCCATTTTGGCTCTATGTTCAACTGTGTCTCCATTTGTATTAATGTATTAAATTGCTACTGCCTGGACAAACTTGAGATCGTGAAAATAAATTGGAATTATGCAATTTATTTCAAATTAAACACTGAGATTCCTGTAGATCTAGTCCATCTGCTTTGACTCTGCACAGTCAGGCTAATTAAATTCTGCTCACTGTATTTAAATTCTTAAGTGTATTTTCTTCATGGTCATCCTTCAAGCAAGAAGTTAATCATCTGGTGAATCTGAAAACATCCTGGACTATTATTCTGAATGTGGTCTTGGAAAATGCTTTGGATGTTTACATAGACTTTTTGTTCTTGTTTGACTTTGTTTTGGTTTTTTTTGTAAGACATATTATGTATTGCCTTTTTGCTAGGAAGGACAATTACACTGAGTGCATGGCTACTGAATATAGTCAATTCAGCAGACTGTGTTTGTGTCTAAATTGCAGCTAGAAATGATCCTTGATTTATGCTTAAGGGCAGGGTGAGCCCAGATTGCCCAACTCCTTGCTTCCTCTGCAGTTCACAATGGACTGTTAGCTCACTCTTACATGTGCAAATGTAAAATTAATTCAATAGCAGACATGACTTGAAAGCCACATATAATCTAAGTCCCAGGACCTCACCATGAGCCTGAATGATACTTGTGGCTTGTGCATTTTCAGGAAGACACATTATTGTTTTAAATCATAAAGACAACCAAAATATGCTCATCCAAAAGTTGTTCGACATAATGAAAGACAGTTATACTAACAAGAATGAAAAATGAAGATTGGTTTTACAAAAAACTCTTTGCAATGCTGTGTGAACAATTAAACAATTTTGCCCAGTGTGTGTGTGTATGAAAAGTAGGAAGAAGTGGGGATAGAACAGGGAACACTTTCAAAATTGCCAAGAGAAAAGTGCTGTTATAAAAATTGAGCAGCGGATGTAGAGACTGGTAGGCATCTACACATTCTTCAGACTGTAGTAGAAAATATAAGGTGCTGTAAAGATGAAATGGGAATATATTTTTTCCTGTCCTGATGGAAGCTGTTCTAGTGACAGAAATAAAATATGGGCAATGAACCACTGAAGGGGAATACAAGAAGGGCTGTGGTATTGAAGTCAGACCTTTCTTCTGGAAAGATGAGACAAAGCTTCAGCCTTGGTATTGCTCTGATCATTCTGTGTGTTTTGAATTAAAGAGGTTGTGGCAGGAGCAGAAACAGGGATGCAGAATATGGGCTAGAAGGAGGCTGTGTTTCTTTTGTCACTGTTTGCCATTAACTGACCTGGCTTTCTGATTTTTTTTCACTCTCTTCTGAAATCAGGCTTTAATTATCAAAATCACACTTAAGTTTCACAAAGGATTTAGGGAGATAGTGTTTAAAAATCTTTTGGTTTTATTTGTCTGTACGTAAATTTTCTATTCTAGACACCTATTTGTTTAAAAGTAGGCATACTAAATCTTTAATTCAATAAACTATGTTCACTGAGACCCAGATTTGTCCTATCTAAACCAACATCTGCTCTCAGGGGTGCATGTTCTCTCTGCCGTCGAGAGAGAGAGAGAGACAGAGAGAGAGAGAGAGAGAGAGAGAAGTACTTCCATGGGACAGCTCAGCCCAAGTCAAGTCCGAATTGGTCTATGGAAATTCCTCCCTGTGGACAACAGAAGAAGCATGGAACAATTACCCACTTACATTTATGAGCCTGAAGTTAGGTGGATATGAGCCAGATGTATTAGTACTTTTTTGGTGGTTTTTTGTTTTGTTTTGTTTGTTTTTTCTTTTTTGTAATCATAGCTGTTATTAAGCACTATTCGGCCCTGGTTTCAAATGTTTGGTCCACTAAGAAACAGATGAGAAAAGTCTGAGAATGGAAAGAATGGAAGCCAATTTTTTTTGTGTAGTGCTCTTAGCTGATGCAGTCACACCAAACTCATCATCACTATCATAGAATCATAGAATGGTTTGGGTTGGAAGGGACCTTAAAGACCATTTAGTTCCACCCCCTCTGCTGTGAGCAGGTACACCTTTCACTATACCAGATTGCTCAGAGCTCCATTCAACTGGCTTTAAGCACTCCCAGAGTTAGGGCATCCACAACTTTTCAGAAGCATCAGTCTCTCTAGGAACTGAATGTCTTTCTGGGCTTTCAGCAGGTATATAAAGCTAGAATTTCAATATAGTTATTCTAAATTCTGGGCTTTATGCAAGAAGGAAGGAGTACTTCAGTGGAATCTCAATATGGAGAAGCTGCCTCCACTTTCTTTTGGCACAAAATGTAATTAGTAATTGTAATAATACAAGTAATTATTATTATTATTACAATGAGTAATTGTAATAATACAAGTCAGAAGAGGTACATATAGATATCTGCAGAGTATTCTCTGGTTTGGAAGCCTGTAATGGTGCTTTATAAGGGTTTTTAGGTGACAGGTTATTTCTGTCAGTTGTGGTACAAATTACGATAATAGTGTTAAGGGGACCCTTAAACTCTTGATATTTAATTTTAAGCAGCTGCTGGAGACTTTATGACACATAAATCTTCTTAGGCAACAAGTCCAACTATTTGAAGTTTAAAAGTAGTTTCAAGTCTCAGCAAACGTATTTATGGAGATTCTATAAGTGTGGCATCTAAAGATACCATTTTGGTCACTATTACTGTTAATTGTTATTAATATTGTTATTAGTTATAACTAACTTGTTAAAATTGTAATTATTACAACATAAGAACGTGTTGTAATGCTTTGCTGGGTTCTTATATGTATAGAGATTCTACTGGCATCAATTATTCTCTGTTATTATTCTCATCAATGATTATGATCAATGATATCTTGAAAAATATTTCAAGAACATTTGGAGTCCCCAGCTGAGCTCACAGTCTCATTTTGCCATTCTCTACAAAAATGCACAGCAACAGACTATGCCTCTCTTTCAGTGTAAACAGATGTGAAACATAAGAAGCTGCTGACCTGATCTGATTAGGAGAGAGATACTTTTAGGTAGTACAAAATAAATTCTTAGTTTAGTTGACTAAGGCCATGATTTCAAATATTCAAATCACTCTGGCTTTCGTAGAGCTTTAATTCTGTCTTTTCAGCATTGTTCCAGAATATAGAGAACAATTATTAATGTGTTTTCTATTTTACTCACTTTAAAATACATTAATTCAGTAATCTGAATTTAGTTTGACTAGCTATAAAAGTCCACTGGTACAATATCTAAAAGTTTTCATATGTCAAACTATTGATCAGATAATAGAAAAAAACCACAAGAAATATTGGCAAAAAACCCCCACCTTGAAAAGTTCCTATTCTATATACTTAAGTAATACAATATGAATTCATTGGAACTGAGTGAGTCTGTGGAGGATCTAGCTCAGTGTGGCTATTTGGCAAGTTAGTGACTTTTGCTGGATATTTTGTGTTCTCAAAGAACAGGGAAAAAGTGATTTAACCTGTAATATTAATGCCTATGTGGTAACATATTCAGAAGCACAATATGAAACGGTACTAACTTATGATTTTAGATATAAACCATGCCTAATGAAGGCAAGGTTCCTCATCACAGACTCATCATAGAAGATATAAATAAGTTGTTTTCCTGACTCCTCATAATATAAGAGACGAAATGGAACACATCCTATTAAACATAAATCAAGAACTGTTTGCTTTCTCTGTTGCATAGAAAGGTTTAAAGAAACCTTGTTTGATCTTCTGGTTATTTGCTTTTTTTGCAATGTCCTTCTCCCTTTGTTTCCATTTTCATTTTCACTGTACACCTAAAAATCAACAATTGCTGTTTTCAGTGATTATGTTTACACTAGGTTAGAAATAATCTGTTATTCCCAAAATTGAATTAAAATAATTTTCTGGACTACAGCAAAGTATGGGTTGTTTTAATTTTACTTCCTTATTCAGCACAGCCTGGGAAAGTAACAGGTAGAGAGAAACCTTTTGTTTCAAAAGCAAAATGCTGCGGTCTGTATCAGATGGGTAAAGCTTGTGTTGTGACCTCCTGCAGGATATATGTCTCAGCTCAGCACTGAAAATGTTTCATTTGCATAGACATTCACCTTATTGATCGCAGCAGAAAAGAAAACATATAATAAATGTGATAAAAGTCAGTGCTGCTCAAATGAGTACTTGTTTTTAGCCTGCATGAAAGCTGTTGGAGTTTCAATAATAGGGCTAGCCTCTGAAAACCTTTATGTTTCATAAGCATTTTGTAGAAAATCTGCATGAAGTGATATAGAAAACCAAAAGAAGTCAAAGCTTTACATTCATGACAGTGAGACAGCACTATAATTTTAAAATGTTTCCAGTAAAATAGAAATGTTCTTTCCTTGATCTGACATCTTCAAAACATTTTTGGCTACTGTACTTTACAGATATCCTGTGGCATGCCACGTGCATTTTTGGCATGTATCACAGTTGCAACGACTTTACATTTTCTGCTTATCCTATGCCTTGCTGTCTTTTATTACCTTTTCTGGCAGTTGAAAAGGATGTCCTGTGTCTGTACATATAGCAGGCATTGAAGCTCAGATTCACGTAAGAAATCTTGGAAATATTAGATAAAATGTTTTTCTTTTATGGATGTTATCACCTTTGAGATTGTTAACAGCAGAAAACATAGGTGTTTCTATTGTAGCAATTCATAGTGACAATTAAGCCATAGACAAATGGGTTTGTCTTTACCTGTCCTCATTTAAGCATCTGAAGTCAGATGCTTAAATATGAACTGGTCAACCTAGACTCCCCTGTCAGCCAAGTAAGACAGGTATGTACCTCCTAGGGGTGATTGATTTCCAAGGAGTGTTTAAGGTAGATCCCTTGAGTTGCCTGGGAGCATGTCTTTCTCCCAGCAAGGGAGCCTCTGGCTTCAGATATGAGTGCAACTTTTTCAAATCTGAAGTTAGTTATGCTAAACCTGTCCTTGAGTGCTTCTAGACTTAGACACTAGAAACTTCCAGTGGTACGAGGGACCATGTAAACAAATAGTCCTTGCTTAATTCATGTCAAATACAGTGCAGTTTAAACAGCTGATAAAGATGATTTTATGCTGTGGTTACTTTTTTTTTCTGAAATGAGATAAGGTATTGTCACAGAGGGTTCTCACTTACTGCTCTTTTACAGCTGGCAACTCCAAATGGGTGCCTGCAAGTGGCAGTGACTCATGTGCTTGTTATCTAGTAGGGATCTCAAAAAATATTTTGTGGTAGGCGTGTGCACGCGCGCGTGTGTGCGCGCGCCTATGCATGCTTACGTATAAAGCACTGGAAATTAAGGAGAATAGCATCATACAAAACAAGAACAGTATAAATTACATCAGTTATCATGACAATGCAAAGTCAAGGTGATATTTAATGGTTATATGTTGGAACACCCCAAAATGACCATGATCAAAGCTAAGGGGCATTGCTGTTTTCTCCTGTGTCCTTCTTTTCATTCTCAGCCCTTGCTGCCACAGGCCCATTTCTATGAACCTGGGGACAGCCAGCACTTGGCAGCACTGAATTCTACAACACAGGTGCATGGAAGTATGGGAACTCACTAGTGCTGTCACTGAACTTGTTTTTCAGGACCAAAAATCTGTCTTTCAATTTCATAATGTGAAGGAGGGTCAAAGCAGACAGGTAGGGAAGTCTCACAAATCACCTCATGCATGAAATCACAGGAGAAACGGGGTAGCAGGACCAATCAACTCACTGGTTTTCATGTTCAGCCCATGTCGCTACATACCCAGCTCTGTGACTTTTGGGGGTAGGTGGAGGAATCCCAGCTGAGGTCTGTGCTCCCTGTGCCGCTATGTACTTCCTCTTGTGTTGTGTCATGGTGCTGACACTGGTGCTAGCGTGTGTCATCTGCCCTCAGCCCATGGGGGAAATGAAACTGAACAAGATTTTACGTGGGGCTTTCAAATTCTGATGGAGAATTATCCCACTTACACCCAAGGCAAGAGATAATAACTGAGGTACAAACTGCTTGGTGGCAGCAGCTTTTTTGAGTGCTGCACCTGTTTCTAACTGATTTGAGTGCCACTTTATCTTGGACAAATCTGAGGAAGATCAATTACGTGTAAAGAAAATGTTATACAGAATATTTGCAAGTCTAAAGGGTCAAGTGAAGTGTAGCTCTCTCAACTGGAATATGAAGGAATTGATGCAGAGCCAATTCTTGGGACACTGGTAAAATTCACTGGAGACTGGATGATGATAAAATTAACAAGTATATGAGTAGAGAGAAAAGGGAGTGCTGAATTCAGAAATTAAACTCAGATTTTAAAAATTTTAGCCTAGTGTCTATGCCATCAGACTTCTTCTTCCTTTCCAATTAAATATCTGAAAGTACATTTGATCGATACCTATGAAGAAAGTTAGTAACTTTTCCATACTTTTCCACATAAAAACTGTGAATACAATTGATATTTCATGCTTATTTCCTCAAGATGTTTTATCCTTGAATATATGGCTGCTTTGTGGTAAAGTAAGATATTAAATAACACGGAATCAAAGTCTTCAGTATTTGTTCTACATCAGAGCAGAATTCTATAATGACATAAAAAGTAATCTTTATTTTTATACATCTGTATATCTTACTGTTCTGCTTATACCATAGACTGTTGAAATGGCAATAGCACCAAGTCTAATGTTCAAAAGCAAAACCAAAGAAAAGGCAAAATTTCTTTTTTTTTATTTTAACAAGACCTGATAGCCTCCAAAGAGATATTACTTGTTTTTGGTAAGTGTTTTATGGCTTTCTCATTGTTTTTTTTCCCAAGTCTGAATTTTAGAAACTCCAGGCTGAAGACATTCAAAAATCTTCAGTTCTGTTTGTATGTTTCTTATTAAATCATTGTAAAACCCCTTGGCTTTAGGTGTCATGATAATGAATAAATTAATTATGGATTTCTATAAAGTATGAGAGTTATTACAACTGTTTAGAATGGGATAAAAATCTTTATTCTTCTTTTCTCTCCAAAGAGAAAATAGAGCATGTATTATAAATTCAATAGCAAGTGAGTATATTTAATGTTGAGCTTCCTCGACATTACTGCAGTGTGTTATCTTTTTTGACATTAAGCACCATTTTTAGTCCAAAAATAGTTTTCTTTAGAAGTAATACATTAGTATATGTGTTACCATTAGCATGTTAAAATGCAGAGAAGTTATATTTATTAGTAGTAAATGAAAATACTGGTAAATTCACATTAATAGTATTCTTGGAACTTTATATATTGAAATATTCTGTAACATAATTATGTAACGGAAATTCAGTTTTAATATGTCAGTGTTATCATCTTACAGGCAGCCCTCCAAGGTTAATAATGTCAGGAAATATCAAGTGTTTTTGACTAGAAGATTAGACTTTTTATTTGGGAAAGGGCTTTAAATTTCATTTCAAAAGTAGATTTCATGCCCCATGAAATTTAAACGGTGACATTTAGAAAACGTTCACTTTATGATAATGTAGTGAAAAATTATAGTGTACATGCTTCTTGCTCAATCCATCAAGACTGCCTCTGGAAAGACCAGGAATCTTTTTGCAGGTAAAAAAAATTGTGGAATTCACTGAATAATCAAATCTACCAACTCTTCAGAATTATTTGCTTCCTTAATTGTGTTCACTGGAGTTTGAAACCAAAACCCTAAAAGGTATTTAAAACTTTTTAAATATTTAATGACACTTTCCCCCAAAAAGGTTTAACTTCCACATAGAAATTCCAGGAATATCTGATAAAAATTAAACAGATAATGCTGATAACTATTTACTAAACTTGACTAGGTAATGCTGTGATCCCACATGACCTTTCCAGGAATGGGGGGGTTGTCTTATACTAGAAAGAAGCATATTTACACTTAAACTTCTTCATAAGGAAGTTAATGGAGAAGAGTCACTTAACTTTAAAAATATGCAAGCGCAGCCTTCTAGCCCAGTGCTCAGAATCTCAATAGACGTGTCTTTATGTTTCTTGTTTCATAAAAAAGAGACGTGAACATTACAAATACTGAAGCAAAAGTGTTTTAGATAACTGCACTGCCATAGACCATCTCTGCAGAAGTGCAGAGCTGCTCCCAACAAAACTATGGCCAGTCGTCTGTGCAGACAGAGACCAGTTGAAGAAGTGAGAGAAGATGCAGAAAATTTAATCAGTGGGTATGCTAGCGTTGTTTGAGGTAGAGTTAATTTTCTTCACTAGCATGGGGCTGTGTTTTGGATTTATGCTGAAAACAGCGTTGATAACACAGGGATGTTTCTGTTATTGCTGAGCAGTGCTTGCACAGTGTCAAGGTCTTTTCTGTTTCTTGTATGGCCCTGCCAAGGAGGTGGGGGGAACACAGCTGGGACATCTGACCGCAACTAACCAAAGGGATATCCCATGCTGTATGACACCGTGTTCAGCATATAAAGCTGAAGGAACGAGGAAGGAGGGGACATTTGAAGTAATGGCATTTCTCTTCTCAAGTAACTGTCACACACGAAGGAGCCCTGCTTTCCTGGAGATGGCTGAACACCTGCCTGCTCATGGGAAGTGGTGAATGAATTTTCCCTGCCTGCTCATGGGAAGTGGTGAATGAATTTTCTGTTTTGCTTTGCTTGTATGCACAGCTTTTGCTTTTCCTATTAAGCTATCTTTATCTCAGCCCATGAGTTTTTCCCTTTTACTCTTCTGATTCTCTCCCCCATCCAATTGCTGAGAGCAGTGAGCAAGCAGCTGCATGGTGCTTAGTTGCTGGCTGGGGTTAAACCATGACAGCGGGCTATCTTCAAGTACCATTGATAAAAAGAGATTTATTATAAGGAGGAAAGAGGCCCATTTACTACCCTTCAGGTGCCCTGGCTGTTCCTCACAAAGAGATAGGTGGTAAAAAGCAGCCATCCCTTACATTCCCTGCTTGCCCTGTTAACAATACGTTTTTGTTAAGCATGTAGTAGCAATGCAGCTGTGACCTGTGATTCATTAGTATTAAAGCTGGATAGATATATATGAATCGTACTGCTTCAGCTAGCATCAGCCAGCAACTGACCATTAATTTCATTAATCAACAACTCTGCTTCATGGACTGGTTACAATTAATGTTGAGTAAATGGTGAATAACAGCATGTATAAGCCCTGGCAGATGTTTTGGTTCTCACTGGGTTTTGCTTTATTTTCTTTTTAAAGAAGCTGCTTATGCCTCAAAGAACCTTTTGATATAAATGAGAAAAAAAATGAAAGGTGGAAGAATGGATATCTTCATCTTAAAGCAAAAATTCAAAATCCAGAGACAGTTAAGAATATAGATATTCAGCTGCACCATTCCTAAACCTTTGGTAGAAGGGTTATAAGAAGAAGATTGCTACAGAATCATAGAATCATAGAATGGCCTGGGTTAGAGGGGATCTTAAAGATCATCTAGTTCTAATTCCACTGTCATGAATAAGGACACCTTTCACTAAACAAGGTTGCTCCATCCAACCTTGCCTTGAACACTTCCAAGGATGAGGCATCCACAGCTTCTCTGGGCAACCTGTTCCAGTGCCTCATCAGCCTTACAGTAAAGAGTTTCTTCCTAATGTTTGATCTAAACATACTCTCTTTCAATTTAAAGCCATCTCCCCTTTTTCTGTCACTACATACCCTTGTAAATAGTCTCTCTCAATCTTTTTTGCCTCTTTCCATCTTTCTTGCCTTCCTTTAGGCAGTGGAAGGCCACAATTAAGTCACCATGAAGCCTTTTCTTTTTTAGGCTTAACAAATACAATTCTCTTAGATTCTCCTCATAAGATGGGTTTGTCAGTCGATAAAAAATGTGAAGATAAAGGCATGTTTGAAATTATCTTCTTCTTTTAGACAACTAAGTACCCACTGATTTAAGAGCCACGTGAGACTAGATTCAGGTCTGGCATTGTTTGTTGCACTCAATAACATATTTCTTCTAATCTGAGTAATAATTTCAGTCTTTTCTTTTAAGACAAGTTTCCGGTAGTGTTCTCACTTAAGTTTTTAATAACAGTCCAGATTACTTAATTTAGTTGAAAATTTGGAGAAGGTAAGAACTGGAGGGTGGAATTTAGTGCTCTTCTCAGCACAAAAGTATTTGAAGATGTCTTCCCATTCAGTACTAGATTATAAATTGGTATGGAAGGAGCATCCTTTCAGCTCTTCAGTCGAACTGAAGCATTATGCAAAACAGGCCCAAGGTAAGGCCTAAAAGGCGGAAGATGAGAAGAGAAAGCAGGTGAGAATGAGTAAAAAGTTATGAGTTCATTGAATAAAATATAGAAACAGGAATGTAGTGGATTGTCTGGCTATAGAAACTGTAGATCAAATGGGGAAAATTGCTATGCTTATTTATTTTGGTAGTTTAGGAAGAAGCTTTAGTATTATTGAATAATTTATAATAGATTTACTCTCTGTAAACTATCCTGTATAGTTTTGAGAGAATCAGTTCAGTGGAGCATGGTTGGTTGCCACATTCCCAAGGGAGGAAGGAATGTCCTGACAACTTTCTGCAGTCTTCTTTAGATTGTGAAGTCAGATGTGTTATCAAATGTAAGAACTAATCCAGAGGGTCTTAAAATGGGAACAAAATTTACGGGCACAAAACTGTAGCGAATTAATAAGGTCATATAAAATAAATGTGACTATTAATTCCCAATTACACAAAAGCAGAAAAATTGCCAGTCTAATGTATGAAGGAGTAGGTAAACTGAAAGACTTTATTGGTAGGTGTAAATATTGTCTATTAACTGTCTATTCCAGCTGAGGTGTCAATGTTTAAGGACCCAATTTTTCCATACAATCAGCAATTCAGGCTGCTGAAGGAGAATGTAATCTTACACACTTGTTCTGGCAGAGGCTGCACCCAAGTCAGTCCTGTAGGTTAAGACTTCCAGTGATCTAGGGTGCTTAAAAAACTTTATTGAGAATAATCCTAATAGTGTTGATTAATTGATGGCAAGATAAATTTAGAAGTGCTAAAACTCTTTGCTAATCTCTTCATTTTATTCAAAAGGAAGTCTAACTTCCCGTCCTCTGGGTTTAATTTTCTTCTATTGCATAATTCTCAAGTTATAAAATAAATGTTTTGAGATGATATACTTCTCTAGATATGAAATGCCATAAATATGTTACATTACATAACGGTTACTACAGGAACTACATTGCATATTTGATTTTCACATCTCAACTTCACAGGTGCTTTCACAAATTCAGAAATTTTTATATATTAATATTCTACCAAAACTACATAAAATTATGATGGTTACCATTCCTCTACAAAAATTTGATTTCTAATTTTTTAATGACAATCAAATGCAATCCAACCTAATCTAATATTATACCATAGTTCAGTATGTTACTGTTTAGAAAGTCACAAGATTAAATTAATACATTTTATAGCTCTTGTTTTTATCTTGTTACCATTTCAAATCTTTTAGTTGGCTTTACTTTTTTATCACTATTGTACCTTTACTAAGATCTATATGGTAGTTATATCTGACAATATTCAGACTAGATATTTTGTGCACAGAGGCAAAGAGATTAAATGCCTCTCCATTAGGTTATAAGTTATGGATAGCCTTGCTGTTTTGTCTTTGAGTATCTGTTATTTGCTCTTGATAAATGCATTTTATTTCTGTTAAGCATCAACATTTCAGTTGTACATTGTTTCCATGGCATGGTCTTTAGCTGGTATAATTTTCAACAGATTTTTTTCTAATATCCTAAAAACGTGTCTCTGTGAACTTACTATGGACTTCTCATTTACTGCAGAAGATAAGCACAAGATCAATTTCAAGTCTCTCAGTTGAAGAGTAATTTGTTTTCTTTAAAATAAGAACTTTACCAAATATTCTGTGTAAGAATTCAGAACAACACAAACAGTTTCTACTCAGTTTCTACAGTGTGTTCTACATACTTACTTTTATAAAAAGAGGACAAAGAGTTGAATCACAACAGATGTAACAAATCCAGCCTCTATCACCCAGATATCCTCAACTGAGTTTTCTGTTCAAGAAAGCTGCTTTGCAGCCAAAAAAATGATATTTTTTTTAACAATATGGTTTTCTCTCTCATTTTATTATGTTTTCACTCCTGATAGAAAACATCCACTGTTCTTATCACTTTGGGAAATGAATTCTTTTTAAGCACAGATTAATACAATATTGATAAAAACCATTGTTTTGTACATACGTCTGAAGCGAACAAAAGTAATTTTGTTCCTCTAGACCTTTGAAAGCTGCAGCATTATTGGCTGTCTCATGTAAACATATGGAGTTTTTTGTAAGTAATGAAATGCTAGGGTTCAATGTGGTGCATCTTTCATTAAATCTGCAGTGATGAAATCTGCTTAATAATGTGTATGACATTCTCATCCCCTCCCCCAATTTTCATCTGGGATGGAGATGTAATTGAATTGCTTTTCTTTCATATTTTCAGTGGACAGGTAGTAAAATCCATGATATTTTTAACACATTGTGAAAATCATCTCTCTTGTCAAGGTAGAACCTTGCTTTTATATATATGTATATTTGTGGTGAGCAAATATAAAACAGATTAGCAAAGATACCTGTTCAAACATTGGATTAGTAGCCAGAACTAAGCAAAGAATAAATCAGAAAGAAAAGGAAAATCATTGTCAAAAAACCACTCAGGTTTTTTTTTGATTGAGGACTCAGTCCTCAATCCTAAAAGTAACTAAACTTTATGCATATTTTTATATAAAAAGAATAATCTATTCGAAAATCAGGGGATAATTATTGTAAATAGCATTGAAGCTTTGCTTACATTCTACAGTAAAATGAATAGCTGTGGCTACAGATTCAGTATTATCTCATGAAAAATAAATAATTCTGTAAACTCTTATCTTTATAAAAATGGGTAAAATTAATCTTTTTTTGCTATTGAGTGCTTGGAGTATAAACAGCATTATGGTAAAACATTCAAGTTGAATTTATAAAGCAAGATTCAGAGTCTTGGGCTGTACTTTAGATTGTTAATCATGTGTTATAGAGAACTGGAACTGAAAAGAATGGAGACAACTGCCCTTTGCACTGCGTACATAAATACATATTAGTTCAGAGAAAATGTTTTGTTGAGTAAAATACTTGAGTTTGAGTTATAGTTTTGTCAAGGATACTGATGAGTTACAGATAAAATTTAAAAAAACATTCTTCTATGAATAAATAAATAAAGCAAACTGTCTCAAATATTGATCAGACCAACTTATTAAGTCTGACACTCTTTTTACAGCACAGCCCACTTTATTTCTTCAGATAAGGATGCTCTGCCTGTAGATTGCTTAAATACTGTATATGTTAGAACTTTTGTGTCCATTTTAAATTCCAGATGAAGTTCATAAAAAACAAAGCCTGTTTCTACATTTTCTTTCCTTCTATCTGATAGGAAAGAGTTTCATATTTCAGCTACACATTAACACCTGAATTTTTCAAAGGCACTGTAATTCTATACCAGAGCATGACTCAGCTCTGATGGGGGTAGTGTAGGGATCCAGTTCTTCAGCTTCCTCTATTTGTATCATATTTTTTTCGGTATCTCCAAATATAGATCCTCTGGTCTTCTTTTCTACTAGTTACAAATTCATTGAAGTTATACAGATCTGAAAAAAATGAACTTGCAAACTGCTGTATACTGAAATGAAGGAAAAACACATGGTTTAGTCCTAGGAAAACCTAGGAAAAGCTGTTATGGGACTATGGTTTCAAGAGGTTTGAATGGCACTGTGATACAATATGACTGAAGCGTTAAAGAGGTTCTTTACAAGTGTTCTTCAGTTATATGAACTGTTATAAGGCAAATGGTTACCTCTTTGGTTTGCCTTTGACAGAGTCTGGTGTGTTACTAGATAAAGAGTGGTCAGGGAGTGGACACATGGCTGCCCTCACTGCTTAAATGTTAGCTTGCTCCCTGGCTCTGGGCTGGGCTAGCTTTTACCAAGACAAAACTTAGCTACAGGGATCTAAAGCTATGCAATGGGGATACAAATCAGTTGATGCCGCTTTGCTCAGAATCATCTCTTGCTCTTTTACTGCTTGTCACTGTAGTCAGCATGTTCTCACATGCATGAGATGTCCCTTCTTATAAATCTGATGATGCTAGAGACTTTTCCAGTTGAAAACTTGTGTGACTTTCTTCCCAGAATTGACAGGGTGATAGAGGACAGACCGGAAGACATTAGTTAAGTGGAGGACATAAGCGTAGATATAGCCCAAGTCTGTCTTCAAAGGTAAGTTATGAGGTAAGTATGGGGTGAGGGTAAGTATTCAGCCACCCACCCTCTTCCTTATTGTGTTCTTGGAGGCTTGAGATCAAATGAGTCAGCAAATGCATGTAATTTAGGTACTGATAGTCTGTATCCTCTCTTTAAGATGTCACGTCCCTGTTACCCACAAAATGACAACTTTATTTTTAAAAAGGGGACTCCTAGAAAGGTGGTGCATCTGGTGGCAGGAGCATGTATTTTGTATGTATCTATAGACTGTAGTCTTGTTTTATGTCATTGTAATAGGCAGTCCATAGATGTTTGTTCAAAAGTGAATGTAAATACTTTGAAACATTTTGTAATATTTCAGAAGTCTTCTCTGTAGTTGCCCTGATTAAGGTTCAGAATAATTTCAACAGTTTTCAGAATTTTGCCACCTCCAGAGTAGGTCAACCTCACGTTTTTGCCTATGCAGACTTTTCTCATAACCATCTGAACAGGTATTATAACAGCCTGAGTTCTTATATTATCCTCTATGTTCTCTACTGTTCCTTTTCCTTTCCAGTAATCTCTCTTTAGAGGTAAATAAAAACGTGCACAGCACTTATAATTCAGTCTCATTTAGAAGAACATTTTATTAATTTCTCTTAATTTGTATCTACTCCTGCCATTTGCGCACTCTACTATTGTGCACTCTACTCTTGTTTGCTTTATTACTGCTCTGAAGTATCACTCTGAAGGCTTTGGAGATTTCTTCTCTCTTGTGTGATGCAAGGGCACTTAGTATGCATTGCCTTTATTTGTCCTTGTAGGCTTTTTCTCTTTATTCTTGCTTTTTTTCCCCACATATGAGCCACTTATCTGAAAAGACTGAATGTGTTTTGCCTGAACATAATATGTTATATCTTCTCTGTACTCTGAAGAAACAATGGAGAGAAACAATCTTGTTAAAAAAATGAAAGAAAGAAAACCAGCCTATGTCTATGTGTAGGAGAAACAGCACGCTTAAAATAGTCTTAAAAACTAAAATCACAATTCTGATTTTTTAACCTGAAGCTCTTACATTTTCTTGGAATCAAAATAAGAAGACTGATTATGAAGGCATTTAAAGTTCTGCAGCTTTTATTGTTTTATTTTACAGATTTTGTAGTAATGACACAGAAATTATCACCATTTACATATATTCCAGGTTATGTTTTGTTAATAATTAATCTAAATTATTACTTATTTTTAGTTTAGGTAAAATATGATTGGAGAGATAGAAGAGGAACTCCCTTTATGAATGCTTTAACAAATCCACATTAGCCATATTATATTGGTTATAATTTTGAATTCTTGCTCCTTTTCCACAGTAACATTAGTTTAAATGCCTCCTACTACCGTTTTCTTCTTGAAATGTACCACAGTTGAACAACACATTTTGGAAGCTTTGTGGGAGATCCCACTGGTATTGCTTGGACTGGATGTATACAAGTTCAAATTCCCATAAAGCTTAAAAATAGATTCTGAAAGAATCGAATCGCTTTAAGAGAGCTTTCCAATAGAGGTCACTTGTAATAGGCAGCTCATGTGCTGACCAGAAACCTCACTCAAAAGCTAAAAATTCTCTCTTACCAGTTATTTATTGTCAATAGAGAGAAAGCTACAGTACAATCCATCTCTGGTCTAGAAATTTATTCTTAAGTATTGTTTGCTTTGGAGTTCCAGATCCCCAAATTTATTGTCATCCAGTCTCATCTAGAGCACTGTCTTTCCCTGATTTTTCTTTTCTGTAAGACAACTTTTTTATCCTTTTTAATATAGTCAAGCCACATAAACCTGCAGTCAACAAATAGGTACATCACAGAATCACAGAATTAAAGTTGGAAGGGACCTCAGGAGTTAATTTGTTTCAACCCCCCTGTCCAAGCAGGACCACCGGTCCATAAAGTTGGATTTCAAATTTTGGATTAAATGTGTGGAAATAAGGAACATTGATGGACCTGAGTTAAATGTAGTTACTGCCTTCCAGATTCTGGCTTTAGCTTTCTATATTGTGCTTCATGACATTGAATTTAGGTGTTATTTGGATCAGGAGAGGAATTTCTCCTGGATCTAAACCTTGGACATAGCGGAGAAAACAGTAGCAGTTTAGGAGAACCAAGAAACAACAAAAGAATAGACCTAGAAAAAGGGAAGGTTTTCACGCTCTTCGTGTTAATGGCAGAGCAGTTGTGAAACTCACAAAACCTGCTTTTTTCGTGGAAGGACTTTAGTTTATTCATGCAGTGTTAAGAATTCACTGCTGCCAATAGACAGGAAAGATGGATAGAAGAAATGGGACCAGATCAGGGTGCAACATCATGAGAAATCTGTGATGGTGAAGAGTGAAGAAGGTGAGGTGTAGGGATGTTTTGAAAGAAAATATGTATGGCCTCTGTGAAAAACTACAGCTTATTTATTACATGAAAGTGTTTTTTTTTTTACTTTTGGAACATGTGTTATACTTCTAAGAACTTAACTATTGGCAAAGACAGTAGGAGTGCTGGGTGTTGTTTAATGTTTTCATCTTCTTTAAGGTAGTAGAAGAAAAGGTGGAAGACCAAATAGAATCATAGAACCATTAAGTCCAAGATCATGATGTCAAACCTTTGTTCAAACACCACCATATCAACTAGAATATAGCACTAAGTGCCAAGTCCAGTAATTTCTTGAATACTTCCAGGGATAGTGACTCTGCCACCTCTCTGGGCAGTCTGTTCCAATACTTAACCACCCTCTCAGTGAAAAAAATTTTCCTGATGTCCTACCTGAACTTCCCCTGATGCAACTGGAGGCTGTGTCCTCTCATCCTGTCACTAGCTGCCTGGGAGAAGAGGTTGACCCCCATCTTGCTACAGACTCCTTTCAGGTAGTTGTAGACCAATAAGGTCTCCCCTGAGCCTCCTTTTCTCCAGTCTAAACAATCCCAGATCTCTCAGCTTCTTCTCATGTGTCTTACTCTCTAGACCCTAAAAGAGCTTGTTCCAAAATGCTAAAAGTCTGATTTCATAAAATATGCTTGATCTCAAGCAATAGTACTTGACATGCTTATGCTCTACTATTTGCCCTCATTGTCTGTTCTTCCAGTTTAATTGAGCAATTCCTGTCCTTTGGCAAAGCAGTTTGACAGTTTATAATTAATTGTTGCTGTATGCTAGTGCTTTAAATGACAACACTAGTTGTGCTTAATGAAGTAAATGAAAATGAAAATGAAATGGATAGTTGCTTGTTAGAGGAGGAAAAAAATACAAAGAACACTCAGTCTAGAGGAAGTGTTTATGAATATAGGCAAAAGAAAACAAATGTTATAACTTATGAGAGAGCATAAGAGAAATGTAAAGAATAATTCAAAATAGGTGTATTCTTACCCAGCTGAAAAGGAAACCATTCTAGTTAATAGGGCCAAACTGTTATTGAAATTTATGTTACTCCCATAAGTTGAAAAACAAGCTGAGATAAAGCTGAGATGTTAGAGGAAGATATTCTAAGAAGTCTGAGGCAAGAAGTTAATACTGAAAAGTCTTCTGGGAATGCTAAATAAAAAGGAAAAATGTTATCTTACTTAAAGCTAGGATAATGGAAAGACTTATTCAAATTTCAAGGACAGTTACTGCAAAGGGAAAGCATTGTGATAAAGACCTTATTAGTCGTAAAGAATGCTTTTAGAATCTGCAGAAACTGCACATTAAGATTTGAAAAACAAGGATGAACTTGTAAGGGGGGAGCTAGTAATGATACTGGAGATCAATAGATCTCCCATTTCCCAAAATACCTAACAGAGCAACTAAAATTGAAGGCCATTTCTACTGCAGCTGTCAGTTTAGCGTGTGATGAATCAACATATATTAGAGCTGTAGATCTCTATTTGAAGAGCTTTATTTGAATTTGTTTATTCATGGCACTCCTAAAAGCTTTGGAAACTCAGAAGATCTACTGCCTTCAAACATTGCATGTTGGAACCTAGAAAGAAGACATACTCAGTTCTGTTCATTTGGTTTGTAGTGAAGGGCACATCCAGTTAATCCCCACAGTTACGTTAAATCCAGATGAAATTTACAACTTTTGCACCTTACTTTTGTTTCACTGCTGCATGGATTTATATGGACTAAGTTTACCACAATTATAGAGGGTAGGATCAAGTCTGTAAACCAGACCAAACTTTTTACACAGAGTGTACAAAAAGAGCTCAAGGTACCATCAAGAGAAGGAAGGGAATATCTTGGACTTGTGGGACCTCTTAGTATTGAGGACTGTTATTGACTAACAACTATGGATTTACACACTGTGAGGAAAGACCAGCACACTGATGCCTGCAGTAGCTACCTCTGTGTATCCAATCTGTCCTTCTGGCTATGTCTAGTGAATAGTACTGAGTCTTTAGCCTAGCTTGAAAACTTTACTAGATTGGCAAGAATTGTATTCACTTTGGCATAAGAACTTTATTTTCTTTCCTAGTTGAAATAGAGCAGCTCTCATCGGTTTTTTGTTGTTATTTCAACTAAACCCTTGCTGACTAGTCTGTGTTAAAAAACACAACAAACCAAAACACAAACAAACAAACCACCACTGCCAAAAAAAATTATGCCCAGAGGATGGTCTTCTGCATTAACCTCTGATTGTTTTGGCTACTGAATTCTTAGTGCCATCACTGGTATAAATTTTGTCTGAGCAATACTGAAGAGAGTAGACACCAAGAAACACTCCCAAAAGGCATTATGGACAGCACTGCTCCATGTTTGGGTCCCTCTGCTCTGTTTAGTTTCCTAGCACTATCCCAGCAGGCTTTGAATCCTCAAACTCCTACACATATTTTTTATGTTGCACTGCAGATCTTCAGTGTATGTATCACATAAACTCAAAGTCAGCTTTAGATTTTTTTGCAGAGATTTTGAACTGATAAAAATAGATAAAAAGTAACAACCAGATCTCCTTGCCAGAAATGTACCGCATAAAGCCTGGAAAAGATATGCAGTAAAATGCTGTGCAGAGGTGGCTGTGCCATGCCGCCTTGCCTCAGGGACAGAGAATGGTTTCTTTTTCTGTTTAGTTTACTAATATCCACGAGCCAATGTCTGCTGGTCTGATGGGCACCTAAAAGAACATTTGCTGTGTGACAGCTCTCTGAAGCAGAAAAAAAATTATTCAGCAGGATCCCAGCTCTTGCTGCAAAACAGAGGCATCTTGTGTTGCCCCTTTCTGATTTTCCTTTCTGGCACCTCTAAGACATCACTGCAGTTTCTGGCACTGTGCAGGGTGATCTCCTGCCAAACACCTTACCTACCCTCCTGATATAATTTACTCTCGAACATAAATAATTGAGGTTTTTAGTTCAAAAACATGTACCTTAAACTGTAACAGAGCAGGTGTGCAGTCTGACGCATCCAATAAACTGTCCTCACAGAGGACTTCATCTTTTCTGGAGCCTCTAAGGCCTCTGTTGCCACTCTTTTACCCATTTAGCAAGGAGCACCATATCAAACTCTCCATTCCTAAACACATCACAGACTTCATCAACAGTCTTGGGAGAGGGGACAGAAATCTAGATGCAGTTTTCCACAGAGAACACTGGTGCATGGCCCATACTGCTGGTGAAAATATCAGTCTTCTACGTCATTTCAATCACCTTTTAGCTTAATAAATCATCACATGTACACAAAATGAATGTCCTGTTTTAACCCCAGCGGGCAACTAAGCCAACACAGCCACTTGTTCGCTGTCTCTGGTGGGGTGGGGGAGAGAATCAGAAGAGTAAAAGAGGAAAACTGTGAGTTGAGATAAAGGTAGTTTAATAGGTAAAGCAAAAGCCATACACACAAGCAGAGCAAAGCAAAGTAAAGCTAGGAATTAATTCACTACTTCCCATGGGCAGGCAGGTGTTCAGCCAGCCCCAGGAAAGCAGGACTCCATCACACATAATGGGTATTTGGGAAGACAGATACCATTACTCCCCCCTTCCTTCTTCATCTGGCTTTATATGTTGAACATGATGTCATTTCGTATGGGATATCCCTTGGATCAGCTGGTGTCAGGTGTCCCATCTGTGCAGTGCTGTCAGTCAGCTATCCCACTGAGCCTGAATGACTAACAGCTGTGGCACACTCCTAGGAAATGGGAGACAGAAACAGCAGTCCTTTGAAGTGGTAAAGCAATTTAAACATTGAGTACAGCATGCTGGATTCAACAGAATCCCTTCCAGTCTGAGCTTCTGGGGGAAATTTAGAAGGAGACTCAATTTGTGGAGAACAACAACTCTTACAAAAGAGATATATCTAAAGACTGTGTTTTCAAAGAAAAAAACAGAAGATTGGATGGGTTTAGGCCCTTTTTAATACAAAATTAGATGCCTGAAGCTTTAGCTAGAGGTCTGAGGATTACACCATGATCACATTATAACCTTGTTTGAATTCTGGTTACCTAACAATTTGAGTACCAAAATTACTTTATCAACATGAACAATAACATGACAGGCTGAAAGTGTGTTTAAAGAAAAAGGCAGAGACAGTCTCAATTGTTATTTTATTCTGAAAAATGCCAGGACTACGAAAAATATCTAGGTAATATTTATGGAGCATTTGGCTTAGACTAAAATTCAGCAATGCATGCTGAACTCCCAAGACTGCAGTCTTATTTATGGGTTAAGAAGAATGAAAGGGACTGACAATGCATTTTCATGAGGGAACAAAAAAAGACAAACACAAAACCCAAAAGAATTCAGGAGCTATGCATGAGAGAGCAGGGATTTTAAATTTGTGTATACTGCTAAAATTAAGTTCTGGAGCTACCACTATGAAATTAACATTTACCAATAGCAAAGTTGTTCAGGGCAATTAGTTAAAATGGAAATAAAAGTGTATGTGATGAAGAAATTAGTGGCCTAACTTTTCTGAACCATATATGGTTTCTGTCTTTGCTTTAGGTCCTTTCTCATGTCTGTATGTGGTCCACTCCTAACCATCATTTTGCATCTTTGGTAGAAGTAGTGCTAATAGGAGAGATTAAACAAATGCTAGAAAGTTAATACAAAAGGACTATATAATTTCTTTTGAGAGTTCACTATTTGAGTTACCCAAATCTTGAAGGGTAAATAGCTTATCTAGCAGAATGATATTTCTACAGTGTAATAGGGAATACACTAGGGGACAAAAGTTAATCGAACTAAATATTGTTTAAGATTCTACTCATTTAATAGAGATTTGTTCATGTCAAGCTCACACTGGTTGTAGGTAAGACTAGTTTAGAAAGATCATAATTTTACACTTTATTGTGTCATTCCTATATTTTTAATAGGATATTTATCCTTGTCTGTCTAACTGTAAGACCATCATAGGTACTTCTGTTTTATTTACAGAACAATAGGAAAAAACCCCAACATCACCACCACCCTGAACTAGCACTTTTAACTTGTAAAATTCCAAGATTATGACATCCTTACTTATAAGAAACCTCATCTATTTTTGTGGGTGTTTCCCCTACTTTCAGAAATGAGTGAGGAAATTAGATTCTGTGCATTTATAAAAATGTGAGTCCTGGATATAAGCATGCTACGAATACTATAAATACTAAAGGCATAATAAACTTTCTTCCAAAGTCTCAGAAGACTGTAGAAAAATACTACTTTTTTTCAGTTAAAGCTGGATTATGTCCCAAAATATGGAGGCAAAAAAGTGCATATATTTTTTTTTCCCCCTTTATCCTGTGTCAGTACGTAATCCATTAGACTCACAGTGACTTCATTTACTAGAGCTTCCTTGCTTGCAGATCTATTTGACTGCGGTCTGTAAAGTGTAACACTGTGTGTGAACCAATAACAAAAATTGAAAGATAACTGCATAATTCTATATTGTTTCTTTGAGATCATTTCCCCAGCACGCAGTTTAATATAGAGCTCCAAAGTTTTTACTATTAGATGGTCTTGGAAAAATTGCTGGAAACTTAAATAGTGTTGCAAAGCTTTGCACAGGATCAACTCTATTTGATAAATGCCAGGGAACAGAGCTTTTAGTCCAATGCCACAAGGCAGAACAAATGTCCTTAGACAATTTTTTAAAGCTACCGAGGGAAAAAAACCCACCCTAAAAATTTTTCACACTTCAAAACCAAATGAAAATTTACAAAAAAAAAAAAAAATAAATAAAAAAGAGAAACATTTTGAACACAGTAAATCAAATTTTAAATTGTATCACTGAAAAGTTTCTCTGTTGATTTTAAAGCATGTGTTGGGAACAGAAATGATTAAAGAGGTTTTGTCTTTTTTGTGAGGTATCTACAAGTTCTCAGGGCAACCTGGTCCAGTGCGTCCTCAGTCTTACAGTAAAGAATTTTTTCCCAATATCTAATCTAAACCTACCTACTTTCAGTTTAAAACCTCTCGTCCTATCACTACATGCCCTTATAAAGAGTCCCTCTCCTGCTTTCTTGTAGGGTCTCTTCAAATACTGGAGACCTTTAGGTTTCACTCTGATTGCCAATAAATACACATTTTTTTCTCCAAATGAATGTGTGGAGATATTTCTAGAATTGTATTGTGAATAGCAATAGTCCCTAAAAGTTGCATCTATAGTCTGTATAAGTTTCCCAGTTTACTAGTGTACACTGTAGACAGAGTTGCAGGGGATGACAATGAGGTTCTGTGCGTTCCCTTACTAGCACATGTCAGCTGGAGTGAGTTACAGGCTCCCAGACCTCTCACTGATTAATTTGCAGTTTGTATGTTCCACTTTTTCGAAGTAATCTTTTGGGTAGCTAGAAGATTGATGTTCCTTGAATTTGATGAATACCTAGCCAAGAATACTGCAACTACTATTGCAATATTGCACTATGTATGTGTTTCCTTCCACGTATTCCATATAGATAAAGCAAGATGTTTCTTAAACCATGCTCTCTATGTTTTTTCTTTTTTTTTGTCTTTTTTGTCCTGAACTTCAAAAAAGAATTTATGGCTAATAAGACATGCAAAAGTAAAATTCAAACCAAACTGTAAATAAAATGTAGTGACTTGAGAGGTAGTAACTGCTCTCAGCCAGCAACAGATCACCATAATCAATCAGTTCAGGATGAGTATGCTTTAGTCTGAAAGAGATGGAGTTGTTTGCAGGTACTTTTAAAATGTTGTGGGAAAGTGAAGTAGTATATTGCTATGATGTAGTAAAGTTAGACAGAATCTTCTGTTTCAGTAGAGCAAAGAAGTTGTAGGTGTGGATGAACAACAATTCTTAAGTATTCTGGTTCAGTCTCTAATAATACTAATACTCCTTAAATTATTTTTTTGGATTAAAACTATGTTATAAAGTGGCAGCAAATTCTGTATGTTGATGAAAAATGTTTTGAATATTTCTCCAGATGTTAAAGGAAGCAGTTTAGGTCGTTTCCCCTCAGTCTCACCTTTAACTTCACTGAGAGAATAGATTTACAAAAATTTACATAAATTTGCAAAACTAGGGCATATATGTAACCTTATATATGTCCGCATTGCACAATTTTACATGTATCAACCCTTATTTTGGCAGAGACTGTGAATTTGAGCTGGAGACTTTTAGAGACAGTAGTATGGGTTTCTGTGTTACAAACTATACCACATTTCTGAACTCAGATCTGTAGCCATACAGATTCACAGGTGGGAAAAAAATCAAAATTCTACATCTATAATCTAAAAAAAGACCTGCCCAAAAAACTGTGCTTGAGTGAAGACTCCAAGTATGGGTTCAGCTACAACCTTTAAATACCTGACTGTGGCTGTCTCAGTCTGGAGTTCAACAATTTGAACCTATGTTTGTATTCCTATTCTGACTTTGATGACTTTTTTCATGTAGATTTTGTCATGTCATTGTTATATTTGTTTGTAACAATATCTTTCATTTATTTTTCATTTAAAAAACATCCACTAATCATCTACCGTAAGCAAAACTAAAAATCATCAATATGTTCCCCCTCCCCCCTCTTCTGATTTTTATGGAATACTTATGACAATTTTTAAAAGTTTTTCATTTTTTCTGTCCTGTAGACAGGTAATTTATTTAATCTATTCTGTTTGAATATTTTGCAAATAATCTGTGCTTTACAAGAAGTTGGAACTTGTGATGAAAAACATGTTTTCTTCATATTTCACAGAAGAGAAATTCAGAGATAAGTTTCTGATAGATCTAAAAGATTGGTTTTTAAGACTATTGTAAAGCAACATTAGAAGTTGCTTGCTTAGTAAAAGTATTTCATCTGCCTTGAAATGTTAATTTCATTTTCTTCAAACCTTTTAAAAATGTACAATTGATTGGATGATCTTAGTTAAAGGAAAAAAATTACCTGAGATAGAGAACTCTAATGGAGTATTGCTGGTGCTGAGGGCTTTGCAAATCCCCGTATTTGAAAAAGGTTTGCTATAACATAGAGCAATTACCTAAGATTACCTCCCACAGAGAGCTGAAAAATCCATTTCACTGAGCATTAGGATTTATCAGCATGTCTTTAGTCAAATGGGTAAATTTTGCTCCATTTACATAAAGAGAGCATTTCATACTTAAAATGTGTGGAATCATAAGGCATTGCCTATTTGATCTAGGAGATACACCAAAATAATTTATTTAAATAAATAACCTATGGACTGTTGTGAATGTACATACCTGTACAATAGCATATTAAGTAATGATAATGCAAAAAAAAATAAAACAAACAACATAGCTTCTTATAAATATCTTCCTATAAAATTACCATGTTTCCTTGAACTTGGGCTTTTTCATGTTTAAAGGCATATGCTTATAGTGTGCCACTTCTATCCACAAATGTTCCAACAGGGAAAACGTACAGCCATGATACTCTCAGTGGCATAAATTCAGTTGCAGAGGGAGCATTTCAAGTTCTAGTTATTCAAGGAATATTGTTATTGAAGGAATTTTGCTTTAAAGACTACACAAAACATAATTAATATTATGGCATGTAAATGTAAATGTGTTGCGGGTCCGAAGGGAAGAGGGGACAGGACACGAGGAAGGGTGCAAGCAGACTTGTTTATTCAGGCGCGCCCGATTCTTAACCGTCCCGCCAGGGGCAGGGGCAGAACATCGAGTGGGCTATCAGACAGACAAATGGGGGAGCAAATCAGAACAGGGCACAGGCAAAAGGGGGAGGAGGAAGCCTGGGCATGTGCAGTTGTGCACTGTGTAGCATGAATACAGTGAAAGTCCATATGAAAGTCCTGCCAATTGCTGTATGCTTTTCTCCATGCCTGGAACTGTTCCCATCCTGAATCTTGCTTCTCCACATCTCACCCTTTCTTATTAGTTTGAAAGATGCCTGCTGCGATAGTCCTTCTTGCAGCATGCTGTGACACAAGAAATAGTTAGTAACAAAACAAACAGAGAAAGCAAAATTTCAAAACAAGTGGACAGCTGCATTTGCTGAGTGACTCCCCCCCCTAAAATTGTTTCCAGCCCGAGATGCCACTGCTCCATGGTGTCTAAAAGCTTAGTGATAGTGGTCTTCTGTGGACTATGAGATCCTGGAAAGTAAGCAGAACATGTTAGAAGGGAGAATTTAGGATTGGGATCACGTGATAAGGGAACTGTAGGGATTGTTGTGGTTTGCTGGCACTTGCTGAAGGGATGGGTTACGCAGGATGGAACGCGGTTGAGGGGGTGCTGCCTTGTTTCTTGACAGCTCACAGGTGCACTGTTTAAGATCTGGCATTGAATTAAAAGTCACTTTTCTTCTCAAGTCTGGTGACCTTTTCGGGGGTAGCAGTTGTCCATAAATGTTAGTACGGGAGCGGCAATCTTTAGTCCAGTGTCTGCCTTTCCCACATCGTTTGCACGGCGTCTTTGGAAGCTCAGTCTTTGTAGTTAATTGTGGGCAGTTCTTTTTAATATGTCTTGTCTCTCCACAGTGAAAACAGGTTTGTGGTCCAGCTAAAGCTTCAGCTATTAGTCTTGCTTTATGAGAATTAGACCCCACATTCTTACAAGCTTCTATCATCTCCAGGAGTGTAGGATCCTTCAGCATTTTTAAGGCTTGTTGGCAATCCTCGTTAGCCTTTTCAATCACAAGTTTATTAAACAGAATGTCTTGGCTTTCCTTTTGCTGGACTTGCCGTGCTATAGCTTCCTTTAGCCGGGTTATAAAGTCCACAAAAGGTTCTGTTGAGCCCTGATGAATTAGGGTGAAGGAGGGTGTTTGGACATATGCATCAGCAACTTTTTTAAAGGCCTCCATTGCCAGATCTTTTGTAATATCTAAGTATTTTAAATCCACAAGAGCCTGGTCTTGTCGGCTGGCATAGTTGCCTTCTCCATACAGCATATCAATAGCATTTTTTACAGGAATACCACGCCTCTCCATCTTTTCATTGACATATTTAACTATAAGACGTTTCCATTCCGCTTCAAAAATGGATGCCTGCACAGTCGATAACAGTCCATTAATTACCGCTTTGATATCATAAGGTATTAAGTGGCAGGCGAGAAAAAACGATTCAAAAAGTCCAACGGTATAGGGTGAGCCTAAACCGTACTCTACAATCGCTTTTTTGATGTCCTTTAACATGGTATAAGACACCGGACGCCACTCAGGAGCACGACCTTCCTCTAGGTAACTTGGAAAAGCTTTTAAAAACTCGGCATCGTTAGCCTGTGCAGCTTCTGTCCGGAAAACTTTCCAAATATCATTGCATGGAAGAGAGGCATTTGTCATCCTGCAACTGCCGGGAGCCTCGGTAACAAAGGCTTCATGGGCGTGGCCATCTTCCCGGGTGTTATCGTCGGGAGAGGCTCTGGTCCTGCTCCTTAGTTTCCGTCTACCCCGGGAGGGTGATGACGTGGGGGTAGAGGCAGCGCTGGAGGGAGAGGGCGTTCTGGTGGGAGGGTCCTTGGGCGTGCCGGGGCGTAGGGGGGCGGACGCGAAGGCGGGCTGGGGGGCGGTGCCGGCCGAGCTTCCACGGGCGGGCTGGGGGGCGGGACCGTCGGAGCGCGCGCGAAAAGTTTGTGCGCCGTGCTGCCACGCGGCGTGCGTTCCCGCGATCTCCCCCCGCGTGCTTCGGCCCCGTGCGCGTGCAAGCGCCCTTCACCCCCCCCGTCGCCATGTTGCCAAGACCGCGTGTTCCCTGCGCCGCTTTTTTCCCTCCCGCCGTGCTCGTTTTTCCGGGGCTTGTCTTTTGTCGGGGATGGGGGCTTGGATTTTTGCTCAGATTCTTGGAGATTTTCATTGGGACTGGTTATTTGATGTTGTAGCACCATCAAAATCAATCTCCAAGCAATTAACGCTTCAGTAGCCGTTTTGTCTCCCCTCTCTTTCGCTCTCCAGATATTGTATCCAATTTTCTCCCAGTCTTTCAGGGACATGTTGTCGGAGATTGCTTCCCCTCTGTTTTCAAGCCATTTAGCAAGGGATTTTGCGGATTTTTTGTCTAAAGGGTGTCCATTTTCCAAAATAAAGTCTTTAAGCTTGCGGTATACAAACTTTTGAGGGGTAGATAGCGAGAGGCCCATTGCGAAATTATTTTGTGAGGGTGGGAGATGGGATTAGAGGTTTTTCCCGGAGCTCACCTTTCTCGGTGCGGTGGCTATCTTGCCGTAATCTGGGGTTCTACCGGGAAGGACCAGCGAGGCGAAAACGCTTCTCTCAGCGCTGTCTGAGCCCTTTGTGGCGTGGGAGAGGTTTTCTTAAGGTAAAAACCTTTTCTGCCCGACGGTGAGCGCCATCTGTTGCGGGTCCGAAGGGAAGAGGGGACAGGACACGAGGGAGGGTGCAAGCAGACTTGTTTATTCAGGCGTGCGCCCGATTCTTAACCGTCCCGCCAGGGGCAGGGGGCAGAACATCGAGTGGGCTATCAGACAGACAAATGGGGGAGCAAATCAGAACAGGGCACAGGCAAAAGGGGGAGGAGGAAGCCTGGGCATGTGCAGTTGTGCACTGTGTAGCATGAATACAGTGAAAGTCCATATGAAAGTCCTGCCAATTGCTGTATGCTTTTCTTCATG
Source organism: Pipra filicauda (assembly GCF_003945595.2). Classification (NCBI taxonomy): domain Eukaryota; kingdom Metazoa; phylum Chordata; class Aves; order Passeriformes; family Pipridae; genus Pipra; species Pipra filicauda. The sequence continues at coordinate 1,495,751 of NW_024104365.1, read as the reverse complement.
CCTGGAACTGTTCCCATCCTGAATCTTGCTTCTCCACATAAATGGATAGGAATATTATTTTTTTGGATGCAGAAAAATGGCAAACTACAACATATATAACTCTGAAGTGGTGATGATATTTCTGAAAGCACTAAAACCTAGTGGAAGCAGAAGATTATGGAGGAGCATCAGAATGAACTTGTTGAACCTGAAAATATTGTCAGATGTCTTCATTGTGTTACATAAAAAGGCACCTGTTAGCACGATTTAATTTGCAACCGAACTAGGCAATTGGTTGTTAAGCCAGGTGTTAAGCCAGGTTAAGCAGTGTTTGCTGCTGTCTGGGAAGTGGCATTCTGAGCAAAAAGGAAACTTGAGGGAAATGTGGAGGGTGCTGGCAAAATTCAAAATATTTATTGTGCTCAGAGATTTTTTCAACACTATCCGCTCACATTTCCATGATGGCAAACCCAACATAGGTATGCTGAAATGTAGCTTGGTAAAAAGGTTTATTGCTACAAGAAGAGAAAAAAAAAATCTTTAAAAAAGAATGACAGTGTTATGTATAGGACAACTAGCCCACTTTAACTTCATGTACTAGAATAAGTTGCCTGAACTGACAGTTTAAAAGAAAATGAAAAATCGCCAGAAATATTATTTTTTCTTTAAGAAAACAGTAAAAAAACTGGTTGATTTTCATTTAGGTTACAAATTCCTTGGGAAATCTAGATGTTTAGGCATATTCTGCAGTGTCCAGCAACCTGTGTTTAAGATCAGGCACTGGGGAACATCTATTTGAGAGCAACGTGCTATGTCGCCTGTGCACAAAATGGTCCCTGAGGATTATTAAGAGAATGAGAAAACAGTGCCAGTCAATGATTGCTGTGGGTTACTATACACTGAAAAGATGGTTTGCAACCTGTTTTTTAAGATTTTTTTTTTCTATATTCAGGAACAGAAAGCATAATTTTTTGGCTATTTTTAGTCTGAAATTAATTTTACATCAGATAGAGTAGAAATTAAGCAATATTTAACACTACACTTGATGCACCAACAGTTTATAATCAAGCTCATAGCTACCTGTACCTTACATGAGCTCCAAGCTTCTGCTTTGGTTTCATTCAACTAGCAAGTAGTCAGAACAATGACAAAGACTTATTAAAACTACTACTTCATCCCCATTTAAAAAAATAAAAAGAAAAAAAATGGTCTTATGTGCTTTTTTGCTGAATGAGATCTGGATTTGAAAATTCACGTAGCATGGTATGCACAGATTAAAAACCTCTTTCTACAGATTTTCACAACTAAGCCTGAATATAAGCTCTGGCACATTTGAAAGATTATTCGCTGCCACTCCTTATCTTTCAAAAATGACATTATCACTTCTCTGTAAATGTCAGTTAGCCTTTAGTAAGTAGGTCTAGCTTCCAATCTGAGCACAGATAAAAATTGTTGTTAATATTCCTGGTAATTGACTGAGCTACAACAAATTTCTAATATATTGTGAATGCTATATATTATCAAGGGGGGGAAGAGAAGACTGCTTATCATGTTCGTATACTTTATATACTGAAACCTATAAATGGATTGTACTACATAGTTACAAGATATAAAAGATATTAATTTAAATCTCTTATTAGTTGTTGATCAAGACTAGACACAACTGCCAAACAATTTTTGTGACAGTGAGTTTCAGGTCCACAACTCTAGACTGGCTTTTGAGAGACCCTCATACCTCTAAAATATCATCACTGAAAAAAAAATCTCATCTGGAAATACAGAAAATGTGCAGTTTGAGAAAGTGTTGAAAGAAATATATTTTAAATCCTGTAAAAGCTGGGCAAAAAGCTAATGCATTCATTTTTTTTCCTATTAGCTTACAGAAGAGAAGCCAGGTCAAGACAAGATCTATGTTAAGATCCACTTAGATTTCAAGAATCAATTCCAGAGGTCAGATTCGAGATATATCCACATTTCTATAAGAAAAGAAAAAAAAAGTTTTAGATGTTTTTAGATATGGAAGAGTTTAGAATTTATTTGTTTCTGTGCTAGCATCTTGTATGTATGCCATACCACACCCCACCCATCCCACTCCCAATAGTTAATCTGTGCTGACTGAAAATGCTACTAAAAATGACATACTGCACTGGCTAGCTCAATGATTTCTATGTAAGGTTTCACTCATCAAATCTTTGGTGTTCAAGCTGATGAGAAACCTCATAAGACTAACTATAAAAGAAATCCCGTTCTGTTCTGTAATATCTTTTCACATGCCATTATTGGCAGCCAGAGTGCGAATGATAGTCAGGAAAAATACTTATTGACATGCTAATCAATACTAGTGCCATAAGAGGATTTACGGGCAGGCAGAAATGAGAGTTAAATAATTTCAGTGAAATGGGTTTTTTAGTTTGTAGACCTTAACCTCAGGACAGAGACTTGGAGGAGTGACTTTGAGCAGATCAAGGAAGGCTTTATAAAAGAGATAATAGACTCCAAACTTTTCCTCCCAGCTAAACTTCATGCTGTTTCTGAGAAGAATTTTTCTGGGTTATAAAAATCCATCACTTGGTAATCTGATAAAATCAAGTGACTATATTCAGGTTGATGAAAGACACAGGAGAGAGGTAAGAAAAAATATTTGCAATATGAAATCTCCATGGCACAGCCAAGGTCTGGAAGACTAAGTTACTTTAATTTTCCTTTTTAAAAATAAATGATATTTAATAATCTAACATTAATTTTAGGAAAAATATAAGTTATGTTCGATGGATTTCACTGAAATGAAGAGTTAATATATGAAAGACCACATTCTCATTGAGACCTCCCACACTCCTGGACAAAATATGGAGTTTAGATAGAAAAATTATTTGAAAAATTTCTGATTCACTGAATTAGGCCTAGAGGAAGCACTATAGCTACGTTTTGCAAAGGTGCTTTCCTACAAACACATATAATCTTGCATATTTATGAACCTGTGCATTTTTAACAGAAAGATCAACAGAAGAGAAAGCAACTTAAGGCAAAATACATTTTCCTTCCCCTGTTATCCCTGAGAAGAGACTGTGCTCTTCCTGTGACATAATAACAGGCTCTTGTGCTTGCAGTGTACCTGGATATAATTGTGTCAAAATGACATGATTTTTTTTTAGACATCACTTTTAATAAGTTCTTTAAGTTCTGCTTTCTGAGTTTATGAGAGGTCAGAATTACTTCATGTAACATGAAGGAGTATTACTGAATAAAAAGAAAAAAAATGTTACAGCCTTACATCCACTTCAGGTGTACCAGAAGTAGTGGAAAAATGCATTACAAATTAATAGACACTGTATGAACCCAACCAGAAAAAAAACATTAGAAAATGTTCAATTTTAAAATTTACACCAATATTTTAAAAGATAAAAGGTCCTTATAAAGTAGTGGTGCTGTAGCAAGAAATAAGCTAGAATAATGACAGCTTCCATAATAGTTCATATTGAAGTCAATATTTTTAAACTTCCAGTTTCCTATAAGTTTCCTGTTTGTCTAGCTAGCAACTAACTCCCTACTACCGTGAATAAGTCGTGGCAGTGATGCCTAAAAGAAAATTCAGGGAGAAAAAAACTCCAAGGCAAATTAGTTTTGAAGGTGAGATAAGGAAAGGGTTTTAATTTGTGCCTAGGCATAAGGTTGCAAGACGTGTGCAAGTCCCTCTGTACAGATGTTACAATTTATAATACTGCTTGTCCAATCCAAGGTTTTCCCATCCTGTGGCTTTTGCCCTGGACCACCCTTGATCCACCCCTTGGGAATTGAGGCGGGGGTCTTTTTGGGACCCTCTTTTCATCAATCTTCATCTTTTTTGGGATACAGGGGACACATAGTTACCCAGGGTTTGACTGTACTCTGCGATTTAGGCCAAGGTACAAGCATTCTCCAAATAGAGGAGGCCTATCTTAAAGAGAGACTAAACATTTCTACTGGAATTCAGGGGGTAGAATTGATATGGGGAGCATAGAATGGGGTAATAGGGTTGAGGAATGTGTGTAGTTTCAGTGCTAAGGGTAAAGGAATGAAATGCTGCTGCTTCTAAATCTATTTCTACTATATAACTACTTATAAAACTTATAACAATTAGAAAAATCAAAAAACTAAAAGGGCCTTAAGGCATCAGCAGGAAAAGAGTTATAGTTTTTCATGGTACCTTTTTTGCATCGTGACAAACATTTATACATGTACACATTGGAAGGTAAAAGAAATATTAAGTCATAAATCATAGAATCATAGAATATCCTAAGTTGGAAGGGACCTGCAAGGCTCATCAAGTCCAACTCCTGGTCCTGCACAGGACAGCCCCAACCCCAAGAATCACACCATGTGCTTGAGGGTGTTGTTCAAACACTTTTTGAACTCAGAATCCAGCACTTTCCTTTCTTAAACTTCATGTGGGTGGTGATTGCCCAGTCCTCTAATTTGTCAAGGTCTCTCTGCAGGGCCTCCCTGCCTTCGAGGGAGTCAACAGCTCCTCCCAGTTCTGTATCATCTGCAAACTTGCTTAGTATTCCTTTCAGTGCTGCATCCAAGTCATTTATGAAGACACTGAAGAGCACAGGGCCCAAGAGGGAGCCCTGTGGAACCCCACTAGTGACAGGTCACTCGTCTGATATTCCCCCATCACTACAACCCTTCGTGCCTGACCCATGAGCCAATTGCTCACTCATCATATGACGTGTTTATCCAGCTGTGTGCTGGACATTTTGTCCAGAATGATACTGTGAGAGACAGTATCGAAAGCTTTACTGATATCCAAAAAGATCACATCAACTGGTTTCCCTTGATCAACTAGGTGAGTTACCTTGTTGCAAAAGGAAATTAAGTTTGACAAGCAGGACTTTCCTCTCATGAAGCCGTGCTGGCTGTGACTAAAGACTGTGTTGTTCTTTAGGTGTTTTTCAATAGCTCTCAGAATAATCTTGTCCATAATTTTATGAGTCACTTAAGTGAGACTGACACCCTGTAGTTTCCAGGGTCATCCTTCTTGCCCTTCTTGAACACTGGAGCAACGTTAGTCAGCTTTCAGTCAGCTGGGATATCTGCAGAGTTGCAAGACAGTTCAGAAATCATAGAAATGCCTTGCAATGACATCAGCCAGATCTTTGAGTACTCTTGGATGAATCCCATTAGGCACGATAGATTTATAGGGATCAAGCTGGCACAACAGTTCCTGGACAACTTCAGGGTTAACTGGGAGCTGATCATTCTCACAACCATGATCCTCCAGCTCAGGGCACCGGGACCCCCCCTTACTCATTATCAGTGTTGAAGATCAAAGCAAAGAAAGCATTACACTTCTCTGCTTTCTCTGTCTTGTCTGTTTTGTTTGTGAGGTGACCGTCCTCATCAAGTAACATAACAAAGTTATTTCTGGACTGCTTTTTGCTATTGACATATTTTTAAAAGTTCTTTTTATTGTCCCCCACATTGCTTCGCTGAGAGATGTGCCTGCACTGAAGCTGTTTGAAATGAATAAAGAATAAAAAAGTTACTTTATCTCAGACAGTCAGCACCTGTATATGTCACACAAATCGTTAAGCCATATGCTAGCAGTTAAGTGTTGGATCTAGAATTAAGTGAATCCCTTCATGTGTGTTTCAGAAATTGCTTGCAGATCTTTTCAAATTAATCTGATTTATTCTCTAAACCATCAGTTATCGTCAGATCTGCATAGTGGGTATTTCTGCAATATTTGCAATTTGCTGCTTCTTGCTTAGATTTGCATTGCCTGTGGGTGCTTGAACAACATTTATTTTTTTGGCTGTAACAGAATAACTTTTTCAGCACCTCAACGCTGCGTTAAGAATTTGAATAATGTTTTAATGCAAAACTACTAACTCTGTGGGTCTCTCATTGTGTAAGATACCTATTCATATATCAGAGCTTCCAGGTAGATTTGTCTGAAATGTACTTTTTTGGTCCCTATAAAATTTTTTAGTGATTTTAATTACTTCGAAAAATAAATCTGTAGAAAGTCTTGGCTACATTCATCTTAAAATTTTTTCATTACAGTCTAAGCATGTGTAAATTTACATCAGCAAATATCTTTGACTTTCCAATGCACAGTAGATGTGAGAAGCTATTATGTTGATATGAGGATCATATTACTGTTTTCTAGGATAGTTTTTTTACTCCTTAATTCTAATGAATGAAATACATGTAGCTTGCAGCTGATTTAGACTGATATATAAACTTCAGGTATTTATCTGTGGTCAAATATGAGGACTTTTGTGCTTTGAAATTTTTTGTTCAGAATTACCTTTCTGAACTCTTATTCCCCTGGTTTTATTTGATTGTGTCTTCTTTAGGTATGTCAGTCTCTCTTAAATGAGATGTTCTGATACCTGTCTCTTGTTTTTGGTGGGAATCTCATAATATTGCAGTCCTGAGCTATTATCTCTTTTTACTCTGTTTTTTTTTTCTAATTTTTTTAGATCTACTTCTAAGCTGATTTCTTATTTACATTTGGGAAAAATATAAATAACTAAGTTCAAGTGTGTGTAAATATCAATACAATCCAAAATTTACACCTGGGAAGTTCTCATGAATGATTGTTACCTGACTGGAAACATTTAAGATGGCATTCAATTCACCATCACTTGATGGTTAAGATTCATCTTTGAGAGCACCACCAGACCTTAATGTCCCAACCCAGGCTCCACTGGGGCTCTCCCACTCCTGCCCATGGCCTAGAACTACATGTCAACCCCTTCCAGGGCCATCACCCACTGCTCCAGTGATGATGTAGCAAGGCCAGCCTTCAGCTCCCCTCAGCCCTGTCCAGCCCGGCTCTGGGTCTCACTGAGCTGTGCCCACCTGCAGGCATAAGTTTCCTATAGGTTCTGTCTTATGTAAGTCAGCCTCAGGCAGGTGATTTGAAAAGCTTCAATTATTTCATACAGTGTTAGACTCCTATGTTCAGGAAATGGAAATAAGCCCTGTATCAATACAACCATAAATCCAGAAGGTTATTCAGGTAATAAAAGGTTCAGAAAATGGAAGTCTATTGTAGGGTGTGATAAGTCTTCCTGAACTCCATCTACTGTACTTATTGGATTTTCACTGATTATAACAGAAACTTAGTAACCTACATTTAAGCGAGTTGAAATCCACTCTCGAACTTAAGAAGGGATTCAATTACTAAACATTTCTATCTGGCATGGCATTAAGGCACACATGCTATTTGCAGCAACAAAACTTTTTGGAGTAGGATTGTAGAGCTATTGAGGATAGAGGGAGTCAAAACTGGATCAGTTTTTTGCAAGCTGCCCTTTCATCAGAAAGAAGTGAGTGAGGTGAATTTACTCCAGAATGTGCCCTGCTTGGAGACAGAGGAGTCATTGGAGCACCTCAGAACACGGCATGGGACTGATCCAGTTTGTAAATGCCATATGGATCTGATCAGCATTCTAGGCTTGATTATATTTTATTTATCAGAAGTGCCAGACCCTTGGATTACCCAAAGTTATCAGCTTAAACTGTTTAAACCTGAGAAGAAACTGGGAAGAGCAGTAAAATAACATTTCTCCATTCAGTTACCAAGAAACTTTACACACTTACAGAACTTATCTTCTCCAAAACTGCATAACATAGCCTACAGGATTGATTAATAAAATTTAGTTAAACTGACACATGGCTCATTCCTCCCAATTACACATTTAGCTTCAAAGAGTACATCAAGTCAACAGGATTCTTTGCTATGCACATGTCTAAATCTCTGAATTGCTTTCCTATTTAAACAGAGAGGACAGCCTGGAATCTGAACACACAAACAAGCCTCTAGGGCTGCCGCTCTGAATGGTCTAGTCTAGTACCAGCAAAATTTACAAGGAAAGCTTACAACACAACCACCTACCTTAGCAAATCTCAAGAAAGTATTATCTGATTGCAAAGCTACTAAATTCACGTCAGTTTTAAAAGTAACAGGAATGACTTGCTAGGTGGTTAGCATAGTGACACATGGGCACATGTGAGAATATGGGTACCATTTTTAAAAAAGCTGATGCACCACATTTTTTAAATGGTCGAATACATTGTTTACATACAATTCATAATAATTAACTGTATTTTATTTAGAAAAATTGTAATATAATGAAAGGTATATATAAGTAAAGTTGTTATATCTAGCTTAGCTACAAGAATTGATTCTTATAAGAATTAAAAAAATATACTTAAATGTATATTCTTAAGACATATTATATTAAATATCTATTTGACTTTTTAAGAACTTTATTATTTATGTGTGAAGTATATGGGATATCCAGTGCAGACAATTTACTCTGATAAACAAAATCCCACAAGTGTAAGAATAGTATAAGAGAGTTCCTTTAATAGAGTCCTTCTATAAAATGTTTAACTTGCTGTTTTGAAGCCATGAGAATGGCTGTTAGTGCATTATCTGTCTAGCAACTACTATAGCTTATGGCAGAAACCATTCAGTTTAATGACTTAGATTAGTAGGTTTTATTTCATTAATTTTTCCACATTGAAAATACTTAAATGAAATAAAGTAGTTCTTAAAAGACCTCACAGCTCATATAGGAATAATATAACGTGAAACATATCGTATTCTTGAGAAGCTATTTTAGTATCAGAAAATGAAACCGTTACATTATTGTGAAGTAGGTAACCTGAATTCTTTTAGCATCTGGCCCAGGAGCATGGAAGACTGAGCTGGGAACCATAATCATGGCACTGAGTACTACTTATAAAAGAATAGTAAAAGGTAAAATAGCTTTTGTAGCAAAACGCTTAGAATCCTATGATGTGTATTCCAGAATTTACTCTTTCAGAGTCTCCTTCCCATACTGTATTCCTCTAGTATGTCCTAGCTTCTGGCAATTTATGCCAAATCATGTAATATGAAAATTTGTTATGTTCATAATGTTTGACTGAAAGAGAACAATGTGATTTCCTTTTGAAATGGAGGATGAGATTGAAGATAAGAAAGATTTTATAAGCAATTCCTACCAAAATTTAATTCTAATGTATGAGATTTTCATATTCCCTGCACTTTCTGAAATCTCTGATGTGGATTCCATAGGCTGCTATGAAAAGGTCAGACTTCCACAGGTATTTGAACGAACTCAAGAAGTAGTTTTTGCATACGAAAAATTTCATTATTTATTAGGCCAGTGGCTCTGCTGCAAAAATTACTGCTGTTTAGAGTATAAAAGTTAGAAATTAAGTTCACTTTCTTTAATATATTTTCCTGTGTTTTTTCTTTCTTTTCTTATGTTCTGCATGAGACCATAATGTAGAAAAGCCTGGTGAAAGGTACCTCTAGTTCTTGAAAAGTAAAGACAATGAACACTGTCTACCTTTGTAACATTCATGAATTCACCATTCATGATTTCATCATCATTATCTCTCTCTCTAACTCTTTCTCTCTATGCTTTTTACTTTTCCAGTCTAAAGATTCTTAGTTCCAAGTTCCTTTAGATCCTTGTTGATGATTCCTTTCCTCCTCTCTCAAGATCTATCTATTTTATTACATCCATTTTGAAATGGAAGGACAAGAGCTGTACAAAGTGTTATAGATCTTCATGTAATATTAATTTGCAGTAGCATTTTTTTCCTTTGTTATTTTTTTTGTATTTTTCCTATAAACTTCTAAAATTCAGCTGAATTTTTTGTTACTACTGAACACTTGACATCTTTTCAGAGAACCAAATGTTCTTTTGGAGTCTTGTCACTGAATAGCCGCAGTCAGATCAGAGACCATCATAGTACAGGGGTTTTATTTTATTCTTTTCTGCGTATAGCTAAAATTACTAAAACAATTATCTACCCTGAATTTCAGTGCTAATGTTTGAATTCAATCAGGCTGTTAGATAAAGACAAAGTTAAGCAAAAATTCAAACATTCTCAGCCAGAAAAAAGTTCTCAGTATCATTCTTTTCCCATACAAGTAAAAAAGGACACTAGCCACTTATCTCTGTAGATACTGTATGTACTATCTAAATTGTTAAAAAAACCCAGAAACAAAAACAGGAGAGGAAGAAATTATATCATATACTGCAAACCAAGAAGAGTCTAAGAGATCTGCAAAAATATTTTCACAGTGGAATTAATTAATTTTTCATTATTCAGTTAATTACATTGAAAAAATAAAATGTTTTCTTAAGATTGATTTTTAATCAAGTACAAGATAACTTCCTATCTTTTCAGTACCAAGTCACAGGGAATTATAAACTTAGAAATGCATTAATGGCAATTAATGTCAGCTAAGATTTTTTTTTCCCCATCTTCTGGTTTTGACTAATTAAATCTGGATGACATGACAAAGAAATTTCCCCAAGGGCTATCTGATGTCACTTTTCCATCAGTATAATCTCATTGTACAGTGCAGTTCCTCTGCAGAAAGAAAACAAGATAAGGCTAGGTAGTGACCTCAAATCTACCCAAACCACCCAATCTACCCCAGGGAAGGGAGAAAAAGTAAATTAAAATTCTTAGCTGGTATAAATCTGACAATCTACACAGAGTTATCTGTGTACTGACATTAATGGACCATGATGACTTACACTGTTAAAGAATACATCTGGTCCAGGTAGCCCGGCTCACAAGCTGCAGATTGAGATGCAGATTGAGATACAGGTTGAGCTCCAGGTGGGAGCCCAAGACAAGAGGCTGTGAACTACCAGCCTTTGGGATAACAAAGGGTATGAAGGTGTGTGATGCCAGGCGTGGGGGTCCCTCCTCAGAGGCACCAGCTCAGGCTGTTTCTGTGTTACTGTGCCATGAATAAATGGCTTTATGGAATGGGACATCTGAGACTCTGCTATGGGAAAGGTGATGTTACTCTCCGAGTGGGTGTGCAGGGAGTCGAGCGGGGCACTCATTGGCTCACTGGATCTGCCCCTTGTGAAGGGGTTTCAGTCCCAGCAGTGTAAGTCTCCAGCCTTGAAACTGGGAAGTTTCCTTAACAACACTAGCTAAAAAGCTGAGTTTCTTTTCTGTAATGGTTCTTAGCTTAAATTGCAGACAATTAGCTTGAAGTGCTATTTTAAACTCCAGTATTTATACAAACAGCAGTCCCAATTATCTATGTTATATAATTATTCTTAAAAGTAGTTAGTATGGGAATTTCCTCTAAACAATGTTGCTCAGTTAATTTTCGAAGAACTTGACAATAATAGGTTTTTGTCCTACTAGTCTTAACAACTTTTTATATCCTAACTGACTTTATTTTCAGTTATTTTGATGTAAATCAAGAATAATTGTATCAAGTCACGGTAAAATTCTAAATAATAAGTAATAGTATATCTGGAGTAATCAGTTTGACTTAAGGAAACCCAAACTGGTAGCATGAAGTATTTCAAAGTGTATGTTCATATTTTTTCAGTGAGATATTGGCAAATCCTGATGTTTAGAAAGTATAGAAGGGAGGAGGCTTGCCAATGGTGTCTTTGATTGCAAAGATGAACAGTCCCTTCCTGTACTCCAGGTGAAAAGACTACCTTAAGTGAGGAAAGAAAGGATCGAGGTAGGGAAAATATGGTGCTGCACTTCCAGTCTGAAGCACAAAACAGTTCTGAACCAGGAACTGGACCAGTTTCTTTAGGTGTTTGATTAGTGAACTGTAATTCTGAATCAATTTTTTTGTGCTAACGTGACTTTGTACTCATGGTGGCAATTTCCTGTGTGTCTAGGTGGAGGCTTGAGTTGTTCAAATATTTTGGTTTTTTGTTTTTTTTTTTTTGAAAGAGTGCTCAGAAACTGATCCTGGCCAGCTTGGCTGTTAGTCAGCGTTTGGCAGAATGGTTATTATACTTATCTTGAAAAGAAATTAGATCTTCTGAGGAGTTTTTTAGATGGATAAACTGCTAGTCAATTGTCCTAGTTAGAACATCTGGGACCAGTTCATCACTGTATGAGTGTAACCCAAAACTGTGTATTCTATAGCCTTCCATGCCATTTCCCAGAAACTATTATCAATGAACCATTTACACCATCTGCCCATAGAGCCTGACTCCTCAGGCTTAAACTAAGTGTTAAGAGGCCTGTGAGACAGGAGGGTGCTCTTGTCCTCATGCCTATTGAGGAACCCCCTGCCCTGAGGGAGGTACTGGGCATTCCTGCCTGAACTGGAGGATATGTAATCTTGGAGTCTTGGGACTTTTTTAACCACTTGTGGGATCCAGAGAAGGACTGCAGACCACCACTCTCAACCAGACTGAGACCACCACTCTCGACTGGACTGCAATCACCACTCTTGACCAGACTGCAACAGCACTCTCACCAACAGGTTTTTCCCCTCTCCCTTTACTTTGGACTCAGGGGGTCCAACGAACACCACTCTGTTCATGCCCCAGTGTTGGGTTATACATTTGGGTTTTGTGGGTTAAAACCAATTGTTTGTCTGTATAATTGTACTTATTGTATTATTTTATTAAATTGTTATTTTGACTTATAATCTCTCTTTTGAGCTGAGTTCATTTCCCCTGCTGGTTTACCTTTAAACCAGCACATCAATACAGACCAAAGCAAATTGCCTCTGTGCATTAAATATTAAAGAATGCCTACTCTATAGGTCCACAAGAGGACTCGCATGAGCTTTAAGTATCTGATGATCTCTACATGTTTTCCTAATCCAAAACTTCTAACTCCTGCATGCCAACCCCCTCTAGCTGCTAACTGACTATGTAAAGGTCTATTGCTGCAAAACAGAGATCTTTAATATGAGAATCTTAGTGTGCCAAAAACATTTTACATCTAGTATTGCACAATAGGTCTGCCTCTACTGTGATATCTATAGCCTACTCCTTTGCATGCCTTGTCTGCCAAGTCAGATCTCTTCTGTGTTCTCAGATGCTAATAAAACAAGCTTTTGATGAAAGTGAGACAGTGAAAAGAGCCAGGTGGAGACTCCAGTAATAGGAACAGCTACAGAAACATCCAACAGTCTTTTCCACATTCTGATCTGTGCTTTGTTCTGGACCACTGGTTTGTTTGGTACAAAATGTGCCACATTCCAGCTAAAGGAATACTTGGACTTAAAATTTGCAGAACCCAGAGTCCAGTCTCTTGGTTGGGCTATGGTTGGTCCTACTTTATCCAGTAGAGTACGCTGTTACATAATAATAATATACTCTGTTATAAATCTATTGGGATTCATATTGGCAAGATTATTTTACTTTTCATTAAGTAATTAGAGTTTAATTTCCAGGTTCAAGTCTTTGCTTTTATAGTAGATTATATATTTAATAAAAGATCACTGTGTTGTTCTGTGGGTACATAAATGAAGAAACAAGAATGAGGAATGGATTTAAAATCTTACTTCTAGTTGCTTCTACGATGTTTAGGAAGAAATGAGTCACCTTTTAGAAGAGGGGATTGAGATGTCAGTTTCAGTCCTGCACTAAAAGGTGTGAATTCTCAGAATAGATGGAGCATACTATAAGGTGTATTCTTAAACCCAAGAGTCCTCTGTTCTGATTAACTGTCTAAAAGTTATCTGGTCATTCCAGTCACCCTTTATATTCAGAAGAGAAAAATTGTCATCTTTAGAGGATTATTCATATCCTCATAGACAAAAAACTGAGGCAGGACAGGTAAATTAGTCTTTGAACATATCTACTTCTCTCCAGTGGTTAGAATGAGTGAACAACTTGGGCAGGTAAATTCCATCCCTACTGTCCTATCTAAGTGAGTCTCGCAGAAAGCAGTCTTGATTCCATCTTAACCAATTAACTCTTTTTTATCCCAGATTTATTAAAACAAATTACACTACACAATTAGACGTCTTATAAATAAGGCATGTGATAATATAGTCAATGAAATTTTTTTTTTTAAAAATAGGGGTAACTTAACATCCAAAGAAGGCAGATGGAAAGCTTTTGCAGAGAGATGGAAAACCCACTGGAAAGGCATTTTTCTTTTTTGGTTGTTTCTTTCTGGGGGGGATGGTCTGCAGATTTGAGGAAATAAAAAAGGTAATTACAGAGCTCAGTTTGTTTTTTTGCAATTAGCAGTACTATCCCCAAAGTAGACTGGAAAAAATATTGTAGGAAACAATATAATTTTGGAGTACTGTGGATTTTTTTTGTCTGGAGCAGAGATGCTTTAGTAAGCGCCTTCACAGAACAATGCACAGTAAAGAGAGAAAGCATACACATGAAAAGTCTAATCTATAAGCATCTGTTATGTCTGCTTTTAATTTCTAAGATTTATAACTCAATTATAAAATTGTGCCTTGTTTATAGCTGTGTTTATATGGAAAACATGTCCAGTGAAAAAGAACTCTATAATGACTGTTTATATCTGAAGTGCTAAAGGCTTTCTTTGGTTTTCAGTATGACAACTAGCTGGTTTTTACTGCCTTTGATGTTTGGTGAAAAGAAAGGTAGAGGAGATGAGTTACCTTGTTTAAAATAAGTTTTTATTACGAGAAGGAAGAGCACAAGCAAAGATGGGAGAGGGCATACAACATGAAATAGGGAAAAGTGGTTCCTTGCTTTCTCCACAGATGCAGAAATTTAGGTCATAGGTCAACGTTTCCCTTCACTCTCTTTAAAGTTCAAACTACTGCGACTGGAGATAAAGGCCAACGGTGGTTTTTTTGGTTTGGTTTGGTTTTGGCGTTTTTTTTGAGCAGTCAGTGTGGTGCTGTGTTTTGGATTTCTAACTAAAAGTGTCATAATACATCCGTGTTTTGCCATGCTGAACAGGCAGTTGCCTGTCCCTCTTCCATTCCATTGGACTTAAGGGGAGAGTGAGTGAGCAGCTGTGTGGGTGCTTAGCAGCTGGCACTGGTCAACCTATCACACAGTAAAGAAGTTTCCAGCTGACAAATACTTCTGTGGAAGTAGCCAGAGTAGAATACTTTCAAGTAATTCAGGTAATGTGTATCATCCCTTTGTATTGAATGGGAGAAATAGAATATGAGTCATCTGACCTATTCCAGATTTCCATTAGATGAATCATCATCTCAAAATGTGTTTCTTACTGTTTGGTCAGATAAATTCCACAGTTCATGTCACTAAGTGAGGTCTCGCCTAAGTAAAGGTTCAGCTAAGCAAGAAGCTTAAATATAAGAAATTTATCATGGCAAGAAGAATAAAGTAACTAACTGTGGGATAACTTGGATAGGCTTGGAGAACTGAAGGGCTGACAACATTATCAGACACCCGAAGAAAGTTCCATTTTGTGAATAGATATTTAAAAATTAGCAATAAACCCACATAATTCTTCTTTTCCTGCTGTGACAGCCAGACCAATGCTTGAAAGGATTATAGTACCTATCTGTGGTTGAAATATAAATTTGTATTTTAAAAAGTTGGGAATAGGTTAATGGGCTCATTCAAATCAGATATTTCATTCACAAAAGTAGAATGGGAAAAAACATCTATGTAGAAGCAGATGACTGAAGGGGAGAAGCTATGAGGCGATATGACAGCTGAAGCAATATAAAATAGTACAGATTTAAACTCAAGACTTCTGTAAGAAGGAATAACTGTTACCTAAAGCAGCAGATAAATGCGCTGGACTGTTATGTGACAGTCTTAATAACAGACATTTGAAAAATTATGTGGAAAAGCTAAGTGTCAAGAAGGCTACAAGAGAAAAATAAAGAACAACAAGATATTATAAGGGATTTGGCAAAAACCAAACAGTGTATTTAACAGACTTTAAAAATCAGAATTAATTGAATATTGTAACAGTATGTAGGAAATAAGTAAAATTGTATTCCATATAAAACCTTAAATATTTGATGTTTCATGGTGAGGCACAGCACCTGTAATATATTAATGACAAGATCAGATGTTAAAATTAAAAGTTAGTTTAAGTTCATTAGGATTGTACTTCTTAAAAGATGCCTATAATTTTTTTAATAGGATGAAATTGGGGAAAATCTATTTCAGCACCTTGACTATATTCAAATTAAAATGAAGTCAACAGCTGTAGGCTTAGCATGAAATATTATATAGTTCAGCATGTTAATTTAAATATAATTGCTATTGCTAAACAAAAGGTTAATTATAGAGCAGGAGAATATTGTTGTGGAAAAGTACACCAAAGCTCTGTAAGCATATCCATGCTTAAATATTGCAAACAGGTAGATGAAATGTCAGAAATGTACAGATATTAAAGCGTATTTTAAATTCATGATATTTGCATTGTGTCTGGGAGAATAAAAATCCATGCCATAGCAGAATTCATCTATTTTCAACAGAAGTAATACACAGTAGACAACTTTTTCATTCTGGCCAGCTTCATAGCCAATGTTCTATGCTCTTTGCCTTCTAAATGCACTTGAACAATCCTTACTTTCCTCTGAATTCCTTCATCAATCCTGTATAATAACATCTGCCACACTCCTCCATTTCAACCGTTCTCATATGAAGGCGATGACACAATAAACAGACTTCACTTCTTGACTTCTGAGTACTTGGCTATAAGAATAATAGAAGTACTTCAGTATTTCAGACCAAATGCTTATGTTGTCTAGATATTTAGCACAAAGAAGCAACAGATGCTTAGGAAAGCATTTAAAGATACGGTATTTACTGTGAAATGTTAATTTCATCACAGTTCTGCATTCTTATTTAGAATATCACCTTAATGAGTGTAATATGGAAAAGTAGTGAGAGCTTCTACTTTATTTTCATTGTCCATGAAAATTCATAATGTTGGTGGTTTTGTTTTCTTTTTTCCTTCAGTGAACCAAATTCTGCTCTCAAGTATGTATTCATTATTTTTTTACAGCAATGGAAATAGTCCGCCTGTATCTTCAAGTTGATTTTGTCACATTGATTTTTCTTGACATTTCATGTAAGCCTACAGAAAAAAAAAGGCAATAAATATAAACTTAAATGTGAGAAAACTTTTGGATTTATTGACAGTATGAAGTTTAGAACTACTCAAAGTAATTTTCCATGTTAGCAATTATTTTTTAGAGGGAGTGCTCTTTGAATGCTTTTTGACTAGCTGCTTTTATTTTGGGGAAATGGAAGCCATGGAAACCTGCTTTTAATATGACTGTAAAAGAAGTTGTCTTAGAGCAAGATACAACATTCTACCAATAACTTTCTCAGTTACATGAACAGCTTCTAAGGTGGTTACTGAAAAGTAAATTTTCTTTTGAGAGCATCAGTAAGTTCAAATCAATGACACTGGGTTTTGTTTTCTTCTTGTTGGTTTGGGGTTTTGTTTGTTTGTTTATTGTTTAAATAATAAATGAACCTAAAACATACCAGTAGGTTTTAACACAGTGATATGAAGTATTTTGGAAATACTTTGTTATTCATGTCTCCATGCTAGTGCAAGTTTTATTTTCTATTCCTTAAAATTTTCTTCTATATTGATTAATTTATTTGCAAGTATATACACTTAAAATCTAATACATAACATCTATGAAATTCTTAATGAAAGGAGTTCCATAATCAAGTATTGATTGTGCTTAATTTTAATTTTCCTTCAGACATTTTGCAGCAATGAGATATTTTCTTCTTTTTGTATAGACTGAGGACACAG
Organism: Pipra filicauda; assembly: GCF_003945595.2. Taxonomy (NCBI): domain Eukaryota; kingdom Metazoa; phylum Chordata; class Aves; order Passeriformes; family Pipridae; genus Pipra; species Pipra filicauda. The sequence continues at coordinate 1,478,261 of NW_024104365.1, read as the reverse complement.
AGAGAAGGACTATATCAAGTTACGTGAGACAGTTTCTTTTTCCTGTGAGACTTCCTATTCTTTCCTTATATTACTTTCATTTGGAATAATGGAATCATTAAGATTAGAATAGACCTTTAAGATCATCAAGTCCACTCGTCAACCCAATACTACCACTGTACCCCTACACCACTAAGCCACATCACCCAGTACCAGGTCCAGACACCTCTTAAAACACCTCCAGGGATGATGATTCTATCACCTCCCTGGGCAACCTATTCCAATACCTGACTATCCCAACAGCGAAAAAATTTTTTATAATATCTGATCTGAATCTCCACTCTCTCAGCTTAAGGCCATTTCCTCTGGTCCTCTCACTGCAGGCACAGTAGAAGAGACCGGCCCCTGCCTCACTACAATCTCCTTTCATATCGTTGTATAGGGTTATGAGCCTTCTCTTCTCAAGACTAAACAAACCCGGCTCTCTCAGCCGTTCCTCATAAGGCATGTTTTCTAAACATTTCACAAGCCCTGTTGCCCTTTGCTGGAAAGGCTCCAGTATCTGTATATCCCTTTTAAAGTGAGGGGCCCAGAGCTGAACATGGTACTTGAGGTGTGGCCTCACCAATGCTGAGTACAGGGGGATGATCACTTCTCTGATCCTACTGGCTACACAATTCTTGATACAGGTCAAGATGCCACTGGTTGTGGGAAATAGGCAGGCTGAAAGCCTGGAAAAAAACAGACCTTTTTCAGAGTACTAAGCAACTCATTACAGGAATGAGTCTGCAGCCCTGAAAACCTGCCATGTCCCTAGGCAACAGCTAGCAGCCAATCAGATGCTATGGTTACAGTTTTTGTCTTATAAAGAATATTTTCCTTTTTGTTTGGTTATAAAAGGCTGTGACCTTTTGAATAAAATGTCTCAGTTCTTCACTCCGAGTTCATGCTTCAATACGCCACAATTGGCCTTCTTGACCACCTGGGCACACTGCTTATATTGAGCTGGCTGTTGGCCAGCACTCCCAAGTCCCTTCCTGTTGAACAGCTCTCAGGCCACTCCTCCCCCAGCCTGTAGCACTGCATGGAGTTCCTGCAACCCAAGTGCCTTATTGAACCTAATGTAGTTGTCCTTAGCCCATCAGCTGAGTTTGTCCAGGTCTCTCTGTGGAACCTTCCTACCCTCCAGCAGATCAACACTCCCACCCAACTTAGTGTGATCTGAAAATTTACTGGGGGTGCACTCAATTCCTATGTCCAGATCATCAATAAAGATGTTACACAGGACCGGCCCCAAAAATGAGCCTGGGGGAAGACTACTAACGACTGCATGCCAACTGGATTTAGCTCCATTCACCACAACTTCTGGGCCTGGCCATCCAGACAGTGTTTTACCCATCGAAGAGGCCACCCATCCAAGCCACAAGCCACTGGTTTTCTAGGAGGATACTGTGGGAAACATTGTCAAATGCTTCACTGAAGTCTAGATAGACAACATCCACAGCCTTTCCCTCATCTACTGAGCAGATCACTTTGGCATAGAAGGAGATCAGGTTGGTCAAGCAGGACCTTCCTTTTGTAGATCCATGTTGTCTGGGCTTGATCCCCTGGTTGTCCTGCATACGTCATGTAATGGCACTCAGGATGTCTTCCCTAACCTTACCTAGTGTAGTGGTTTGAACCTTGTTCTCCCCAGAGGCTAAGAGAAGTGGTAGACCCCAAGGGGTGGAAACCCCTGGAAGTTTTGAAGTTCTGCCCAATGGGCGCTCCTGCAGAAATGTAAACATATCACAACCAGACCGGAAAAGAAGAGTTGTAGTTTGGTTGTAGGAGAGGTGGCCATGTTGTAGAGCCACGAGGAAGGGGCTCTGAGCCCCTTGGGGCCTCTGGCCCCCTCCCAGCCCCTGGCTGGGGGCTGCAGGGACCTGGAACAGCATAAAGCTGGGCTAGGTGCCTGTAGTTATGCCGGGAGATGTTTTCTCCATGGGCACAGAGCAGCAGCCGACGCTGACCAGAGAAACAGTGGCAGAGAGCCAGAGATAAGAATCTGAACTGAAGAAGCAGCAGAAGCAACATGCAGCACTGCAGAGGAGACTCCTGGAAGGAGAGTCGAGGAAAGGAGAGCCAGCAGCTGAGAGCTACAGAGTTCTTGGGGGTAAGACTGATACCAGATCCCCAAAACTCCTTTGAGACCTCCTGGAAGGAGGAAGATGATGGACTCTTACTTGAAAGAGCCTTGAAGTGCGACATGCACTGTAGAAAGGAGCTAGAGAGCTCCGAGAGGAATGCAGGGGGAGTTGACCTTGGCTTCCCCCCCCTCGCACTGCTGCCACGGTGGCAGCCTGAGAGACAGGGCACAGAGGCCCTGCAAGAGATACCAGACCGTCACGAAGACCCCCCTGTGTCTTCGTGATATGACGTGGTGAAACGACCTTGTCTGGGGTTACGAAGCCCACGGAAGACCCCTCGGTTGTGAGGCGATGGGGCCAAGGGAGCTTGAATACCTCCCTCGTGGACGCTGGCAGAAATCCAGCTATCAGCTGCTGCATGAGATGAGAAGAAACCTGCTGCCTCAGAAGATGCTGCTGTTCAGAGACTGGAAGGGATCTGTCCTTCTTTCCCTCCTGGACTTTTATTTGGAGGGGAGAAGAGATCTGATCCATTGTAAATACTATATGTCATGGTAGAGATAGTTATGATCATGTGTATAATGTGATATGGTATTTATTTGTACAGTCATTGTAATATATTTCCCTTTCCCCCACTTTGGAGTCTGGTGTGTTTTGTCTGGAAAAACCTCTCTCACATTAGGTTGAGATGTGGGAGGGGGGATGGAGCTAGGGAATTGGATTTTGGGACTATCTCAAACCATGACACCTAGAACCAAGGTTAGGCTGACAGGTCTGTAGTTCCTCAGATTGTCCTTCTGAGCCTTCTTGTAAATGGTCATTACATTTGCTAATTTCCAGTTAGCTGGAACTTCTCCATTTAAGCAGGACTGCTGGTAGATGATTGAGGGAGGTTTGGCTAGCTCTTTCTCCAGTTCCCTCATTACTCTGGGGTGGATTTCATCAGGGTCCATGGACTTGTGAACATCACTAGCAGGTTATGTAACCTCCTCCTCGGTTATATAGGCTTCACTCATCTCCTCATCACCAATTTCCAGCTTTGGGAGTTGGATATCCTGGTGACAACTGGTCTTGATGTTAAAGATTGCATCAAAGGCAGTACTAAGCGTCTACTTGCTCTGGATGACAATACTATCTCTATAGAGATCAATAAAAAGAAAAGAAATTAATGAAAATAAATCTGGGTATTGGAGCTTAACCCTTATGAGACTGGACAGAAGGTCTGGGCAGACTGAAGGCAGAACAAAACCTAAGCAGGGAGAAACAACTTGTATAGACACTAAAGAGGAAAGAAATCAAAGAGAACAGACTAATAAGGGAGAGTCAATTTTACAGAGAAGGAAGGCAAAGATGTGAAAGAGATGGTTGTGGACCACTGTTAAGAGTTCACTCCATGTTACCCTTTGTTGGTTTTCACTGTACTATGATACATTTATTTGTGTGGTTTTGGTGTTTAGTGTTAACTTCTCCCTAGAGTTCTTCTGAAATCCAAGGGATTACATGAGAAAGGATTTCTTACTGTCATTTGAATAGTCAGGGAATAATTAAATGTCTTATTGTAATACTATCTCACTTCATCCTTATTCTTATGGGATAACATATCTGAAACCTCACAAAGAGTTGAGGTTTTCTAATTATGCACTTATATCCCTCACCACTCATTATCTCATGTCAGTTTTGACAAAATCTATTTTTTACCACTCCTCCATTTGTATTAAATATCACTGAAGTTCAAATACTATCACTTACGTTTTAATTTTAAAAATCATTCCTTACTATTATTGAAAAGTTTTGTTATTTGTTACTATTGTAAATTGTTATTCAGAAATGGTATACCATGGATCTTTGTTGCAAATGGAATTTACACTGGTTCCTTAAAACCAGTCTAGTTAATCTGATGAAAATTATACTATGGACACTCTCCATTTTAATTGAGAATATTTTTCATGTGTTTAATCCAAACAAAATGAAAATAAAACTTTTTAGTTCATAAGTGCCTGTTTGGACAGTTGTTACAGCTATTTAGAGTAAGACTATTTATTTGCAATAGGACTATTTATTCCACTGTATCTTATATCTGATCACAGAATCATTAAGGTTGAAAGAGATCATCTTTAAGATTATCTAGGCCAACAGTCAACAGTCAACCTAGCATCACCATCATCACCTCTAAACTATATGTCCTAGTGCCACATCTAGATGCCTCTTTAACACTTCCAGAGTGGATGAATCCACCACCTTCCCGGGCAACTTATTCCAATGCTTTACCACTCTTTCAGTGTTTTCCTAGTATCTAGTCTGAGTCTCCCCTGACACGCCTTAAGGCCATTTCTTCTGATGTTGATTTGTTCAGCCTGCAAAAGAGCAGTCTACAGCTTCCTCACAAGCCAAAGCAAAGGGGGAGGCACTGATCTCTTTGCTCTGGTGACCAGTGACAGGACCCAAGGGAATGGTATGAAGCTGTGTCAGGGGAGATTTAGGTTGAAGATTAGGAAAAGGTTCTTAACTCAGGGTGGTTGGGCACTGGAACAGGCTTCCCAGAGAAATGATCACAGTGCCAAACCTGACAGACTTCAAGAAGCATTTAGATGATACTCTCAGGCAAGTGGTGTAACTCTTGGGATTGTCCTGTGCAAGGGCCAGTAGTTGGATTTTGATGAACCTTGTGGGTCCCTTCCCTCAGCATATTCTATGATTCTATCATTCTATGATTCTTAATTGCCTCTTAAGTTTTTCTAGCTTTCTTCATTGATTTCAATTTAATTTTCTTCAAATAATTCAAGGACATTAATTACGTTTTACAGCATCCCTTTGAGGTACATAAAGACCACATAGAAATAATGCAGTTTATTATTGAAATTAAACCTACAGTAATGTCATATCTGCAACTGAGTAAATAAGATATGCAAAATAATTTTTAAAAATTCTGGGAAGGAACTGAAAAACAATTGCATTGAATAGAACATCCAGAGGGGTTTTAGGCATATAGGTTGCAATTTAGTGAATTAGAATTCAATCATCACAATTCCATTGCTATAAAAAAAAAAGTTACAGATCTGTGACAGTTACCTGACCTTGATCTTAAGTTCTTGACTGAACTTAAACTGCCCAAAATTTAAGTGAATCCTGCCAGGTGCTATAAGTAATGTCCCAATGTCACTTTTTATGCAATCTTATGCTGCCAATGGATGTAATAATGTTTCTGGTACCATTTCACTCATCCTTGCTTATCTGCTTGCCACTCCCTTAGCTCAGGCACTATACCCACCAGTCTTGTGTGGATGTCTTGGATACCTTAGATGCCTGAAATTAGCTTAGGCACTTACGTTTATGCAAATGGAACAAGCATGAAGGATTTTGGAATGACTTCAGAGTGGAGATGCCCAGAGTGGGATCCAGCTCCAAATTAAAGGTATTATACACAAGCATTTATTTTCAAGTTATATGTCTAAGGACTTATAATTAAGTTAAAGACTTAATTAACTTGCCCAAACATAGACATCCAATACCCTTTGAAGTGCACCAGGAGATCCTTCTAACTGTTCTCTAACCTTGTCTTCAGAACAGATGTCTTCTGTTCGTCCTGTGTGGCATCTGCCAGTTATATGTATGCATCTTTTGTTCCACAACCTATATGAACAGATGCTAAACACCTACATGAATGGAAGTAAGTCAAGTCCCTAGTCAACTATTCAACCTAGTGAGTGAAATCTGAAGATGCATTTAGCTGACTATATATGGGTACTTAAATTCAACAAAATGTCTTAATGCAATAAATTGGTCAATAAATATATAAGGGTTTATTATTTTTAAATTGTTGGGTCTGGTCTTTTAATACCATAGCACCAGCACTGCAAAGAATGATAACATATGCATTGTGCAGTACACAGGGATGGATACACGTAAGTTCTGCAATGACTACTTGTAGTACACTACCTCTATTGCTGATTCCAAAGTATCACCTATAACATTAGTCATACTAAAACATTTATTATTTCAGAAAAGGTATCTTTTTTTCTCCAACTCAATCTTTTCTGCTGTGATTAAGACAGGCTGACCTCTTAAAATGGTTTTTAGAGAATGCTTTTTACTTACTAAAATAATTTTAAAGTTTTTGAAAGACATCAGAGAAGGTGACGGAGGTTAAATTCTTACTAAAAACAGAAAAAAAAGTATTTAAAATATGTGAATCCTCATCTATTTTCATGATGAATGCCAATATGCATTCCAAATCACCATGCTTTTGAACATATCTCTCCATCACTTAGAGGGACAAAGAAAGTCCTTGTTAAACATATTCATCAGTACTTTGCAGCAATAAGAAAAAGAAATCATTGTGGAAATATCTCTGTGTGCTTTTAAATCTTTTTTTTTCTCCTTTTACCGAAGATTTTAGAAGAGGTGTTTAAAAACAGGAAAAAAAAAAGGAGTGAAGTCCATTTATTTTCACTTTGTTTCTTTATTATCATGGCAATATTTTCCCACTTCTTTTTCTGGGTCTAGTAAAGTGTCAATGTGATTGCTTTTGCTGCAGATCTGAGGGCTAAATACGTGTTCTATTTAAAATCAGATTAGAAACCTTTTTTCTAGAGCTTAAAAATAAATGACAACCTAGAGTTTACAACAGCTGCTGTGGTTTAATAAACCATGAAGTTTATATTATCAGGTGAATATTTGTGCTAAGGCTTTAGGCACATCTCAAAGCTGTAGCATATTAAAAAAAAATTGCTTTTTGTTAACCATGGTATCCTACTGAAGAAACAAAAAGTAACTTTTGTTAGAGGATATATAAGAGTTTTTGTTGTGCTTTAAAATGTACTACATATTTTTCTCAGATTGACAGGTTTAGTTGTTACCTGGTCATCACACATTTCAGATTAGTATTAAAAATGAGAACTTAATTCCTTATTAGAGAATACTGACAAATTCTGATTCTGGGGTTTTATGTTTTTGTTTTTGCTTTCTGAAAGTGCAGACATTTGTTTGTTCATTTTTCATAATTGTATTGCATAGATAATTGGGAGACTTGTGCAAAGAGATAAAAAGATTTGTTGAGTTGCTGAGAACACAGCAGAGATCCTGATGATGAAGTTTCCATGCTTATTGCTGAATGTGGGAATGGTAGTAAAGAACATAGAGGGGAAATGTTTATAGGAGGCAACTAAGTAAAAATAATGTAAGGATTGGTTAGCTCTTGAGTATCTTTCCAAAGATGTACTCCACTGTTAATTAACCAGAGCAATAAAATTTAGTTGGACTTACACATGCCAGAAATTAGGGAATAATATATAAAAATCCACAGGAAGAAAAGGAAAATGAAACCTTGATATGAGACATAGATTCATACCATTTGCAGATCTTTGTTTGGACCAGCTCTTACCTCCCATCACCATAATCTTACTGTTTCTAATAGTATGTAACTAAGACCTGAAATCATTGCAAGTATCGAATCATTTGCTTTAATATTTTACTTGGACTAGAAAAAAAAAATTGGGTATGAGCAGCCTCACAGACACACCTATGTGAATCCCTGAAATAACTAACAAATTTGTTTTGGAAGAGGCATCTATGGACATCTAATCTATGTGATTAGAACATTCTTTAGGTTCTCTCAGAAAGAAGGGGCAGAAGTGTCATTCTAACAAGGACAACTGTCAACTGATTGTGAAATCCACAAATGGATGAATTTTGGATTTTCTGATATTCTGTTAGATAAAGTGCAGTTGTAAACAGCCTTGTGAGTTCCTGTGTAACTTGTGGGGCACAGGTAAGGGCCTGTGAATATTTTTATAAATGTTTCTGCAAGTCTTGACTGGTGCCTTGTCCCATATGTATAGGAGATCTGCCTCAGACTGAGCCACTGACACAGTGCCAGGTGTTGATGTGTGAATTCACTTTCTCAATGTATCTTTTGTTTTAACATTTTTTTTTTCCCTAGATTAGATTTTCAGCTTAAGCCAAAAATGGCATAACTACTCATGCAACCCAGGACAAGTTCTTGGGCTTTCTCCATATGTAAGACTGATTAGTAGTTGACACCATACTTTCTGTCACTTTTGTCTCCTACCTGAAATGTGTTACATCAACTGTGAAATCAGTGACAATTATGTAACATTTGTATAATGCTGTTTTGTTTCTGAAGGATTTGGATATGAATTAAGCCACTCAAGCATTATGACAAATGTTAGTAAGAGTGAGATAAAAAAAAAGAGATGTGTAATAGTAAAAGGAGGAAGTTTTTAGAACAGCCTTCCATATACTGTTGTGGAAGGACAGAAATGGGAAAGTTAACAGATTTAAAAATGAAGTAGGTTATGTTATGGAATTGGCCATATGGCATACTGTCTGCAGGAAAATAACTATGAATTAGGAGTTCTGTAAATTCCTTTTGATTCTACACTCTGTCATTTGATATAGTTTTATAAAGACTTGTCAAGAAATGCTTCATCAAGAATTCAGATCCTTATAGAGTTTCTTATATCCTACTCATGCAGATTCATGCACAAATATTCCGGACCCATAGCTTATTTTCCTTTATATATAACTTTTTAACATTTACGCAATCTCAGTTGTAATGTCTGTTTCACTGATTGCTTGTCCTGGAGAGAAATACGTAGGTTTTATGGACTACAGCATTGATTCTCATTCTAGCTTCGCATTATATTCAGCCTCAGCACTTCCTTGAATCTCTGTGGGTTTTCCTTGAGCAGAGTAATAGTTTTTCTGTTTCATAGCTCAGTGTAAAATATAATAGATCTCAAAACTGCTACTGCTCCTGCTTTCTGTGGAACATGAACATCCTGTCCAATCATCTCTTTTTGAAAAGTCCTCATTTTATCTGCTGCCTCACTTTTATTGTGCAATATCTACTTGCAAAATTTCTTCTTTATTGGCAAAAAAGTCTCTCAAAAACTGAATATATATATATATATATTACATTAGGAAAAAATGTGCTTTCCTTTTCTGTATGTTTTTATATGTATGAAGAAAATGCTATGTAGGAAAAAAGGGTGTAGATCTTTCTTTGAAAATTGTATATGTAAGAAAGGTAAAAAAATCTTCCTAGATACAGATTATGTAATAACTCCTAGTTTGCAAGGACTTGCTAAATGATTTTTTCCTTCCTCCCCTCCCCCAAATCTTCAATCCATCTCAATTTTTTTGCAGTCTCATAAATAATATCTTAAAAATATCTAATTTATCTAAAAAAATCTAAAAAAAAATCTCTTAAAAATATCTAATTTATTAATCTCATCAAACTAGAAAAATAACCAGAACAACTTGGTACTTAAACCAGGAAATTGATGGAGGTTATAAAGTATTTAACTTCCTGAGTATGGACTCAAGTTTTTCAGTAATTTTCCCTACCGAGTGTTAGAGGAGTAACAGATTGTTACTCAAGGGGAGTGCAAGTGCCAGTGATACCAATGATTATGTTCATATTTATCCTAGAAAATGATTTGAAATATTTAGAAAGTAATACAGGGATAATTTTATTTGCTAGGCAGGCAATGGTTTGTGAAACAGCATGTTATTTAGAACTGGAATAAAGATTCCTCTATTAGAGAACGTAAGAGGCATTTTACTTTTACACTGATTTCTAAATGTATTCATAAAATTTGTGAAAAATATGATCTTACTATCAAATCTTACAGAATTCAATGGTAAGTAAACCAGAGTTTATCAGTTTCTATACCATTTTTTTCAAGATTTTCATAATGAGGAAATTTTAAGTTTATTAAGAATGTGCTTTGGCTGAGCTATGCTGTGGAAAAGCCCATCTCCTTCTATTGATTCATGCAAATTAGTGGATTGAAATTAAGAGAGCTGACTCAGGAAATAGTTTTTAAATGGTCAGCAGTACTTTAACTGAAGAGGTACAGGCATAGGTCCTTAGAGAATGAGGCATCAAGTATCACTTCTGCGAAGTAAAAATGAGAAACTGTCATCCTTTCATGTTCAATTCTGTTTTGAGTTCAACCCAGCACTTTTTAGCTTCAAATTTAATGACAATTAGAGCATAAAAAAAATCATAAAAATATACATACAGAAAACAGTTTATTTCTTCTACAATAAGATTTTAAATTCTACCCTTAGATTCCAAAAGTGATATGTCAAATTCATCATTATAAACTGGAAATAGGGTCACAGGTTTAACTGAAGGGCAAAAGGACATGGCTTTCATAACACACATCGATGCATTTGCATTTGTATCAGCATATTGTTTAACAGCATAAAGGCAATAAACCTTCGCTACAAAGACACTCCTCTATAATTCAGAGATTCTTTTCTTTCATTCTAGTATATACTTGACTATTTCTAACACAAATCAGTAGTCATATTTTTATGTGCTAATGCATGCCATTGTAATCAAGGCATAAATTGTATTTTGTTTCACTCACTCAGTAAATGTATTGTGTGCATCAAAGTTATTGTGTATTTCTGCTCTTCAGTAAATGTATTGTGAATACATTTGTAGAAATCAGCACCTGTTTGCAAACAAACAGATGTTCTCTTCCTAAGAGAACAAAGAGACAAAATGATTTAATAGCTTATTTTCAGGAATAATGCCAGTGGTTGTAGTTCTTTTTATTCATTATCTTTCATTATAACTGATTTAAAATAGTTTAAAATAGTTCCTAGCATGTAATTATTCATGAAATGTGACACGGAAATTTATCCTAGATTATGCCACATCTCTTTTTTGCTTTTAAAATGAATACAAAGGATACGCTATAATGTATAATGTGGTACTCAAAATTCAAATTTATTCTAGTTATTACATGGTGTAGGAGGTGATCTTTGATTACTGACATGATAAGCCCATATCCATTCAAATCACATGGGTACATCATGATCACATCTTCTTTCCCTCCCCAAATAAGGGAGGGAATTCAAAATATCTATCAGGAATAGTTTCAACCAGATAACCCCAAACTTGGCCCTGTCTTAATCTAGAAAATTCTAGTCTGTGTTCCATGTCTCTGCTAAAGTCAAAAGTGTGGACAATTGTGTATCATTGCTGACATCCATGTCTGTGTCCTTTTTATTTTACAGGTGTACACTTAGCCTTCTTAAGAAGCTTTAAAAAATCAGTGAAAGAATCCCTTCTCCTAGAAAAGGGAGAGGAAAAGATAACAAATCCTAAATAAAAGAAAGTGGCGTATTGCCCCAAGCAAGCAAGGACAAAGTACTGTAGCCAAATTAGTTTATAGGCTGTTAGGAAGTAATATTATTCAATTCATGGAGCATTTTAGTTATAGGACTTCCACAAAAATTGTCAGCAAACATCCTGTTGATGTCACATAAGAGAATGTAACAGCATTGCAGGCAGCAGGTTTCTAAGACACTGCCTTTGAGAAAATAATCATACTGGAGTTGAGTAGCATCCCCATCATTTTGATCACATTAAAGGTTTGAAATATTTTCCCATAAATAAAACAACTGTGCTTGAAATATCTGCTTTGCTGGCGTTGCAAGAGCTTCTCTTCACTGACAGGCTCAAATTCTAGGGCAGCAGTTCTTGTTAGTAAGTGGCGTGAAGGTGTGTCCCCTTAAGTTGTCATCCCACAGCAGTCATAATACTGAATAACTCTGATTGTTTCTAGATGTCTGAATAAGGATCCTGGTACTCAGATGTATTGATCTTTGCATTTACCAAACCTTTTCAGGAACCAAACTTTTTAACTTTTCTTTCCCTTATAATGTCTAAATTCCGTTCTTGTGCTCATGTTAAATAACAAAAAAGGAAATTATTATAGAATAGAAAACACAGAGAGGAAATTAAGTTTAGTGTTGCTTTTGATAAGGGTTCAAAACTACACTGACTTCAATGAGAATTCTACAAAGCAGGTTATTATAGATTTGGATCTTCGAGACCTCTGCACAGAGAGAAGTTATTACATTCTTTCTGGATTCTTCAAAGTTCCTAAAAATTTGAATTATAGAATGTAGATGGTTTTCTCAGAAGTTCTTGTTACAATCCTGCTATGTTTTTTCAGCCCTATTAATTCATGTACTTTTTTGTAATTCTGGTAGAAAAAAACAAAATATTTTATATTAGATAGGGTGTCAGTATTTAGATTGCAGTAGCATAACTGAGAAAGTAATTTAAAACAAATATGCCATGGACAATATAGATTCCGATATCTGACTTTCATTTAGATTCACAGAAGCATGAAAAGTAATGTGTCTGTGTTATTTATGTGAATTGTATTGTGAATCATAAAAAAAAAGAAAAGAAAAGAAACCCCCTGATTAGATGACTGAACCCTTCCAGTAGTAGGGCCCTGTGACATGGTGGAAGCTGCAAACCGTGGCTGTGCCAGAGGAAGAGCCTATTGAAACCCCAACAAGGGGTGCAGCAGTTACACTGATCCTGAAGACTTACAACTGACTCTAAAGGAGGGACCTGGGTTATGTGTTTGGAACAGTTGGTGGTCCCAAGAAATAATACTAAAAGTGATTTTGGTAATAAAAACCTAGAATTGAGCCTTGTGGCATTCTGTGTTCTCTCTCGGTTCCTTGCATACAAATGTTGATCAGGGGTTGTCTGATAATTAATATCAGACATATAATATTTTAAAAGCTAATGTAGTGCTCTTATGGTTTGACAAGTTAGCAGTATTCATGGCTGTAGTGCTCCATGTATTTACAGAGTAATACAAAGAGGAAATAATATTGCAAGTTGCTTGACAGAAAGATATCTCAGTGCTAACAGTCTCTAAGGGTTTGCCTAATCCCTCTGATGAAACTGATGACAGTTCGACTTTTTGTAGAGCAATTGTGCTGCAGAAATTGAATTTCAGCCACTGGTTAGTTTCACACAGATCACTGAACAGCAAGAAGGCCATTTGAAAAATGAATGATTCTATATTCCAGGATCAGTTCCATGAGATAACTGAGCTTTTGTGTTACAATGAAGAGAAAAACACTAAAGAGTGGAGAGAAATTTTTAAAAGGATATGAAGGACATAGCTTACACACCTGGTAATATTGGAGAATATTACTGGTGTGGTTGTAAAACCTGCATTTGTGCTGGAGAAATAATGGATGACTACTTCTAATAAGCTGTGAATCTATGTGTGTAAATGGAAAATAATATCTTAATCTTTGTCCTAAACTACTTATAACAAATGTACTCAAAGTGCTAAAGCAGTAACTAGGGCAGAATTGGTTTTAAAACCAAACATGTAAGCAAATAAACAAAGCCTGCCCCCAAGCTAAATATACATTTTATATTATTCTTATTCTTTTGAGGGATCAGTTAAGGATCCTTTTATATGCCACTCAGGTAGAACAATTGGAATCAACTGCATTTAACTCCTAGCTCAAATTGTGTCTTTGTCCCTTATACCAAAATTTTTGGGGCTAGTATAAGAGCAATTACATCAACTAGTAATTCATAGGCACATGGATTTCTGCTATGCTTATTGTGCAGTTGTTATAGATGAAATGACAAAACCAAAGATCCACATTCTATAGCCTCCTCTTTGGGGTTGCCCATTTTGAGCATATTTTATAAATGAGTTTTCTTTCCTGATTCCTTCTAATTAGATCATAGCTTTGTCCTTGCAGAATTGATGTGCTTATATTCAGCAGAAAATGCTATGCCATCCTTTCAAGGAAATCTGTTCTCATCCTGCTCTCATTTTGTGCAGAGGTTCTGCATCAGTGATTAAGTCCACATGCCATAAGCAGTCTAACACTGAGCAAGAATAATTTCAGAAGTGAAAATAGTAACTGTCTTTAATTCTATAGAAGGCATTTTAGTTCTTTTGATTTTGATCATCAATTCCCAGTGGAATATAATTCCATTGCTATCCGGTCTCAGAAATGCAGTCTAAAGCACTGTGGTCGTGCATCCCCAGCTCAGGCTGCTCCATAATCTCAGGAATTCTTGTTAGCCTTGGCCTTGATAAATGGCTCCCAGGTGATGCTGTTCCTCTTGAGCTTATTAGAAACACTGCCTGTATCAGGAACTTCTGTTGACTAACCAAGGAAAGGGATGAGAGATAATCACTCATCCCCTGATAATCTTGGAACATTGCTTTCCTGAATCATAGCCAGAGTGGAACATTATTGTTGCTAGACTTTTGAAAAATTCCAGCAATTACATCTTGGATTATGTCCAGAATGGAGATTCACAGATAACTAAAGCAAATCATCTTGTGACCCTATAAAACAGTGGTCCTAAGTGAGGGTCTCTGAGCTCTCCTGGGGTGCAGCAGGCTGTGACCAGCATCTCCTGTGAGAGGGACATCTCTCAGAGCTCACAAACCCTCAAGCTGGCAATACACAGAGGACCATTGCTGAAATCTCACGATGGGGCCTGGGCTGATACCCCCCTCCATTCCTCAAGGTTCAACCCTTACCTGTTGAGAAATCTAAAGGCGTTCAATATATTTTACTGAATTCTAAGGGAATTTTCAACGGGAATACTTTTGTATGTGCGTGTGTGTGTGTATGTGAGAATTGATTTAAACACCCTATAGCAAGTATAGGATGAATGTTTCCATATTAGATCTATAAATAAGTCACTACTGCAATTATTATAAATGCTATTTAATCACTTTGTAAATGTTAAATTATTCAATAATTAAGAGCTATGTAATCACTTAGACATAAACCATTGACCAAGTCTGGGCCTAAGACTGGACCTACTTACACCTAGACTCCATCAGGGGTTAGAAAGCAAGGGGACCTCTCTGAAACTTGTGACTTAACGGGAAGGTCTCCCTTACCCATCTGACTCTTTACTATTTTGTGGCTGAGGTCTTCTAAATTGTTTCTAATCTTTTTCTTTGCATGTTCCTTCGTGAAGCAAATAATAGAGTGATCCTTGCCATTGAACTTTGTTAAGTCATGCCTTTGCAAATTTATATTAAAGTTCCTTTTCCTGTTACTTTTGATAGTGATTCTTTAAGTCACCTAGACCACTCATTTGTGACAGGCGTATAAAATTCTACGACCTGGCACTTGTTGAATTCAATATTCTAATTATATACATGTGTTTATACAATTTTGAAAGTCCATTTTAATGGCTGCTAAATAGTAGTTTGATGAGAAAGTATTTGATTGCAAGTAGTTTTTGTTGGTATTTGAATATATGCAATGAGATGAATTAATCCATAGTGATGTAAAGTAATTCTGATTTCTTTTTACCTTTAAGAAATAAGCAAAACAGCATACCCTACACAAAATACAAACAGAAAGTAACTGATATAAAATTCATAGGAAAAATAGTTGCAAATTTTTAAAAATAGAAATAATAAAAAAATCGACCCTAACATTACATATTTGAAAAGATTCTTTTCCTATTGATGGCTTGAAATGTACATTTAGATGTAGAACCTAAAACTGTACTAATATTAACAGTCATGGTTCCTTTAATTTCTTTGATGGCTTGTCCAGTTTGATCGTTAAATACGGATTTTTTTAAATTTTTATAATCTAAATAAACACCCCTGATTTCCTTTCATATTCTTGAACAAATTATTTAGATGAAATAATTTCACACTTTTTAAGCTGGATACTTTTTTTTATCTGACATTGCCCTAATGCCAATAGAGCTGTCATGAATGAACTAAGTTTAAAGATGTTTATCTAAGACATATTAAGGTAAACCTCCATTTTGGAAAAGACAGTGACTATTTCTGAGCACATTGCCAACTGGTAGATAAAATTCACAAAAACATCAACCACGCAAAACAGATATGCAGACAGGTTATTGACATTTAGATTATTTTCACATACGGGTTTTATGCCAATAATTTTTAGTGTGGCGTAATCAATAGTTAAAACAATAGCCAAAACTATAGAGGAAGAAGCAAAATTAAATAATATAAAAATAATTCTAAAATTACACTAATTTTAACATTAATTAATTGGACAACACCTTGAAGTTTCATTTTACTTCATTAAATAATATGAAAACTAAAGATTTAAAAAATTATTCCAGTAGTTCTTTTGATTCTATTCTGTCTGTATATAGATCCCCTAACTACTCTTTAGTTTGCTTAACTACAACAGTACTTAAGTACTTAAGTGCAGCAGCAATTTTTGCAGCTGTAATTACAGTGAGATTCTTTTTAAAATCTAATTTGAGTTAAACCTGTGTATCTCTAGGTGTAAACACAGAATAAGAAAATCTATATTGCTGTAATTTGCAGAAATCTTGGAATCCAGTTTTAGGTGACTAGTGGAAGTAATCATTGCTCATTGCCTAACTAAAATGTTAGATGTGTTCCCAAGAGGGGGTAATTCATTCTACTTAAAAAAAAAATTCCACCTAAATTCCCTGTAAAGTCCAAGGAAAGAAGAAGGTACCTCTAAAAGCAGAGAATAAATGTTCCTTAGTCATTGAGTCTCCATTGACTGCTGGGAACATACATATGTCAGAATGGTCATGTAGGCATGTAGAGAATGAGTCCTGTTCTGAAGAGGGACACCAAATAGAGCAATGTAATTAAGCAGCATAGTGGAAGAACTGCTCACCTTTCACATACTGATGTAGTTCTTCGAAGCATTCCTCCTGAAAATTGAAAAAACCTCTTCTGTGCTGTTTTTTACCTGCACAAAAATCTGTGCAGATCAAAGCTTTGATGTAACCAGGTCTAGTGGAGTAGAGAAAAAATAGAAAACAGGAAAAAAAAGGCAAAACCAGAACATCGACGACTCATCACTCCTGAAAATGTTCGTTTGTTTGTTTGTTTTCCCTTTTAATTCAGGGTTCATCTAATGCAAATTGCTTTTAAGGGAGTGCTATTGGTACTTTCAGGGCACTATTCTGCTATGTGTTTTCATTCTCAAACTTAGGGGGAAAACTTAGGTTTCCTCACATGGTGGATTTTTACCATAAGATTATTTTCCCAAAACACAGTCCACAAAATAGGTGTCTGCCCAGAATTTCAGTGCTGTCCTCTTCAAGAGGCAACTATCTACCTCCTCAGAACAAGTAGGTCTGATCGTGCCTGGGTGACACAACTAGCTTTTAGCTAAAAAAGGAGTATTAACAGGGTTAACTAAGCTGTGAAGCAGGCAGACTGAATAGCTGTTTGACACTGAGTGAGCTTTAGGCAGCCATACCTTGACTGAACTTTCCTTATCTATACAGAATCATATATACCTCTGGGAACTGAAGAGTTTTTAGAAATGGGAGGACTTGAGGACTGGAACATATTTTATGAGATAGGAGAAAAGCTGCTTTATCTGCCACCTCCCTGCTCCATAATAATAGCTGAATAGTCCTTATCAGTTCTGCACTAATATTAGTAATGGAGATAAAAATGCCTTGTAAGGCCTCTTCCATTTGCTTTGAAAGTGGAAATAAAATTTCACCAGCATTTCATTCTGTCTTGTAATTTGGCCTTCATTAGTCATGTGGTATAACTGGAACCTAAACGAGGCCTAAACGAGTTAACTGAGATATCTTGGCCTGCTAAGAAACCCCAATACCTGTTTTGCTAGAAGAACATTTTAGGAGCACTGGTTAATAGCATGTTCTGTTCTGCTCATGGGACCAAAGGCCTTATTATAGAAAGAATAGGAGTATACACACAGTAATAAATTAGGTAAACTAGACATTTGAATAAGATATAGAAGGCGCAGAGCCAGGATTTTGCAAACTTGAAGAATTCAGGTCACTCAACTGAAGAGGTCAAATTGAGGAGGACGTCCATGGCGACCACCAGAGGGATGAAGGCTTGAGGAGAAGACCCCCACAGTAGAATATTGTGCATGTCTGGAAAGACTCCGCCCAGAGACTAGCCTACTTATTAATATGTATGTTAAATGATGTAACCATGCATCTAAAGTGTATAAAATGGCTTGCTTTTGCACTTTCAAGCTGAGCGAGTTTGTCCAATGCAAGCTAGCTTACTCCCAACATTGAATACCTTGCTGCTTAAAGATAAAAAAAGTCTCTGAGCAGTTTTTTGGACCGAATTTTTCGGAATCATAATAGTACTTATCATGATGAACTCATTTGATTTCATACTGATATGTAAAACAGACATCTCATTTTAATTTATAATTAAATGAAATTAATAAAATATTAATTACCATTTCGGTATAATATAGCTACTTTCTGAAAACATTTAGAAAAAGCAACAAAGAAGTAATTTGCAGCACATAGTAGATTGGGCTAGTGAAACTATGGCTCTGTTTATAAAAGTTTTACGTAGGTCAAGCTTTATTCTTCGTGAGCTGCTCCAGTAACTTCCCTGCAGTACTTAATGATGTGTAGTACCTTGTGAAAATTTTTATAGGATTAAGACTTTCCACATTAAGGACAGAATAAGGGTTAAAGAAAAATATGCAAAATATTATCTCTGGAATAGATTCAAATATGTAAAGTACAGCCTTATCTGCATATACTAAAGGGAAGTTGTCCTGTTTTAGGGGAACATTTGTATGACCTAATAATTAAAGAACTTGGACATTGTATTGCCAGTTCCATTACTAGTTGGTTTTGAAGCATTAAACAAATTTCTTAACCTCTCTGAGCATCTTTTCTGGCTTTTGAAAATGAGAATATAATCAAAAGTTATATCTAATATTTGTCAGCTGAGTTCAGATTTAAAAAAAGAAACTGCAATAGAAATAAGAAGTACTGTTCTCATCTTTATTGCAATGAGAAAATAAAAGATTATATTAATTAACTTTTCATTTAAAATTGTACGTGTTGCATCATTTTCTAACCTTGAAATGCAAGTCGAACATCCTGAAGGTCTGAAAAAAATAAATCCTAAATATTTGATTCTTAAAAGTGAAAATAATATGCCACATTGAATCAACAAACTGTTGATTCACATACTAGAAATAAGTTTGCATCAGAAAATGTTCAAAAAAGCATGAAGGAACATAGTAATAATTTAATATGATTACAGATTGAAATTCAATGGGGAAATTAGTGTGGTTTAATTTTAATTTTAAAATTAAAATTAACTTCATGGATTTTTTCTCCTATTAGCTGTGAGAGAAGAAAAGTGTCCACATCTGTACCACATTTGTAAATGTTTAAATCATCTAACAAGAAACATTGTTTTAACAAGCAATGCAATCTGTTAATTTGTTACATAATTAAATATGCATTTCTGTAAAAGCTCAAAACTGCAAGCACATTTAATGACATTTAAATTACGTTTATTTTTGCATATCCAGGTATATTATTAATAAACTGAGTAATGTAGACCTAATTTACATAGTAAGTGAATTAAAATCAAACTTTCATTAAAGAGTCACAGGAAATCTTTAATTTCTCATGTATTTTAAGGATGGAATCGAGATTATTGCAAGAGTAATGCCAACAGTGGCTAGTAATGCATATGAAACAGGTGAATGTACTGCAGGTTAAACTATGTTAAAACAAAAAATAACTTTTAAATATTTTGATAACTCATGAGCATAGTTTTTGCTTTTCAAATATATACCAAAATTTTGATTTCGTCATTGAGATGAATTTAACTATGAAATTGAAGTTATCAAACAGTAAGAATATTAGGAGTGCTCAATTATTGATATTGGAGAAGAACCTCAGGATTTCCTTTGTACCTGTTCCATTACAAACAAAAAAAACAAACAAATAAATAAATAAATAAATGCAGAACAGTTTAAATTTTCTTTAAATTCCAGGAGTTTGCACTTAAAAAAAATATTAAATGTAGGATGATTCATGATAAGGAAATGCATGTTCGCAAGAAAGGTATAAGCCCCATGCATATAAAATTATAATGCTTTTGTCATTGTTCTGACATTGTCATTGTTACAATATTGTCATTTGGTAAACACTTGTTCTTTCAAAGCATTCTTTGGATAGATCAGTGAATTTCTATTGACTCAGTCAAAAAATCATAAAAACCTGCTTTCCAATAATAGGAATAATGCCTTCAAATTTCACACTAGCATGGTTTTCAGGGTTTCCTTTTATACATACAGTAGTGTTAATTAAACTCTTGGTGCAATGCTAAAATAGTGACCTATTTTAGGTGTTTAGGTCACTAGTGTTTCATGTTTAGGAGGTTGGAAAACCTGACACCAACTCCTTGTATAGCTCCACAAGAGAAAAAAAACCCAACTGATTGTTTCTTTGTCTTTTGGTATCCTGATGTTTCATACAGATGCACAGGAAAAATCTGTGCTTTGTGCATTTAACAGACACAGAGAGGAGGAACTCCAGCTTGAGATGTATCTGGAAATAGTTGTAGTAAATAGGAAAGGGTGAAGAAGACCTGGAGTGATGATGGACTAACAGGCTGGCAGAGCACAGCTGTAACCACAGAACAAAGTAAGCAAATCATTACTTTCTGAACAAGTGTTCAAAACTGTACTCAGAAAGTATCAGAAAGTGACAATTGAAGAGACTATGACCAGTAGGAAACAACAAAATTGTTCAGACTTTTCTGAATTCTAATCATTCTGTCCTAGTATTAGACCTTTAGTGCCTCTGCCTGATTCAATAAAGGTTTGGATAATGAATTTCTACCTTCAAAGGCATTTCAGATCTCAATATGTGAAATAAAATACTTGGAGACTATTGAGACATACTTAGTCCAGAGTCTAAATATCCATAAAGTTCTTAGTTTGTTTCTTTTTAAAATATTGTTTTGGTCTTTTCTGTAACATGAAATAGTATAAAAGTAGAAAGAACAGCAAACCAGTTGCCTTGATGGGATTTTATATTTTGGTTTAATTTGCTTCCTTTTCAGTCTTCATATCAAATTCTCTTTTGAAATTGAAACAAATGCATTTCAGATTTATTTCCTATTGTAAAACTGCTTGGCACAGGGCAAATTATTACTGAGAAACTCTAAAAGAAAAAGAGAAATTCCCAACAGCATCATTGTCAGCATTTCTATTATAAACCCTGCATTTGATGTTTCTCTTAGTCTACTGGCTTGCTGCAAAGAACTGAGGATATCAGCTGAGATGTAGTTTAATTAAACAGAAAAAAAAGCATAGCATTAAAGAATCAGAGATTAAAAAAAATATAAAATTATAATTATTAAATATTTACTCACCAAAAATATTATGACATTTTCTCACAAAGAACAATGCCACTGGAGACAAAATATACACTTGTTCTAATCTCACACTTACTTGCTATTACAACTAGCATAAGTGAACTCTATGGATTCAGAGAAAGACCAGTAACCGAAGAGAAATATTCTGTATTGACTTCTACTTATTGTATATTAAAATTGGTATGGCAGTTCCGGTCTTCCAGTCAGTTTAATGTGTGCTTATCTTTATTATCTAAAATTAGGTACTTAAATGAAAGCTTTCAAGACTGAGAATTCAGTGATAGATATCTATATTGAACACTGTAACTATCTAAACAATGTATGACTTCTGTAAACCCAGTCATCATTAATGAAAGATAATGCTGCTATTTATCCAGCAAAAGCATATTTATCATGTCCAAAGGTATGAGTTATATAAAGCACTTATATATGCAAAGTGTGTAATATAAATTTATTGTTATGGTAAATAGTTATTTACACAAAATTTGAAAGATTACTGTTTTTCTTTCCATCATAGAGACCACAGGAGCAGGAACTGAAGGTCGTTGCTTCCTTGGGGTCTTCTCATATCTATTAACAGAGTTGTAAAGGGAAGATTTTATTTCTTCCATTTGAATGTTTATGCTTCTTACTTTGGCCTTACGTGCATGGGGTATTTATACCTAATAAGTAGACTATGAAAAAAAGCACCTCAAATTGGCATATGGGTGTGAAACAACACCATAGAAAAGAGTACAAATATTATGATCGTATCCATACACATATGCTAATGTACCATACAGAAAAAACAGAAAAGCATTGTAGGCATAGTTCAGTTTGGACATTTGTACAGGTGTAAGTGCCAAGGGACTTGTCACAGAGGACAGGATCTGCCCTGTACTGAGTACAAATGATTCCAGATGATTTCAAAACACGTCTTTGTCCATCAGCCAAGATGGGGGCAGCCCAGGAAAATGCACTTAACAAAGGGCAAAATTCTGTGTAGTCAGTGAGGAAAAAATGCGAGAGAACAACCCTGTGAACAAGTTAGATAAGAAGGAGGGGGAGGAGGTACTTCATGTGCCAAAACAAGGATACCACTGCAGTCTGTGAAGAAGACCATGGAGAAGCAGGTATTTGGCTGTAGTCTGTGGTTAGACTGATGTAGAGCAGACATGCTTCTGCAACCCATAGAGAGGAACACAGTGGAACAGATAGTCACACTGTGGAGACCCCAAGTTGAAGCAGGTGGACATATTCTGAAGGAACCTATGGTCTGTGGACACCTCAAGCTGGAGCAGGGGAAAAGCATGAGGAGGAAGGAGGGGTAAATATACGCTATTATAAAATGATCATAACTCCCCCATTCCCTAATCCCCTGCACTGTTTGTTGGGAGGTGGTAGAGCAGTTAGGAATGAAAGAGTGAAGTTGAGCTTGGGAAGAAAGGAGTGGATGGGGGGAAAGCGTGGTCTTAATTTGTCTTGGTTTCTTACGAAACAAATCTAATTTAATTAGCAATAATTTATATTATTTTCCCCTGTTTTTCCGATGATAATTGTCAAGTCAAGTCATCCCCTTGTCTTAATCTTGATGCTTGAGCTGTTCCATTTCATTTTCTCCCCCTGTCCTGTTAAGGAGGTTGAGCGAGAGAGAAGTTGGGTGGGCATCTAGTAGCCAGTTGAGATCAACCCAAAACACAACATATTTATTATTCTTTTCAGATTACTGTGTATGAATCCTTAAAATATCAACTTTTGTTCTACTACTATTTATTGTCTCATATGACATTTTCTAAGTTTTCTAGAGTTTTGACTATGACACTAATATTAAATAATTCATTCTAGGAACTGTAATTTGCTCCTTTTCAGGATAATTCCAACTCCATATTTTCTTCAAAACACTGTAGGTGAGAATATGCAACTAAGAAAAGACTGAGGTTTTCAGACTCATGTGTGTAGATAAAGTTATAGGTATATTCACTTTTGAAATTTAAGTGTTATAAACTATTTAATAATTTCAAGACTTATCAGTGAGGAGAACAGATTAATTTTCCTACAGAGGGGCTAAAAAAAAATTACAACACAGAGATTTTCTTCCATACCTACTATCTCCTGATAATAGTAGTAATTTAAAATGTAAGTTCTCAACCAACATTGCCGTTGAAAACATTTGTTATATTCTTCATCTTCGAACTCTTAACAATGTCCTTTCATGGCTCATTTTACTCAATTTAACATCTTCTCCAGATATCATTGACCCTGGCCTCATTTTACACCATCTTAAGCACCTTGTAAGTCTCACTGGCACTGTTTTAACCTGGCTGATAACTTTATCTAACTTGACCATAACAGTGTAAATTAATTGCTATAGATATTTTTTTCCTGAGCTTGTTTTCAATTGATTCAGGTATCTAAACTGTGTACTATGATTTTTGTTACCTATATATTCCAACTTTCTGATATTTTTTGTTATGGTTAATACACTGTTAAATGATAATACTTATTATCTGAACTTACTGTTGATTCTTCCTAAACTTAATTATTTACATCACTGTCTTTGAAAATGGAAAATTATATAACAAACTAAGTATAATTAAATGACTGATGACATGGAATTTCTATTTAGCACTTTTAAGTTAGGCTTGCTTCTTTCTTTGATACCTGTAATCAGAAGTTTACAATAATTTAAAGGCAGACGATATATCCTACTGGGGATGCTGCAGGCCTTATTTGATGGTATCTATAGGTTATTTCCAAAGAAAAGCATCTTCATGGAATGGAATGGTTCCCCAGTAGTGCACTGAGTTCTTGATCCAAGCTCCCAGTGGATATTTTCTGTCACCCCAGAAGTCAGAGCTCACTCTGTGTAATCTAGTGCATGGTCATGTACTTAGTCTTCCTGTTACATTAGTTCTTCATATCCTTTCTCAGTAAGCAGTTCTGTGAATGTGTCCCCTACCAACAACTTTCACCCTGCTGGTAGAACCAGCTCTAAAGTTTGATTAAGATGGAAATAACTCATGTAAAGGACAAGCAAGTTCAGTATTGACATCTGGCCACAGAATTTGTCTCTACTTTTTTTCTTCTAAGAAAAAGAATGCTAAAATATCAGCTTTCTAATATAGAATATACTATATATATACTCTAATATAGAAAGAATTAGCATTTTCCTTGTAGCCTTTTTCTGTGGATTTGGTAGACTGACTCTTATGTGGTCTGACTTAAAGACCAACAGAGAGCAGCAGGAAGGTTTCTGACAGGGCTGCTAGCTCCCAAAAATGTCTCTGACATCTTTTATGAAAACTTCACTCCCATTGACCTTAATTCACTTTCCAGCTAATTTGGTATATGTATGTTTATTTTAAGTCACATCTCTCTGAATTACACTCTTGACATGTAGTTAACTGGTTACTTACACTGGCTACATTCTAGTGCACATCAGCTGACTTTTGTGGTGACAAATGTGGTGACAAATGTGGTGACAACCATGTCCTGGGGGGCATCACCAGCCGGCCAAGGGAGGGGATTGTCCCGCTCTGCTCTGCACTGGGGCAGCCTCACCTTGAATATTGTGTGCAATTTTGGGCACCACAATGTAAGACAGATGTTAAGCCCTTAGAGAGTGTCCAAAGGAGGGCAATGAAAATGGTGAAGGGCCTTGAGGGGAAGCCGTATGAGGAGTGGCTGAGGTCACGTGCTGTGTTCAGCCTGGAGAAAAGGAGACTGAGGGGAGACCTCATTGCAGTTACAACTTCCTCGTGAGGGGAAGAGGAGAGGCAGGCACTGATCTCCTCTGTGGTCACCAGTGATAGAACCCGAGGGAATGACCTGAAGTTGAGTTAGGGGAGGTTTAGGTTGGATATTACAAAAAGGTTCTTCACCCAGAGGGCAGCTGGGCACTGGAACAGGCTCCCCAGGGAAGTGGTCACAGCACCAAGCCTGCTGGTATTCAAGAGTTCAAGAAGCGTTTGGACAATGCTCTCAGGCACATGGTGTGACTTTTGGGGATGGTCCTGTTCAGGGCCAGGAGTTGGACTTGATGATCCTTGTGGGTTCCTTCCAACTCAGCATATCCTGTGGTTCTGTGAAATCAGGAGTGCTTAAGAAAAGATAATACATGCTTAGATACAAATATTTACATATGGTAAGGAGTCTCGATGTCCCTCTGTCTCAGGAGCAGTAGAAAAGACAACAGTGATACAGCCATTTTCACATAACTTTTCATTTATACTCCCCTACTGGCTAGTTTTGGGAGGTTGCTGCTCTCAGTTCCTAAGGATCTACACATAGAATTTTTTTCTCATGGTTTTTGGGGAAACTGTCTGTACCTCTGTGTTGGTTTCCACACTTTATTCTTTAATCTCTACTGCTAAGTCCTTTTCTCTAAGCATTCTAGCTCATTCCTGAACCCTTTTCAATGTGAAAAGTACTAGAGGAAGAGAATTGAAGATTGAGGAAATACTAGGACAAAGGATGTCACAGATCAACAGAAGAAGTGACTGGAGAGAAAGAATGGAAAAAATAAATTGGTATAGGAAGACATGGAATAAAAAATAAAAAAGACAAAGTTAAAATGGTCACAGTCGAATATTTCTAACATAAACCCAAGGATGGTTAAAAAATAATCAGAAAGATTAGGGGAAACCAAGTAAAAAACCCCAATCTCTGAGAACCAAGAAAAGAGGATTATGTGCAGTAAGAAAGCAAATTCTAATAAAAAGTATTTAGGCAAAATAAAAATAAGCCTTGCAATTAATAATAGTTGTTAATTATATTATCACCTTAACAGGAATTTTTGCATTAGCTGAAATATTGGTATTATATGAGATTAACTTTTCTCTCTGATTCACCCAGTAAGGTCTTTTCAGGATATTTGTGCTAGTGTCAGATGCCGGTTTCAGGATTTCTCACTCTGAATACAATTATTTGGCAGCTCAACTTCTTTTGTTACATTTTTTTGTCATTTTGTCTCTTGAAAGTACTTTCTTCTTTTGACAGTTGTTCCTTCTGCCTCTTTGTCCTACTCTGTGAGCAAGTTAATGCAGGAAACACGTCAAGAAACTCTCTAGTAGGTATGGGAATGGGAAAGGAAGGCATTAGAAATGTCAGTTGTACATACCATGGAGCAGAGCCCATAATTCCTCCTTTTCTCAATTTTCACAATGAAGAATCAGCTTGGGTATCCCTGCATTGTGCTGTTGCAGCTGCAAGTGCTTCTGAGTACTGTGGAGTGGCACAGAAACAGTGAGTACAAACCAAACAAACAAGCTCGTAGCATTTTTGAATATATATGTATGCATTTGGGAATGGCGGTGATGAGTGTTTACCCTGTTTAATAAAGGAGCTGCAACACATTACACATATATTATGCCTTAAAAGTTTATTGCTTCCAGAGACAAGCTCAGGTCTAAAAGGCACTGATACCATTCCACCATGGTCCTGCAATGAGTGTGAAGGAGGGTGGCAGAAATAGACTCAAATGCACCATCAGTTTCAAAGTTGCACAGCTTATTAGCTCTGGTTCAGTGTTAGCTACTCTTGTCTTAGGTCTCCAGAGCAGCAAATTCTGAGCAAGCTTATTAGGTCAGTCACGGTGCCAGCCAAGAGCCATCTCTGTGTATTTTTCCAGTGCCCCAGGTAATAGGCCCTTCTGACTTAGGGGAAATAGTTGAGTTGCTCTACAACAAGCTGTCTGAGCCCTGCAAAGCTGGAACTGAGGAAGAACTAATAAGCCTTGATAAAATGAAGCTGACTGTATGTATTGGGATGTCTCTACATCCAACTCTACAGTTCTTTTGGCTCTGGGAATGTAATAAAATTCTCTTTCATATGGTGATGGATGGCTTTATTCTTTGTTCCTGGCTTATTACACGCTCATTGTACAGCACATTTTCTTACAACAGGAATAGCTGGATACTAAAGAATAGGGCTGCCTATTTGGTGCCACTGTGGCCACAATAAGCCTAGGTGTGTTGTTTCACAGTTGGTTAGCACCCATGCTCCTAAGATGTGGTTCTTTCCTGTTGCCCTTTAGCCCCTGCTAAAAGGGCTGCAAGGTAACTGAATCAGATATAGCTGAAAATGAATACCTTTTTTCTTTTTTCTTTTTCTTTTTTTTGCTTTTTTCCTTTTGGAGAACTGTGTTTCAGCTGCGTAACTTCCTGGATTCCATAACTAAGTGCTGGTCACAGTGTAAGAGAGGTAGATAGCAAAGCACAGAAACACATACTTAGAGCTGATTGCCCAGGACCATGTCCAAACAGCTTTTTAATATCTCTAAGGATGGAGATTCCAGAACCTCTGGGCAATCTGTTCCAGTGCTCAATCACCCTCACATTGAAAATGTGTTTTCTGATGTTCAGGTCAAAACTCCTGTTTTTGAGTTTGTGTCCATTGCCTCTTGTCCTGTTACTGGGCACCACTAGAAAGAACCTGGCTCTATCCTCAGATATTTGTACACATTGATGACTTTCCTCCTGATCCTACAGGCTGAAGAGTCATAGCTCTCTTATCCTTTACTCGCTGAAGAGGTTTTTCCAGTCCTTTAGTGAGCTTTGTCATCTTTCAATGGACTGTCTCCAGTAGCTCCATACTGTTCTTATACTGAGGAGCCCATAACAGGACCCTGTTCTTCATGTTTGGTCTCACCAGTGCTGAGTCAAGACAGTCCTGTGATTTATTTTATTTTTGTGTCTCCACCACATCATATATAGTATACACTGAACAAGAAATTTCTGTCTGTTCT
Source organism: Pipra filicauda (assembly GCF_003945595.2). Lineage (NCBI taxonomy): Eukaryota > Metazoa > Chordata > Aves > Passeriformes > Pipridae > Pipra > Pipra filicauda. Next base: position 1,450,407 of record NW_024104365.1, on the reverse strand, counting down.
GTGTCAGCTGGTATTAGTACTACCGCTTCTCATGAACTTTCTTTCTATATGATCTTGCCAAGAAGAACACCCAGGTTACAAAGATAGCTTTTTGTCTTAGCAATTTCTTCAATAGTAGAAGTGTTAACTGGTTTGCAGCAAGTCGCTCCTGGCCTACTCAAAAAAGAATGTTTTCCCTTTTTTTTACAAATCATTTTTCAAAGTTAACTATGATCAGAGGACACATATTAACAAGAAAGACCAGAGGAAAACATTTTAAAAAGAGAGAGAAAAAGGCTTCTCCCTCAAGGATCAATTGTAAATATGAAGTTTTTTGACAGTTTCAGGACAAATTTTGTTCCTTGTCTTTGATAGGCAATGTCCCTGGTCAACCTGAGATCCAGCTGGATAGAAACCTATCTCAGTGGGTGATTAAAGTTTCCTCTTTTTCCTAGTGGCATTAAACAATGGAGAAAACAACTGACAAAAAAAATCAAGCAATCAAAGCCTTATACCAAGACTGTCTAGGTTACAATGTTAAACTTGAAAAAAGGCTTTGACTATTCACCCAGCAGACTAAGAAAATGGGAAGGAAATATTTTCTTTTTTTTGAAAATGTGAGATGCAAACCAAACATAATAAAACCAACGAAGGAAAAAGCTAAATCCCTTAGGATTACTCTGTTGAAATAACCCTGTAGAAAGAGTTTTTTTGTTTGTTTTCATTTAGTTTGTTTTTGGTTCCTCTCACCTTCTTTCCCTCAAAAACTAGATCAATTTGAAGTGAAGGTGTGGGGGTTTTACTTTATTATAGGATTATAAATACATAATATGAATTGTACAACTACCCTAACAGTACACCATAAAGCTGACAGAACTCCAGTTGTACATATGAGTACTTTTCAGAAGTTTTAATAAAGTTATTGAGGTGGGAAAAAAAAAAGATAAAAATCACTGAGCCCTGATGAGACTTTACTGTAACCCACTGCAGTATGAAACAATATGTGCTATGTATCCTGGTGGGAGGGTAGCACATGAAAGCATGTAAGAGCATTTGAGAGAGAAAAGCCTGCTTGAGTCAGTGTGAGAGGACAATTTAGGATCAGCCTTGGCTGAGCCTTATCCCTATTGCTTGTTGGGAGCAGTTCCTTTGGTGAACAATTCCACGAGGCACGTTCAGTTATTGTGTGGGGCAAACAAGCTGACCTAAACCAGTCAAGAACCGCTATGTGCATGACCAGGGGTCTAGTGATCAAACTTGTTCCCTGAGCCATATTATTAGGGTGCAGACATTTCTGTGTTTTATAAACAATTTAATTTACAGAATAACTACCTGAGACTTAAAATCATAAATAATCCTGGCTTTGTTTCCTTAGGTGCAGGGAACTAGAAATGCTCAAAAGCAAAATAAAAAATGGTGAGATAGAGACCACTATAATTTTTTAGCTAAAATGATTTATTTCAAATAAATAAGAAAAAAAAGCAGAATTTTGAATAATCTAAACATGTTTTGCTCTATGTCATTTAAATTGAAACCCAGTATTTCTGTGTCAGAGGAAATTATTTATATAACTTGGTGCACTAAATGATTATATAGCTGGAATTGAAAAATCCTGACTTAAAATGTCATTTTGTTTTCTTTACCCTCCCCCCTCGATTTCATTCATTGATTTGATAAAAATGCTAACTGTGGCTGTAGTCTTTGTTTTCTTTAATGTATTAAAATAAATTTGGCTAAAAAGTTAAAACAGATCATTCAAATTAAAGTTTATGCCACCAAGTCAGTGAATTGGTGCTTCATTTTCTACACCTCACAACCATAATCCAGAATCTAAATGCTGCTGCCCGTGTGCCTCATTCAGTGTATAAGGAGGGTTTCACGTCTCAGTTTTGTCCAAATTATGTACTAGATATTAGATGGGATAGAGGCAGTCAAGAGGAAATGCTAAGTATGCAGGTTTGTTTGAAACCCTACTCTTCTGAGAGGCTAGGCACTTAAATTATTTGGGACAATTTACCTTGAATCTTTTTATGATCATGGACACTTGCAACCACTCTTGCAGAGGAAGGAACAGTTTGCTCTCTACTGTGAAAAAAGGCAGTGCGTATGAGGTCAAGAAAACCCATAAAAATTACACTTGTATGACAGTGAACAACATCCTAGCATACAATAAAAATTAAATCTAGGAGAGAGGAGCCCAAGTACAGTCACTTTCAACTAAAAACTTAATTTAGACCTGAAAATGTTAAAGAGAGGAAAAATTGTAAACAGTAAGTGGACTGTGCACCAGCAGTGCCAGCCATGGAGAGTGCAAAGCAGGAATATGATTTTCTGGTAGTAATTAATCCTGTTCAAAAATAGCAGGCAAATATTTACAGCTAAGTGTTAAAGGCACAAGTGGGTATGTGGAAGGCAATTAAAGTGCAAAGCCATTTAAATATGCAACTAAATACTTGCATAATTTTTGCTTATCTCTCACAGAATTTTATTTTGTAATGTTATACTGAGAAACACTCAGTCCCACCCAGGCTAGAAAAATGTGTACCAAAGACCGAAGGGGTTTCTGTAACTCAAAACTTCTTAGAAGGTATTATAATAATTTTGAAAAATAATACAACTGAAATATATCTGAGTATTGTAGAACAGTAAAAAATAAGATGATCGTAGTTATAAGAGTTAATAAAGAAATATACATATGAGATATATATGAAGGGTAGATTTTCTAATCTATAATTTGATTTCCCCCTTATTAGGAGGAAGAGTAACTACTGTGAGCAGCTGATTTCAGGAAGAAAATGGACTAGTATGGCACAGACACTACCTCTAATCAGAATCACAGAATCACAGAATATGCTGAGTTGGAAGGAACCCACAGGAATCATTGAGTCCAACTCCTGGCCCTGAACAGGACCATTCCCAAAAGTCACACCATGTTCCTGAGAGCATTGTCCAAACGCTTCTTGAACTCTGTCAGGCTTGGTGCTGTGACCACTTCCCTGGGGAGCCTGTTCCAGTGCCCAGCTGCCCTCTGGGTGAAGAACCTTTTTGTAATATCCAACCTAAACCTCCCCTAACTCAACTTCAGGTCATTCCCTCGGGTTCTGTCACTGGTGACCACAGAGGAGTTCAGTGCCTGCCTCTCCTCTTCCCCTCTCAGGGAAGTTGTAACTGCAGTGAGGTCTCCCCTCAGTCTCCTTTTCTCCAGGCTTGAACACACCAAGTGACCTCAGCCACTCCTCATATGGCTTCTTCTCAAGGCCCTTCACCACCTTCATTGCCCTCCTTTGGACACTCTCTAAGGGCTTAATATCTTTCTTACATTGTGGTGCCCAAAACTGCACACAATATTCAAGGTGAGGCTGCCCCAGTGCAGAGCAGAGCGGGATAGTCCCCTCCCTTGACCGGTTGGTGATGCTTTGCTTGATGCCCCCCAGGACACGGTTGACCCTCCTGGTTGCCAGGGCACTGCTGACTCATATTCAACTTGCCATCAACCAGGATCCTCAGGTCCCTTTCTGTGGCAGTGCTTTCCAGCATTTCCCAGTCTGTACAAACATCCAGGGTTGCCCCATCCCAGGTGCAGAATCTGGGACTTCCTCTTGTTGAACTTTGTATGGTTGCGATTGTGCAGTTCTCTAATAAGTTATGTTACACATGCAAGATAAGTGTAGTTTATATCCTATTTATTACTATGCGTATTTAGATAAGAAGGTCCTCATATTGGGACCTCATATTACGGGCGCTTTTGTAATAATTACTTTATTGTTTTCCTTTTTGATGAACTGTCAGCTTCTTTTGGCAGAAAAGATATTCCTTAAGCTGTCTTTACTGGTCATATATGCAGAACTAAATTTTTTGCTGAAAATGAACATTAAAAAGCACACTAAATTACATATAAATATAAATAATACATTATGTTTTACAAAAACACTTCTGCAGTTTGTTACTTTTTGAACAAAGTACAAATTAGAAGACAATACTGATGCTCCTTTAATTTTGATATTTGTTTGTAAAAATCCATCATTAAGTTAAAATTCTCCAAGAATGCTTTATTCTTATCTTAGTAACCGAAGTAAATAATTTTGAATTACCAGTGTAATGAAGCCTCCTTATTATTTCATAGTTTATGAATAATGAAAATTTGCAATGATATTAATGATGATGAAAGTAACTGTTACTTCAAAGCGTAAGGATTCATTGACACAAAAAGGCTCTACCAGCCTAATTATTTCTCACTAATAATTAACACTGGCCATTCTATGACTTGAAGTTTGAATAGACAACTGTTATTCCTTCTGCATAAGTACTACCATCCATAAAGAACACTAAAAACATTGCCATTTTAACAGATTGAAATGACATCAGTAGGCTTAAATGTAAATAACATACATATTCATTACCTTTGCTAACACTTTCACTAGTAAGCTAGGAAAGAATATAGCATTTTTTTCCTTGTCTTTTCACAGTCAAGTTTTATTTTTCACTGATATCTCAATCTCATTATAAGCACTTTTGAATTTTTTGCAACTTAATTATTTCTTTTTTTTATCAATCCATAGAGCTCTTTGGTGATTTCAGGTATGAATTAATGGCTTACAGAACAGAAGACATCGACTATTCTTCATTTTGTCTTTAAATAACAGTATGTATGACCTTAACTACCATATAATCTTGCACTTCACAGTAATAAAATAGAGACTTTTTTTCAAAATGAGCCTTTCTATTGGAATATTATGTGGATATGAATTGGTAAATGAAATCAAATCATCTCCTCACAACTGAAGTCTTTACCTTGAAGGCAGCATAAAATGTTGTCACAGAACGTTAACAAGAAATAATGATTGTTTTTGAAATTTCTACAACACAGCAGTACAAACCACTCAGAGTTCAGCCATCTGTGGTACTAGTCCTTGAGAAACTCTTTTACTTTCAACAGAGGGGATATAATCAATTTGCAATTTAAGCTGCAGTTACAACCATATCCATCTAAAGTCTGATGAAATACTTCCCTGTAAAGAAAAAAAATAAAAGGAAGTACTGTCTACCTGTGATACAGAATTTTAATGTTATAAAATGTTTGCCTTACAGTAGCTCTCGAACAAATAACTACTTGTCCTTCAAACACGAGGAAAGCTCATATCCCATGCATGTTCACTTGTTGTATTTGAGTAGTCATACTGAATTCAGTAAGATTATTCACGGTCCTATTGTTGTTTTTTTCCTTCTATTGAGCATAAGAACAATAAACTATCATGATGGTAAAATTAAAATACAATTAGCGATATTACTGGAGGTCGCAGCAGATTTTTAGAAAAATATTGTGACTAACAGATGATGCACAGACTGATCCTGCACATCACATAACTTTCCAGCTTGTAGACGTCAGAGGTTTCTTGATTTCCTGAGCAAGAAGTTGCATTTTGCCCGCTGTTTTAAATTAAGTACTTGTTTTTTTTCTTTCATGAATTGGTCTACTTGTCCTTACTTGAACTCAAACATGCTTTTAGAGTTCACAATATCCTGCAACTGTGAATGCTACATGAATCACACACTGTGTGCAGTGTCAGTGGGAATCAGCGTTTAGCTCCTTCTGTCTGCACAGAAATCTCATCCCATGTATATTTCTAAACTGGAGAGAGAATTTGGTGGTCTCTGCTGAAATTTGGTGAGCTGAACCTTTGGAAAGTTACCTATATCTGGATAAATGATATACAGGAAGAGAAAGAAGTGTACTTGTACCTTTCTGAATATAGGTAGGATTGTAAACATTCTAAATTGATGATAAGTTCACATATACACACAACGGTAATGGTCTATTTTTTTCTTAAAATGTACTGCTTAGACTTTTCTATTGTAATACTAATATTCAAATTCTGATAAACTTCTACTGATAAAAGAATGTCTTTTTCAAAGGTTTCTCAATCACCTACTGATTGGAGTTACTTAGATTTTTTTGGCAGACATAAGACAATACAAGAAGCAGACTTCTAAAGAGTACTGAACAAGTTTTTCTGAAAAAAGAAAAAAAAAAGCCTCCGGAATATAGATCAAATTCAGCATTGGATGATGTTTACCTTGACTTTGGTAAAGCATTTGGCACTGTCTTTCACAGCATCCTGAAGTACAAGCAGACAAATTATGAGGTACATTAGTACACACTGAGGTGGATTGAAAACTGGCTGAATAACCAGACCCACTTGTTTTTTATCAGCAACACAAAGTCCAGCTGGAGGCAAGTCACTATCAGTATATAACCCAGGGGCTGATACTGAGGCCAACATTAATATCTTCATCAACAACTAGGATACTGGGACAGAGTGCACCTTTGGCAAGTTCTCATAGATGGTACAAAGCTGGGAGTAGATAGTCGTCCTGCCATTCAGAGGGGTTTAGACAGACTGGAGAAATGGGTGGAGAGAAATTTTATCAAGTCCAACAAAGGGAAATGCAAAGTCTGTTCCTGGATTGGATAACTCAAGACACCAGGATGCTCTGTGTGCCAAGTGTCTGGAAGGCAGTTCTCCAGAGAAATTTAGGGTTCCGATGCACAGTAGCAATCCTTTCTTATAGCAAAGAAGGCCAAAAGTGTACTGGACTGCATTAAGGAGAGTGTTACCAGCAGTTCAAGGAAGTCAATCCTTCTTTTCTATTCAGCACTGGTGAGGCGGCATCTGGGTACTGTTCGGTTCTGGACTTCTGAGTATGAGACATGGACTTACTGAACTAAGACCAGCATAGAACCACAAAGATGGGTAAGGAACATCTTTCTTATGAGGAGAGCCTGAAAGCTGGGACTATTCAGCCTGGAGAAGGCAAGGCTCAGGGGGAGATTTTATCAATGTGTATAAACGCTTGACAAGAGAATGAAGATGAAGCAGCCAGACTCTTAGTAGAAAATATACTCGAGCCGACTGCTTGAAATGGAGAGCTGGACTAGATAATTTCAAGACGTCCCTTTCAACATAAATGATTCTGTGATTCCATGATTCTTGAACCTCGTGAGGTTTCTGTTGGTTCAGTCCTCTACTTTCTGAGGTCCCTCTGAACTGACACTTTGCCACTTATTGTGTCTGCCACTCCCCCCAGTTTACTGCAATAAAAGCTTTCCTGATGCTGCACTCCTATCGTTGCCCATTCCACTGATAAAGATGTTGAAAAAACCCAGACTTTAGTATTGACCCTTGGATACTCTGGTTGTCAGTGGCTGCCATCTGGACATTAACCTATTGATCATATTCTTTGCACACAAGGATCCAACAGGTTTTCTGCATATCTAAATATCCATCAATTCATTCAGACATTGCAGATTTCCTCAGCTTCTGTATTATTTTCTACTGTTTTATATACATAGCACAGGACATAGTGTATAAAGATTAAATGCTTGGGCAGTAAACACTGCTTTCCTTATGAAGAAAAGGAAAGATGGAAGTGAAAGTATTATCGATGTATAATTAGTGACTAGTTTTAAAAAAAAAAGTCAATGTACTTTCTGATAAAGCAAAATAGCATAGGATCTGTTCTATTTACTTATAAATATTGTCAGTGAATAACGTGTTACGAGCTTGAAAATAGAGTTTTTTCAAAATGTGGTGCAATTAAGATTATGAATTAATTAAGGAAAAGAAACGGTGGTATTATCTATGTATTGTTTCACTGAAAGAGATTTTAAAAATTTGCTTTAGCTACATATATGATACAGAAAATAATGGGATTTAGGTGGCCTACCAGAGTGTGTAATTATTTAGGTAATTATGTGAATAATGGGAATTATGTGAGTAATTTGTCATGGTATTAAGGATTAAAAATTGGTGAACAAAAAACTTGCTATTAAAAAAAAGGTTAATGAGATTTACACAGGTAACTTGCATGGAGCTTTAAAATGTAGTACTTGGGACATTACACTCCTCATGAAAACGAGGAATAGTCATATGAGATCATGCTTAATTTAGAGCCATAAAAAGGACCATACAAAGGGCTGCTCAAGCATAAAAGACAAGGATTCTAGACGTGTGAATGGCTACAGAGTCATTAAAATTTTTTAAAAGAAAGTTTTATTAGATTTTTATTTTATTTTATTTATTAGATTTAGTGCCTTGGCTCAACATTGGCAATGTGTATATCTAAATATCTGTCCAGACTAAATTCAAAAAAGGAAACAACACTTAATCTCCAAAACAGCATCATCAGTTATATTTTGTAATGGTATCACAGTCATCAGAATTCCTAGACAGCTTACAGCTGGAAGGACAGGGGATGAGAACCAAAGCATGGTAAAACCCAGTGGTCATGATTCTATTTTAGTTTCAAATCAATGTAATTTATAAGAAAGCTGAGAAACATTATCTGTCAGTATTCTTCTAGAGAATTGTCTTTCTGATCCTAGCAACCATTCAGCCACATTGTAAATTCAGTCAGCCTGATGCAAGCCTTCTTAAATATAATAGCTTAAAGTAATCTGTACTGCTAATAGCAGTGAGATATGTTTTTGCTTTTCATAATTCTAACCATTTTGAGCAGGTTTTTATAAGTGTTTAGACATATCAAGATACAGCAAGTCATCTAGTGGGATTTCTGTGGTATGATTTGCATGTACAACAGTTTCTAAATACCTAGAGAGTTTCTATCTACTTAAATATTTTAAAGTCCGACCCAGTTTTGGAAGCATGTGGGACAGAACTGCAAAATGAGTAGCATGAAGAGGGTGTGTAAAAGATAATTTGTCTTTTCTAGACAGGAACGAGAAAAGTGTTGAAGGATAGCACTTATCCACACCCTGTGAAACACTGCCAAGGGGAATTACATATTCAAGCTTGCAAGATTCAAGAAGTTTGGACAAGTATTCAAGGTCTGATCAAATGTAGGTTACTATAAAGAAGATTTAACAGTTCTAAGACAACTCAATCCGTGGGTGGTGCTTGGGAGCTGAAAACAATCTGAGACTGGCAGAGTACTGGAAACTGCATCACACGTTTATCTAGTTGTGCTTCGTAGGAGTGGAGAGAGGTTATTGGGCTGATCCCGTATGGACATGCATATACACGTAGTTGTGGTCCTAAGCACATGAATTACAGGAGAACAAGGAAGGTGTGACTCAGGAACAAAGGTATGCACACCATCCACAAAAAAGTCTGAAGCTCAAGGAGGACAGACTAATTGTCCCTTGCCAGCAGACAAACAGGGGAAAAACCTGCCCTTTGTGTCACAGAGTGAAGAGGCACTTGCTACACTCCCTTAATGGGCCCTCATTAGGAAATGGCAGGGTGACAGAAGAAATGTACCTCCAGAGACACAAACAAGACACTGGTCAAGGGACCATACCCTCTGTGAGTACCCCTCTCATTGTAGTGGGCCCTGGCCTTCCTGAGGAAGGCTGAAATGGTCAACAGAAAATGCCCTGAAGAAATACTGGACTGGGGAGCCTAACACCAGGAAAAAGAAAGAAAAATAGAATCTAAGAAGGATTTTCTCTATAAAAGATATTAGATGATGATTAATGAGCCTTTCTGTAATAATGAGATAATGTGGACTGTTAGACTGTTAAAATATTAATTGGGCTAGTGACAAATTCCTGGCTCATATGTGAGGTGTGTTCCCACTGCCTCCAACGAAGTTCTGGGAGTTGCAAGAGCAGAAGATCCACCACAAGGCTAGTGTCACTGAGTTTGTGGCTGGGCTCAGCCAGGGTTTGCAACATCACCCTGGCACAGCTTCCTGATATTAATAATGTAGGAAGAAAAATCTCAGAGACGGTCTTGAAGAAAGTCCCGCATTCTCACAGTGTAGTAACTTAAGTTTATATATAATGCAACAGCCAGTCTATCTGTTTCCATCTAGCCTTACATTTCCAAGCCAGTCTGTTCCCCTTGTAACTTATAACATGCTTACAGGTGCAGTGTAAGTACTTTGGTAATGACATAATACAACGAATGGTTTTCCTGTTTAAGTTATATGTGGGTTTTTTGCAGGCCTGTGTGGCAACAGCAGCCAATTTTCTCATCAGAACCTTTATACAAATCAAAAAAAGAGCTACAAAGTTTGCCAAATTGCCTTAGGAACCAATTGTGGGGTGTTTGCTTGTTTGTTTGTTTTACTAGTGCCCCACGAATTATTGATGTGTTTTACTATGGAAAATATCCCAAATTTTTCAAGGTTTGTGAAAGAGATTGTTAATGCAGTAAGAGGAACCTTGGTCAAAAGAGATCTGTGATTTGCAAAAGGTGCCCTATTACCTGTGGCTTGTTGTACCTCTCTGTAAAGCATTAACTACAATGAAAGCACAGAGAAAAGACAGGTGGAGATCAACCATTTCAGCTAAGAGCAGAGTGTCTTATTCCTCTTGTGCCCCTATTCCCCCTTGAGAAAATCACCTTGCTCAGGAATCTAGAGCAGCTGGAGCTTTTACTAGCATTGCTAAGGCATCAATCTCTCACTGCCACCAGGCTTTTATAATTTTTCTTCTAAGTGAGATAGGAGGATAGTTTCTCCTTTATGTATAAGCTACTTCCTCATCTTACAAAGTCATGAATTCCCTTTCCTTATTGCTTAGGAATTCATCTTGAGGGCCTGACAGCATTTTTCTAATCTTTTTGCTCTCTTTCCCCTCATGCTCTTCCAGAGGTCTTTCTTACTGCCTGAGGTTGTCTGAATGCTTATGGATTATCTGCTTCTCTACAGCAAACTCTCTTCAGTTACATTAAAAAAAAAGAGGCAGTAATTTTGTTAGACAGTCTGCTTTAACAGACCAGTTGCCAGACAATTTTTTTAATTATTATTTTTTCAGTTAATAAGTATTTTGTAAAGAGAAGTTTTGTCAATGATCATGTTTTTTATGGTATAGAGAAAAATTTCAAGCACGATTTTGTCTATAAAATGCAGAAATTTATATTTGGAATTTTTAAACAAAAAATGATTTAGCCTAAAGACCCAAGAACACAGTTCGATTAAAAATGCGCTTAAAGATGACTACTTTTATAATGAAAATATCCTGAAGGTGGAATGATATGTTTCATTTTCTATTAAAAAAATCAATGAGAATTTTTAGACCATGAATCATCTGAGAGACAGCATTCTCATTTTTAAAGACTGAAGAGAAGTAAGTATTTCTATGTACTCCATGAATAAACCCAAGATATGCTGATTTATGCCAAAAATCTATATATTGATTTTATGAAGCATTTGAGATTGTTTATTAACTCTTATACTTGCTTATAGAAAATGTAATTATTTCTAAGGTATTTTATGTTCAGTATTGGAACCTCTGAATGGCAGGTTTATCAGACGAGAATACGGACACAAGGGGGCTCTCTCGCTTTACTTGTCTGGATTTTCTTGTACATTACGGGTACATTGTACAAAACATGGTTTTCCTTGAAATTATCCAGGATACTTTTTATAAATCTATAAAGATGATTGAAGGGTAGGTTCTTCTACTTTGAGGAAAAGAAATGTCATCTTATAATCTGTTTGTTTTGTTCGAAATAGATAATTTTTCTTAAATTCAGCTTGCTATAAAATGATTACAAAAATGAAATCCTGTTAACTAATACATATTAAAACTAGTATGCATGAAGACATTAATTTCAAAATCTTTTTTTAATCATATGGCTGTTAGTACAATCTTTGTAAACATGTGATCTTAGATGTATGGACCTTCTTTGACCTATTATGAAAAATTTCACATTTGGAAAATGCTAATGACCTTCACCAAAGTAAATGGAGTGGGTTAAATGAAGGATTTTATTATTACCTGAACAAGACTGACTCGTCTTTTACTTTTAGAGGAATAAAACCATTTTTCTTGTATGACACAGTTGCATAGCCAGAGAAAAAAAAAGGCTATCCACTTCCTGTAGTTCATCTGATTGCCTGTATATACACTGAAAGTGATGGCTTTTTCACAGGAGGATCAGCTAAGGGTTTTTCTTGCATGGATCTATTTAAACTGTGCAATCCCTCTGTCTCTTTGACATCCTGTGAAGAAAAGAATTGTTTTTCAGTGCCGCCTTCTAGTTCAGATTCTCATGTGCTTGTATTTAAGGGAGAATAGATCTCTTGTTTTTAGTCATATTATTTTGTACTCTTATATCACCATGAAAAAGAAGGAACAAATTTCCTCCCAAAATATTTCAACTGAATTTCTTCCCCGGGAGGAAGAAATCAACAAAAATAACTTCTTTTCCCTTTTATACTCTGGAAGCAATAGTTGACTAATATTATCTCAAATAAATTCTGAAATTTTCAGTGATGCTGAGGAAAAGCAAAAAAACAAACTATTAGGGAATTGCTTCTGAAACTTATGCAATTACAATAATTGTTTCCATTTTAGGTATATTAGGAAAGCAGAAGAAAACCCAATCCTTTTTCAGAAAGAAAAAAGATTAAATAAATATCAAGTAAATAAATAGCAAGTCTCTCAGATCAAACCAAGAGTTAATTTATTCTCGTTTTGCAGAGATGTTAGAGAATTTATTAATTTGAGTTTGACAGTGGACGCTAAGATGTTTCTAAAATGTTGGCTCACCGTAAGAGATTAAATTCCCTTTGAGAGAAACCAACTTCAAATAACTTATCTGTTGAGGTGCTGTTTGGTTTGAGGCATATATTTTTGCAAAAGCTCTTAGAAGTTTTAGGTCCCTCTGGGGTCTTAAAGCTTGTGCTGAGCTGGATAAAATATTTGAACGTGAGGAAAGAAATACAGTCTGATAATGGTAGTTACTAGGTAAAGCCATGTTTCAGCCACAGAAAACAAACTCTGAACAGTGTGGCTTGTTCACAAAAATGAAGGTAAACCATTGTATTACTCATTCCTGCTCCATCTTCCTGTCCAAATGAGATTAGTTATATCAATAGAAAGTAGACATACTGAGAATACCAACTTTGTGATTTATTTTTGTCAATAATACTCTAGCTGAAAAGGTCCACCTCTGCCTTTTTTCCCTCAGACATTTTCATTAGGTTCATAAGGCCTTCTGCCAGAAGAAGGAGTTCAGGCTAGTGCACAATGTTTTCTTTTTTTTTTTTTTTTTGAAAGGTCCAGTAGTGTAAGGTCTTTATATGATAAAGAAATAGAGTCTGCTCTCAGCTGAGGTGGTGGTCAGAGAGGTTTATTCAAAACCCAGCGCTCTTTTTATCCCTTAAAACCATGTGACCTTATAACCAATAAGAGTATCGATTCCGGCGCATGTCCCCTGAGCTTCCTCGCCCTGGGTGCTTCCCCTGCACCCCTGGACACACCTCCTACACAGCAGCAAAAATTTACAGTTTGAAATATAATCTGGATTGAGGACCAAATGCTGAAACTTTTACTCATGTTTGTCACCACAGCATGGACATCAAGACCCTTCTTTTTAAAGGTTTCAGATCGTAGAAAAACAATTAAGCTACACTAAAATGATGTCACTGAAACCATAATTACTCTGTTTTCAAAGCACAGTCTATGACTTGTAACTGTAGTTTCTTTGGTTAAGCAAATACTATACATGTCCTGTCAAGATACAAGCAGCATTTACGTGATTGCATTCACACACTTGAGCATGTCAAATGCCTGATGGTAAAAGAACCAATAACATAATAGGTTCAGTTCAAGTATATGGAAGAGTTGAAGCAGGTAGGAGTTTTAACTGAGACCCTTGGACCTCCCCACCACATCCGGAGTTAGGTCATCAGATTCTTTAATGATACTTAAAATATCTTGAGCTTTGTGTAGACAACCAGAAAGTATTCTATAAATGATTTAGCAGAAATAAGATATACATACTGGCAGAAAAGAGTTGAAATTGAAGTATTCCTGCTTTCACTTTTCCTGGCTACTCACTTATCACATAATTTGACACAGAGATGATAGTGTAGGTAATTGTCCCGATAGTTTAACAGTTGCAATGAGAATTGATTTTATGTATTCCGTTACAGTGCTTTTGCCTCCCCAGCCTTGGACTCTGCTAAAATATACTGATTGGATTAATCCAGCTGCCAGCCGAAGAAATTAACAAGGTTAGAGGTAGTAATAAGAATCCGTCACATGTTCGTTTGCATTCAGTACCGTTTGTTTACAGTGTACGCATTTGGTGAGCTGAAGGAGCCCCTGCACTGCAGTCAAGCAGACGAGTGTATCTGTGTTCAGATTTTCTTCTTAGATTGCCAACTCACAGTTCAAATGACTTGGCTTCTTTAGTGCACCATCAGTCATGAGCTGTTCAAGCACCAATGGCTCATTAGAAGGTTCCTGGAACAAAAGCAACTTCCCACTCGAGTCTCTTTGCCTAAAGCTTAACCTCCTTCCCCTAATATATCATTCCTTTTTTATTATTTTGTTTCAGCCTCCTCTCTGGTTACTCAGAACTAGGAGTCACTGTTGCATAGTTACTGAGAAGAACTACCAGGCTGGCAGTGTCAGTACAATGGAGCAGCAGGGTACTTGACTGATGTGTTGGCTTTCTTTATTGTGGAGCTTAAAATAGGTTCTCATGAATTAAGAGAATACATCAAGGCATACTTTTTAAAAAATCCTCTTTTAAAAAAGTTTGTCATAGTTTTTAGGAACTGTCAGCCAGACTTAAGGAAATTAGGGTTCCTATAAGAGCAGATAAACACTCACTGACAGGTGAGTACTGAAAACTCACAGGTTTTCAGTAGACACCTTGAGAGTTACAAGGTTTATCTTGATCAGTCCTAACAGGTATTTCTCTGTGACTTTAGGAATTTGCACTTTTTAGAAAACTGTCCCTCCATTCTTTTCTAGCAGAGGTCATTGCTTTTCTTCTATACCAATCTATTTTGAATCGCTAAAATTATTGTACAAGAATGTCCGGATCAACTCCTACCTGAAGTCCATATACTTATCATTATTTTGAATACGAAATCTTGCTGCGTTCTTGTAAACTTTCCCTGTGAATTGGACTTACAGGTTGCAGCCTATTGCTATTCAAGTGTAGTGATAGTGTTTACAAGACTAAGTTTCCACAAATACTAAGTTTTTTGAAATCATTGCAAAATGTCTTTGTACTCAATTATACAGATGTGCCTAAAGAGTGTATAGCCTGAACTTTAGTGTTATTTTTACATACTTTCATATAATGAAGTGTCATGACTGCATAACAACTATCTAATTAAATATTCTTGGTTGACAAATCATTTTAGAAATCTGAAAAACATCAAGCTCCTATGCCAGATGGAAAAATCTATGTCATATAATTCTCTATTTAACTGTGGGTTATATTGCAGCTTTGAATAACCTGGCATGCAGGAGGCTGGCTGAAACCCATCATCCAGAAATACAAACCCAGATATTTTGGGGAAGTGGTATTTGGGGAAAAACTATTGAATGTTTCTCAAAACATAAAGGTTAAGACTGTCAGTTATATGCAGCAGGTTGACAGTGTCATTAGAATTCTATAGTGATGTCTTAGAGAAATTTTGGCAGTATATCACAGAGTGAAGAAGTAGTGACTGAATATGCAGATTTTTGAAAACTCTGTCTACAGCCTAAGCTGCTATACTAAAACAAACTTCCATGTACCTGCCAGGATTTTAAAAAGAAGTATTGTGGAGAACTAACCTGCAGTCATTGATGAAATAGTCTAAAGTGATTACAGGGTGTTGCAATATTGCAGAGTAAACTTGTGCAGTTTGCGGATTTCAGAATCCATAGTTGCAGTGGATATCAAATAGAGCATTAGAGCAAAGTACAGTTGACAGATCTTCAATTATATGAACTTAAAAATGGTGTAGACTCCCCTGATTTTATGGACTCCGTATTCTGAAATATTCAGAGGTGGAAGGGAAATCAAGCTTTTTTAAAAAATCAAATAGATCAAATCCTAAGAATTTTTCTGGTTCTACTTGTAGCATGATCTAGTAATTGATCATTGTGGAAGGATAAAAACATAGTTTGAATTTCTGAGTGGAGATACAAAAAAAAAGTAATTTTATTCTTTATTAGAGAGTTTGTATCTCCATATTAAATTTAGGAAATATTTCTACCTGTTTTTTTATAATGGAGATGGATCAATATATTATTGCAGATCCATGGAATACTATAGTAAGTACATGTACTATTCCATTTCTATGATCAGACAATCCTTTTTATGCATCAAACTGGAAGGATACTGCCATTTAACCCTATTTGAAATGTTTTTTAAAAAGCTGTGGTTCTAACAGGTATCGTCATTTAGCACTGCTGTACTTAACTCTTTTAATGGGTATATAAGTAAGTTATTAAGCTTACAATTATGTTATTCCTAGAAAGTTTTTTGGTGCCTAAAAACTTCTAAATGAAAAATTAATTCAAGATGTGGAAGAAAGAAGTTTTATTGTGTGGTTCAAACCATTTTTTGAGCTTTTTTTTTCCTTGAGAACCAAATAGTCATGTTGACCTGAGTTCCCTGGGAGAGTGATTTGCCTCTGTATGGTATTTGATTTCAGGAATAAAGGCTTGTATATGAAAATAGCCTTAGTTTGAAACAGAACCTTTGGCATTGATTGTTCCACCATTCATAGGATTAAAACAAAGACACAGTAAAGACTTTTGATTTGAAATTGTATGTACGTGTAAATAAATACAGAAGCAACTGAAGAAAGGAATTATATAGTCCATGCTATTTTAAGTGAAATTAACACAACCAACGATAAAATTTATCCATAGGAGGGGGCTTGGAACAGGATGGTTCCTTCCAACACAAACAGTTTGTATGTTTCTATACTTTTATGATTCTATGATTCTATGATTCTATGACCATATGAAATTCAACAAGAGAGAATGTTGGATTCTGCTTCTAGGTGAAGGTAATCCCGGTTGTAGGTACAAAGTAGGGTCAACGGCAAGCTGAATATGAGCCAACAGTGTGTCCTGGCAGCCAAAAGGGCCAATCGCATTCTGGGGTGCATTAAGAACTGCATTGCTGACTGGTCATGGGAGATGATTGTCCCACTCTGCACTGTACTGCAGCCCCACCTCAAGTCCTGTGTGCAATTCTGGGCACAATGTAAGAAGGAATATTGGAATTGGTCCAAACAAGGGCAACTACAATGGTGACAAGTATTGAGAGCAAGACTTATGAGTAATAGCTGAGGCCACTTGGTTTGTTCAGCTTGGAGAAGAGAAGTCTGAGAGGTGACCCTGTCGCAGGCTACAGCTTCCTCAAGGAAGGTAGAAGAGTGAGAGGTGATGATCTTCTCTCTGGTGATGAATGATAGAACACAAGGAAATGGTATGAAGCTGCATCAGGTGAAGTTCAGATTGGACTTCTGGGAAAAGGTTCTTCCCTGAGAAGGTGCTCGGTCACTGGATGAGACCCCCTGGGGAAGTGGTCATGGCACGAAGCCTACCAGAGTGCAGAGTCTCTTGGTAATGTTGTTAGGAGCAGGTCCATTCTAACCTGAGATAGTCTGTGGCTGATCCCAGGTCTAGTTTGCTTTTCTTGTTAAAGAATGCATTGTCACTTGGAGAAATTCAATCCTGTGCTACCCAGGAAAGCTGACTACATTAAGCTTAGCAAGAGGTTTTTAACTTCTGCCTGCTTCTCCCTGTCCCCTCTCCCTGCCCTTCCATTTCTTATAATGGCTTTAGAATGCCTAGCTTGATTTAGGTAAATAACTGTAGCATTAAGTCAGAGAATTCAGTGTTTGAGCTAGACAATTCAGCTTCCTTCTGCATTCTGTTCAGTGCTATATAACCTGATATTGCCTCAGTGCAACAGATAGGTCAAAATGTTTTGAGTCCAAAAAAATATTTTGGGCAGGAATATTAGCTTAGTCAACTCATACCAGGAATGCTTTATCCCATTCAATTTACATTATTCAGTGACATTGTTTTGTTGCATAAAAGTTTTACTATTTGAATAGATATTAAGAATTGATCTTTCCAGAAGTGCAAAAGAATATGTTGTTTATATGTACAGTGACTCAACAGTAGTCAGCAACTGATGATTCATTACCATATGCTACAGTTTGCACAATTGTTGGAGATCTTTAATTGAGAATTTTGATCCGATCTTAAAAGACAACTTACGAGTTCATGCATGTTCTGAAAGGAAAGACCCCAGGCAGGATTCATCTCACTTAGCTTTAGACATTTGCAGTTGGGATGTCTGCCCTCAGCTCCATTTCTATTCAACTGAGAGAAATGTGGGCATCTGTTACATAGTTCATCTGACCAAATGTAGTCATACCTCTTAATATGAGATGAGTTGTACTGTAGAAGTTGTAATTGCTCTCCATGTTCTATAGGGGGAATCAATACAAATGATCTGAGATACACTGTTTAATACACTAAAATGCAAACAGATACCCTCCTACCCCTCCTGCTGCAAAGATGATCAGTTTGCACTTTCAGCTTACAAATAGTGAGAAGGACTATCTCTCCTCCATTCAGGCTTCCCTTGTTCCCCAGTTCTTCACTAACTTTCCTTAGATAGTTCAAAAACACAACTCAGAGACTTCCTCATACATGGAGATGCTTGCACGTTTCACTGATGAACATACCTTCTGGATCAGTTTTCACTCTTTGACCTGTGGCTGGTGGAGATATCTCTGCACTTGTTGGTACTACAGCTCTGCTAGAGAACAACAGTTTTCGAAGATATATCTGGGCTGTAAAGATAGACTGTGGTTGATCTGTCCAATAGTATGTGAGGTACTAGGATTTTACGCACAGAAACTTTGCCCTATTTATTCATGTGCTGATGTGGTAGAAGTCATTTGCACACAATCTTTTATTTTTCTTATCAGGGAACTGTATGGGTCTCTCTGGGAAGAAGTTAACTTTCCTCATGGCAGCACTTATAGTGCTGTAGCTAGAACAATGTTGGTAACACACAAATGTTTTGGCTACTGTTGACCAGTGCTGCACAGCATCAGCACTGTACCTTCTAACTCGCCCTCTAATGGCCTGAGGATGAGCAAGGCTGAGATGGGACACAGCTGGAACAGCTGGCCCAAGCTGACCAAAGAGCTTACCATATGGCCCTGTGCTTGGTATTAAACATTAAGAGAAAGGAGGAGCGGAGAGGGCATTTGTTATTAAGGCATTTGTCTTCTGGACCAACTGCTATGCATATTGAGGCCCTGTTTCCCAGGAAGTGACTGGGAAAGTAGAGAATAAATCTTTTTTTTCTTTGCTTCTGAGCACTGCTTTTGCTTTTCTTTGTTAAGTTGCCCTTGGCATAATTGTTACTCAATTTTCAAGCAGAGGAAGAAGGATAATTTTGCTATGAAAAAATATTAGCTACAAATTGTTTATTCAACTTTAATTATCAGATGAAACAGTAATAAATCATTTAGTGAAGCTCTCACAAATTTTAAGCTGCCTTGAAGCTGTGGACACCTAAAATTTCCCTCTTTTAAATGTATATGTTTAATTAATAACCACATCTTACATATATATGCCACAAATGGTTTACTTCCTTTTATTTGAAACTATGCCCAAAGTTTATTACTTTCTAGTGAAAAAGTGAAAGATTATCCTTGTAAGTTAAAATAAACTGAAATTGGTGACCCTGAGACATATAATATAAATGGAAGCAGGACAGAAAACCTAGTTCTGAAAGTTGCTTCATAAATAATTCATGACTTTTCTAGAAATAGTCCATGAGCTTTTTATGACATTTTGTAAGCCTTAAAGTTTTTATTGCCACTAGTTCTATGCTGCTGCAGTTGTAAGCTACTTTTGTCAATACATAAAACTTACAGTTGGAAGGGCAGTAAAATCAGGCATCTTTGTCCCATACTGCACATTGTCTTATTTTAGGTTGTATTCTCAGGCATTCCTAATTAGCTGACATGTTCAACATAGAACTTAGCACCTGATATATTTTTTAACTAACTAACTAGGAAAAAACCCCAAACAAAACAAAACAAAAAAACCTAACCAAAAACCAGATAAAAAGATGGAGCTACATCTGGAGAAAAGCTTAGAGTTGATGCAGTTGCACTAAGAATTCACAAGAAATAATAAATGCAATTAGTTTTCAGGTTCTTTCTCCTTATGTAACATATCTAAGGTCAGAGCATGACTCTGGGGACTGATTACCCACTTTGTGTTTTATCTCTTTTCCATTGATTGTGGTAATTCAAAGCTTAGTTTTTATTTCATAGCTATGACTGAAAAGATAAATAGTTTCTTTCCATGGCTGGTTAAACATAAACAACTTCTGACATATATGACACCATGTTCAGGTTAATTAAAAATGGAATTCTTGCAAAAATATTTCCCATAAGAATTCATCGTCTCTCAATAATTTCACTGAGAAATTTTGTCAGACTATTTTCAGAAACCAAATCTATAGAACAGGAAAATCATGACTTTTGAGGTTTTTTTATGTGGTTCTTCTTGTTGGTGGTGTGGGTTTTTTTAAAGAAAGTTTTCATTTCCCACTTTATTTTCCAAGTTCTAATTAACAGCAAGAAGGTAGCTTGAATAATCAAGCAGAATAATTGGTGTTTTTTGGAAGCAATAATAATAATATAGAACAGTTAGCTAATTTGATACATGCAAAACTGGTAATTATACTTAAACAGGGTATCAAATTTAAACTCAAAGATACTGGGACACATGTGCAAGTCACATAGTCACATTAGGATTCATGAACAATCTTTCCAAATGTACTTAACTTGGGAATCCATCTTTTACATTTTGTTCAAACTTACTGCTCCCTTATTTTCAGACGGAAAGTTATAAAATATATTCTTTTTCTTCAAAATCTTGACCCAGAGTAAGCCAAGCTTTCCACTCTAGGAGAGTAATATGAAATTGCGTATTCAAAAAGAAAAAAAGAAGGGAAAAATATCTATGGAAAGATAGCATTTGATTCTATATTTTTCTTAGATGTGGTTGTGTCCTAGATCTCAGTCTCCACTGATTTATGTAGTTGCAGCCTTGCTTTTACAGTCTTCTTTTACAGTCTCCCTTTTACTTCTATTTCAATAAAAATTTCGTATCTTCCCTTTGTCCAATCTCTTCTGCTTTGACAATTTTTCACTTCAGAGCGTTCAGATGACTTTTTTCTGCTTGACTTATACATAGAGACAATTGAGACACACACATAGTCTACCATTATCAGAGTAATGTCTAGCATTTTTAATAGTCAATGAAACTTCAAACACTAGGAGAATTTTTGAATCAATCTTGGACCTAAGTTCAAACGTATCTTTTAAGCGTATTCTCAAATTCTTCTTTATTAAGCAAAATAAAATAACCAAATTTTAAAGGGCTGCTGATTTCACAAGGCATTGAGCACATGCCCCCCACAAAAGATAAAACAAATATCTCAAAAAACTTCTGAACTGGGATATTGAGAGAATACAAAATCAGAGTTAGGGTTGGAAGGGACCTCTGGAAATCATCTAGTACAACTCCTCTGCCGAGGTGGGGTCACCCAGAGCAGTTTACACATAAATTGTGTCCGGGTGGGTTTTGAATGTCTCCGAAGAGGGAAAATCTGGGACCCACCTTGGCAGCCTGTTCCAGAGGGCAGCTCTGCCACCCTCAATGTAAAGAAGTTCTTCCTCATGTTGAGGTGAAATTCTCTGTGTTTTGGTTTATCTCCTTTGCTCCTCATCCTATTGCTGGGCACCACTGAAACGAGGCTGGTACCATCCTCTGGGCACCTGCCCTTGAGATAGACTAAGCAGGCCCAGCTTCCACAGTCTCTCCTCACAAGAGGGATGCTCCAGACCCCTCATCATCTTTTCAGCCCACCACTGGACCCCCTACAGTAGCGCCTTGTCTTTCTTGTACTGAGGAGTCCCCCAGACTTATTTCTGTGTCCTTCTACCAGAGGACTGGGCATGATCCACAAGTGTTGCAACATACTCACAGTGTTGTATCAGACAGTGTAAAACTACCCCCGCAGGGGAGGTACTTGGGCATTCCCATGTAAACCTGAATATATATTAACCCATTGAACTCTATGATTCTGGGGCTTTTCTGACCCACAACAGATCAAGACTGATCATTACTTTAACCAACGTACATCTAAATTGCAAGAAGCAAGTCTCCTCACTGGATCCAAGGATGGTGATATCTTTCTTCTCTTATCCTTTTTTTTCTCTTTCTTTCTTTTTCTTATACATTTCCCTGAGTGTTAATTTTATGATTTATATTGTCATATTTCCATAGATAATAACCAAAATGGCTAAATACCTCCTTTTCATTGCAATCAAATTCTTCTAAAATAATCCCTACAGGCATATATATACTTATAAACACTGATCATACAGTGTCATTTTTCTCTAATGCACCCTAAGGGATCTATTAACTAGAACCTGAGTTACCCTCACCTTCAGGGGTGGGTCTTACTACTAAGTCATCCAGGCTAATAAACAGACCAGATTTTAAAAAAAATATGGAAAAAAAAGAGTAAAATTGTAGTGAGATCAGTGAATGAGAAACAAATAAAAAAATCAAAATAATATTAAAGCAATATGAGCCTTCAAATATAGGAACATGTAGAACATGTGATGTGGCATCAGAGATAATGGAAATGAATATAGAGAAAAGATGAAAAACTTGTCAAAGAGTGACCGAAATACCTGCGTATTTATAATCCCTTCCACCTGAAAGTCTAAGCTCATCATAGGCAAAACAGAATCAAATTCTCACTCTCAGGAAACATTCCTGCTACCGAGACCTAACTCAGAACTACATTTCATATCTCTGATGTGAAGAGCTGTCTACTTCATAGATTGTCTGCTTTACCCTTCTAATAATTCTTCAGGCTAAACTTCTATCCTTTCTCATCCTGTTCAGTATGAGAGTAGCTGACTCTGAACATCCAGAGAGACTTCTCACTGCTCTTTCAAAAGAAGCATGGAACCATTAAACTCTCCCTTACTATATATATACACACAAAAAAATTGAGAATGCAATTACAGATACAAAAACCCAAGGGCTTCTCATGTTCATTGTTATTATGAAAGTCATTGCTCGTGCTTTGCTTTTGGTTTGCTGTATTCACTATTACCTTTTGCATTTTTAAGCAGAAACTCTTTAGTGTTAGAGTTTTCTGGTCATAGACACATTTGGACAATGCAAGGAAATGTCTTATCAATTCCCAATCAATATGCAAGACAGAATGAATTTTTTTTATCAACAAATGGCAACTCCAGATTTTTTCTGTACTATTCCAGCAGTTATGTATATAATGTTAAAATAAGTACTCTTTCTCACAGTTTTAAAATAAGTATAACATTTAATCACAGAGGTATGGCATTCACCTAACAATTCAATGCATGGCTAATTAGGAATTTCCAGAACACATACTCCATTAGCTGGCATTACTTGTTTCTAAACATATTGTTCTGTACCTGATGTTCTAGAATTAATTTTGTTTAAAGTTAAAATTTGTTCAAATTCATTCAGTCTGCTTTTCTGTTTTTTAGTCTTTAAATTTCTATCAGTCTTTTTCTATTGGGAAGTTCTTTATTAGTGTATTTTCTTCCTGGACAACACTGAAAATGTATTTACTGCTCTGGAACCCAGAGAAACCACCCATTTATGAAGATTTCTCACTGGTAATAATTTTGGAGATAGCATTCAGTTCTCAAACATTTTTGAATAATAAATACTGTATTTTTAATTTGAAAGACTCTTTAAATAAGTAAAATGTCTTCTACTAAGTTTTATCAATGTCTTAAAAAGCCTTACTGTATTTATGTTTATGTGAGCTGCATTAAATGTTTCCGAAAAAGGCAATATCATGGGAAACCCTCCAAAAATATATACTAAAATTATTAGAGATGAGATAGAAATCATTGGAAAAGGGAGAGTGAGTCAGAATAACAGCTGGTAGTAAAAATAGGCTGGATATGAATTAAAAAAATATGGCTGAAAGCTAAGTTGAAATCTTTTACAGTCATCCAGAGAGGAAAAGGTAAAATATTGCCCAGGGAGAAGGCATGGACATTATGTTAATGTATAATTTTGGGCAACTCACAGAGCAGTTTGGAAAAAAGATTAAGGGTCTTTTGGAACAAATGATGGTTATCCTTCCTTTCTTCTATGGAAACTAGAATCCAGAAAGCATCTGCAGGAACCTGTGTCTTTCCCTGTTGTAGAGTCAGTATCTGTATGAGAAAAATACTGAAGAACTAAAAAGCAAATCTATTTCTGGTAGTAAGATGTTTATTTCTACAAGCTAGAGAAAGAGCAGAAAAATGCATATGGAAAGGAAGAACAAGTGAAATAGTAGGAAGAAAAGAAATCATATTTATCCAAATGCTTTTAACAAAGCAGGAGTCTCCAAACATTAATATTTTAGTTGTCATTGATTCTAAACAGAGTGCATCACAACATTCTCCAGGAGACTTTAGCTTTGATTCTAGATAAAGCTGAAATGTAACCTAAAGGAAAACAGAGGCCAATTTAGATCAGTGGAAACATAAAAAGTAATATCAAGCTGCAGACTCTTAAAAATTTAAACAATATACTAATGGGAAAGATTAATACAGAAATAAAAATAAATAAAAGCTAGTTTCAAATCACAAAGAAAAATGAATGCCTCATTGCAAGACATTGTATGCCAACTAATTATGTTTTTTTCAAATATATACACAATAAACAGCATATGTGATATTCCCCCTATGTTAAATGTCAAGAAAATGGGTAGAAAGAGAAAAGACAAAGAACTGACAAATATGTCTACTAAATGTGTACATTGCACAGAGTAAGAAAGTAGCAAACCTCTCTGCTAAGAAGTATGTTCTTCTCTCATGCTGTGGGTGTCCTATTAAGATTATCTTTCTTGTAACTGCCAAAGAAAATATTTAAATGCTTCTTCGTGTGCATATTGGCATTCAGGTCTTGGAACAATCAAAGATCAGGAATGAGCAAAAGACGACATGGATTGTTTACTGCCCTTTCTCTAGTCTCAGCTGGTAGTTCTTGGAGGACTATTTTAAGATCATCCTGATTCACTGCTAAGAAATGCAGTTCAGTTTTTGAATGTGAAATAGAACATGCTCATAAAAGTTTGTGGATGATAGTTAAAGAAACATTGAAATTGAAATGGAAGATTAGAAATGAAACTAACATAATATTTGTCCAGAAAAAAAGACATAATTGTCTCTTCTAAACAACTGATATTCAGTATGAAAATAAGAGTGAAAAATTTGGAACGAAGAAACATGAAAAAAATCTTTAAGGTCTATACAAGTAATGTGCATATTTGTGTTAGGAAAAGAGTGTAATGTTTTTGGTCCTCTGTAAAGGAATGGAATCAGAAAATCACAGAATGATTGAGGTTAGAAGGGATCTCTGGAGGTCACCTGGTTCAACCCCTTTCTCAAGCAAAACCAATTCTCTCAGCCTTTCTTCATACGAGAGATGTTCTAGCCCTTTCATCGTCCTGGTGGCTCTTTGCTGGCTTATTTCTAACATAGAATTGAAATTATCTCCTTCAGCTGAAATATTCTATCTGGGGCCCCTTTCCAGAATGATACTGACAGAGTTCAGAGTACAAAAAACCAATCAAAAACAATGACTTCTGAGGAGTTAACTTTGAGAAAACAGATTTCATAGCAACAACAATTACTCGGGAGACAAAACTCCAGGGAGAAAGCAGAATGGTTCAGGGTGATAAATGAGGGTTAATAAGGACTAATGCAATGAAACAAAGGGCAGAAAAAAGTTAGAGAGGAGAGTACAAGATTTCCTGGCAGAGACAAATCAACATCTGGGTTTCTAAGGCAGTCACAGAAACTGATTTGTTCAGGACTATAATTACTGCTCTGAACAAAATGTATCAGACCTTTCAGGCATCAGTGTTACATTAGCAGTGCAATGTGTTAGGTGATTTGGTGGGTCTTCTATCTTTCTGATGATTGTGATTTTCATATCTTACTCTCTGTTTATAGTAACACATTTTCCAAAGTAAAATATTCTTTGGTATTAGACATGATTCATCACAGATACAGATAGAGGAAAATGTTAAAATAAATATACATATCTATGCATTCTGTTATTATTTAAACATAAAGAGAAGTTGCTTTGTAAAAAGTGCTAGTTACCAAAAGTGGCCAGTGCATTGTCATAAAAAGATCAAGACCTGGTAAGGAAGTATAGTGTTAAACAGAAAGCAATTTATTTCATCTTCATTAAAATTGACTGTACCTAGTTTCCTCCAGATACGTGTTTTTTATTCTTTAGAAACAAATATAGTAATATCATCAGGTTCCTCCATTTTCAACAGTTTGTCTTCAATGTGCATAATTGTTCTCTTGTCCTTTTTAGTCTGAGCTTCCTGCCTGCTCCTCCGGTGTGCCTTTGTGACATCTGGTCCAGTTGATCCATGATCTTAGATGTTAAGAAGAAGCTCTTTACTCAGTGGGTGGTGAGACACTGAAGTAGGTAGTCCAGAGAAGACAGAAGTGTTCAAAACTAGGTTAGATGGGGCTCTAAGCCACCTGATCTAGTGGATGGCAATCCTTCCCATGACAAGGAGGTTGGAACTAGGTTATCTTTAAGGACCCTTTAAACCAAAGCATTCTATGATTCTATGATCACATTCCTTGGGTTCCCAGCTTCACTTCCAATCCTTGCTCCATGTCCTGTATCATAATAAGCACCCTTCATGTCCACTGTTTCACCTCCTAGTATGTCACACACCCTAACTACAAATTGTTTCTCTTGAATGGACAAAAAGCTGTAGAAAGTGCAAATATTTTGCAGCTTTGTGTTACTTGGGCAGCTGGAACAAAGGGATTTTTCATGTTCACTTGCATGCTATCCATGAAAGACAGCTGAGATTATCATATCAAAGGATACTCTACTTAAGAGCCATGTTTCCTCACTGTTTTTTTAATTTTGGCCAGTATGTGCTTTTAGTGACTTACCTCTGGTATTACCTGCAGGAAGATCAGTTATTTCCACTAGGACTCATGATGACTGTTTGGCTCACTGGAATCTTTTTCCCATCTTTGAACTGTATGTTTTCCACACTGCAAGCAATGTCACATAAGGAATACTACAGGTCTGCTTTTCTTTCTTTCTTTCCTTACTATGATAACATAGTGCCTCATGAGAATTTAGCTTAGAGAATAACAGAAAGTGCCTTGGTGTTGTCAACACCCCTTTTTAGGTCATTTTTTTCTGGTATAGAATTATAGAATGCTTTGAGTTGTCAATGGACTATAAAAACCAACTAGTCTCAACCCTTCCTGCTATGGCCAGGGACAGCTCCCATAAGACCAGGCCTTATCCAACCTGCCTTTGAACACTGCCAGGGTTAGGGCATCCACAACCTACTTGGGCAACTTGTTCCACTATCTCACCACCCTCCTTAAGTTTAAAACCATTACCCCTTGTCCTGCCACTGCAGGACTTGGTAAAAAGATATCTCTCCGAATTTCTTATAAGCTTCATTTAGATATTAAAGGTGACAATAAAATATTCACAGATCCTTCTCCATGTTGAACAGCCCCATCTCACTTAGATCTCTGATCTTTTTTGTGGCCCTCCTCTGGCACTTCTCAGTCAGCTCCATGTCTTGTACTGAGGGCCCTAGAGCTGGATTCAGTATTCCAGGTGGGTTCTCACCAGAGTGCAGTAAAAGGGAAGGGAGAGAGAGTAACTTACTGGACACACTTCATTTTATGCAGCCCAGGATACAGTTGACTTTCTGGATTTAAAGCACAAATTACTGCCTCACGTTCTAGTTTTCATCAACCAATATCTCTGAGTCCTTCTCTGAGGGGCTGCTCTCAACCTCCTCATCCCCCAGTCTATATTGACACTGGGGATTGCTCTCACCTGGCTGCAGGACCTTGCATTTGGCCTTAATGTCTTCAATGAGGTTCTTGTGGGCCCACTCTGAATTCATACAAGATAGTACATGAATAATCAGTGTTTGTAAACATAAATATGTAGGGATTATTTTAGAACAATTTTGTTTCAAAAGTAAACAGGTATGTTGCCATTTTGTGTGTTATCATTCTACAGCAATACAGCAATATTAAAGCATCTCTACCAATATAGCAATATTAAAGCATAGTAATATTAAAGCATAAAAATAACACTTAAGAAAATGCATAAGTGAAGGAGGAGAAAGAAAGGATAAAGGTGGAAAGATGCATATAGCCACCACGTACTGGATCCCGTGACAAAACGTGGTAGTTGCAGCTTCCATGTCTGTTGGTTGAAGTGGTGGTCTTGGTCTGTTGGGGCTGGGGGAAGCCCCTCCCCACAGCTCAGAGATTTCATGAGTTATTATACACTTCAAGCCCAGGTGGGAGCTCCTTGTACCTCCTCTAGGGTGGGGAATTTTACAGTGGATACTATCATAGGACATGTCAGGAGTCTCTGATGATCCCAGAAGTGTCTTCACAGTGGAGTCATTATGTAAGGGAGGACATTGACACAGATAAGAAGGATTAACCCACCTTGCAGTATTTGCCTCTTCTTTACCTGTCACTGTTGGAACAGACTGAGACACAAAATATTCAGCAAGAAAGTTTATTGGAAAGAAAAGGAAGCAGCAGCAGCCCGGAGCTGCAGTTTACAACTCTTTAAATACAGCTCTTTAGGCATATGTATATTACACAGATAGGTCAATTCAAATACACAGACTATAATTTTCACAGCTGATAGGTGGACCCTTTCAGTCCTACTTTCTTACAGTCCCTCTGCACATCTGTTCTTGTTTTATATTTTTCTCAGCCGCTTTGTTCAAAATAAGTCCCTGTTCTCATGGGACAGCTTTCTCCTGATGTTTTTCTCCTCTCTCAGGGTGCATGAATATGTTGTCAGGACCAAGGCCTCCATTTTCAGTCAGCTAGATTCCCCACATTTGCCTTCTCCTTTATCTGGAAATCCAGTTTGTAGCTTCAGGGATGCATACCTTTCTGCACCTGGGATAGCTGGACGATGGCACGCACTTTCTGATCTGAAGGTCCTTTCACAGTAGGCGTATTCAGGGAGGGATGGGCTTCACTTGGTGAGCAGCTGTTTCTTTGCAGTTTACTACAGTGGACAAAAGTCTTTTGGTGATCTTACAATGTTTAAACCATTAACTATTTCAGTCTCTGACAGGTGCACACTTGTATCTCTGCAGTAATTTATTTATGGCAATCTTGCAAACTATGACAATTTAAATGTTGCAAAAATGTAACTATAGGTCTGATACTGGATGTGCCAATAGTCTGAGAACTATAGGTCTGATCTCATTCAAAAGAGTCAGCCAGGTTCACAAATAGCAGGATTTATTGAATTCAACATATACGATTCTTTGGGACAGCCAGTGATAAATATGTTAACTGCAGAGTAGCTGTATATAGCACTAACAACACAATTGCAATCACAAGCTTAATATTCTGCATAGCTGAGGATGCAAAGCTTACGAAAAGGTGTCCCTTCTGGGGAGTGTGAGGAGGACAAATCCATCAATCTGTCCCTTCAAATTTTGTGTTGAATTCTCATTCCCCAGTCAGATACAAAATCAGGGTATTTTTTGTAACTTATTAACCACTACTATGCAAAGTGCTGTGGGTGGGACTGTGGTCAAACTTTCCATTCTTTGTGGGCACATTGTATGGAATATTTCTTGGTAGGAGATGTACTTCACCTGTAAAAACATTTCTGGTTATCAGGTAGAAGAGCGAGACCACACAGCCTCTGCCTGGTTTCTGCGCTTGATCACCTCTCTGCCTTCTATATGTTTCAACATGTCTTCTAGGAGGATCTGCTCTATAATCTTACTAAGCACAGAAGTGAGAGTGGCTGGTCAGTAGTTCCCATGGTATTAATTTTACCCTTTTTAAAAATGGGTGATGTTTCACTTTTTCTAGTCACCAGGGACTTTGCCTGATCACCATGACTTTTGAAACATGATGGAAAGTGGCTCAGAAACTCCATCAGTCAATTCCCTCTAGATGCTTGGATTCATCTTGTTGGGTCCTATGGACTTGTGTAAGTTCCATTTCCTAAAGTAGTCTTGAGCCTTATCTTCACTTAATATTCCCCAAGTCCCTGACTTCAGGTTCAAGGAATTGAGATGGGAAGGGTGATTACCAGGGAAAACTGAGACCAAAAACTAGTTGAGTACTTGTCTTCTCCATGTTAATCGTCACTAGTTCTTCTGTCTTATTTTTAAAGAGGAGTACAATTTCTTCAATCTTTCTTTTCTGACCAACATACTTGTAGAAGCACTTTTTATTCTTTGCATCCCTTGCCAAATATAGCTCCAACTGTGTCGTTGTTTTCCTTATCCCATCCCTACATATCTGGGCAATACTCCTACATTCTTGCCAGGATACTCGGTTCTACTGTCTATGAATTGAATTCTTACACTTTAATTTGATCAGTAAGTGCTTACTGAGCCCTGCTGTCTTCTGCCTTTTTTGCCCACCTTCTTACAAATGGGAATCAGGAGCTCTTGTGCTCCAAGAAAAATGTCCTTAAAGAGCCGCTAGCCATCTTCTGCTCCTTTATCCCTGAGGGTATCTTTGTCTGTGCACTGCAAAAGGGTGTAGACGTCTTAAAAATGTAAATCAATTATTTAATAATTAACACAAAGGAAAGCAAATACGATTTAAGGCATTTATGTGCTCAACACTACTGATAATTTAGAGAGGAAACTTGTTGGCAAAGAGGGCATTGGTCCAGAGCAGTTCCACTGCTCCCTGGATGAGTGCTTAATATTGCTGTTTTGCCATCTTTCACTGAATCTTTTGGCACAAATAAAATGGAATACACTGATCAATGACTGACCATTATTCTATTGTTTTGTTTGCTTGGTTTTTATTTTTTTCTTTAAGAGTGCATTCCATGTTGATGTTTTTCTTCTTGAATCCCTGAGATAGAAATTATTCCTACCTCAACTGTCCTACTTCTGTCTTCAGTTTTACCTTTCTTACCTTTCCAACGGACTTACTAACATCTTTCCCTCCACAAAATTTTTCAATTTTCTCAGAAATTTGAGTCAGGGTAAAGTTCTGCTAGTTTAGTTTGGGTTCCATAGGACACAGGTAACCAAGCTCTCAGGGGAAATGGAAGCTGGGGGAATTTACAAAATGCATAAACAACGTTACAGTGTTAATCAAATATTGAATGTGCTGACTTCTCACATAAAGGCAGCGAATTCTGCTGTTTCTCACTGTAAAACAGACTGGTTTTGTCCAAAGTGGTTCTTTGCTGCACTACTAGAAGACACAACGGAAAAGAAATGTCATGTTTTCCCAAGTCTGATTTTTTAAAGTAAAGACTTTACTATCCTAAACAACTGTAAAGACAGACTCCATCTCTTTGATTTGCAGATAGGAATGCCAGATTTTCTAGCTAGACCTAAAAGCAGAACAATGTAAATGTGTATATATGCAGTGTCAGGCAAGGCTACTGCCTCACCTAGATTTTAAGAAAATTATAATTCCTTAAGGTAATATTTTGTTTTCTAATTCTGCAGAATAGTTTCTTTCTGTTTATTGGCAGGTATGAAAACAGCATATAGAGTCATAAGAGGACATAAACTCCTCTTTGTATTTCTGTAATTATTTAAAAGTTGATTTACTCATTTTCAGGCTACATAGATACCCCTTACAAAACCAATACCAAAATGAAGACAAAGGATCTGTTGTAACTTGAATCCATTTAACAATATATATAGCTGTCTGGGTTTTGATGCTTTCTGTGTTACTGGGAGTTACATCTTTAACTGATGGAACTTCATATCAGAGAGAAAGCTCTGAAGAACACAGTGCAGAAGCATACATTCTGTCAGAGTAGTTAATACTGCCTAACTAAAGAGATACAGTAGATCTCTATCAAGCACCTTGAGCTAGAGGTGACTAAAGAGCATGACAACCCTCTCCCCAGTTTACAGTGGTGAATGAAGGTAGGAAACTGAATCAACTATGTTGATTCAGATTCTGAGTGAAAATTAGGGGACTATATAGAAATGCAATTTCTTTTTTTCAGACAGGCTAAAATACCTAGCAATCTGTCTTCATAACAAGGAGAGATGTTCCATGAGAGGAGGAAACTGGCTGTTTCCAGCTATAGAAAATCAGTAGTGGTAGAAAGAACATTATAGAAATCTCAAGTCACACACTCCTAAGAGTTTACTTTCTAATTCTTTAAGTAGCTGTGCTGTGATGAGGGTGACTATATTATGGACACTGAAGATTTTAAAACTGGGATTTTGAAGCCCAGACATGGTTACTGGATCAAGAGTTCAGACTGGTCTGTGACTAAATGATGCACAATATTACTTAATTGATTCCCTATTTATGTGGGCATTGGCATTGAAAATTCATCTTTATCTTTTTGTATGGTGAAACCATGGTCAGAATTATAAACTGTGTTCAAATTATAAAGTCTGTAGTCCCTTATAAGCATTTTCTGTGTTTAACAATAAATAGTTTTCTAGGAGAAAAGAGTATTTTTTCTGAGCCAGACCAGAAAAAAATAAAAGGAAGTTGACTTTATGCGTGTTTAAAAATAGAACATTTTGTTTTGTAGTTGGTGTTTCTTCACTGCAATTGTGTTCAAAACTGGGCTGGGCACCTGCCCAGGCAAGGAAAAGAGGCAAGGAGAAGAAAGAAATTTATTCAGCTGATATAGTCTCTAAGAGGCCAAATAAGTTTTACATCTTTTGTGAAGTCTTGATACCAGCCTGAATTAGAGAAAAGAGCTTATCTGAAGACTTCTTAAGTTCTTTTGCATGGGCAAATAAATAATGCCTTAAATATGTTCTAAATATCTGTTTGAAATAAGGAAATAAAAAACACTCATCAGTGTTTGGTGAATACCTTCTCCTTTTCCAGGATTGATGTGTATGATCAGATCTGTTGTTGTTGGGTTTTTTTAAGACCAACCTCCATTGATTCTCAAAACATCTAAGGATTTGTAGTAGACCTTATCTTGATTTTATAAATGACTAACGGTAAAATGTAATATATATATATATATATATGTATTTTAAAATTTTATAAATTTTATAGATATTTTTGTAAAAGCGCAGAACATTGGGATATTTGTTTTGTTATTTAGGAGTGGTAGGTATTCTATCTGATGAAGCCTTTTTGATTTTGGCCTACAAAAAAAAAAAAAAAGAAAAAAACCCCATAAGCAAAACCAAACACATAATCTTAATTTCTGCTGTCCACTCATATACCATTTGAGAAATATATGAATGAAAGACAGGAATGCACCTCAAGAAATCATCTAACCGAAACCCAGGCATTAATTCTGCATCACTACAGTCACTGTCAGAGACATTTGGTTTATCTGTGCCTTAAAAATGTCTTGTGAAAAAGATTGAGATTGACTCTACCAGTAGTACTTCAGTATCCTTTCCATCATACGTTTTTTTCCTGTAGTTTTCTATAAGCCTTCACTACTATCTGTCATTGGAACATAGTTGTTGTCAACTTGTGCTCTGAAAAGTATGGCTGAACTCCTCATGCTCTAATATCTGTTTTAAAAAAGTTTGAGAACAGGAATGAGATTTTCAGCCCGAATAACAGACTTCATATCCAGATAGCCTCATGAGGGATTCACTTGTCTGAGCATATCTGTCCAGTATCATTATTGATGCTCTAATAGTTCTGAGGCACCTGCAGACTTTTGAAAGATAAAACGCAGAACTTAGGGAAGACCTATGGCTTTCTTGGTGGCATCTGGAGATGAGACAGGATGCAATAAGGTACAGAAAATGTATTAGAAATCAATTTTTAGAGAATTGAGCCATGCCTAATATATCTAAAATGTATCTCCCTATGAGGCTGGAAATCTAGCTTAATGGAGTTTAGAGATGTGTGTATCGTAATGCTAAACTACACTCCATGTGTCAGTGATCTCCACTAATCGTAATGGAGATCTAGAAGCTTAGGTCACATGTAGGTACATGTACTGAATTTATTTAAATTTAGATGAAACAAATCCCACCCCGTTTATCCATATCCCGCTGCCTAAGGTACAGGCCAGTGAACATATGAACAAAATCACCTGGTTTTTGAGACTGTTGTCTGAGATTTCACATTAGTATAAATACAAGAGCCCAAAATAGGTCTCTCAAGCTAAGCAGTTAATTTTTCTTGTTGTCAGAGGAGTCCCTACTATATGAATGCTTTAAGGAAGCCAAGGCTTTTTATGGGTCACGTATTAGCAGCAATTGAAAATTATTATAGGTAATGTTCCAAGTTATTCAACTAGACCAACTGGACTGAGGAAAGCCAACGTTCAGAACCCTGCTCTGCTTATGAGAGATTGTGAACATGGATGTAGGTTTTCTGAAAAAAGTACATAAATATTAGCAATAGAAATTGCAACTATTCCAATTTGAAAACAACAGAGTGCTTGGTGTTTATGTGTCTTCTGACATAAGAGATGGGAGTTTAAATGATTGCTACAAATCATTTGAAATAAAAATATCGCAGGTGTAAATAATATCCTTAAGGCTCAGTTTGTTGGTTCCATTAAATATCTGATATTAAAAACCAAAACTGAATTAAGGAAAATAACAGATTTTTTTGTCCTGACTATGATAACTGTTATATGACTATTTATAATACTATTCCAAAAATTCTTTCCATCTTTCCTGAGCAAATGTAATTGTCATTGCCAGGTAGAAGTGACACTTAATATAGTAAGCCAGTACTTATTTTGTGTCTTCTACAGTAAGAGAGCCCTGCTCTTTCAGGGCAAAAAAATCCAGAAAAAACCACAAATGAACAAAAAACCAAACCAAAAAAAAAACAAATATGGCAAAATTTTACTGAAGTTCTTTAGAATCTGCCTGGAAAGAATAATGAAAAAACGCCTCATTATTTTGTGAAGAATTTGCAGTTTAATAGATTCAGTTGCCCTTAAATTACATGGAAGTGTGTATAGAACTGCTCTAAAGAAAAAATAATAACTTAAGATGTAAGTTATGCAGGACTATTTTTGCTGGACTGATAAGGGAATGGCAGGATTGATAAAAATTGTAGCAGACACACCCTTTTAGTGAAACTCACATCTTATTGAACAAAAAAGGCTTTATGATTAAGAATTCTAAATAGAGAAATTATTAAACCTAGTAAAATCAGTCTTGCTCCACTACAAAATAAAAAAATCTCATAACCCCACCTACTGATAAAGCTTTTTGTATGTGTTTATTAACATGGTTTTCCAAAGTGCAAAATATCACTGTAGACTTAACTCCAGACATATACAGCTATCATCTACTCTGAATGAGTGGCTAGAGATGTAAGGAAACTGAGGTCTGAATGTGACTTACTGTGTTTAGCAACTAATAACTACTAGTCTTAGCACATATATACAAATCAATTAAAAATTCTCACAACTGTAATCGACAGAGATAGAAAAGATTTCGGGAGGTCTTTAGTGCTAGAAATTCCTACTGTAATCATTGTCTGTAAGTTTGATATTATATACATCATTAAGTATATGACAATAAGTATGACTTCATATATGCAGTTCTCTTTAATGTCTGATGCAAGTTAATCTTGGATAACTATGCCACATATGCTTTTCATATTTCAGAGCATCTCAAGGCTCATTAACTTCACAGAATTCAGATCAATAATTTTAGACAGTTTTCAAAATCGTTTTAAAGCTTTTAAAATGATTGTTTTTTATAAATCTTTCAAAAACATTACTTGATTAAATATTGTATTCACTATATTTGGTCTTTTTTCCACTGAAAATTGCATGGGATTCCATTCATGTGAAAGAAAATCACCATCTTAAATTGACTAACCAATTTGACTGAGAATTTTATGGTTAAATTTGCAGGCATCTGAGAAGAAAAATTATAAGAAAAAATCAGTTTTACATAATGTCAATAACAATCTTCAGTACTAATCTATTATTATTGATGTGCCAAATATATTCTTTATAAGTATCTTTATAGCTCTATGGGGTTCTTTTCAATTTGTCTTCCATTTTTCTCTTTATAAATCCATTGAAACTAATCATAATTCCAGTACAGGAATCAGGAAAGTTTCTGTTAAGTTTCTAATATTTGACAAAAAGCAAATAAAAAAATCTTCTCAGTTATCAAATCTAAAAGAGTGTTTCTTGGTAGCTTCATGAAGAATTTTGTGATAAATTGGCCAGAAGTAGACAGGCCTGGCATTTGTGGAGGTCATGCAACATCACAGCACTTTGTATCGTGTGGAATAAGTGTGTGGCATCCTCCCGGGAAGAACTAGTAGTAGAAAGGAAACTTTACAGCATTCTTTAGTAATTTCCACTCTGTGCCAGGAACTATACCTATGCTATGAATATATACTCCACATTCATCTTGCATGCAAATTATGCATAGGTATAATTATGCAAAAGAGTTTATTAATGTAAAATTATTAGATTGCCTCAATGTTTGCTGACTTGCATTTTTAATAGATAGATAGTGTAGCGGTTTTGACATATCAGTCACCTTTTTTCTTCTTACATTTAACTGTATGGAAGCCGTATGAGGAGTGGGCTGAGGTCACTTGGTTTGTTCAGCCTGGAGGAGACTGAGGGGAGAATTCATTGCAGTTACAACTTCCTTGTGAGGGAAAGTGAGGGGGCAGACACTGTTTCTGTGGTGACCAGCAACAGAACCCAAGGGGATGGCCTGACGTTGTGTCATGGGAAGTTTCAGCTGGATATTAGAAAGACGTTCTGCACCCAGAGGATGGCTAGGGGCACTGGAACAGGCTCCCCAGGGAAGTGGTCACGCACCAAGCCTGATAATTCAATACTCTCAGGAACACGGTGTGACTCTTGGGGCTTTCCTGTGCAGGGCCAGCAGGTGGACTTCAATGATTCTTGTGGGTCCCTTCCAACTCATCATATTTTGTGATTCTGTGATTCTATGATTTATGATTGTACTTTACTTTGAACCTATGTATGATTTAATCATCACAGGAAGTACCTGCATAATACAGTGTCAGGTAGTAGCAAAGGGGGAGGCAATTAAAACTTCCTAAAGTAACAATAGAAAATATTTGTTGAACCAGCAAAAATTTTCAGGTTGGTAAAAGTATTTTAAGCTACAGTTGTCAGAGGCATGACAGTATCTTAAATAAACCTATCTAGTGTCCAAATTGTAGCTCTTTAAATTAAAGGTTTTCCTTTTTTTTTTTTTTTATTTCAGTAGGAGCAAGGATGTCTTTGAGAAACATGAGAGAAATTCTGAAAGTACGTTTCCCAGTTTTATAAGAAATCTGGACTTATAGAAACCCAGACCATTCTTTACTTTAGATGTGTTACAAAATAAGTATGTCAGGTAGCTTCAAACTATGTGTCAATAAAGGTAGGGTGGTGAAAGGAATCTATAGAGAGGGATAAATATGCACAAAATCCTTCTAGTTAGAGCTACGTTTCTAGGGCACAGAAAGATGAGAACAAAGTTCTAGAAGCAGAGATGAAATAGAGAAGGGAAGGATGTTCCTTCCTTTTTATCCCAGGTACTAGGTTAAGTACTGAGTGTTATGCTAGTCCTCAGGCTGACTGTAGTTTCTTCATGTGGCACTAATTAATTTAACAAGTGTTTCAGCTTGAGCTCTAATGTCATGGAGGTCTGAAGAAAATGATAAGACAAAAGCTGCCCACTAAAATGTGCACAGAAGGATAGCAGAATGAAAAGGGCAAGGTTTCTTCCTAAAGGAAGGAAGATCCTTTCTCTTATTTCCAGTCTAAACTTACTTCTAACAGACTTTGTACAGAAGAGATTGTCTTGGCAATTGGCTTCATCAAGAGGCTTTATTAGGTTGCTGCAGATTAGGGAAACTATTTAATTCAAAAGCCATTCACAATTCCCATCTTCTCTGTGAGATAACTCTTTTGTCCGGTCTTTCTTATTTGAACATATACACTAGGGAAATATATTTTTCTCTATAACATCATTGTAGTTTTAAATGTTCATATATTCATAGATATTCATCATTCTAGCAATTTAGATTCATATTTTGCATTTCTCCTTTTGGGAATATTAGAAGTTTATTATTCTTCCTGGATCACAGTCATAATGATGCTTGATAAAAAGTACTGAAAGAAAAATATGAAGATTTAGTATTAAGTCAAGTTTTGAGGCCTGAAAAAGAACTTTGTCAGAACCATGATGTGATGACTGCAGATAAACTTTTACAAGAGATGTATCAGACATGAATCTTATTCCTCTGAGGCATATAAGCATATAAATCTTAAGCCCTCAAAATATAATTATAGATAAAAAAACTTTTCAGAGACTTACGCAGTATTTTTCTGTTGATTTTTGTATGTCAAGCGTATTGTTAAAAGTTGAAAAGCTGAGTTCCAAAAAATAAAAGATTTAAATAAAAGCACTTTTTCATTAATATATAAAGACTCTCTCTCTATTTGTAGCAGAATTATTACATAACAGGTGTATTCCACTGGTGATGATTTTTTTTTCTGACTTGTATTTTAAAAATTGTTTTGAATTTTGAGTATTGTGTTTTGAGTTAGGGTTTTCGAGGAAACAAAAATAAAACCTTAACCTTTACAATTTCTAACATCTTTCTGACATCTGATTTATCCATGGAGTCTATTTTTTGACATATATATATATATATATATATATATATATATATGTATGTAATTTCTTACCCCAAATATCTGAAATGCGAAGACCTTTTTTAATAATGAGGTATTCTTCTGGGAAATTATTAAGGTGAAAAAAGTGACCCCTAATTCCTTAAACAGCTTTTGAAGAACTATCAGGGAGAGAAATGAACAAACCATCATCTTAAAAAAATGCAAGGAGAAATGCAATCTCTTATTCAAAACCAGTTTTGCTTTCTGCTTTTTTTTTTTGTTTGTTTGGTTTGGTTTGGTTTGGTTTTTTTTTTTGTTTTGGTTTGGTTTTTGTTGGCTTTTGTTTGTTTGTTTTTTTCTTGTGGGGTTTTTTGTTTGTGGTTTTTTTTTGTGTGTGCAATGATTTCTATTCTCTAGCCTCTTAATATTACTGTACCTGATACAGAGACTTGTGATTTTTCTGTCTTATTAAAAGCCTTTGATGGCTTTGGCAACACCTATGGTTAGACACTGGCAAGCAAGTGACCTCTAACCCATCAAGATATTCTTCAACATTTAATCCTGGAGCCTTAAAAATCCTTAAATAAAATTCTAAGTTAGAATCATAGAATCATAGAATCAACTGGATTGGAAAGGACCTCTGAGATCATCAAGTCCAACCCTTGATCCACTACCTCCGTGATTACTAGACCATGGCACTAAGTGCCACATCCAGTCTCATATTAAAAACCTCCAGGGACAGAAAATCCACTCCCTCTTCTGTGAACGCTATTCAAACCATAGTTTTTTCAAACATTTAAGACAGTTCAACAGGAATTGTTAAACAATGTTCAACATTAATATACAATAATGTCTCTACATTCAGCAGCAGATATTTATTAATCTGTAGCAGTCGATTATTTCTTTAATTTATATTTTTCATTTAATTAATACCTATATTAAGTCCTATGTAGAAAATTTCAGTGTTAGGAATCAGGTTATTCTCTGACCCTAATCAACACATAATTCAGGCAGGCTACCTTTAAGCCATGGTATCAATATTCACTTTAACCAGCAAATGACTTTGTTCATCCTGCATCAGCTACATAGCTGAAACTTCTCTATATCAAATGTCACTGAATAGATAATACTCTTTTATTCTAAGAACGGATAGTTAAGCAGAACTACTGCAATCCAAGCTTGTCTTATGGAGCTTAAGGATTAATTTAGAAAGGATATTGTCAATCTGATAATTGGATTAATTTTGTAATTTGATATAATGCTTTTTCAAAAAGATTGTGTAACCCTCCTGACAAGAATTGACAGACAGCAACTAAGGCTGGAATAAAATTTAAGAGCTTGTTTCTAAAACATCATCTCAAGCAGACTAGGGATAATTGTATTAAGCTTTTGGTACTCAAATAGCTAAGTCTTCCATGTGCAGACACGAATTAAAGTTTAATAAATAATATTTTTAGTCAAAGGATATAAAAAACCCTAACAAAGGTATAAATAAATAAGAGGAGCAATAATAACTCAATCTTAGTATATAATCACAACAGTTTTACAGTTTTTCCTCTAGCAATTGATCGTCAGTTGACTTCTTCTGGCAGTATTGTTTATTTACATTTTTAGGTTTTGAGAACATTCTAGTGGAACTTGTTTTTGTCATCTGTACCCGTGTGCCT
The DNA here is from genome assembly GCF_003945595.2 of Pipra filicauda. NCBI lineage: Eukaryota > Metazoa > Chordata > Aves > Passeriformes > Pipridae > Pipra > Pipra filicauda. The sequence goes on along the minus strand of NW_024104365.1, from coordinate 1,410,294 downwards.
AGCCTCGTCTACCAGAGAAGGTCCTTGATCTACTAGCACCTATCACTGCCCATCTCTTATGCTGCTCCTATGTTTTCTAGCTCTATCAACTCAGCACTTTTCCAGCCCCTCTAGAAAACTCCAAAATACATAGTAACATTTTTATGTAGTTAGGAATAAAAATCGGTTTTATATTTTATTTAAGAGAATATGCACAGAATTTGAAAACAAATTGGAAAATAAATGCTATCTCCCATCACACAGAATGTGTACTCACAACTTCTTTCATTTCCTCCTAGTTTGAAGGACCCTTTGCCTCTTGGACTTTTACATTTCAATACCATAAGCTACTTTAAGCTGAATGACAAGTCACCTTACTACACTTAGGGAGAATTAGGTGACTTAGATTTCCATGCACTACTAACATAACTATTATGCTATGGCTTGATTTTTTGACAGGAATGTCTTTCAAACATAGTGACACAATGCAATCAAAACAAGCATGTCTAAGGCCTACCCAATGGCCTTTCCACTTCTTTTGTTTCCACAACCTCATTTTTCCCTCAAGCTATTCCCTTTCTGGGGCTGTCCTCATCTCTAGAATTCTCTGAAACCATATTGGACGATGCAAAGGTTTTGCTTACAGTTGAAGCCTGAGACATCAGGTTTACATGCAGTTAGTTCTTGTGGTCCTTTGAGATAGTTAAATCTGTAAACTGGTATGCTTTGCGGTTAGTGTATTCTCTTTACTTGGTTTAAAGACTGGCTGACGGAAATAAAAGGTAACTCAATGTTCCACATGTGCATTAAGAAATATTTCACCCAGATAGAGAAGTACCTCTCTCATCTCCTAATCTCTCAAGCAGCATTCATTCATGACAACAAATTACTGAATATGAGATGGTCAGATTGCAGATATATAGTTAAAAGTCCATAGGTTTAAGATTTCTCAGTGAGATAAATTAGTAGAGTCTCCATTTAAATGGACATAATATTGCTCCAAAATAAGGTGGATTTTGTTCACCTGAGTCCATGTTGTTTCTTTGGAAGCATTTGAAAAGCATGCAATTATCTCTTTGCCAAGCTGAAATTAGGATCTTTGTAACAACTGTCCATCAGCCTGACTCTTCCCAGTAGGTTATTTAAGATTATGACAACTTGAAATGTATAGGCCTTTTAAACCACACTTCTACAAACTGCTTTAAAAGCTTATGTGACATTATAATGGAGAAGGAAATGTTAAAAAAAAATCAATTTCTGTAAAACATCCATTTGTCTTTGATCATGGGTATATTTTAAGAGATTCACTTCTTTTCTTTAAAATATATGGGCCTATAGGCCTGACTTGTTGCTTTATGATTTTTTGCAAGTGTATTTTGCTGAATTCAGCTCAGTACTTGTGTAAATTTGGAGTAAAAAAAATGAAGGATCACAGTATTTTTAATTTCTGATCCACCAAGTTGCTTTCCATCCCTCAGCCAAATTTAGATGGTTTGTCAGCTGAATCTACATTTTTAGTTGCAGTGGCAGATGTAATGAGAGCTATTGCTGCCTCTCAGATGTGAGAAACATCAGCTCTCAATCCTCTAGTGTGCTTATTGTATACTGAATATGACACAAGTAAAATGAAAAGGACATTGCTAAGACTCTTGGCTTGAACATTTCTAGCTTGAAGGTCAGTTCTTGCTTGATATGCAACATCAAACATATGGCCCAGACATTTCCCTGCAGATTTTCTTGACACTGTTAGAAATATATGGTAGAGAGATTACTTTATACAAAGCTAGGGCATCTGTTATGCTACTTTACATTCGTGTACTCCTAAACCAACAAATCAGAAGAGAGCACTATGATCAGGGTCATTGGCAACTCCAAAATAATTCTTAATTAATTAATTTGAACTGCTGTATATGAATAAAGATGAAAATCCTTTCATCCCCATCTTTTTCCTTTAGGACAGCTATGTTGCATGGAGTTGATTTTGCTTAGCATGTTCGATTGCATGTAGGAAGAAGGGATCTAGAAAGAAAAATCATGATAGATTAAAGTACTATATTTTTTTCTTTTATTTCATTAGGCATAAGAGAGTTCCGTATTACCAGTTCCTATTTTGTTTTTAAATGGTTTTTTTGAAATACAAAAGCAGGAAATATTCTCTCTTCAATAAAATGACAAAATGATCTAATATGGTAAGGAAATCTCAAACAAATTTTCATTAAAATTATTAGTTCAGATGAAATGAATATAGTATAACGCTATACTGACGGTACAGAGGAAAAAATTATTGTAAGCAAAATAACGTGCTCTGTTGCATAATGTGCCTGTATCACTGCACTTGCTCAGGGGTACATATATGTGTGAAGTACTGAACAACAAAGAAAAACAAACAACTGGAAATATTGAATACAGTTTTCAGTAGCAGAGAGACAATTATGCTGATCATGTCTGAGAATTTTGCCCGTGGTCCCTCTCAGCTTCTTTTACATACATTATTAGTATCTTCTCCTTCTGTTTTTCTGCTCAGTCTGTGTAAAAGTAGAAAGAATGACAGCTCCCTGAAAGAGCTTCCTAGAAGTTGCAAAACGCCTTAAAGAGAAAAAAAAATTGCAACCTGTTTACTTATTTTCACCATTGTAAAGGAGGATGATGGAAAGGAATGTAAAAAAGTGAATGTTGATCGTGCAAGTCCTTAATTTTTCCTGTTAAAAAGCTGTTCCAAGAGTAGAGTTTCACAGGCATCTTTTGAAATGTAGAATATATACAATAGAAAGTATATTTATGCAGTAGAAATGAAAAACCTTAATCTTATGTGCCTGTTCTAGTTAACTGTTCATGGAATCATGCAATTTTGCCTTTTCTAAAATATTCCTGAATAAACAAGGAAGCAGGAAATTACTGAAGACCTGATGAAAGAAGAAATCTAAGCTTCTTGACTTAGTTCACCAACATCTTACACTGTGTTCCAACATCTTTGTATTCTTCAGTCTGTATTTTGGCTGTAACTTGACACCAGAAAAAATCCTCTCTTCAACTCTCTCTCTAAAATGAAAATTGCTGATGATATAAAACCAAGTAAAAGAAACATTCTTGAGTCTTCCTTTAGGATATGGGAGATATGTATTGAAATACCGTGACACTGTATATGTCTCAGAGACAGCAGAATCCTACAGTTATGATGACATTGCTAAATAAAGGATGCTGGGGGATTGGTCCTTGGTCCAAACCCAAAGGACAACAAACTGGTTTCCACACACACTGCTGAGGAGTGGGCTTTTCTGTGGCACATTTATTTTGAAGAGACAACTTTAGGATAGTACAAAATGATCCTGACAGCGAGCTGACAGTTAAATACTATATGCATGGGTTTCAGTGTCAGCATCCTAAAATGCCAGGACTGTAGTTAATTTTGGGTATGTCCTAGAAAAGAAAAATAGAGTTATAATAGGATTGCTACTGGACTGTGCTTGGTACAGAAATATAACTGAGACTGAAGCAGATTCAAGACCAGTATTTCTAACTGGGTGTGTTATTAGCTGCCATTTGATAAGAGAGCCTGGAATATAATGTTTTATAAGAAAAAAAATTTCTCTCTTTCCAGGTGGAATCTAATTAAGTTCTTCAGAAAGCTCACTTATTTCATTTATGAGAATGAACATTGGATCAAATCCCTAAGAGAGTGACTGCTGAGTGCACCTGGTATTCAGCATTAATATCTGGTGCCAAATTACTTCTTCAAGTAATCTGTTAAATGAATGTGACTTTTATCAGATAATATATTCTCTTGCATTTGAAATTGTAGTTTGGCAGAAACACCCCTGAATGGATACCTAAAAATACTAGAAGTGACAGTTAAAAATTATTAAAAATTCTTTCAAATTTTGCTGACATTGGATTCCTACTAAACATATCAGAATCTTAAAATTGCCTAACTGACTTAATATCTTAATTTACACATTATGTAGATTCACAGAACAGCGCTTAAATAAAATTAAGGTAGGTACTATAGAAAATGACAGGTTGATGAGAATAATAGGATTATGTTTGTTTTTCTCCAAATTTGACTTCATTTGTTGTGATAAATAGCAGTATGGTAAACAACATATTTCACAGTCAAAATATCTCTTGATATTTTGAAATAATTAGGAAAGGAATTCAGAGGATTTCATATTGATATTGCTTTCTTCAAGAACTTGAAAATATTTTCCAGGTCGTTCATGTTTTAAAAAAGAACATATTTGCTATGCAAAGTTATATCAAATTCCATATTCCTCAGAATTTGAAGTGGTTAAAATTGCTTATTCACTGCTGGTACTTCAAAAAGAGGAGAAAGTCGCATGGGTATTCTTGAATAAATTATAAAATATATTTCAACAAAAGTTTGCTGAAAATATCAGAAAAGTATTTTCCAGGTTAACTATATTTAATTCCTTTATGTATTGAAACAGAAATTATGTGTTTAGAAATGTCTTGGTTTTTTGTATGGGAAATCTTGAATGTACACCTGATGAGGTAAACACTGTACAATGACAGAAATTATATTTCTCATAATAATAGTACAATTAAAAGATCTAAACCATTTACCATTCTACCCCTTTACTATTACAATGCTACAAACATTCTCGCAAAGCATTAGGGAAAACTGGAAAAAACCGAGAAAATTAAGGATAGCCTATATGTGAAATGTTTTTGTGTCATAGAGGAGATGCTATGGTGTGCTTGGTTTCTTCTTACATGCATAGGTTGTTTTAATATCCTTCCAAACTAGCCTGTACTTTCTGATATTTGCCTCAAAAATAATGCTTGTAAATCCCATAGGCACTTGTCCTTCAACTGGTTTCCTCAATGTCAGTTTTTCATTAAAAGGCAAAAATCATGGCATTTCATTGATGGCAATTAATTCAGACTTGTGAGTCTGCAGTCATGGAACTTTTTTTATATCAGGACTTAGGTCGTCTTGTGGAATCATCTCCTTTGTGTCACATCTGTCTCAGACAGAATTTTATTTGGAGACATCCATTAAAACACTTGGGAAGAAAATACCATACTGTAAATGCTATCATCTAGGCTAATAGCAGTAGGAGGTTATCATACTGGGTTCATATGGGTTTATGCAAATGAGTTTACATGCTAGTTTACGTTAGAAATGGTGTGACTACAGTGTTTGACAAATAAAAGGGAATGGATGCACAAAATGTCTCAGTGCAACTCTTTCAAGCCTGAAATATTCCCTATCTAATTCTCTCTTTTTTTTTTTAATTCTAAAAAAATCAAATGGAAATCAGTTATATTGTTCAATAGAATTTTTTTGAAACCTTTAATTTTGTGTAATCCTGATATTTTGAGTTCTCATTTAAGTTATGGAGGAAAACTAATGTCAAAATATTAATCTTGAAGTGTGGGGGCAAAAGAAATCACTGACTCAAGTTCTTTATGGTGCTCATCACAATAGTTTACAAGCACACTGAAGAGGTAGTCCACAATTTTGAAACAACATAATTCAGTGTAGATGATTGATAACTAACTTGAATGGACAATTACCTAAAACAGAGCCTGTAATTATTCTCTAACTCTGAGACCAAGTCTGAAGGTCTTTATGGTACTTGGCTATGGATTTCCTTCAGGACACATGTAATAACCCCAAGGTGTTAAGTGCAATTGTGGGAGAGTGTTAGTCTGGAGTGTCCGCAGCGAGGGGAAGCTGAGCCATACCCCAGTGCCTGTTGGAATACTGTTAGAGGACATCAGAGTATGAAGTATAAACTGATACAGTTTTGTCCATACTGCCTTTTGAGAGAAGTAGTAGAAAAGATCCAAAATGAACTATGCTACTCCTACAGAATATGCCTACACTATAAGTTAAGCATTTACTATATGTAAATAAAACAGATCAGAGGCAGCCCTCTAATCTTGTAAATAAGTTGCAGGGCAAAGCTTGTGTCTGTGTTGATGAAACAGGGTGTAGATAACCAAGTTATTTACAGAGAATTAGCTCAGTTACATGCAAATTTTGTCTTGCCTAAGTGTTGGTTCAAGACCACAAGTTAGGACAGGCTAAAAACTGAATCAAGGGCAATGCTAATAATTTAACAGTATGAAAAATTCATACCAGTGGTGAAAGCAATCTATCCTTGTTTAGTTTACAAATATATCCACAGAAACCAGAAGTAAACTTTAGTGGTTGGATGATTAATTTGTTCTGAGTTGAGCTGAAGCTTATGTGAGCATCCACATTTACACAATAATAGAACACTAAACGCTTCCACGAAATTTCAGTCACTTTCAGGTGGTCTGTGGTAAGGCCAGACTGATCCCTGTCAGTGTGGACCTTAGACAGGCTGGCATACAGAGGGAGATCAGGTGGACCCACTTTAGCTAAGTGGACACAGATAGAAAAACAAATCTAGTCTTCTATGAATTTTCTTAGTGTATTTCAGAGTAAAATAAAATCCATGACTTTTCAGAGGCAATTTAAACGGTCCATCTTTGAACAGGATCAGATGTACTCAATCATTGTGGCTGTAAGTCGTCTAACAAAAAAAATTCAAGCTAGGCATTTTACATTTTTTATAAACAATATAGATTAATAGGCACTGTGGGCTCACTCCAGCTGTCTAAATGTAGATGTCTTGGGCCATATTAGAGTTCTAGGATGCCTATTAACACAGAGCTGGAATATGACAAAAGAAGTACTTTGCAACCTGTAATCTTTAGAATTAGTAGATGGATTAGTAGATTAGTAGATTAGTAATCTTAGTATATATGAAGTGACATTAGATACCTAAGGTTAGGCAACTGAATATTACTTTTCTTCACAAAATGACTCTGATCTATTCAGGTTAGGTTGTTAAATTAGCTGTTGGATTCAAGTCCATATTAGAACAATATGTGTTTACTTGTTTATCTGTTCCTGTTTGATCAGGTGAATCTCCAGTTTCCCCAAAATTGATGCAATAAATTACTGTGGTGTGGCAGTTACGGGATGCCTACCCTAACTTTCTAAATTGTGTTTACAGACCACCTTTTAGTATAAGTGATCAGATTTTCATAGACATCTGTAGTAATTATATTTTTGTTGTAATTTTATTAAGAAGCTACTGGGAATGATTCCATTATTTCTGAATCTCTAGCAAAAGCTAATTGTCTTATTGATTTCATTGCATCTAGGTGTTATATTCTAGCCTGACATTGTGACACCAAATAAAAATCAAATTAAATCTCATAATTGCTGAAAGGATTCATTAATGAAACAGTTATATACTTATGAATACTGTTCTTATATAACCCTAAAATAAATTCAGGGGGGTTTTGCTTGAATAAATGTGCCAGTCCAGGGACATCTTCCCATCCTGTAGTTTTTATGCTGTTGTAATATCTTATGATGTACTATCATGAGCTATACTGTAGCATACACTCATTAGACCAATGAAAAATAACCAAACCAAAACCTTATTTGCAGACAATATTCTTGATTTTTGTCCCTATTCTCCACATTTTGTTCAGAGTATTTTCAAATTCAGAGTACTTGGAAATACATCTACATTTCTTTTAAATTTAATCTTCCACCAGAAGATTGTAAGATTGCAAATAATAGGCTGTCATTTTCTTCATTATCACATGCGTATCCTTTCATTCTCTGTAGTAATTTTACTTGAGGGTCACTTTATTTGAATTTGAGTGAGAGCAAAAGGGCTAACTTCTTCTGCCAAGAAACAAATTAGCTTTTTACATTGTTTAATAACTGCATCCAGTTCCAAATGCCACCAAACAGCTATTAAATAGCAAGCCCCTTGAACAAAAACTCAATGGTGCATAACATACTTGATTAGATGTACTCTTTTCTGAAAGGGCCATTATTCTTAGTAGCCGTATTTCATTACTGTTAATCTGAGTCTAAATCTATGCATCAATAACTCAATATCTCCATCTGAAACATCTAGTGTTATCTAGCTAATCTTACAATGTTGTCTAATATTTGTGGGTTTTCTTGAGATATTTTTGAGGCTGAAGAACCACACTTAGTGTTCTCTGCTGCTGTTTCTTCAAACTAAGATCAATTGTGCCCAGGAAGAAAAAGGTTTTACTATTTTGCTGCCTATTTTATTTTTCTCTTCAGTTGAAACAAAACAGTATTCTCAGCAATTTCCAAGCAAACACATAATTTCCAATCATTGCTTACTATTGGTTTCTGTGTCTGGATTACTGAATATTTTTCCTTTAGTCAGACCTCTCCCTTTGCAAAAAGTAGCATAGGTGTACTATTATGAGGACCTAAACTGACACGTATGGTTTGTCTACGTGTATCAATAAACAATATCAATAAAATATGCTTTCAAAAACAATCACAGGTTGGGTGATCTGCTTCTCAGGCAATAATATGTTTCCTCAGTTGAGAAAGTTGATTTGTTAGTTTTACTGGAATCTTGATTTAAATGTACTTCATGATTTGCTAGCGAACGAATGTTGAAAAATATCTTCAGGTGATTTTATTGAATCAACCAATTGATGTCCTTGTATTTTATATTTCCTTAAGATACTCTCATTAGCAATTAAAAATTTAAACATCATTCTATAGTAATAAGATAAAATTTACATTAAAAGGTACTGTGGCATTATGTGAAATTTACTACTTTTTGCTCACATTAAAATTTTGATAAATTGATTTAGAACATTGCAAAAGTATATAGTCCATGTAATAGTTTCCTTGGGAAATAATGCATTAAAAGATGAGAAAGGTAGACTCCAGCATTAGAAGGCCATTTAATAGCTCTTTTTATAGTGCAGAGTTTGCACAGTATATGATTTTTAGAAGACACGTGTGCACATGTCAAGAAAGAGCTATTTTCTGATATCTAAACTAAACCTCCCCTGACACAACTTCAAGTCATTCCCTTGGGTTCTGTCACTGGTCACCTTCTAGGTTTGATTTTCAATTTCCATTAGTAGAAAATTTGTTATGATTTGTTGATCTCACTTTCTTTAGCTGTTCAGAAAAAACCCCACCCAACATAAAACTAACAAAGAGGTTGTTTAGTCTTCTATAAATAATATGGAGAGGGAGACTACTGTCTTTAAAAGGTCAACGATTGATCTATATAGCAACTGTCTTGGGATAGTGTTTCTTATGTCTATTTGACTTGGAGAATCTACGGACTTTTAATAATTTGCTTAAGAATAGTGTCTAGCATTACCCACGGCTAGTCTTCTGTTATATTTACCAGTTCTGTCAATTGTGATAACACCTGTGCAGTCAGAACTCATGGGAACCATGCCTCTTTCTAAACAGATTCCTGGATGCCAAATTGTATATCTTATGCTCTTCAATGGCAGTATATACCAATAATTATTCAGTGGAAGTGATTCCCTAACATCAACTAATTTTAAAGTTTATTGCTATAAATATTTATGCTGAGTTTTGGTGTCCCATTATGCTCTTTTATATACACATAAGGAAAGACAATCCTTTTCCTAAATAAAACAGTTGAAAGTATAAAAGAAAGAGAAGATACCAAAGTATAGGATATGTTCTGGTTTCAGTCATCTTGAAAATTAAGATGGAGGTTCCTAACCTAAACATTTATTGTGGTTTAACCCCCCCCCCAACCAAGCACCATGCAGCTGCTCGCTCACTCCCCCACCAGCAGGACTGGGGAGAGAATGGGAAGGGTAAAAGCTAGAAAACTTGTGGGTTAAACCAATACAGCATTGTAACTAGTATGCTGCCAGAATTCAAAATAAGTAATTGAGACCATCTTCTACCCACAATTGTGCTATCAATGAAAACATCAGTGAAACTAACAGCCAGTCCCACATTAGGAACCTGGAGAATGTCTGAATACTTGTCCAAAGACATGGATATAGAGAACAAGTTTAACATCAGATATAAGTTTAACAGAAGAGTGGTCACTAAAGCCACAACAAACACTAAATTTACTCACTCAAGCATGCTGCCTCTTATCTGATTGAACAAGGAAAATACCTCTATATTCATACAAAAAAAAAATCCCCAAAACCCCTGGATATTCTGAAAAAATATATGAATTTACGGTCTCTGCTTGAGAGTTTATTACGCCAACAGGGCTGTAAAAGGAACTTTAACTCTTTTGGAAGCTTAATGAAAACCAGAAAGAAGATGAAGTATATATACTAAAATGTAATAATATCAAAGCTGTGCACTCTTGATTGGCTAAGGATGATATTTTTAGGCATAAATGACAATTACAGTGCTATCCTTTTGTAATATGAACAGCATTTTGTTAAAAACACTGACTTGGAGACTTCTACTGGCATTTGCATTGCAACAGTGATATATATGGTATATAGAAAAGCATATTAGAAAAATAGGTGCATAGTTAAGACACTGTTAAAATTGAGGAGTTAAATTATATAGTTATATAAGTATATTAGGAAGTACGTATGTATTTTTCTACATCTCAAACCTAGTTCAATAAGAAGGGAAAGTCTGAGACCTATGTGGCCAGCCAGGTCCCCACGAAGAGCAGGTTAGAATTGAAGCAGAGTTAGCTGGTCTTTTGGAAAACCTCTAAAATATGTAAGGAGAAGGCTAGAATCTAACACTTCGTTTATTAACAACAGCCTTTGACATGTATCTTATGAAACACTTTTTAATGAGATATGTAAAAAATAATAGTTTGTGCTAAGGGATTGAGAGAGTAAAAACCAAGGAATTGGTCACTTTTAAGTGAATTTACATGTTTTAAGCCACTGAAGGATGATCCTACATCATAAACTAGAATAATTTTATAGGAATACAGTAAAACTTTATCAAGGTTCTAATTCTTGGTTAAGTATTTATGTCAGATGCTTTTACCTTCCATGTTATTTCTAGAACAACGCCATTTGACATGACATCAGACACGAAGGACTTAATTCTAAAATTGTTATCTCATATTAATTGGTTCCTTTATGAGAGTAACCAATGCTAATATTCACCTGGGTTTCAGAGCTCTCCTTAGTGTCAAGAACAAAGTTTTGAAGAAGACTTACAAGATGCAGAAAGGTAGCAAAATGCTAATGAAATAAATTATGCAATGACAATGAAATAAAACACAGGGGGTTTACATGTGTCTTGTGTTACCAAAAAAAACAAATTAGAACAAATTAATTACAAACTTGTACAGTTATTCAAAACTCTTCTAAAGTCTTCTCTATATGCATTCAAGCTCTATGAAACTAGGATTTTTCAGATCAGGTTGCATTTGACATCTCAACATGTGCAAGTTTATGAGGCAATCACTAGACTACTTGTTTGAATCTTCACTATGCTATTTTAAAACCTCTAATAAACAAATGCATCTGAAGCCCCAGTTCCCTTCTTGTCTGAGTCCCCAAAACATTTCACTTAATATTGCACAATAATTGCATTACTACCAAGAACTATGGAAAGACGTGAGAAAATTATTTTCCTTGAAGACTTTACAGTCACTTAAAAAATAATAAAAAGAACCCAAAAGAAAGAAAAGAGAATCAGAAACACAGAAAGCTGGAACAGATCACAGCTCAGGACAGTGACAAAATGTTTTCTAGGACAGGGATTTCCAGAACCTAATCTTGACTGTGAAATCAGTGGATGAAACAAGACACTTGGACTCATCATATAGCACATAGCATCAGAAGATGCTGAAAGACTTTGATTGCTTTTAAGCACTAATTCCACACTCATGGTTATAAATTTTTTTGCATTGATTCTTTTTCTATTACATTTCTATCACCTTTCTCTCATCAGAGGAATTGTTTCTTATCTCTTGTAAAGCATCAGTTATTAAATACCTCTTGCAAACAATGTATTTTTATTCAATATATATAATATATAAAGTGAGGTTTTCCCCCCGTTTGTCAATAAGTACTAATTTGCAACATAAAGAGGAGGGGGAAAAAAAAAAGGCTCTCCTCGAAATTACTTTGTGTCAAATTAGACACAAACAAAACCTAAATTACTTCAAGAAAAGCAGCTGCCTGGTGCATATAAATTTTTTAGAACAGAAAAACTTAAGTCACCTTGATTTTTGATGAGCCCAAACACACATTTACACTGTTATCTGTAGCAGCCTTCTGCATGCCACTTGTGACACCTGTCTTTCTCCACCTGCTTCTCAATTAATGTCAGAGTAAAATGTGCACCTGCAACAGCTTTTATGCTCCAGTATCTAACTTTTTACTCCAAAAATAGTATATTTTATTTGCATATGCTAAAAGAAAAATAGCAAAGACATTTGGCAAGTCTTCATCCTTAACTGATGTAAGGATCATGCTTTGCATTATGTTAGGAAAATTAAGAGAAACAGGTCAATGGTTTTGTTTTTACAGTTATAACCAAAAAAAAATTCTGAAGGGAATATATACAACTTCCAAATTATTGTGGTATAACCTAAAATCTAACCCAGGGTGTTATCATGGGATCAAACAGGACACACAGACCAGCCTCTCTCAGTCTTTGTACTTTCCAAGTAACAGAGTGCCAACATAGAGGTTTTGCACTTGTTGGTACTATGCAGGTTTTGTTTTTTGTCTTATACAATGAGAATGAGAGGCCTGCTTCACGAAGTTTAGAAATTAAAAAACACAAGGCAAGAAATAGCCAAATCTGTGTTTTTGTAACTGTCGAAAGAAAAAGTAATGAAAATTCAGTCAAGGCAAAAATTCCATGAATTTGGAATTATTTTTATCTACACAGACTTCTGACAGAAGAAAATGAACCAACTAGCCAATTGCTTCAATTAAAAAGAATACAAGTTAGAGGATTCAAGCATACACCAGTCCTGAGAAAGTGACAGGTCACAGCAGTTGTTATCTGATTCAAAGGCCAGCTGCTCCCCCTGGGAGATATTAAATGGACTTGTAACCTCAGCCTGGTGATTAGAAAACAGGTATAGAAGTCACCATTGACACCAATAATAAACATTTATACTCAAGGGAAAGGGGAAAGGCTCAAATATTATGTTACAGGGTGTTCAAAACCTTATGTAGGAGTAGTCAAAGATTTCTCCATGTTCTTAAGCATGCAAACATTAAGTAGGACAAGTGACACCACACTCCTACACAGCTACTTGAAGTGTACCAAATTAATTATATGTGTGCTTTATAACAACATTAGTAAAATTCCACACCAGTGCTAACTTTAAAAGTAACTAATCATAGAATTTAATACTTCAAAGTGTCTAGTTCAGCATTCTTTCTCGTATGTTGATGGTGGTGGTAGCTTCCATGACTGACATGACTGCTCTCAGAAATAAAAAGAAGATAAATAAGTGTAACAAGAAAAACAGAGATCAAGACCAGAGTTAGGAAGTAAAAGTTATACTTTAGTTGAAGCAAAAGAACAGGAAGAATTGAAATGCTAGTACAATGGTTTGAATAATTCTGAGACAACAGCAGAATTGAAATGATAAAGACAATTTTTAAAAGGATGCTTAAGCACTCTATCCCCATATCTCATGTTTGCAATCCTAAACATTTTCATCAATAATTTTAATTTGGAATTCCATATTAAAATTTATACTAGCTTGTGAATCTTCTGTCCTCTTCTGAAAGAAATGGCATGCTCATGTGCTAACTGATTCTGTATTTGTATATCAGTATATATTATTTAGACATTCTTATAAACTTCTATTTTTCAGTCTTCAGTGTATTCATAAAGCACAGTCTCAAAAATATTGTATTAAAATGTTGTTATTCATCAGTTTTAGTCTCATATTGGTATATTGCAGTCGATATTCAATTCTTTGATTGCTGCTGGAGAATAAACAAGACATTTTTTGTGGTAGTTTAAAATTATGTTGTTAACTTCAGAACCATCAGGCTGATTATTTTTTTACTATTTCTATATTTATGTAATAAAATAACTTTGCAACTAAATAAAATTAACTGAATTTATGAGTTAATATTTTCTATTATTCTTCCTATTCCATAAAAATTTCTCTCCTGTTGTGAATTGGAGAAGATAAAATGTAAACATAAATTATATAGTCAACAAGTAATAAAATTTACATATTCCATGTGCATTGAAATAGTAGAATAGTATAGAATGGAAATGTAGATGTTAAAAAACCCCAAAAAACAACACAAAACCTCCAATAAAATAGGGCATTGTATTCCATGTAGTAGTGGAGCAGTCCAGCTAAAGAAAAATGAACATTGTTAAAGCCATTAATTTGTATTAAGTTGTTCAGCTCCACCCCTGAAATTATCTGTTCAAAATACCAAATTCAAACTACATACTCAAAGTACTTCTTAGGTAAAGCTCTGCACTTCCAGTAATTTGAAAACAAATAAAACAATGCTGATTTCATCTGTGTAAAGGATGTTTATTTGATCCCAATTAATCACTGCAATTTTTCTTGTCAAAACTGGTAGAGATATCCTAGGAAAAATTAGCAAATTTACAGAAAATAGGACTCAATTGTATTACTATTATTATTCACAAGACCATCTTGTAGAGAAATTAACATCTAGCCCAGTGAAGATTACCATCCGGAGTTCAATCTCCTAATTTTACCATTCTGGTAAAAATAACTTTTATCTTTCTCCTTTGTTTTTCTCTGTACAAATAGATGAACTCATATACACAGATCCTATATTACAATATTCCAAGATGGTAACAATTAATACAAGTTCATTATTTTACTATTGAATGAGAACAGATTAAAAAATTCCATTATACAGATAAAAGTCAATAATCTAAACTTATTTATTCTTGGGACTTTTCACATGGTCTCCAATTTAATATCCACGGAATACGAAATTATCTTCTCAATTATTTCTGAAGGGAAATTAGAATTTTTTACTAGCAGTCAATGGAGGTAGGTGGAGTCACAGCACTCTGTTAAATTGTCATTGATGTTGTTTATGGAATGCTAACCTTGGCATTGTTTATCCAAATTTTTCATCACTGAATAGTAAAGCAATTTGTAACTTGGTATGTTTTATACAGTAATAAATCCCTTCCTAAGAAGAATTTGCCTTTATATCATACATATCTCTTAATATTGCACTTATCTTTCTGCTATTTTGTCTAAATCAGTTCTAAAGGAAATAATCCCCAAAAGTACTTCACACTCCCAAAGACAGGGAATGTTATAGTTTAACCCCAGTAGGCAGCTTAACCCCACACAGCTGATCACTAACTCTCCCCTGGTCAGATGGGGAGAAAATCAGAAGAGTAAAAGTGAAAAAACTCATGGGTTAAGACAAAGACAATTTATCAGGTAAACCAAAAGCTGTGTGCACAAACAAAGCAAAACAAGGAATTCATTCACTGCTTCTCTTGGGCAGGCAGGTATTCAGCTACCTCCAGGAAAGTGAGCTCCATCATGCATAACAGTTACTTTGGATGACAAATGCCATCACTTCAATGTTCCATCCTTTCTTCTTCTGCCCCCTAGCTTTTATCACTTATCACAATTTCTGCTACTTTCAGGTGTGTTAAGATACGAATAACAGGGTAAAATAATTAATTGCTAACAGGTTCAATTTTGAGTACCTTATATGGTATATTTATTTCTGGAAGCAATCAATGTAGCCACGCTTTTATTTTTAAAGCACTCCTTAGTAATTTGCTCATGTCAAGGAATGAGCCAGAGGCAGAACCTGGAAAAAAAATCAACTGTGAAATCTGTAGTGAGATGACTCACTTAGACCTTCTCTGAATATCACAATGCTTTCATGCGTTTTTTTAACACACTGTTGAAAGAACCGTGTATGTCATAATGGAGATACATCATCAAAATATTTTACGATCCATACTGAAAAACTGTCTTGTGTTTCAGGACATCTTGCAAAAGTAAGGTAAAACTGATTTTTAAAACTGTGTTGGGAACAAAAATTAAATCACAGAAATTTTTCCATTCTTTGCTTAGTGAGGAATTCTTGAATAATGTAGTCTCAAGGTATCTTTGACTCAGCATTCCACCTACCGCATCCACTCAAATTTATGACTTTAAATTTCTATAGCCTGGTTTAACGGTATTGATTGTAAATATTATCAACAATTATGATGCTAGCTTTTTTAAACTTTTTGAAGAACTATAACTGTAAACTGCTTAGAATTCTACTGAAAATTAAATGTAATTTTCTCATTCCGTATTCAGACTTCCAATCAATAAAGAGTAAAAGAGTAGGTTTAGATTAGATGTCAGGAAGAAATTCTTTACTGTGAGGATGGTGAGACGCTGGAACAGGTTGCCCAGAGAATTTGTGGATGCCCCATTCCTTCAAGTGTTCAAGGCCAGATTTGTTGTGCCTTTGAACAACCTAGTCTAGTGAAAGGTTCCCTGCCCATAGAGGGAGGATTGGAACTAGATGATATTTGAGGTCCTTTCCAACTCAAGCCGTTCTATGACTATTCTATGAAATAAAGCAAACTGCTGTATAATGAAAACCTCATGTTCACATGAATAGCTCTTCAGGTATTCTAACTTAAGCTATACAGGTTTACGAGCCAAAAATTTTTAGACCAAATAGTTTGTTAGGTAATGCAACATATTTTGCTGCCTTTTTATTTTTTTTTCCCCAGGCAGTCCAGACATTCATGAGAACAAACTGCAAATCCCTTGGTTGTAGTAACTCTATTAGATTTACTGGAGAAAACGAAGTTATACAACCATATTATAAAGTTGGCTTAAAGTTTCTAGGGATCACCATCTATTTTTTTTTCCACCTTGTAGATGAAAAATATACAAAACAAAATGGGACATTCTCTCTGAAAATTTGTAGTTGTTCACTTTGGGAAAACTGAATTATTTTGAAATTACATCTTTCACTTTTCACACCTGAAAATTCTTCTCCCTTGTCCCTTTTTTAAAGATGAAGAGAAACATTAGTTGAAATTATATTTATTTTTTTATATGAATGAATACTGTCTTAAACAAACCAAACCTCTATATTTTATTGCTTTAATGTCATAAGTTTAGAAGTTTTTAAATAGCTTTATTTTCAGTTTTTTTAAATAAAAAAGAAAGGTCAAAATAAAAAAGAAAAATCCCAAGCAGATTCTAAGAAGAACATTAAAGCTTACTTCCTTTTATCCTCCTTTTCATGTTAACATGGAAAATAGACTCATATGTACTAATTTTAAATAAAATGCATTTTCTTATAATCCCTGAGATGCACCAAACTTTGAATTCAATATACCACATTCTAATTCACTTCACTTTCCAATTGATAAAAAATACTATGGGTTCATTGCTGAAATGACTACACTGATAATTTGTTCACCTTTTTGACACCTTTTGTTATTTAAGAAAACAATCTTTTGTGTGTGTGTGTAAAAGAGTGAATATTCTTATTGGAAACAGACCAATGCCCAAGACTGTGCAATAAATTTAAATAGTAATACTTGGAACAAGAGACCATCTTACATTTAATAAAATTATTTGTATTTTTATAGCTGAGATTTTTTAAATGATGCTACAGAGATATATTGCAGTATTGTTTGTTGCAAAGTGCTCTCATTTTACAGAATATTTGCTACCCTGCACAGTATTGGCAGTCTTCTGAAAAAATTAATCTCTACTAAAGTTAGTTGCTTTTTTATACTGTTTTCTGTGTCCTTGGAAATGTTTCTACCTATTAACCAGTATGCCAGCTGTTAACTGCTGGTAACAGATTTTGGGAAGCAATCTCTTAAAAAGAGAACCAATAGTTAATTAACTTATATGTTTGTTAAATATCTGAATGTTCTTTTTATACTGACATTTTTTATCACTAACTTTTAATCTTCAACTGCAAAACGAGGTAATTAAATTACATTTGTTTGTGTAGCAGACGACCTGATGAGTATTCTGGAAACCTGTTTATTTTTTAGGGCATTGAAAGGTCAATAAAGAAACACCAGGATTACTTTTCAGTATTTCTTTCATTACACAAAAAAACCCAACAAAAAAACCCAACAAAAAAACCCAACACCGCTCTCCCCACAACCCCCCCCCCAAAAAAAAGCAAACAAAAAACCCTCATTATAAATTCAAAAATTTGTAATATTTACACAAAACTTAGTCTATTTTCTCAAAAAAACCTGTCCAAACTGAAGAGGAACATAAATATTGTAATACTAAATGTCACAATGTTAAATATTAGTTGCTCAACTGCTGGAACAGGTTTCTCACAAAAATACAGTAAGAGTGAGAAATCGTATACTGGCAAAGGGTCAAAAATTGAACATGAACTTTGTTTGGAAACCCAAAGGTAAAGTAATAAGGACAGGATTTGCCTTAAACCCTGTCCTTTTTGGATTAGGTATTTTGCACACTGAAAATTTAGCATCTTCTTTCACTTGTCATTACAGCTTGAAACCTTCCACAGCAAAAGTCTCAAATTTTTCTTTAAAAAAACCAGACAGTAGTCATTCCTTCTGTTATAAACAAAATCTTTTTAAGGGTGAAATAGAACACCCCATGTATATGTATGCAAGAATCTATTGTAAATCTAATTGATATTTTAGTGGTCTAATAAAAACTTAAACAGTTATACTAGTCCAAACACAGTAACACTAAGAGTTCTTTAAAATGTTACATAGAACAAGTTCCTGTAGCTTATTTTCTCTCTGTCATTAGGCTCACCCTTCCAAAGATTTCCTCAATTTTAAGATCAGTGGAGATTGTCTTTCTCAGGAAAAGGAGGTGGGTTAACAAAGCAGGTCATCAAGTGTGCAAAGGCATTTGCCTGCAGGAGTCCAGTACTGCAATCTTGCCTCTGCCAATGACTTTTTATATCTTTCCTTGAAACAACCTGCTTTCATCAAGCTGCTTCTTTCTTCCATGAACTGCTGGCTAAACTTTGAAAGGTGCAGAAGAGCCTTCTCTTCTCTCCTCTGTCATAACAGGGTTCTTTTGAGGCAACGCCTGCTAGGCTTTTGCAGTATCAAGACACAGTTGAAGCTCAAGTAGTTTAGGCAACAGGCATAGATTAAACTCTCTCTGCCAAGACAAGTCAGGCAAGTTCTGAAACACTGTGCTGCCCAGTGAGTGCACAGCCTATGGGTTGCAAGTTTTTTTACATTTGGAGCAGTGGTGTAGGCTGAGGACAGGAATGACTGTGTGAGGAGTTCCATCTGCATTGTCTGAAGTTTTTCTACTTGCTCTAAAGGAATTCTGGACTGTGTTGGAGAAGGAGATAGGATGAAGAAAAAGTGAGTGAACAAGGGCTGTAATTTAATGCTTACGACTTTCCTCTGGTACATCTGGATTTTGCATTCAGATTTGAGGGCTGATTAAGTATTTAAAATGTAAAGCACATAAATAGAAACTCTTGTTTTAAGTCTCCTCACACAGAGCAAAACATAAACCAAGAATATCTGGGTGAATGTCCTCAGCACTAAACCCTTATCAAAAGGCCATTCTCAAATCTTCTTGCCTCCTTCTTCAGGAAAATAGTAGTTAAGTCTGGTTTTGTTTTATTTTTATGATGCTCATTCAATAAATGTATTCTGTGGACACCATCTAGCCTGTGGTCCTTCCAAACCTCTGTCCTTGAAAGTGATAAAAAATAAAAATAAATAAAAATAAAAAACTTTCTGGACTCTTGTGGAAGACAGGCTTGATCTAGAAAGCAGTAAATCATTACTGTCAAGTTCAGAGTGCCTTTGGACAAAAATATAAGCAGAATTTTGGTTACCTGTGGAATCTGAGCTTCCCAAGGATTCATATTCTTAAGAGGTCTTGAGAGTCACAATACAGATTTAGTTATCTATACTCCATCTAAATTTGTCTCTGGACAATTTTTTTTTAAATTGATTGAGCATCGAAATGTTAAGCCCATGTATGGTTAAATATTTTTGAATAATTTTGTGGCAGGATCTGAGGTCTCATCTAGGAAAATGATACTGTCACTGTTTTTGTTTGTTTGTTTGTTTGTTTGTTTGTTTTTGTTGTCGGTTTCCTTTAAAAACAAAAATCAAAACCCCCACCCTCCAGTAAAAAAACCAACATGGTGTTTTTACCCTTGCTACATGAATGTGAAGACTACTGTGGATGTGGTTAAAGGAATAGTATTCTACAGTATTATATGCACCAAAAATGATTAATATGAAATGGGAAATAAATTGGCAAGCGTAAAGAGTATCTAGTGATGACTGCCAAACTTTCTGCACCATCTCAGGATTATGTGTACTGATATTTAAGTTCCTGTTCATTTAAGGGATGTGATGGCACTGCAGGTCCTTTCAGTTTGTGGACTTACATAATGTGTTGGCTTTGATACTCTGGAACCCTAACTATCACAATACTAAACTTTGATGGTTGCCAAAGCCTGCAATATATACATTTTTTTCCCCCTAGGGCATTCATTTGACAAAAAGAATCTTAACTTATATTTTCATTAGTAAACCACATGCTTTTTCTGAGTGATGAAGGTCAATCTAGAAAGGACTAAAGTGTCTGTTCAATAAGAAAGGCAAAATATAATAAAGACTTCTTATCAAGACTACATTTAACCTGTTTATTATTTTATTCCATCACCCTGGAATTTACGTTACAATTTCCCTTACATGGGATAAGACAGAGAACAATTGGTTATGTTAGCTTTTGTAGCCCTTTCAAATGCCTCAAGTTCTCCTATATCCTTTTCAGAGGTGAGGGGACAGGAACTGCACAATCGTGGCGGATACTGAGTTTGCACAGTGACATAATGTTCTGGTTATGTTCCTTATTAGCTCTCTAAAAATTCTTTATGCTTCAGTTGTTTTCTTTTGACTTCTGCCAAGCATTGAGCTGATATTTTTATGAAACTCCCTGTCTTGATTCTGAGTAGTAATGGTCATCATCAAACCCAGCTTTTAAAATATGAATCTGGAATAGTTTCTTCATGTGTGTTACATTTTGCAACAATCTATAGTCAACTTCATCTTCTATTTTATTGCCTTGTGGTATATCATAACAGCCTTCATAATCCTCTGTGTCCTTACTCCCTTGAATAGCTCTATATAATCAGCCAACTTTCCATTCTTTCTCATCTGTCTGGTTTATATATATATATATATATATATATATATATATATATATATATATATATATATATATACACATACATATATAAAATAAAACTATTTAATTTATATATACACACAGCTATTCATGTATATGTGTATCTATATGTATATATTAAATAGCCTTGAAGCTCTCCATGTGATTTTCCTACACTGTGACAACAAATCTTTTACTCATATTCTCTGTTTTCATTTCTTTCAGCCAACAGTGTTACACAATGCAGTGCTGGTACCTGCCCCATTTGACCACAGCCTTCATTCTCAGCTGGTTAGCAGCTCTAGTTCTATGAGTGCAATTTATGACTGCATAATGCTGCTGCCAAGTGCTGTCCTCTTCTTGGGTGAAACTCAAGCATAGGTGATTCACATAATTCAGCTTCCAGAAATCTCTACCAAGATCTGATTGTGTCGTCTGATGCCAGAGAGAGACCCCTGGTTCAGCACACCTCAGAGTACTTTATTAGAAAGTATGAATTTATCCTTAGGTTGCTCAAAGTATTTTCACAGTGACTTTGGATGCTGCAGTTTGCTACTGACTATCCCCCTTATGAAAATTTGACCTATAGAATCATAGAATCATTAAGGTTGGAAAAGACTTCCAAGATCACTGAGTCCAATCTTTGATCAAACACCAACATTAGCACTAAGTGCCATGTCCAGTCATTTCTTGAACCCTTCCAGGGTTGGCATCTCCACCACATCCCTGGGCAGCCTGTTCAGATGCTTAACTGATTCAGTGAAGAAATTCTTCCTGAAGTCCAACCTGGAACTCCTCTGGTGCAGCTTGAGGCTATATCCTCTTGTCCTGTTGGTAGTTTCCTGGGAGAAGAGGCTGACCCCCATCTTCCTACAACCTCCCTTCAGGTAGTTGAAGGGCTCCCCTGAGCCGCTTCTTCACCAGAAAAAACAACCCAACCTCCCTCACCCACTCCTCATATAATTTACTCTTTGTACCCTTCATCAGCTTTGTTGCCCTTCTCTGCACTCGTTTGAGCACCTCAATGTCTTTCTTGAAGTGAAGGGCCCAGAATTGGACTCAGTACTTGAGGTGTGGTCTCACCAGTGCCAAGTACAGTGCTACATTAGGCAATCTTCCAGAGTGTGTTTTCATGTTTCATTTAAAAAAAATAACCAATTTCTGTGATAGCAGAGTAGCTAAGCAAGTAGGTCAGATAGCATAGTATCCCAACCTTATTTATTCCCTAAAGATGAATATGTCTTTATTGATATATGGATTTTAAATTTACCTCATTCTCTTAGTGTCTGAGGGTGTCCCTATAAAACAGAATTTAAAAATGGTTTTATTGATGAAACAAGTTTTTCACTGGCACAAACTTTCAATTTACTGCTGAACCAAACAAACTACTTATTGCTGTTAATTTTAGTTTCATTAGAGTCCAAATGGTTGTTTTCTTCTGTTTCTCGGAGGCAGTCTCGGCGTCCGGAGGGGCTGCGGCGGTGGCTGCTGCGGCCGCATGGCTGGACGGGGGGTTGCAGTGTGCAGCAGGAGCAGGGCGCAGGCGGGATCAACAGGGCCGGGGCTGCCAGCAGCGCCGGGGTCTCG
Organism: Pipra filicauda; assembly: GCF_003945595.2. Taxonomy (NCBI): domain Eukaryota; kingdom Metazoa; phylum Chordata; class Aves; order Passeriformes; family Pipridae; genus Pipra; species Pipra filicauda. Next base: position 1,387,756 of record NW_024104365.1, on the reverse strand, counting down.
GCGGGGCGGCGGCGGCACCACGGGTGTCCGATCCGGTCTGTTGCGGGGCAGGGTCCGCCCCGGGCGGCTCGGCGGGAGCTGCAGCAGCGAGGCAGGAGCGGGGCTGGCTGATGTCGGGGCTTCCCCGGAGCCGCGGCACGGGGCCGGGCTCGGTGAAAGTAGGCAGAGGTGGCTGGTTCCCGCGTCGGCTGAGGAAAACAAAGTCTCTGCACTCGGCAGGAGGAGGGCTGGCCGATGTAGGGGCTGCGGCGCAGCGGGGCCGGCCCGGGGCCGGGCGGCGCGAGCGGCACGGCGGGCGGCGCGGGGCCGCGCAGGGGGATTGCTGCGGAGCTGTTTCGAGCAGCTTTAACCCTTTTTTCGCCATGCTGGCGTGGTAACTATCTTTCAGGTTAGCAAGCAGTCTTATTAGATGACTTGCAGATGGAATTACATATGTTCTTTAAGCTTGCTTTTTCTCTCTTAAAGAGGCATGCACGCTTCTTGTAGTTACAGGTTTACAGGGGGAGAGGTTTAGGGAGTATGCCGAAGTTTCCTTAAAAGGGGATATGCCGGGCCTGCTCCTTACCTGACTGTCCTCAGGAAGGTTGAAGATACTCAGATCAGGCTCCTCTCTTGTGGTGATGCAAGCCTGCTAATATCTTTTGCCGCTTAGACCCGGTTCGCCGTTGCACATAAACTCGCCCCGTTTATGCGTTAGGATTGCTTTTATCTTCACAGAAGAGTTCAAACAATCTTGGCCTCACCACGTGGCCCAATTACGGCGAATTGAGGGGGATGGGGGAGACTTCGGGGCGCCGGGGAACACAGATGTCGCATCTGTGCTTTAGGAATCCACCTATCTTCATAGAAGAGTTCAGCAAGATTCGTTTCCTCACACGGTGGGCACCAGATATGGGTTTCCCTTTCCCCATCCATCGACGTGGGGGAGCCCAGCTCTAGTTCCTTCTCCGTCTGATGAACCATTTCCGACGTCTTGTGGGACGGGGAAGGGGAACTCCAGAGACAGGGTTTTTCAGGCCCCGAGCCTGGAGGGGAGAGGTGCCCTCCCCTCCCCCCACCACCCACGTGGCTCCATGGCAGGCACAGAGACAGCACACCGGGCGTGGAGAGGAGGCAAGAGAGAGTTTATTGTTGGGAAGGGGTTTATAAGGCTTTTAGGAGGGTCAAAGGGGAACCAATCACAAGTTCAGGGTCACACAAAAGAAACCATCAGGTAAAGGGTCAACAGCCAATAGGAAGGGGTTAAACAAAGGACCAATGGGACACCTCGGGACATCTTCCCAGGACACTCCTACATGGGAGATAACAGTTGCTGTGGGGGGTATTGGGAAGAAGAAACACGTGTTTGCAAAGGGACCACAAAGAGCCATTTTAAGACATGTTTAAACAAGTTTCTCATCAGGTATAGTGCTACAATAGTAAGTGGGGGAAATTGGGAGATTTGCTTCAAAATACTCTTGTTGGAACTAATACTCAAATGTAGATGCATGCACAGCAGGCAGCAGTGAGTTCTGTGCCCAGCAGCAGCATTGGCTTTCAGTGCAAAACAAAGACAGATGATACACTGCTGTGTGATTCTTATTAAAAACATTCTCTTGGGAAGAGTAACAAAATCTTTCAGTGTTGATTCTACCCCCACATAATATTTTGCCATCCTCCAAAAAGCCCCTTGGCAATTAAAAGACTAGTCTTGTGCACTACAAAATAGTCTCCTGCCTTTTTTCTTTGGTGAATAATTGTAGGTGTGCAAATATAGGATTAAAGAAACATAGTAACAAATAACTGCTACCTTATGAATATAGATGCTTTTATTTCACTATTTATTATACTAATATATACAAGTAGGTAGAAGAGTAAAAAATATTCCTAATATGAGTAAATTCTATTTCATTTCATTTTACATCTTATTTTCAAGTCTGACAGCAAGATGAATCTGCATTTAATATCCATTGCTAGTGAATAGATGATATGTATTATTATTTAGGATTCAAGGATATCTGAATTTCTCTGTAGTATAAAGTTTCCAAAATTATTTTGCAATCTCACTTTTTTTTTCATGGAATGGAATTGATATGCTCAGTAACTGAGAGATTGAGAATATATTAGTTCTAATTTGAAGTAAAACTACAAATATTGTTGATAAGGTCATGTTTCATAAATAATGATGTTAAATATCTCCTGTAGGAAAGGTCTTATGGTTTAAGAATCTCTTTCCTTTTATTTAACTGGTTGGTAACTCCTTACGCTCACTATGAACACCTGAGCATTTCCTGGCAACAGGATAAAATATTCAAGGCTATTGGAATCAACCATTTTCTGTTACTTTCCTTCTGATCTGACACATATGGTTGATGGTTGTTGGTTCTTCAATTTTGAAAGGTTTAAACAAACAGAGATGCAAGACAATATCATAAACTTAGTGACCTGTCATAAAATGCCTTAAGATGGAAATTAGACACTTCACTCTCTCTTTGTTCAGAGCACTATAATATGAATCTAGATGCAAAATATTTCTCCTTGAATTTATCTTTAATTTTCACACTATTTTTCAATTCCCACACTGAGCCAAAGAGTATTGATCATATGAGGTATTTACAAAGATTTAGATCTCAACCGTCAAGGTTTTAGGGATAAGCTATTTAAATTTCCTAATTTCAGATTCAGAACAAGAAGAAATGAGACATCCTCTGGCTAACTATTCAGACTACTTGGAAGAAAATTGTTTCCAGATTGAAATAATGCGAGTTATCTCAACTTTTCCTTCACAAATGTGCCAATAGCAAACTACAAAGAAACATATCTTGTAAAATGTTGGACACCTTTTATCCAAGCCAAATATTGAAGAAACTGATAGATACCACAGTATTTTAAAAATATAGTAAATATGTATGGTTTTCAAAAATTTATCATGGTGTAACTGTGGAAAAGTAAAGAACATTTAAGACTTCAAAATCCAGAGGAGGCCTTATTTTTTTAATAGAGGTTTCTAGAGCAAAATAATATCCTCCACTAGCTTCACAGGCACTAACCTTTCTTAATATAGCCAAAATATGAGTATATTTTCATATGTGTTCAGGAATGTTGAAATTGCCTTTCCAGTCATTAGTGATGTAAGTTAATATAATTTTTGAGGAAGCCTATATATTCTTATCTCTTAAAGTCCTTCCTTTTTTCTACTGGAAGATTCATAAAGGCACCAATGGTTATTTTGTAAAGAAAGATCACAGAAATGTACATTTTTATTTCTAGAGCACTAAGAAAAATGGTGATCAATCAGCAGAACTTGAAGTCGTCTATTATAGATGTGGAACTGCTTCCAGTTCTCCAGAGGGACTAATAGAAAGAATAGCACCCTGATTAAACATGTAACTGTAGCCTTTTTACAAAGCTCAGAGAAAACAATGAGAGATTTTTATTTATCTTTCTGTGATTTATATCAGGTTTTATATTTCTGGCCACCTATGTTCAATTTCCTTTACCAGCCTGGAACAGGAGGGGTTTCTAGCATTTACAATATAAACTTCTGTTCTTGACCTTTTTGATGACATAGTTTATATATTTTCTACTCTTCCCTAATGTTCAAAGATCTTTGCTCCTCAGGGCTTACACAGAAGGTGCAACACTGAAAGATTTTGTTAAGTAGCCTGTGAGATCCTCAGGGCAAAGAGTTTTTCTTGACTCTGTCTGGAAAGCACAAAGCACACTTTCCACACTATAAAAATAAATCTTACCACTCCCCATCATCCCTGGTAGGCACCTGGACAAATTTTATATTGAGTAATTGCTTTCAGCTTGCTCTTTCAAGATTCCAAGCATCTTTCAGTTCATGATGAACTTCAGGAAAGGGCGTGAAGTCTCTCTGACACTTGCATCAAACATCCAGCATCTTTAAATATTGAATGATGTCCAATAATATTGTACTTGTAGGAAAAAGAAATCCTTTTTTACATTTAAAATATTTGTGGAATTAATGACATTTAAATATGCAATTTGATCACCTTTCTATTTTTATATGGCAACCAGTTCTAGATTAGTAAAGCAGTATCCTGTTATATTACATTTTGTTTCTTCCCTTCTGAACATTCAAATGGTGATTGAATTCACAGTACAATGCCCTGAATGCATGCATTGCAGGCTAGTCTTTCTGGATACATTAAGGCCTGTTCAGTTTCCAAATACTGCTGCTAATATAGCTGAATTTTAATAGGGGCTAATATGGGCTTTGCATAACATTCACATTTCAGCTTAGAAAATGCTTTGACATTATTCTTGACGTAGTGAAATAATTATCAGTATATGTGTTAAGTTTTGAATCAAAATATAATGAGTCAACGAAAACAATGTTTTACTTATGGTATCTACATCACAGGAGTCTGTAACTTGTGAATGATATCCACAAACAAACAAACAAACAAACAAATAAACTACCTGCACATTTAATTCACCATCTCTATTAATTGGGTATAAGTTCTTTGCTTGGTTGTAAGGTATTAACCAATTTTAATTTATAGCATTTATAGATCTGCCTCCTGACATAGAAATAATTTTAGGAATAAAATTATGTTGCCTTTCATTTTCCCTTGTCCATTGAATCAGACAGGGGAAGAACTACAAATGTCATCTACCTGGATCTCAAAAGCCCTTGACATGGTCCTCCCACAATACTCTTATTTCTGAATTGGAGACATGACTTTGATGGACCAATAGAATGATAAAAAATAGGCTGGATAGCCATGGGCTGCATCAAAAGAGGTGTGACTAGCAGTTTGAGGACCTGATTTTGCCCATCTGTTCCTGTGAGATCTCATCTGGAGTACCCAGTGCAAGAAAGACATGGACCAGTTGGAGCAGGTTGAGAGGAGGATCACAAAAATGATCAAAGGTATGCAAACACCTCTCCTATGAGGAAACGCTGAGAGAGTTGGGACTGTCCAGAATGAAGAAAAGAAAGCTCTGAGGAGACCTTATTGCAGCCTTTCAATATCTATAGGGGGCTTATAAGAAAGGTGGAGAGAGACTTTTTACCAACTGCTCTAGTAACAAGACAAGAGACAATGGTTTCAAACTAAATGAAAGTAGATTTAGGTTGAATATAAGGAAGAAATTCTTTACTGTGATGTTGGCGAGGCACTGGACCATTTTGCCCAGAGAAGCTGTTGATGCCCCATCCCTGAAAGTGTTCAAGGACAGGCTAGACGAGGCTTTGAAAAACCTGATCTCATGGAAGGCATCCCTTTCCATGGTAGGGTGCTCAGTCTAGATGATCTTTAAAGTCCCTTTCAACCTATTCTATCTTTCTAAAATTCTAGGATTTATCTAAGGTAACATCACAAATATTATTTCCCATAGACTTGTTCGTATGTAGACCATATGAAGATTTCTGTGGTCTCTTTTGCAATCAAAATACTGTTCTCTGAAGCATCTTAATATACATTTGTGGGAGTCAGAGGATGTCAAGTAGAAAAGAGTAGCAGTTAAGGGAAGACCAGGATTAATTATGATATAAATGGATTAGATGTGTGTTTTGAAGTCAACTGAGGGAGTGGAAAAAGCAGGAAAAATGATTGATGTTGCTTCCCACTGTGCATTCAGAGGAGTCTGAAGGCCATGTCACTATTAATTTGTTACTAAATATACCTCAGCTTCTAGACTTGTCACAGTAGGAAAGTTTATAGGCTTCTTTTGCATAAGCAATCACTCATTCCTTTTCAAGTACAATTATATTTTTTCTTACTCTCTGTATGAAGTCTTGGGCAGGATCAAAGTCCAGAAGTGTAATGTTTCATAATGTAATTCAGTAGCCTGTGTAGTGTTACTAGAATTCAGATTATTAGTTTGACGTGTTCTTTTATAATGTCCTTAGTTAGTCCTGCTAAGAAGATTGAGCATCATTTTTTCTTGAAATTTTAGTCACAGCAGAAAAGGAGGAAGGTGTTTCCCATTCAACTACATTTCAAGGTTAAAATACTTACACAGCGAATGTGTTTGAAACTGACAGTTCCTTTGTGTGCTCTCTTCTTACTTATTGAGGCCAATCAAGGGGTCATGAATTTCCTGTGGCATTTGTTGGCTGTTCTGAAAAAAGATGTCCCAGGGCTTTATATGTTGCTTTGGAATTTCCTACAAGAACAGACAGTATTTACTTTTCATAGTAAGCATCTCGTTCTTCTTCAATAAAACCTCCAGAAACACTTCTTCCTCAAATAAATAATTAATAAAATAATATAATAATAAATAATTAATTTGAGAGAAGAGAGAGTATTAACAAATGAAAGATGAATAAAATTATCTTAGAAGATTCAAATCTTAAAAGATTCAGATTTGGATTAAAGAAATCAATTCATATGACAGTTATCTTTCATGTTATACATAAGTGCAACTCTTATGCATTTTAGGCCCATAGTGGAAATATTAGACACTAGAATACTACCACAAGTATCAGTTTCTGTCTATTTGTCTGACGCTTTCCTAAGTTTTAAAACTAATTTTCCTGGGTTTAGTAACACACTGGTTAAAAAAAAAAAATCTATAAAAAATTCCTATCTCCTACCAAGAAATAAATTTAGTATTCTAAAGCATTCTATTTATGCATAATATCCACTAGGCAAAGAATATAATTGCTGAGTGTAAAGGAAAATATAACTATTCCTTTATGAGACTGGATCATCAAAATTGGACTGTAGAGCTGAAAAACATTACCAAATTTGAAATTTAGAGATTTCATGATAAAATCCAGGACTTCCAGAGGGATGCATGAAAGAAATGCATGTGGCACTGCAAAACACAACAAAAAATGTTGCAACCAACTTTAATAAAGTATTTACATTATTTAAATTGTCTACTGTGGTACATCAGGTAGCTTCTCTTTTAATTAAATAGGGAAGATGCAAAATTAATTAAAACTCAGGTATTTGTATCCCTCTGTCTCAGCATGGCTAGGAATCCAACACTGATAAAACTGCACGCTGATGAAGAAAAACAAATCTCTGGCTTCTCCGAGTTTCTTCTTGTGAATATCTTCTGAATTTATATGTGATTTTGAGACATCAAGGACATGGTTAGACAACAAGACCACTTGTATTATACTCAGCTGCTTTGATATCAGGGAAGTGAACTTGAAAAGAACCCAAACAGTTGCAACATATCCTGAAGCACAGTTCTGTGTATTTTGACACCTACACACACACACACACACACATACACACATGCATGCAAAGGTATGCACACACTTAAATAGACATGTGTGTTCAGCTTGCTACAACTGCTCTAGCAATTCTAATGAATTAGGTAACTGGGGAAATGGGAGTACACCATTGAGCTCCTGTTGACTCCAGGTTTGCAAGAAGATGATCCTGGGCTCTGTGCAAAACAACATCCCTGGCACTTACTGACTTGTGATCAACTGATTGATAATATCTTACTTTGCAGGACTCCTGCTGATCTCTTGATGGTGGAAATACTACCACCTTACATACTTCAAGCTGTCAGTCAGCCTGTGTAAAATAGGAACTTATAGAAACTATTAGATAGGACCAGGTGCCTTGCTAGATGTAGACAATCTGTTCTCAGAAAAGGAAAGTCTTCCTAATCTTACCTTTCTCCTTGAGAGGTAAAAACTGGGTGCTGTCAGAAAATAAAATAAAGGGAAAATACAGAAGTTGTCATTGGGAATCCAGATCTCTGTTTGAAAATGCAGTGGATTGACATGTCACCCTACTTCACATCTTTTTCTGAATCCTTTCAGATTTTCCTTGGCTCCCATATCTAATTTCAGTTCTCTTTCCATAAGTCTAAATGTCATCTAGAAGAATGTTTCTTCACTTTTCTTTCACTTTTTTTTTAATGTCCTCTAATCCTCTGTAGACTCCATCCAGCTACAAATGAGCTATGCCCTTAGTGTCTGTTATTTGCTGATGCAAGGTAATCATTCCTTGAGCAATGAACAGGCGTTCAAAGGAACGTACCTCCTCCCTGAAGTTTCTTAAATGTAGAAGCATACTCCACAAGTTCTGGAGCTGCTTTTGGGCCACAGGAAAACAAATTCAAAAACTAAAAATCACAAGTCTTCATCTCTCTTCACAGACAGAAAGGAAACAAAAAAGGAAATAGAAATAAGAGATAAACATGCATTTATCCAGAACAGTTTCGAAGAACTGAAAGTAGAACGCAGTGGTGCTCAGCCTGTTTGACAGGTTGAAAGGGTTTTGCCAATATATGTAAATAGGGTACTCTTGAGTCTTATGAACAAACCATGAAAGATATTGCAAAGATTTTGCCTAAGGATTTAATCCAATGTAAAAGCATATATCTTTCTAAATTAAAGAGAATGGCTTCATCTGAGAAGTCTTAAATGACCTGAAATGACCCTTTAGGCTGGGATTTTGATTTCTTTTTCACTAATTGTGAGTTTTTATCCTGAAAATAAACAAGGGTTTATTTGAAAGCAGAATGATTTTTCAATAAGGACAGTGTTTTGTCCATTCGTAACTGGTGAAACTGAATGTTGTAATGCTGGGCAAAATATGTCAGTAGTTCAAGCTGATATGGTAAGCAGCCAGACTGCTTTTCAAACCTACTCCATTTAAGACATTTCTTATTTTAAGTTTTGAGAATTAAGTGTACCTGCAGAGATATGCTGACTAATTTGATTGGTAAAAAGCTTAAGAATGTGGAACTAATATGAAATGAGTAAAACATTATCATTTATTTGTAGTGCTTTAAACTGTATTTCACTCTTCATTGTTTATCTCTAAAATGTCAATTTAGATTAAAAATATTTTAGATAAAGACAGTGAGTCTAAACCTTAAATCTACTGCTGTGGTGCACAAAATATCCAGTGGATCTTTTTCTTCTTTTTGCAGGATAACTCATCATTACAGCTTTTTTTTTAAAGAAAACATTTTCTTTTTAAAGAAAATGTTAGGGACAGATGATAGATTCAACTTTATTGCACTTGCCTTTTCAGTCAATACCACCCTTGTCTTTGGGGATTTTTGCAAATGAGTTTTCAGTAGATGCACTGGACATCCCTAGATTGAAGGACCACTAGGACAATTTTCTTTGCTCTCTTTCAGAAAACTCTAAACCAAACATAATCACCTGAGCCTTCTTTCAATTTCTCTTTGTGTGATATCTAGTATAAAATGATCCCTATGTATGCAAACATGTAATTAAAAGGGTAATCCTACCCAGACTGTATTAGAGAAGTTTAGCTTTGCCTGGGAACATAAGAGAGGAAGGAAAGATATTATGGCAAAAACTGAGTCATTCTTGATCACTTGGAGTTCAGGTTTTTCTCAGCTGTTGTGACTGTCTGTGCATCCAACATCAACAATAATCTAATAAGAGCTTAAGACTGTCCATAACCTTGGAACTCCTTTGGCAGGTACTTTCAACAGTCATGGCCACCAGCCACTACTTCAAAGAATTTTTCTTGCCAGGCCATATCACGTGTCTTTAACAGGATTTAGGCTAAGCAAACCAGCTTTCCCTCAGGACTCTGTCTATGACAAACACAGAGTTACTGAAGAATCAGCTTTATTTGGTTTTGTTGTGGAAACTTAGAATTGAATCTCACTGGAGTGCTGAATTAGAATTGAACCTCACATCTGTGTTTTATGGGTTTGTGTAGCAAGTGACAAGACCGAACTCTGCTTGTGTTAGTCTTAAGAACAGAGGAACAATTAATCAATGCATACAACTCTAGTTTCGTAAGAAAAGTTGTAGACAAAATCAATCTACTCTAATTTCAAAACACTGTAAAATCTGTGACTTCAATTTGTATAGGTCATGATTAAAAATGTGAATGCTGGTTTTGCACCTAATATTAACAGTGTTGTCAATTCCGGATTTTGTGTGAATGTATTTGCCTACCAGAATTAACTATCTCTTTTCCATAGACATGTCTGAAGCATTTTCTTAGTCTCTACTACTGGAGTGAGTATGTAAACATATATTAAAGAACTTCCCCATTTATAAACAAATAAACTAATAAATAAACTGTTAAATGGAAAAAAAAAATTTGTGAAGTTGCAGAGCAGGACACAATTGGAAATATTATTACTCTCAGTGATCAGTCTTCGAGCATTCAAAGGTAAAGTTGAAATAATTCTAAACCGATGTATTTTTGAATAAGCTTGATATTTAATCATGGATGATAGAATTTGAATGAGAGTGCTTCGTAAGAGCTAGTCTTTGGTGATATTTAAGCCTATTTCCTCAAATAAAATTTTTCTAACAAACTTTATTTTCTGCTCTTCAAATACATTTGCCATGTTCTATCATCAAATACATGGACTCTCATGAAGTATGATTATGATTCTCTCAGAAAATAGAAAATATTTAATTCTGGTGTTAGTACAAGGTCTGGGTGCTACTTGATGCATTTTACTAGTCATGAAAAGCATAAATTAAGTTATCTGAGTATAATACTCTAGGGAATCTCAAGTCTCTGGCTATGCTATTGAGTGAAGGTGACATAAGGACAGCAATACATCAGCACTTTCATGCTCTTATAAAGCTTTGTGACCACTTATATATCATGTCAAGTTTGGAGAATTTCTCTTTTGCGTGTATCAAAAGACATTTGCACATTCTTTCCATTTAACTGTGCATCTAATATAACATGGTACTTAATTATTTAGTTATCTTTCAGCATATATTTCACTGTACATGATCACATTTTAATCAACTAATTTCCATGTATTTCTTTTTATTTAATGCACACTATTTGAAAAACAGGGCTTCTCATGTACAACAGCAAAAAAGCTTTCCATTCTCCCTCTAAAATACTATGCTTACTCAAATACTGTGTTCCATTAAAAAGTCAGCAGTTTACTTTACTGGTTTAGCTTGTGTTTCAGAAGCATTTTTATCCAACCATAACTAATGTGTATTCATACTTGTAATGCTGAGGGTTGAAGTGATGTCAGCTTTTGTTGGCGCTGCCCTCCTTTATCCATTAAATTACCTCAAGGGAAGCTAGCACATCTGAGGCAACCTAAATTTCAAGGAAACTTCTGTCAGAAAACTTTTTTCGTAGAGGCAGTGTGACCAAGCACTGGGCAGAAGACATATTGGGCTTGTCATGTTTTGTCCAGGTACGGAGAAAATATTGTGTATCCTGACAACTGCAGGCAGTGTTGTCAACATTGTTCTACCCAGAATATAAAGACATTATTTATGAATTTATTTTGCTTCAGTTCCAGACACTACCTACTGGGTAAATTTGATGGTGGTTTGCTTTTGCAAACTTTGGACCTGTAGCAGGTAGACATAATCCCCTTTTCTCTCCTTTTATCTTCCATCATCACTGGTGGGCTAGGCAGAGCAACAAATTGTTAGAATATTTAAAGTTTCTTGATTTAGAAGATTTATTTTACCTGAAAATGTTTACTTTTGAAGATGTCATTTCACCTTGGTTTTACAGTAGGATTGATAAAACAGTAAAATCCCTTTGAAGTGAAAATACGCAAAATTAAAGCTTCTTCTGTTTAACCCACTTTTTAAAAAACATTTCAGAAGACAAAATGGCTTAAAAGCAGACATTTTGTCAGGAGCCATGAGCTTCAGAAAAGCTGAACACCAGCTCTCTAGCACATTTCTAATTAAATATGCAATTAAAAAGCTTTCAGTGGCCCCTAAGGCTTCCCAACCTAGTTAATAGAAAACTTCTCATCTTACTTTAACAAGCAAGATAAAACTTTTTTTTTAAAAAATTATTCAATGTTAAATAAAGTGCTTTCCTACTTTGTTTCCTCTCTGTGCCTCAAGAATTTATTGTGTGATGAATCAAGTGGCTCAGAATTTTAAAAGCAAAACAGTAAAGATAAAGAACGCTAAATAAGTTTGCTGTAAAGTTAAAGTAATACAGATTACATTTTAGGTATTCTTGGGGGCTAAATAATATTCAGGTTATGTGAAAGAACCTCTTTATTTATTAATTATTTAGTTGGTTATTTTAAAATATTTAAAGCTTTGTATGTTATTAAAAGAATTCAGATTAGCTCTTTTCAGAGAAAAAAGTTTTATTTCAGTTGGACTATCAACTTTGTGCCACTGAATGGGTATGGTGCAGATAGTAGAAGTTTGATCATAGTATCATAAATTATAGGATGTTTTTCTTTTAGTTCTTTGTTCTCCATAGGTGTGGGTTTTTTTGGTTTTCATTATTTATTTATTTGTTTGTTTATTTATTTATTTATTTTGGAGGGAACAGCAGTCTTGGGATTGACGTATGAGTAAAAGATAGACACGAAATTGGCATGTGGACACCTATGGTGGATGAGTGTAGTCGGAACGAGGGAAGAATGGACACAGTCCTGGTTTCAATGGGTAGGTCAAAGTGGGACAGTGCACAAGGTAACACAGGAAAGCAAATGCAACAGAAAGGAGTCTATGGAAAGTCAGGGATATACTGAAAGTACTTTGTGCACTGAAGATGCATTTTAAATTATTCCATCCTGTAAAAATTCTTACACAATATTGCTTCTTTTGAATGGTGGTGATTGAAATGTTTCTCACATTAGCATTAATCATAATAATCAAGGCATTTCAGTTTGCTTAAGTTATACATTTCATGTGTTAATTTCCTCTCCTCACTGTTAATGCTTCTTTTTCATATGTAAGTCATTCTTCGTTCTTAAAAATAGTAGACATCACCTCAACCCACCATATGCTGGTGAGATATGCAGTGGCTGTGGTGGGGGGAAACAGTTTTCCCCCTGAAGTTGTAAAATGGTAAACCCCAGGGGGTGGTGACCCTTGAGGTTTGAGCCAATGAGCGCTTCTGCAAAATATAAACATCACAAGCAGACCGGGAAAGAAAGTAGTTGTAGTTGTTGTTGGAGAAGTAGCCATGTTGTAGAGCCACGAGGAGAAGGAGCAGGAGCCCGTTGGGGGCTCTGGCCCCCCCCAGCCCCCAGCTGAGGGGCTACATGGACTTGGAACAGTGTAAGATTGGGCTAAGTACCTGTAGCTAGAAAGCTAAAGAAGTTTCCTCCACCGTGAGTGGGCAGACGGAGCAGCAGCAGAGACAGTAGCGGACGGAGAAAGTGAGAGAGAGCCAGAAGAGATAAGAACGAGCAGCAAACAGGCATTGCAGCCCAGGAGGAGAGACACAGAGTTGTTTGAAGAGAAAGAAAGCCAGCAGCAGAGAGAGCAGGACTAAGCTCTACAGACAGAGACAGAGTTTTGGGGTAAGAACTGAACCAAAAGACCCCAAACCCCTCTGAGACCTCCTAGAGAGAGGAGGATGATGGACTTTTAGTCTTGGAGTGCTATAGCACTGCAGAAAGGAGCTGAAAAGCTCAGAGAAGGAATGCGGAGGGGGTGACCTTGGCCCCCCACTGCTTGAGACAGAGCACAGAGCTCTGCAAAGGGGGCTTGAATCCCCTGAAGATACGGACCGTCACGAAGGCTTCTGCACTTCGTTGATATGACTGTGGTGAAGCGACCGTTGTCCGGGTGAACGCAGCCCATGGAAGAGAAGACCCTCGCTTGGAGATGATGGGACGAGGGGCTTGGATACCCCCTCGTGTGTACTGGTAGAGATCCAGCTACAGCTGTTGCATAGAAAAAGAAAGAGAGAACCTGCTGCCCTTGAGACATTGCTGCTCTGAGAGTGGAAAGGATCTTTTCCTTCTTCCCTCCTGGACTTTTATTTGGAAGGGAGAAGAGATTTGATCCATTGTAAATACTATTTTGACATGGTAGAGGTAGTTGAGATTGTGTCTGTGATGTATTGTAATATATATTTGTACAGTCATTGTAATATATAATCCCTTCCCCCCATTCTGAGTCTTGTGTGGTGTCTGGAAAACCCATCTCACACTGCGTTGAGATGTGAGAGGGACACTAGGACTAGAGAATTAGATTTTGGGGCTCTCAAACCATGATAGTGGTGAAACAACATATATGTAGCTTCTAATTCTTCAACCCATATGAAAATGAATCTTTATGTCCTTTAATAAATGTTTTGTGCTATAGTCAATTTTCTGTCCCAAAAGGTTTTCTAGAATCTCTTAGTCTTTCTTTTTAACATAATAGAGTTTTAATTAGTAAAGAAAAAGGAGCCTTACTGATAGATTCAAATTCCATGTTTTAACAGTATTTTCTAATATTGCAAGAAAGATTCTTAAAGTCTAATCATTTACTAAAACATTAGAGTCAAGAGAAGAACTCAGCTAAAGCAATTTTGTTACAAAGCTGAACTTTTAAAATGCAAGGGAGAAGGGTATGAAGAAGCATTATTTTCCTGTGTATCTTCATTAGGACTTACTGATGCGGAATTTTTGTTTTGGATTTGAAAAGACACCTAGGGGTAAAGGTAATTTTAAATAATTAATAGAGCTATAATCTGGGAACCTGTACCTCAGTGACTCACCCAAGGCCCAATGTATTGCTATTGGAGAAAATTTAATACTTCTAGAGCAAGTTTAATTTGATATCTGTTATTCTAGCAGAAGATAAAAATATGTATGGTATTTCAAATGAGAAGGGAATAAAAAAAGGTAAATGAATGAGAAATAAATGTAATCTGCTTGAGAAAGTAAAAGCTACAGAGGAAATTTCTGTAGCAACAGCAATAGAACTGTATTAGTCAAAGGGACATAATAAAAATAAAATAAGGAGTAAAAGTTGAAATGAAGCCAATATATCTGAAAATATGACTACAGCATTTTTATTTTCTATGCCTTTGAAGATAGTTGTCATTTTCTTTCTTGTGAATGGTGGCGTAAAGAAATGTCAAAGTCTTGTTTTAGGTATAAGTTGATTGATAACATCAGCCAAGCTGTAGTAAAGGAAATAGCACAGATGGACAATGTTGCTGAAGGAGTCTGTAATTTACCAGACCCATATTAAGAAAAGGTATTAGTCTCATTCTGTGGAGGCCTGTGTCTCAATATCCAAAACTTCTGAGCCACTAACACTGTTCAAAATTAGGTAATATTTATGCCAGAAAAATACATCAGCCACTATTGAATTGATACCATTGGGAGTTTTCAGAGTAAATTAATTTGATACCAGAAAAAGGAATTTGATGCAATATGATAAAATAATGTCCAACAGAATTTTTGCTGAGTTGAGCTGAGCTATTTGATAGCCAAACCCAGAAGACCAAAGTATTTTAAAGGTCCACTCCAACCGTAAAAAAACCCACAAAGACCCCCAACATTCCTCAATACCAATTATTTATTTATAATGGTGTCACAGACAGAAGCAGAAGTCTAGACATAGGAATGTTTTCTTGTATCATCACAAAGCTGTGGTTTTTGCCATTGCCTTAGTCTTTGTCTTCAAAGTTGTTAGATTTATAATGAAAAACTTCGGGTTAACTTAAACAAGATGCCGGGTTCTGAGCCCTGCATGAATCCCAAACACATAAAAAGGATTTTTAGTGCAAAATCATTTGCACTATGCGAAGGCATATTCCTGTTAAATTTAACAACTTATTCATTGGGAAAAAAAAAAAACACAAAAACAAAACACAAAAAACCCAGGCCATTTTTCTTGTCTAGCAAAGGAACAAAATAGCTTTACATTTATTCATAAAAAAGGTCAAATAACTTAAGCCTTTTATTCATCATAATAGCTATGGTAGTATTATGAAAAAGTTTTCATCTCTTAACTTGTTCAGTCCCATTTTTCTGAGGGACACGATGTTATCACACAATCGTGTATCCAGGTCATGGTGAGCATAAAGTGTCTTTGACCAAGATACCATGAGCAACACTCAAATGATGAAAGTATTTATATGTGTGATGAAAGTGTTGCATTACTGATTTGTCACTCTATTTTGGAGAAAGAATCAGAAATTATAAATGTCAGTTTTAATCATGTTGCATGCGCTGTGATAATGCAATTTGGGACTCAGTGGCAAAGAAACATTTTTCCTCTGAACACATGAAAGATTGTGTTCCCTAAAAAAGCAAGGAGGCAGGCATTCAGAACCATCACATCTGAGCTGTAAGGCTCTGTAAGGGTCCATGCTGAACTCAGCACTGAAACTCTGTCTGTAATGAGTCGGAGTAAACAAGAACCTCTGGGGATGGGGACTCAGATCAACCACCTGTATGTGAGTGGGTAACTTCAGCCAAACAAAAGGAAGTTCCTGAAAGAGAAGTACACCTGAACATCTAAGTATGATTTCAGGATATGGTAGACATTTCTGTCCCAGTCATATATTCACATCTTACTCGGACAGTGTTAGTTCCTTAGCTGTAAGCAGGCACAGTTGTTAGTGAAATGTGACATTGAACAATACCAGGAGCCAATGTGACTGAAAAAGTAGATATTTATGTATTTAGTGAAGGTACCATAGGAGGTCTTTTATATTATACTGAAATAATGAAAATATTAATTTTCTAGGTTTGTTCTGGTTTGTATTAAGCAAAAACTCCAGTATGATTTTAGTTTCAATATTTTTACTAACTGCATCAGTATTTTTTGTTAATCACAGTTTCTCATCTCTCAGCACAGTCCATTAATAGCCACGTCTGCCTGCAGCTGGGGAGGTACATCACTATCGCTAGAGTAAAACATCAAGACAAACTGTATTTTGGTTTAGGTCAGCTACAGTAGGTCTTCCTGATTTAAATCCACCTCTTGTACTTTTCCCAAAATTATAAAGCATTTTTTTTCTTGGTCCCAAACTACTTGAGAGCCAAAAATGCCAGAATTTCTGGGAAAGCATAACGAAGAGAAGTCTAATAGCTTCTAGCCTTATTGTTGCTGTGCTTAGGCGAGAGGGGGAAATTTTCTGATTATTTTTTTCTGTTATTATGTCTAAGTTTCCACTCTATGTATTATGCTGTTGTGGTTTGAATCTTGTTTTCCCCCAGAGGTTAAGAAAAGTGGTAGACCCCAAGGGGTGGTAACCCCTGGAGGTTTTGAAGTTCTGCCCAATGGGCGCTCCTGCAAAAATGTCAACATTCCACAAGCTCACCGGAAGAGATGAGTTGTAGTTTGGTTGTTGAGGAGAAGGTGGTCATGTTGCAGAGCCACGAGGTAGGGGCTCTGAGCCCCTTGGGCCCTCTGGGACTGCAAAGACCTGGAACAGTGCTAGACTGGACTAAGTGTCTGTAGTTAAGCCGGGAGATGTTTTCTCCATGGGTGCAGAGCAGCAGCCGACACTGACCAGAGAAACGGTGGCAGAGAGCCAGGACAGATAAGAACCTGAACCGGAGGAGCAGCAGAAACAACATGCAGCACCGCAGAGAAGACTCCTGGAAAGGGAGAGAGAGAGAGAGTCAGCAGCTGAGAGACAGAGTTCTGGGGGTAAGACTGATACCAGACCCCCCAAAACTCCTTTGAGATCCCTCTGAGAAAAGAGGGAGATGGACTCTTATTAAGGAGAAGAGTTTTAGACATGCAGCACCGGAGAGAGAGAGAGGAGCTAAGAAGCTCAAGAGACGTCCTGGAGCTGGACCGGGACGGCCAGATGGAATGCAGGGGGAGTTGACCTCAGCTCCCCCCACCTCGCACTGCTGCCACGGTGGCAGCCTGAGAGACAGGGCACAGAGGCCCTGCAAGCTTGAATCTCCTGGAGATACCAGACCGTCACGAAGACCCCCCTGTGTCTTCGTGATATGACCATGGTGAAACGACCTTGTCTGGGGTTACGAAGCCCATGGAAGACCCCTTTGCCTGCGTCAAGGGGGCCTAGGGAGCTGGAATACCTCCCTCATGAGTGCTGGCAGAAAGCCAGCCACAGCTGCTGCATGCATGAGATGAGGAGAACCTGCTGCCTTAGAAGATGCTGCTGCTTAAGGACTGGAAGGGATCTGTCCTTCTTTCCCTCCTGGACTTTTATTTTGAGGGGAGAAGAGATCTGATCCATTGTAAATACATATGTCATGGTAGAGATAATTGTGATCGTGTGTATAATGTGATATGGTATTTATTTGTACACTCATTGTAATATATTCCCTTTCCCCCACTTTGAGTCTGGTGTGTTTTGTCTGGAAAAACCCATCTCACATTAGGTTGAGATGTGGGAGAGGGGAATGGAGCTAGGGAATTGGATTTTGGGGCTATCTCAAACCATGACATACGCATAAAGCAAGACTGCTTTTTTTTAAAGTGAAATCTCAGACTACAAGCCTGTGGGATCTATGGAGACATACTTGCTTTTGCATGTTTTTCCTTCTGACAGAATATCTAATTTCAAGAGACAAACAGCAAGAATATCTATGGCACAAGCCTGGTCAATAGTCTGTTGTACAAATGTAAACCCAACTCTGCTTATAATTATGGATTAGGAAACCTAGATATTTTCATCTTCTCTATATTTTTTCCTCTATAGACACAAGTCATGTAAGGTACATTAAAAAAGGATAATTCCCTAAAGTCACTCTTACACTTTGTCAAATCAAAAATCTCTTACTTAATGACATTTTTTATATTATCAAATCACTGTTAAGAGGTTTATACTGTGGGAAACTTAAAGAAAGTTACTATATTAATTTATAAAACATATTTATAAAATATATAAAACTATATTAATTTATAAATTACATTAAATTATAATCTTATTCAGAACCATGCTATTTGGTTTGTTTTATTTCCAAAGTGAATGAAACAACTGAATATTTTGATCTTAATTTATAGATTTATTTTAGTTTAGATTAAAAATATTATATATAATATATAATATTACATATTCTCTAATTTATTACATGTATTTAACTCCCATTCCTTTGTAAAAGGGGTATCCCCCCCTCCCCACTCCCAGATAACAGTGATAGGAAGATGTGTCAAGTTTTTTAATTTCAGGCATTACAAGAATTTTTTTTATGCATATTTTTCTTTGAGTGCAATGGAAACTCAATCTATCCAGAAATTGTAGAGTTAACATTCTTTAATTCTTTTAGCGCTATGCTTTCTTCAGGTTCAGTCATTATTTAACGTCTAATAAGTACACAAACCCAGTAGCTTTTCTAGCTTCCTTGGTTAATTTAAAAAGAGATATTGATCTTTGTGTAACCATATTTCAAGGGGTGGCATTTTAATTCCACTGAAGACTACTTGCCTCTTTTATTGGTACCTTTACTCTTCATGACATAGAAATCATCCTTCGATGTAGTCATATAACACCAAAACAAAGGAGACTGGAAAGTTAGGTGTCCCAAACATGTACACATTTTGACAAAGTGGCAGAAATCTCTATGCTAAATTCTGTTCTCAGTGAAGAATTTCAATTTATAATCTACCTGAAGTTAAAGAGGTTTATTTTATAAAAGTAGTTGAATGAATATTTTTAAGATTGTGTTTATTTTAGGGACTTTTGAGATTGTGCCTGTATTGGTTTTATCTTTAGTGGAAAACATTAGCAGGATGCAGAGAAATTCTATATAAGTGACTATGCTGTTCATGTCTATCTTCAGAAAACTAATAAAATTCATTAAATCTCTTTTTTTCTCTGCAGAGATATATTCTCAGATTTTAAAAGAAGGAAACTCAATTGCACCTTAAACTATGAAGCTACTTCTTTGCTAAAATAATGATTCTGACTAGAAGTGGAAGAATAATATGTCTTAAATCTGAGTGTTCAAAATAAACAGGGAAAGAGAATAGTTTAAAATGTCAATATAAACAATGTAGTGGCAATTTATCTAGAATTAAAACCAACCCCAAACAAAATAACAATCAAGAAACCTGAAACCATGCTAGAAATGAAGGAAGATTAATATAAACAAACATAATTAAGAGCAAAAAAGTCCTATGTAGGTATAAAACAGAAAATATAAAAATGAAGAAAAAGGAGCACAGAATGGGTTGAGGATAAAAGAAGATATGAAAACCAAAGTTGGGGTGGTACAAGGAAGGTCACAGAACAGGCTATGATTAAGAAAAAAAATTTCAAGTATATGAGGAACAAAGGGTCAGCAAAAGAAACATTACACTCTAGGAAAGATAGCAAAGGTCATTTATCATCAGAAGAGGCAGATATCACTTAAAAAAAATGGATTTGCTTCAGTGTTTAAAAAGGGTGACAGAGGATAGCTCTAAGAAATAGAAATAAATTTCCCAGGTGAGAAAGAAGCAGAAATAAAAAGGGTAATCACATCAGGAAAAGTAATTAAGGCATCTAGCAGTTCATCAGACTGTAAGGCAAAACAAAGTCCATTGAAGAATTCTTTAAAGAATGCAGCAAAAAAAGTAGAAACAGGCTTTTTTTATTTTTTTCTTTTTTTTTCTGAATCCTGAGAGTTCTGAAGAAAAGTAGATATAAGTAGCATGTGCAAAACTAAGACGACACCAGTAGACAGAAATGCAGTTTTGATTACTAATTGGTATTTTTGGTAGTAACTCATGAACTATTCATATTCAAAGTTGATTTTTTCTGCCTGATGAAAAAGTTAGGTGGTTCTAAGTTAAAGTAGAAGCTAAAAAGCTGCTTAAACCTTCTGAAAATTTGATGTAAGATCCTACAGAGAAATACTTTGAAATTGTGACTACTAATTCTGTAAAAACAAAGCTAATTAATATTAAATCAGTTAAAGAGATTTTCATCCTTTATTTTTTTTATGCATAGATTTTTTACATATTTTTTTATAATAAAAATCAGAAATCAGTTTACCAAGTTTGAAATTTTAGAGTTAAAATTACTATTTGACTGTTTTTCATGAAAGTCAAATATCATAAATGTCCATAACTTACACTGAATGCATTTTTTCTCCCATTCATCAGAGGGTTGTACAGTCATATGAATCAATACAAAATACACTGAAGTGAGCAGGATTTTGTCAATTAACTTCAGTTGTCTTTCAACCAGACCACATTACATAACTATGTATTGAAATGTGTAAGACATAATAAAAAGTTTTTCAAAAGTTTTGGTTTCCAAAGAATGGCATTAAGAATCATCAAAAAAAAAAAAAAATCACAGAACATACATTTTCAGAGATATTTCATTGGGATTTACAGTCATGCTGGACATAGGCTTTAGAGTTACTTCGTATATGATACCTGGTACCTGCCTTGTGATGTGCCAGCTTTTGACTTCTGTGTATCTTATGCCCTGCAAGTTTCAGAACACCAAACTCACCCAGCCTATAACTTCATGTCAAGTGATGATTTGGGAGAATTAAGGGGAAAAAATGACACCTGGTTCCCAACACCCTTCCCCTTGGCTGATATGGTTGACATAGGCAGCCTTCTGAGACCCTGTCCCCCCATACCTTGCCCTTTGACTGATGTCAGCAGTGTGGGCAGGATGCTGCAAACATTTTCCATGTAAGTCGTGCCTCTATCAGATTGCAGTGCCACCAGCGGAGCAAAGGGCTGGAGTGACTCTTACCTTCATGTGCCATTTGTGTCATTGGCTGTTGCTGTCAGATGACCCATACCCTTAGGGTCCCTGGCATGCACCAGAGCCATGGCATCATTTGTGATCCTCTGTTTGCTCTTGGTGATTGAGTTGGTCATTGCATGGGCCACATTGTTCCTCATCTTTCTTACTGCTTCATAGAATCATAGAATATGATGAGTTGGAAGGAAAGCATCAGAATCATTGAGTCCAACTCCTGGCTCTGCACAGGACACCCAAAAATCACATCATTAAACCCCAAGAATCACACCACGATTCAGTAAAGATTTCAATAATGTTTTCGATTTAAAAAAATTACTGTTTAGATCACAGTGAGTCTTACATCGAACAAATTTTTAAAATATTGACAATTAAAGACAAATTGTCTTTATCGAACATGGACTTGTTTGACAAGCATGGAAGTCAATATCTATTACAATACTAAATTATGGAGCATGGCATATGAGCACTGAAAGAAATGAGGCTGCACACACAGAGTTCGGTTTCAGGACTTGTCCTCTGATCTTTTTGGCGTTCCCCTTTTATTCATATTCTCTCGTAAACAGCACCTGGTGTTTGTCTTCTAGTTAACCAAAATTCCCAGGAGTGTCCTAAACCAGTGCTTTGATCCCACACATTCACCCTTGCATCATGTTTGACTGTTTTCAGCCACTGGAAAACCATGCGGACCATGCAGACCTCTAAGTGGTGTCCTGCTTTGAGAACACAGCACTCTCTTTATCAAAAACACCAGTCAAGACTTAAAAACACTCCTTTTTGACCCTAATTAACTGAATGCAGGTGCTGCTGCTTAACTTGTTCCCACACGGAGTTCCTAAAAATAAGTGCACTAGGTCATGTATATTTTACAAATGTATTTTTTGATGTTTTATAAAGTTTTGGTTTAAGTATATCAAGAGATATAATGTTCAGCTCTACTTATAATCTCTGAATCTGTAGTTCCCTTACTGTTTATTTCAAAAGCCATTCCTGTCACATATTAGCTTGCAATAGTAGAGACATATGATATTCGGATTTGTAGATTTTTCATTTTTGAATGTAAGAATTACTACTAAAATAGCTTCCTTTTTTTTCATAGTCATGGTTGAATTAGTGCAGAAAAACTGGAAAACATGGCATAAGTCTTGATGGATTTTTGGATGTAGGTAGTTACACTAATTGTATATGATCAGGAACTATATAAAACAATAACGCCTTTAGCAAGGAAAAATCACAAAATGCAGATTCTGTGAAACTTATCTCTGTTGTAAATTGTGATATGAAGATGCAACAAAACAGAGGGTAATGGATGGTACTATTATTGGAAGTGATAGGTAATTCCGGAAAAACAAGATTTGGGCAAATTCCAGGTATCTTCATTCATTCAATCACTCTCAGATGACATCACAGCATCCCTTGAAATGATAGCATGCATATCAGAAAAAAGTAGCTTTTATGTAGTAATAAGTTCTTTCTTTGAAGGAATTTTGCCTTATATAATTAAAAAAAACCCCACAAAAACACAAAAATGAAACCACAACAAACCAAATTAAACCCCCCTAAAACCAAACAACCCCCTACTTACTCAGGTCTCCTGTGAAACAAGAGCTGGATTAGTATGTTGGTGTCCAAGAAGGCACTGTCTTCTGCATATGTATGTATGTATGTCTGTTTCCTGAAAAAACCTATAAATATAAGTATCATGGAGTTTCTGAATTCATGAAGTCTTTAATTACATTTATTTTAGTTTCTGTAATTCATAAATAATTTGTTTTATAAATTAATGGGAAATATTTTGGTTTATTTCATGGTACAAGTGATAACCACATCCTGTCTTAGAAAATGTGGTAAACAGATTTTATGCACAAAAGCCTCTCTGAGATGTGTGGAGAATTTTCTCTAAGGCAGACATCTGTGTATTAAACTAATTTATCAAAATGCAATTCACCTGAAACAGAATGCAAGCAGCCTTTTTAAAAAACTGTGAACACCAATACAGTGTAATAAATAGCAAGAAAATATACTTTTTACCCCCATTTCATTGTGTCGTTGCTTTTTTTTTTTAATATCCTGGTTTTAAAAGTGGTACTGTACAAATCATGCAAATGATAATAGGATAATCTGTTTTTTGAGTTTGTTGGGGTTTTTTTTGATTTTTGTTTGTTTTGTTTGTTTTTCTTTTTTCTTTTTTTTTTCTCATTGCAAAAACAAAATTTAAACGTTTATAATGGGAAGCAATTGGTCTGAAACTAGAATTATTATTCTTTATTTTTGTGCTCTTATGCTCACACACTGAAAGCTAGTATTTCGTCTGCTATAACTTCAAAAATTAACACTAAGCCTATTTCTGCTTTTGTGAACTCTGAGTTTTATCAACATCTTTCTATCACATATTTCATCTTCTCTTATTGCTTAAAGATCAGAATCCCTAATGCTGTGTTTCAAAAGCAGTAGAAAAGGTCACTACAAACCTTTTCTTTCTCTGTTTATTTGAGAAGATGAGTTGTGAATGTGCAGATGCAAAAGGTAGTACAGTCTCTTCTAAATATGAAACACATCAATATCACTGAGATTTCCATGCATGAATGAAAATTGCAGCATCTTGATGATGCTGCAAGTATGAGAAGAAATGATTAAAAATATTTTTTTTCTTTATATACTTGGAAAATTTCCTTCAGCATAAAAATGCTTGAGAACCATCACTGAAGTACAATATGTTTGGACCTGATTGTGTCACTTAGTCATCTTAAAAAGTAATTTTCCCTGCAAGTTGCTCTAACAATGTTAGTCATACTATTTGTTGACAAACTTGCTGTTAGCTGAGGCAGGAGAATCTAATTCTTTTACTAATTATACACTTTTCAACCGCATTAAAAATATTGCTTGGAATGATTTTTTTGTTCAGAAATTGTAAATCAAAATGATTTTAAAGTCTTTTCAATTATAACCGTGTATTTTTTCTTTCTTAATAATTTAAATATCTATATTAAAAAATGTCCTCTGTTTGAAAGTGTGCTGAAAAGAAAGGGTGCTTCACTGACATTTTCACATGCAAAAAATCTGCAATTAGCATATTCTCAGCAGATACAAGGGAGTGCTAAATTTATGGTGACCTAAGGGGTGCTATAATTTATTTTAAAAACATTTATTTGAAAATTTGTGCCAATCCCTCTGGGTCAAACACAGAGGGATACACTGTTATATTTTCTTCAGCAATAATATTTATTATCTAATTTTCACAGCTCCATTTAAAAACCAGACTGCTACTTTTAGTGAGTCTAAAGTTCTAATGCAGAAGAAGGCAAAGATTAATAAACATATGCAGCATAAAACATATTGGCTACATCCAGGCTGAGTAGAGAAAAAGATCTTTTCGCTCTGATTAATAACCTCAGGATCAGGCCCAGCAGTGACAATAGAAAAATATTTATGCATTTTGGTATATTTTTACAAGTTTCTAGATGGTAGATGATAGTTCCCATTTATATAAGAGACCTAGCTCTGCTTTATATTTACATTGACAGCTTTAGCAACTGACAATAGTTTTTGCTGTTATCTGAGCCATGCAAAAGTAAAAAAAATATTACAAGACTGTCTGTAACTGTGGTGATAAATTTATAAATAACACAACACTAATGAACTTTGTAAATGAATTTACTTCTTTGAAATAAAAAATAATTTTTTTCTCTACTTAATAAACCAGTTTATGTTGCCTATCTGCAGAAAATTTAATGGATTGGGTAGAGGTAAGTAGAGATTTCAAAACTTTAAGATTAATGATTTTTCACTTACAGGTAAATTCTGCTTAGCTCTTTATTAACACCTGGCTTGATAAAATCAAGCACGCTCCTTGCTACCTTCTCACGGAGTACCAGTTTACTGATGCAAATTCTGGAGTATTTATGGCAATATTGATATCACTAAACCCTTTCCTTCATAGTATTGAATAGATTCAACTGCCTTTCCTCTGTGATATGAAGAGTGAAACAACTAGAGGGAAGACATAGAATCTCTCTTCATGTCCAATTTTAATGATATGAAAGGAACAGAAGAGAATTTCTCTCCTGTCACTGTCTTGTCCCTGGTCCTGACTTCCTAGAGTAGGCTGAATTTCTCTTCCAGCCTAAATCTGTGTTTTCAACTTAACGTATCATTGTCCCACCTAATTTTTTAAGTGGTGAAATACATTTAATTTCATCTCTGCTCTGAAGAGCAGGAGCTGGAGCTGGAGCTCTAAATAGAACACCATCAAAATCCTAAATAGAGACACGAGTTCTCTGAACCTGTTTACACCTCCAGGGTCACTAGGGCATGGCAACATAAATGTACTCGAGCAGGTGACAGCTGTCTACTGCAGGTGACAGCTGTCTACTGCAAGCACCCTTAAACCCTACTGTTCCAGACTTCAAAGGAAAATGTGTGCGATCATCCACTTTTTCTGTGGAAGTTCCCAACCTTACTAATCCTGTATGGCAAGTTGTCAAGCAGTAAGAAAACAGAAGTCCTCTGTAGTGCTTTAAATAATTTACTGTTATTGAGTAGCTGAAAATTAGCCTAGCCCACAGAGGCATTGTGAGTTAGCACTTTAACTGATTACGAAAAAAGTTGATTATATTAAATAATAGAACAGCCAATAATTATTCAGCATATATTGTAGTAAATTGTCATGCAGTTGTACCCACAAAGCAAAACTATATCCTGTATCTAGTTCACACAGTCAGATTAAGATCCAATCAGCAGCAGCATATTGAAACAATATTGGCCTCCTGTCAGTTCAGATCATTGAGCTGCAGGAGAGACAAAACCTCTTCCCCTAGTGCAGAATCTCGCCATGGTTACCTCACTGTGGACTTTTTTCCTGTTTATCTTCCCCTGCTTTAGTGCCTCTATGATTACAAGAACAGATCAGGTTAAATTTAATTGGGCTATGTGTGGTGGCAGTGCTGTGGACTGCTGTCACTTTGGGGAGCTGGATCACCTGTCTTGAGGCTTCCTGTTGCGTTGCAGATTCCTCCCCAGGAAGGGCTTGATGGGGTCAGGTACATCCTCACAGGAGGCCATGTGCTGTAAGTCCCCAGCAGAGGAGCCTGAGGGGTGCTCTCAGATCTTCCAGCTGGGATTTATCATGCTGAGCCAATGCTTATGCCCTCAGAGACTGCCTGAGCTTTCCCTCACCTGACAGCATGTCTTGTGGTGTGCCTCCTGCATCATGCCGTTTACAGTTGGATGCTCTTGTGCACTTCAGTGCCACTTTAATTACATGGTGTTATATCATCTTTCCTTTTTGACTGCTGCCTTCTTGCCTGTACCTTGTATGTGTTAGTGAAGTACTTTACTATTCCTAGAAGAAGGCAGGAAAGACATCAAAGATGAAGGGGAGAGAGAGAGAGGGAGAGAGGGAGAGAGGATGACTGAGAACTTAAGAAAGTTTTTGAAAAATTCTTCAAAAAGGATTCCGTGTTAAGATCTTTTATAAATATCTGGTGTGATACTGAGAAAACCACTGATGTTTCTCCCTTTGCTGTAGTGTAATACAGGCGTATTTTTCAAGAGAAATTACATAAAATTTATTTTCAGAAATGTCTCATCTTGACAACTGTATTCTGAAATCAGAAAGAGCCAGGAGGGTTCTGAAAATGTGCATTTTATTTCCCTTAAAGAGAAGGGGTTTTAATGAGGATGTTACATTTCCCAGAAGAATATATAGATGCTAATTTATTCAATAAAAGAAAATGTTACTGTTCCACCAGTTATGTTTTCTGGAAGGATAACTATCTCTGAGAAAACCCATTTTTAATCCTAGCAGACATTATGGGCAAAATCCTTAATAATAAATTCCAGTGATGGCTGAGATGTGGGTAAAGTCTGTTCATTGTTGACAAAACATCATAATTTGATGCAGATACTTAGACACCCTCAAAAAAATGTTATCTGTAAAATTTAGTACCTCTAGGCTTGAATGGCAACTAAGCAAATGGTTTCAGAATATTAATTTTAGAATTAGAATATCTCCTTGTAGTGTACAAGCATCAGCAAGGGACAGAAACACTTATTACCTCCAAAAGCAAGAGTTGCTGAGATCATTTATCCTTCTGAGAACCAGAAATTAGTGGCTCAGGTGGAGCCATTTTCCATATTTTGAAGAGTACAGCTACTATCTTTGCATGGAAGTTTTCTCCTTTATTTTTAAATACCAGTCTGGATTTGGGGATTCCATAGGAGTCTTTGTGCTGCCCCTGTGGTGCACTATAGGTTATAGTGGATATTCACACTCGTGTAATCCTCAAAGACACACCAGTATTTTTGTGCAGTAGTTCTCACTACATCAGCTGGGACTTGGATATTAAATACCTTTGTCTGTCCAGGTCTTAAATTCTTTTAAAAATCTAGCCTACAGATACAGAGGTGAGTACAACAAAAAGAGCTAAAGTGGAAAACAATAATTCCTTATTCAGTGCAGGTTTGTGTAGTATGTGGGGATGTATTGCAGGAGGAGGATGAGGGAATACTGAGTTGCTGTTACTTCCTCCTCTGAAAAGTGATAATCCTCCTGCACACAGAATAAAGCAAATATCCTGCAAGGAAAAGAGCAGTATGTGGCAATGCCATTATTACTCTTTGTCACAATAATTTTTGAATTTAGCCTGACAATAGAATTAAGCTGAATAAAACAATTTTGTGAATTATGCACTTATTGATGGCTTGATTTAGTTTACTTTAGCATAAGATGCATATAGATATATAAATATTTGCACCAAATTATCGCTTTCTACACTACACTAAGAGCAGTGTATATATATAGATAGCTTCATAGTTTGCTATAGAGAACACAGACTACTATGTGGTAGTTTATATGATTCTATGTATGTATCATTAACTTCTGTCCTTCCTCCTACTTGTTTGTCTCAGAAATTTAAAAAAAAAATCTAATGCACGTCTTCTGAGCTGCAGGAGAGTGTTTACTGTATTCACTTATTTTCAGAGCCTTTCAGTATCATTATGGAACAAATGAGTAATGTAAGTACATAAAGAATGGGAAAAGAAAGCTAGTAAAAAAGTGTTAATTTCTATAGAGTTTGAACCAGCAGGAGTCTCTCTTGTTCTGTTATTCACAGAACCACATTCAATGTTTCAGAAGGAAGGGTTTCCCAGCTGATAAAGAATAGGAAATTTTAATACATTTCTTACTGCAGAACTAATTACAACCATTGTAATACTGCTTACATGTGTATGTTTTCCTATTCTGCACAAAACCTCAGAGCTGCAACATAATGGATGTTTTTGTTTTTCCTTTTTAATCTCAGTATATTAGGGAAGCCATCCTGATGCAGGCTACATTAGTCATAATCTTACCTGCTATTACAAGGAGAGTGTATAGAATAACTGAAGCACTGTCAAATCTTTATGCTTTTTGTTTGATCAAAGATGAATAATGTATGTAAGAGGAGATGTTAGGATAGTACTCTGTCGATAATAAACTGATATTAGCAAACTTCCAAAATGATGTATCTGAGCAAGTAATGACTTTGGTTGTTTACAGTTAATCTGAAAAGGAAGAAAATAATAAAAGGCAGATGTTAAGAAAGTGGCTTTTCTTCTTTTAGAAAGAAAACCTAGGGCAAAAGAAAATATTAGGCTTGGTAACTAAACTGCGGTATGTGTAATTTTTTTAAAAAAATCATGCATAGGTTAAAAACAAATTGAAAAATTCATGCCAAGATTTTTTTAAAGATGTTTTTAGGTGTTTATCAGTTTGGACACTTTTTCAGAAAAGTTATTAACTTACATGCCCTCTTCTGAACATTTGCAGTGTGAAAGTGAATTCTTACACAGTTGTTTACAAGGACAAGTTGCTGTGGGATTTTCTGGGCCTTTGTTGTTGTTTTGCAACAAGTTTTGTGAGAAATCCAGCCTTTTGGAGGAAAAAGGGTATAATCTCGTAAAATAAATGCTTAATCAGTATTCAGAAAGCATATCAAGCATTTTTAAGGAGGAACATGTAACATAATGGCAACGAGATTGGTTTTCTTGAATGTGTACACCCAGTTGTAGTTCTCCAAACAGAATATAATTCCCCAGTTAAGTAATGACAGAAGAGAGAGCCCACGCATTTTTAAAAAATAAGTTTTTGAAGGAGGCAAGGGAGTAAGGGACAGGGGATTAAGAAAAATGCAGAGTTATGAGTATGATAGTAGAAGATGGCATTACAGCTATAGCCACGGCAGTGCTGCATAGTAAGAGATTGTTGAGGGGCAGCATAAGGGGCAGTGGCTTTAAACTGAAAGAGGGTAGGCTTTGATACTAAGAAGTTCTTTACTGTGGGGGTGGTGAGGCACTGGAACAGGTTACTCAGAGAAGTTGTGGATGCTCCATCTCTGGAAGTGTTCAAGTACAGGTTGGATGGGGTTTTGAGCAACCTTGTCTAGTGGAAGGTGTCCCTGCCTGTGGCAGGGGTGTTGAAACTAGGTAATCTTTAAGGTACCTTCCATCCAAAACCATTCTATGATTCTATGATTTTCCTTCTGCAGCAACTGAACACCTGAGGTGACTGATCTGGGTGATTAAAATGTCATGGGCACCATTTCCTTGTTTTCTACACTGATCTCCACCGTGTCTCAATCATAGTCAAAATGCATCCTTTTTCTCACAGGAGACTTTCCCCTAGCTTAACACCCCTTTCCCCCTACCTCTTCAGAGTTATACAAGAGGTCACAGCCACAAAAATCCTCTTAACTGTGTTAGAGAAGTCAGACAAAAATTCAAAGCTATGTAATGTGTGCAGACGTGACTAACAAAGTTCATTGAAATCCTGTTATGCCAGTTTTGATTCCTTGAATAGTTAACACCACAAAAGAGAAACACCTGGGAAATATCATGCAGTCAAGGAAAAGAGCAGTCAAGGAAAAGAGCAGTCAAGTTCATTTTAATGTTTTAATGAGGAGGAAAGCCAAGAGCAGTCAAGTTCGCAAATTCCCATTTTCTGAGTGTTCACCTCTGCTTTCAATGTCACCCCAAAAATTTCAGGCTCATGACTTTGTTGTTGTTGTTGTTGTTTTGTATGGAGAGGAACATTGTCCATAACTACATTACAAACTCTACTATTCATCTAAGTACTTAAATAAGCCAGAGAAATACCTCATGGAAAATTTCTCTGCTTAATTTTATTCAGCTACTCACATTTTGCATGATCTGTGAGGACATCAGATAAGACAAGAAGTAACTTCCCAGATGCATTTCTTTGCAATGTTTGGTACACCCTTGCAAAGGACACTCTGCGTTTCATTAACCTTTCTGTCTATGAGCATGTCTTATTCAGTAGAGACTAAAGTTACTTGTGTTTAAATCAGTTCTTTTGTAAGAAAGAAGTAAAGGAAAGATAGAGAAGAATTTTAAGGAGTGGTAGAAAGTATTCTATTGTATGTGAAGAGTAGAATTTGTTTTATTTTGGTTTTGTTTCTAAGGAGCTATGAAGAAGATGTATTATAAAAGTATTAGAAATTTATCCAAACATTTAGGATTTATTCAAACCAAGCCTTATCCCAAGTTGTTAGGCACCTACCTAGTATTAATTTTAAGCTTCCAGAACAACAGTACATCTTGTGTATGATATGCCTTACTGACTGATTTAGAGTATATACTTGTAGACTTGTTCTGAGGAGAGTCTCTGACGGACTGTCTTAATAAACTCCCTAATCATACATGCACTTTAAAGCACTACATCAGTTTAAAAATGAACAAAAGGCAGTATAAACTCAATTTGATCGCAGTGGTAGTAAGCATTGTAGATCTTGCATGAGGTACATTTTTATTGCCTTCATGCAGTTTGCAGGATGCACAAGAAGTGAAATACCCGACTTACTCGCCTCTGCCCTTTGGGTAATCACTATAATTTTAGTGAGCTTCTGAATGTACTCTGGGATATTGGTAATGAAAGCCAATATCAGATGCATACAGTATAAGACAACCTTATTGCACTGCTGCCATCACACATCATTGCTATCAATTTGACCTTGTCAGCCCACTGTGCAATATGTTCTTTGCTTTAGGTTTTATTACTGCTATTCTTACTGTTTGCAGGAGATATGTGATCTAATTGATCTCAACAGCACACTCACCCGCAACGAGAATAAGTGTTCTGTCTTCAGGCATATTATTGTACTGATTTCTTGCATTTATCCATAGCTCATATCTGAGCAGACCTGTTATGTGCATTATTATGCACTGCAATGTATTTTGCCTTTTAGATAAGATCTTACTCTGCCTGTCATTCACTCTCCTTTAACATGAGTAAAGAGCTTATTAAGGATGCATACTTCATCCTCTGAGATTAGCTGCTGTCAACGCATTTATGCCATCATTTATTCTAAAAATGTTGCAGGGAAAATGCCATTCAACAAACATATAGTTTTTGCATGCTTATCTTCAATATATTAAAATGGTATTCAGGTCACTGAGTCAAATTGAAATGCTCCTGAGATCCGAAATACATAATGTTTTCCAGTTTCAACAGCAGGGTAATGAAGAATTAAATGCGTTATGGAAGGAAGAATTATAGAATTGTAATACATAGATTATCAAAGTGATTTCATATTGTGAAATTGCAAGGAAGAGCTAAACTAGCTGTTACAACATTTGGAAAACTTTTCAAGGGCCAGAGAAGGAAGACATTTTGTTAGAAAGAAAAATCAACATTAGTTATTCACCTGTTTGAATGGTGAGAGGGAATAATGGAAGGAGATGAAGGAGAGAGACTGAGGTACCTAAAGGGCAGACAAATTTAAGAATTAAATGAATAAATAATGAAGAGGAGTTAGGATAAGAAATAGAGAAAGTTATGATAGCTTTGGAATAAAGAGTGAATTCCAACTTTAACCTTTAACCTTGTAAAAACCTTGTAAGAGCTTGGAATTTCATCTAATGTAATCATCTAGGTTCCCTCAATAGTCTGTGGAGCAGGTTATTCCAAAGGCTGATTCCTGTCTTCTCTCAGAGATACATATTGCTAAACAGTCTGAATTATGGATGCTTCATTCTCTCTCTCTTTCTGCAATGACTACAATGAGAGTTTAAACTGACTGTCAAAATTTTACATGGCTTCAGTTAGGAGGGATGCATTTCCCTAACAGTATCAAGATGATTTTACACCTGCAGCAGTACAATCCGGTATGTGAGAGCACCGGGGCTGATGCAACAAAATATGACACAAAAGTAAGGTTAAACAAGGTTAAACTTAGCATGAAGCTGGCAAAAACCAAAGGAAGAATGATTCCTTAGACTAATTTTCAGAAGAACTGATCAAAACCAAACCAAACCAAAACCCCCAATAAAACAGTTTTCAATGGATTTATTATGGAATTAAGCTAGATGTTAATTTTGGTAATCTGTAAACAGCCTAATTATGCACAGAGGATGACAAGTGTGCATTTATTTAATCTCATTTGTTGTAGAGAAAATGCCATATTTTCTCATGAAACAGCTTCAATCCTTTTAGATGATGTGCTTTACACTCAAATCTTAAGTGAAACAATTTGGTAGATCCATGTACCAACACTTTTCCCCTCACTTCTAGCGGCAGTAAGTTGGAGGTGGCAGCACCTAGAAAGGACAGTAGGAATGCTACAACCATAACATAGTTCAGCATAGGAGGAAGCCTAGATATAAGTATTTCTAAAGTCTGAGGTATTACTTGTTTCTAAATATACATGTTTTTAAATTGAATCAACATTACGTTCACGGGCATTAAAATTACTAGCAACTCAATAATTTCTAGCCTTAAGTTGAAATACTTCACAAACATAACTACCATTTCATTAGTATAAATTCTGTGGATATAAAATGGAAAAAAAAATCATAAAAGGATAAAACCCATAAAGAAAAGGGAACATAAAAAAGAACAAAACTTCTTACAGTAAAGCATTTTACACATACTTTCAGGAAGTTTCCATATTGACTATTTTGTCAAGTGCATCTATAGCTTTAATAGTTACATTATTCCCATCACTATAATTATATTTTATATTGAATTTTTTGAAAGCCATGGAAACGAACTTTTATCCTACTTTTATTGAATAAAATTTTTCATTTATGGATTTCTTCAGTGCTGTAGCATGATATATTAATGTTATAGATTATCACTGTAATAATGCTATTATAGTACTACTTACATAAAAAGCTAATTTAGATACAAAAAACAATTTAGGAGGTACAAAAATAATTCTGTTGTAGATGTACTCTAGGTTCTGTGCTATAGTTAGGTAATTGATGCTTTTCTAATGTCATTTCATTAGTAGTATTGAGAAACTGCCTAATGAAGTATGTATCTGTGTCTTCCGCACAATAAAACATGGCTCTAGTTGAAAAGAAATGTATTCTATGATGGCAATTAATTTAATCTTTCAGGGGATAGTTACAATGTTTGACTAAATGACTTATATGTGTACTAATCATTATAGGTTAAAGTATTATTCAAATGAAGTTAAGTAAGAGTCTTAAGACAGTCCCAATTATTTCCAAGTTAAAAGAAACTAAGGAGATTCATGAATTAAAAGAAAAAAAAAGAAAAAACCTTGGTTTAAATTAGAAGAAATTAAGTTGGCTATTGATATGTCACAAGCAATAATATTACATTTATTTAAAAAAAGAAATTACCTGAAACCAAACCAAAAAATAATAACAACAAAAGAAAGCTAATGAAAAGTTGCAAAGACAGATTATTTGTGAATATTTGTTTCAATTGCACAAGTTTTTTCTCTTCAACCTCTCTCACACCCATTTGTCACTAAGAATAATATAAGTAACATGTTTGGAGCAATGGTTGTGCCTTTTTAACATTTGTTAACATGGTTTGTTATTATATTTCTAAATGTAATAGCTTACATTTATAGATAAAATTATTAAAATAAAATAATCTCTGTTAATTGTCTGTGTCCACATTAGCATGCTTGGTAGGAGCAGTAATGAGGTTTCAAAGTCAATCCTCCAGCTCTACCTGAGCATTGATTTAGTTTGAAAGGGATATTCTTTCACAAATGCTTGATTATTTTTGAAATTAGTGATGACAGGAGCTCTGGTCTCAGATCAGTATCAGTATCAACCGGTGTTGCTCAAACTGCTGGGGTAAATCTAAGTGTTTGAACCAATGATTTCTCCTTTTTGACATCTTCGTATGAGGAGGTTGGTGGAGACATTTATCCGGGGGAACCAAGTAAAACTAACCTGGAGGAAGTAAAAACCATATTTCATATAAAACATTTCATGTACTGTCAGTGAAGGCACTTTACCTTTGTCATTCTGATATAGGAAGCTCGTCCTATGGTACAAAATTTCTTTCTATTGTGGATGTAGCATTTTTCATGCACTGTTTGTTATTTACTTTTTACTAAATGACACAAAGTAGCTGAAAGGGGAAAGAATTATCTGTAATTGGTCATCAGATGCAAAATCATGTAACACTGACTGCAAATACTTAACATGTATAATTTATGAAGAATTCCAGAGATTAATTTACCTTACCTATACCATGTATTTCAAACCACACTAGAGTAATTTTGAAAGATAATTCTCCAACATGTGGAGAAACCAGGATAATTTTTCATCTCTTTATTAAATAAGAGAAAAAAAAAAAGAAAAATGCTTGATTTAGTTGTAATGGATAATTTGAGCAAAACTCATTTGTTTGTATAAAATGTTTTACTGATGAACTACGGGATCCATGTTCTTTTTCCATTAAATTGCAAGGGAAGGAGTGTAGCTGATGTCACCACTCTGTGCCTAATTACTGTGGATGGACAGTCTATAGAATGTGGTTTTCCTAGAGGTAATTATTTGGATTTGTGAATTTTATGTGCTGAAAGAACTAAAAGAAAAATTACTGTCAATAGAATTCCATTCCATCATGTTTAATTTGTACTGCCACTTCTTCTTCCACATTCCATTTAAATCTCTTTCTATTTGCAAACAGCTGCATACACTTCATTCAACACTTACCTTTGCTTAGCCAAGACTCTTCAGTGCGGAAATTAATCTCCTTGGTTTTCGATGCTGAAGTGTCCCTAATGTTATAATCAACTTTTTATTTAGGAGGAATAGGAGGCATGTCACAATAGCATAGACAAAGATAGTTTATTTTAGTGAGCCAGCACAATTTCAGGTTTTGTGGCAAGAAAAAATCTCAAGGCACAAAAGAACTCAGTTTATATGAACTGTACACATCTAATCAGTATGTTTGTTTGTTCCTCACAATTTACACTGCTGTTTAGATCCTAGAAATAATCTTTGCATATAAATAACACTTGCTAAAGATAGAAGGCCAGAAGTCGTAGGTTTCTACTGACCCTGTTAAGAGAAATACTGGTTGAAACTCCTTTGCCAGAAAAGCCTTATGCAGCTTGGATAGCTAAAATGGAGAGGTTCTTTTGTTTTGAGAAGCCTATATGTTCCACAGCAGGCTCAGAGAGAGTGTATTACAATTATTTGTAGCTGAGATAGAGGCCTGTGACATCTAGAAAATATAAATGTGTTGATCATCATATGGTTAATTCTAACTCAAATACAAGCACACTGAAACAATGTAAGCAAGAACGTGTCAGCATTTTGTAACACTGTGAGAGTATAGCCAGACATAATACTTGAGCAATTTATATAAATACTGGAATAATGTGACCACCAAAGGGGAAAGAAGAAGTTCCATTAAGAGGCGTTCAAGTAAGACAAAGTTGCAGAGGACAATATAAGCACAAGGGTCTGCCAAGTCACAGGACTTCCTACCAAATACACCAGGATAACTGGAAAGACACTCTTCACCCTCAAAGCAGCATCACGAGTAGATGATTTATCCTCTTAGGGTTGGAGGGGGAACCTTAGCAGCAAATATCAGGAAAACAGCAGGCACAAGTGAGGTAAACTGTAGAAGAAACAAGACAAGACACTGTGCTTGTGACTTACCCTGTCAGAGAGGTCTCAAGCCTGATCACCTTGTTCTCATCAAGAAGCAACACAAACCACAGTCATCAGTGGTATCGGTACATGACATCAGTGATGTGTTGTACACTCAGCTAATTCAGAATTTAGGTGTTGAAGCATGTTATACACTTTGTGTTGAGACCTTATTGAAGACAATTTGAAAAATGTTATGTCAATATTTATTTTTAATATGCGATAACTAAGCATTGGCATGAAGTCTGTTGTTAAAGAATGAATTTAGTAGACATTTTTGAAGTTTAAAGGTGATCTGACTTATCCGTTTTCTAAGCATACTCACTGTAATAACTAAGTTTCTTCTCTCTTTTCCCCTACATGTGTATATATACACATATTTTCAGTTGTAAAATAATACAGAATTGTTCTTGTTTTCTCAACTTTATACTCAGATGTAAAGAGAGAGACATTTTTCAGAACAGAAGAGGAAAACTGAATCTATGTTTTAAATCTCTTTTGATTTACAGGTAGGTGTTCACCTGCTATGCTATATCATATTATCTAAAATCTTTGCCCCCACTATTCCTTTGTTTGCATTTCCACGCTGTTTCCTCTTGACATGATATAGATTGGCTGTGTCCACCAAATTTAAAAAATAGATAGTTTAGCTCTTGAGTCTGCTGTGTCTTTTGACTTTCTATATCAAAATCATCAGGTCAGTGCAACTACTTGAGCAAGCACAGTAAGTTCTTGCTTTCCTATAGTTTAAAGGGATGTAGATGAAAATTTTCTCTATCTTGACTCTGAAAAATCATTAAATAAACATCTAAAGGACTTGCTCAAATTATTTATGGTAAACACTTAAGATGTTAATGTTCTTTGTACTTTCTTGGTTGAGAAATGAGTTTTAATATTACCAGTCAGACAGAGATTCAAGAAGCATCACTTTTAAATCAAAATATTAGGCTTAGTTTGTTGATTAATGAGTTGATTCTGGGTCTTTCATTCCTAATGAGCTGCCCACATATTCAGTATTTCTCTAAAGTCTCACTGTATGTTTCTTCTCTTAAAAAAAAAAACAAACTAAAAATAAGTCAGTTTTTAAACACAAGAGAAATCTCATTCTCTCAAACCACACATTGGAAACAAAGATAGACAATACATAAGTCTGAATCCTTATGGCATATGAAAGGAATCTCACTCAAGCTAAGGTCAATTAATTATATATAGTAATGAAACATCTTGATCAAGACACATACACAAATCTTTATTCGCTGTCTAGTAATTTTATTCATGTTCTGGTTTGTAGTCAAATGTTTAGATGGTAAACTCATTAATAGCCCTAAACTTTGGATACTTTTCTTGCTCTCTTATTTTCTTCATCCACCTGTCTGTCTCTCCTAACTCAGCAATTTGTGACTTCTGTTAATTGTTATCCAATTGACCTTGCTTTTCCTGACACAGTTCTGAAACACAAAACCAGAAAGAAACCTGATTTGGAGTTATTTCCTGATTGGGGATAACATCGGACAACCTGAGCAGAAAGTGCATATTGCAGATTCTGCTTTTTAAATAATTGAGAAGTTGGTATACACCCTCTGAAGAGGTCTGTGAAGGGATATTTCAGTATTCTGTTCCAACCTGGAGAAGAAAATACAGTGTGTGGATTGTTAAGTCACATTTTAAAAGCTATTGATTTAGTATAATTGACCACAGAATATTTCTTGAGATTTTAAGGCAGAGCAGGAATTTTAAAATCACAGCAATAGCTTGATAAAGGGACCTTGAATTTAAATAAATCAGAATCTGCACTGCATTTTATCATGTTCCTATGCAGAGATCACAAAATGTGACTGTGGAATAGAGAAAATCCTACACCTGAAAAAAAAACAGACTAAAAAAAGAATAAGGAAGGCTGAGAAACACAACAGAGACTGTGATTTCTTCTGAGTCAAAATAAGACTTTCCTATTGCAGTCACCTTATAGACCAGAGATATTTAGTACACCTTACATTATGGTCGTGAAGGTAATACTAGCATTCAGTGCTCTTAGAAAAGAAATATTCCATATACATATTTAAACACAGATGATCTACTCATAGTATGGAATTGATTGTAAAATTAAATTTTGAAACAAAAAGGTATTTTAGTACATGGTATGGGATAAGGAATGAGACCTCCAAAAGTAATTTACAAAGTACAAGGTACCTTGTTGTCATTGTATGTGAAAAATCCAAAATGCTTATTTTCAAAAACTTATTCAACTATTGATTGGAAATCAAGATTGATGCTGAGTTTTTTAAGTCTCTGTCTAGTGAACAGCTTAAATTTTGTCTTTAGGAGCAGATATAGTAACTGATTTCAGAACAAACATGTTTGTAATACATTAGATAATATACAAAATATATTATACAAAAGTGAAGGAGGTGCTGATTTTATACACTGTTAGTTGGGTATAAGCATTCACCTGACATATAGATAACGTGGAGTTTTTGTCTATTGAGTAAGTAAAAATTGCAATAAAATCTTAAATTTTCTGTCTTTCCTGGTATCTTTAACAATAGCCCTTTCTTGACGTTTATGTCTTTAAAGGTTTTATTTTTCTAATTGTCAAAGTACCAATCAGTGTTCTTTTGTGTATTTTGCTTTCTATCATTATACAGAAGCAACCTCAGCATTTATTTTTCTTATCAACTGTTCCTAGGAATCTTACTACACATAAGCACAAAAGAAACTCAAAACCAACCAACCAAACGCAAAAAAATGGTGCAAATACTAATCACAGATCCAATCAAAAATATTTACATATTTGCCTTTGGAAAAGATTCAGAACTGTGACGTGTCTTACATGCAAAATTGCGTCTTTCAGTCTTGACCTCCTTGACAAGATTTTGTGTGTCGGTTGACTGCCAGATCTGAAACTAATGTACATTGGGCAGCAAGTATGTATGATGTCATTGGAACTGCCGTTGCCACCCAAGGATCTGATTACTTGGGGACTACATTATGAAATGAGTCATACAGTCATGTCATAAATACCTGTCTATAAGTAATATTTAAACTGTTTAATGTTCTTAGTGTGGCTGTTAGAATAAACTTCATCTCACAGTTCACATTAGTTGCAAGAAAAATTGTGATACACATCCACTAAAAAGATGGAGGCTTTGGCTCTTTTAAACTCTTAAATTGTTCAAGGACTAAAATATATTAAAAATGGGGTAAGAAAATTTGAAGTTGTGCATAATGTTTATTTAGAGATCTGTACCCTTTTCAGAATAATAAGAATTTTATGTGGGAAGAGATCTTCTGAAATGCTTGAAATGTTCCAACTCTAAGCAAAGCTAATATATTTTAACTTTAAAGGTGGAATAACATTATAGAGAAAACAATAGGATTCTCTTTGACAGAGAAATAATCTTCTGTATTGCCAGTGACACACCTAGACCGGACTGCAAACACCACTTTTCAACCAGACTGCAACCATCACTCTCGACCGGACTGCAATCACCACTCTTGACAAGACTGCAACAGCACTCTCACCAACAGGTTCTTTCCCTCTCCTTTTACTTTGGACTCAGGGGGCCCAAAGAACACCACTCTGTTCATGCCCCAGGGTGCTGGGTTATACATTTGGGTTTTGTGGGTTAAAACCAACTGGTTGTCTGTTTAATTGTATTTATTGTATTATTTTATTAAATTGTTATTCTGATTTATAATCTCTCCTTTGAGTTGGGTTCATTTCCCCTGCCAGTTTACCTTTAAACCAGCACATGGTGTGAATCTTCTTTCAGCTTATATTTTTTTAATCTCTAATGGTGAAAAAAAATTAACATGATCCAGTGCTCTGGTGCTAACTGCTGTGCCTTTGGTTAAAGAGTGGGGTCCATTTACACTCTGATGAATAATACTCCTGTTGGAAAACCTAGAAAAGTCAGAGTATTCACCTCAAGCATGTGCCTATGGTTCTGTGTATTCTTTAACTGTGGGGAAACACAGTGTAGGTTTGTGCTGGAGAGCAGGCTGTCTGCATGCAGATAAGTTACAAGGTACAGAAGAGGCTGAAAATTGTCTTCTCTATGCAGCCTGGGTGAGGTCACCTTGAGTTAGGAGAAAGAGCCTTAGGCATAAAATCTGAACCCTGACACTTCTCACATAATAAAACTTGTTCTGTTTTATTTACAGGGATTCTATTCTCTATGGCTGAGAGGAAAGAAATATTCCCTTCCTAGACTCAATCAAAAGCCCCCATATTTTATTTAATGAACAGACTATATATAATCAATACAGAGATGTTTAAACTGTATTATTATGGTAGCAGTAACAATTTGTCTGATTTCATGTAGCTCCCATGCTTATTATGGATGTCCAGTAAGAAAAAAATCTTACAATTCTTTCTTAAAGAGAAACATCCTTTGATTACATTTGAGATACAGCTTTTAATTTTTAAAAGAAAATTATTCCCCAAGTGGTCTATTTGTATGTGGTGCACAAACCTTAAGACTTGCAATCTCCCCAGTGTATTAAATCCCACTGAGATAAACACAGCAGCCTGCTTTAGTAAAGAAAAAATGTAGACTTATTTTTTTCTTTCTTTTTTTTTTTCAGCATAAGTTATAACTCTGTACCTGTCTGACTATCTCCCTTAGAAATAGAGTTCTTATAAGAAATTCATCCTATGTGTGAAAG
Source organism: Pipra filicauda (assembly GCF_003945595.2). Taxonomy (NCBI): domain Eukaryota; kingdom Metazoa; phylum Chordata; class Aves; order Passeriformes; family Pipridae; genus Pipra; species Pipra filicauda. The sequence goes on along the minus strand of NW_024104365.1, from coordinate 1,346,843 downwards.
GTCAGAGTCAGAGGCTAAGTGTTCTACAGCAAGCCTCTAGGCTTGCTGTTACATAAACCCAGAGGAACAAAAACATGTTCAAGTCAGGCAATAATAGGTAAAGAGAAAGAAAACAAAAACACTCTGGAGTGAAAAAAAATAATATCCACCTCTGTGTTCTCAGAGGAAGAACAGACAATTTAAAAAAAAAAAAAATCCATAGAAAGAAAATGTTTATTGTAGAATATTTACATGGAAAATCCTGTATCAAACCATGTGAATAATTTATACAAAAAAATCCAACAAAACTGTGATTTAGTATTGGAATATATTATAATTATCCACAAATTAAACTAAGAGTACTTAAAGATTTAAAATATAATAAGGCATTGATAAGCCAAGTGAAATTATCTATACAACTTAACATTGCCCTAAGATGATGTTATGAATTAATCATATTATTCTATTTTGTATTTGTGGTCTTGAGTGAACCTGAGGAATTACTTCACCTGTGAAAACACTACTTATTACTTACTCCCACTCTGCGCAGGCAACAGTGACTAAAATACAGACTAAAATGATAAAGTTTGGACTGCTGTAGACTAGGGAAATTACTATCAGCTGATAGCTGTCGTATATATTTAATTGTAGAGGCAAAAATACAAAAATTATTTTTCTCTCACATGAACGCTTGGTGTCTTTTTTATAAAAAAAATAATCATTTCCAAAGCTTGTCATTTTACACACAATTATATAAAGAGAGAAGGCTCATGTTTATTACTTGCTCCTGTGGGAACTTGAGGTGGTTTTGGACTCTGATAGGACATATCCAAGGATACCTGTGCATGACCGCCGGGAACCTGCTGGAAAACTTTAAAAATAACATCTTGATTCATAACGAAACAGACAAAAGCCAAAAGAATAACAAGGAGTTTCTTATATATTAGTAAGTTTGCTCACTACTGCAGTTAGTCTATCCGCTATCCTAAGGATGACAGTAATGTTTGTCAGAACTAGATTACTGAGAGTATTAACAGTATTCAACCAGCTGCGAGTCAAATCGCAAGAGCCTACCCTCTACCTGTTCCAGGTTTTACCGTTTCATATGTTTCGAGACAAGGTCACTTTACTTTGCCTTATGACATTATAAGATGTGTATTTTCTTACCCTTATAAATGCAAGACGTTATAATAGCTCCTCTGAGTACCATGTCTGTGTAGGTATGTAGGAGCAAAAAACAGGCTATGAAAAATGTAGTTTATTACTGTCCTGAATATAAGATTAATTTCTATTCAGTTATGCTGAATGTAAGACATACTTTACAGCTATTAATCTGTACAATAATTATCATTAGTCTTGCAAACTGAAGATAATGTAAAAGCTCTTGCTGAAATATAAAAAAATACAATGGTTCATAATTAACAAACAACTTCAGTTTCTGATTAAAAAATTCTCCTTATTCACTCAAGGTTATACCTAATTATCGTAAATAGATAAAAACTGATTGCTCTGTCCAGATCATATAGCAATGTTTTTGACACACACTTTTCTACTGTATGTTAATTTTCTTTTTTTCCCCCTTTTGTCAAAAAATTTCTGAAATATCCTTCTTTCAACACAAGTAAAAAATGTGAATTTAGTCTAGGCAATGAACACCTGCATGAAAGACAGGAAAAGTAATGATATTTTTACTATTAATGCTATAATTAAGAGTAAGTAAGTTTCATATGTCAGAATTAATGAAATGTTCTGCTATTGAAAGCAATCTTAATTATTACATCATTTTTTAATCAAAGAGTGTGACTGTCATTCTGCTGGGAAAAATGGGAGCAAAAACTGGGAGAAAAGCACCTTGTCTTTTGGAAAACTTTTAAAAATTAATTAGGATACTTTTATTATATTGAGTGGCTTGTGATGAAAACAAACTTCTCCGGTAATTTATAATTCAGGTTCAAGACACTATCATAATTAAGAATTGAATTTTCTGCTATAAATACTCAGCTTATGTAAACTGTGTACATTTTTATGCACATAAACCATTTTTATATATATATATGTATATAAATGATATATTTCCCTTAATGACAGCTTAGCACTCAGGAACTATTGCTTTTATAACACTGATAAAGGCTAACCAAAGAAAAAATCTAACACTGAGAAATAATCTGTAAGTATATGAAATTAAGCATTGTGTGCATGATATTTTATATTAAGACCTAATTTTGAACTGTTAAACTTCAGGCTGGTTAGGGTTAACCCTTTCACCACATAAAGAAAACGCATTGCAACAATTGTTCGGCTTTATGAGTTGTTTTGGTCAGTCAATTTGTATGAGGTTACAAGCGTGTTAACTGAGCAGCATGAATAATTTAGTGCTCTGCCTCTGGAGGTAGAAGTGGAAATAATATAAATGTAGCTCAGAAGGAAATACCATGCAACATTTTAAAAGGTAGCAAAACTTGTAAAGGTAAATTACTAATATGGACTGTGTAAAGTGGTCCCTTATGTACTCAATTTTCTCAAAAATTTTGATTCATCCCATGTTGTTTTCCTTAGAATTATGGCTAAAATCAAACTGAAGTTATTTATCTTTCTATATGAACAATCAAATCCACATAAAATTCCTTCCATCTGTCATGATCTTTATCTTCAAAGAAGAACAAGAAATTGAAGGAATCTACCACAACTATTCCTAATAAATAATTTTCCTTCTGAAAATTTAGTTCATCTCTAAAATTAAAACTCCTCAAAACCTAGAATTTAACAGTCATGGAAACAATAGAGATTGCCACTAAAAATATAACCTAGAACATGATTTAATATCCTCACTGGGTCATACTGCATTTTTTCCCTTGGAGCACATCGCCTAATCATGTAAGAGATATGTTGTTGTCTTATTTTTATTCCTAAACAATTAATTAAATCAAACATTTAAATTTCTCCTAATTCCAACCTGAAAGTAATAGGAGTGTTGAAGTTGAAAAGACAGAAAAATAAATACTACTTGATACCTTGGGCAGCCAGTGACACTGAAATATAATTCTGCCTATGTTCTGTTTCTTAAATGGAAAATACCAGAAAAGGTTTTTTTCCCCCAGTTTGTCACTCTGAACTCTCTTCCTCTCCTATTTGTATAACTTCAGAACTGACAAGGTCTCCAGAGTACCCTCTTCAAAATTCAAAAAGAAAAACCTGTCCTTTCCTTACTTGAGTCAGTCTTCTATGTCCCAGGCTGAATTTTGAAGATTTTGGCTACCCATTCATGCCAGCCTGTAATGTCATCCACATGAACTTCTCTCCCTAACCATAGGATGCAACAATGCAGTACCATACAAAGCAAGATAACAAGCACTCTGTCTAGGGCTACTGAGAGAAGTTTCCTCATTTTACCATCCATGTGTTTTTAAGTGACATTTGGACTTTCTTCTGACTAGAAAGATTATGGTGCTGCTGGCACCATAGAGTAAGAATGGAAAAATGAAAATAAAAGAGATACATTGTAGATTATAACATTAAAAAGTCAAAATCGAAGACAGAGGAATGTTCTGCTGTAAAATAAGAGGATCCACTTTACAGAACAGAATTATAAGGAGTGCCTCTTGTTTGGATGTAATATCAGAAATCCTGTACTCATCTCTGGAACAGTTTCAGATAATGAGAATACAAATTATTTTAGGAGAAAGAGAGCAAGGACAAAAGTGAATATATATCTTTGAGAGTGTTCATATATTGCATGGAGATGTATGTATCAAGTCAACTACAGACACAGAAAATATGTGAAAGTCTTTTGAATTTCTTTTAAGTTGGTCCTTCAGTATACTGAGTAGTCTTCATGATTCTGAAAAAATTTCGAAGCAGATAACAAAATATGAGTGTACATAGATAACGACAGGCTGACAAATTGTTTATTTCAGAAGGAAATTCTAGAAAAATCTCTTAATGACAAAGAAATGCTTTTAGACAGAAATTTTGATGTTTTATTTTAAATTGTTCTTATGAGGTTATATTAACTAGCTCCACTTCATTAAGTAGAGTGAGAAAGACAATCAGGAGGAAAAAAAATTCCTTTAATTTTGCAAACAGAAGTACATAGGTCCCTCAACTGAATACATATGGAGCTTGATGAATCAATATATTTAGTGGGCTGAATTTGTACGCCAAAACTGAGTGAAATGGATGATACCTTCTGTGAATCTTTTTGCAGTTTCTGTCGAGACAGAAAAAAAAAATTTGTTGAAATTATGGTGATGTGGAAAAAAAATATATGTGTAAACAAGACCTTTTTCTGTGAGGTTTTTTGGTCCTTTTTCTGTGTGTGTGTGTGGTTTGGCTTTTTTTGGTTGGTTGGTTGGTTTGGTTTTTGGTGGTTTTTAACTACTGTATTAAATATATATATATTTACCCTTAAATAGCTTTTATATAAAACAGGGGATAAAATGTAAATATCATTGTCTCTCAAAACTAAATGCATATTATTGCAGAGCCAGGACTATCATCACCTTATCTGGTCATTACTAGTGACAAAACTTAGGAAATCACTTCCAAGGATTTTTTTTTTTTGTTAGATAGTTACTTATACCTAAAACTTAAAGGTATGCAAAAGGTCACAACAGTAAATTACTTTGAAACATTTTGGAATGAGAAAACTGGGCAATGAATGCTATATTCTGACCTTTTGCAGTGATTTGTGCTATAAGAAACAGTACTTAAATATAGCTATACCTCAATTGATCAAAAAGGCTTTCTAAGATTTCTGAAATGTTAATTTTATTAATTTATTACATATAATTAATTCTATGAACACCCACAATGAGAAAATTGTGATTCAGACTGTTTTTATATACAAGTTAAATATGGGTTTCAGATAAGATTTTCTCAAGTTAGGGTGAATCCACTGTTATTTGCAAGTAGTGCTGTAATGCAGCCTTCTGAGAAGAATACGAACAAGAGACTTGTAAAATGGTACCTAAAAAAAACCACAGAAAAGATTCTGTAAAATGTACTGGTGTGCCCATGTCAGAAAGGCATTTTATCTTCATCTTATATCTATTCAGAAACTTAATTCTTTGTTCAAATGATTTAAAAGGTATCAAAATATAATCCAATTTTTGTTTTATTCCATACTCAGTACCACTTTTGTGTGGTGGTACTAAGCAATTTCAGCTCTTATCAGTCCTGACAGGACCTATGATAATTTAACAGTAGAGAAAATATTCATAGTTGTAGGGCCTGGAGAAATGGTGTAGGTGTAAATTTTATATGTAAGATGGTGCCATAAGGAGCACTATCCTGGAGTTTTATAACATTACATAAACACTGTAGTGGTTAGAGAAGAAAACCGGTAATGAATTATTGTTATAGAGTAGGTTTAGAAGACCCATGTGATATCCGCTGAAAATCCAGGTCACTGGGTTGAGCATCATCCATGTGAAGCTGAGTATCCATTCTTATGCATGATTTGAGTTATTTACGTCCCTTCCCCATCGCTCAGTTCCTTGAGTAAATTCTCAACAGTTTGGCTTCAAGTGTAAACAGAAAATGACGATATCCCTTTTGAAGACAAAGAAAAATCTTTATGGTTTCACTATTTAGATTTTAGATTTTCTGCTTTCAACTCTATTGAATAGCCATTTTTCTTAAAAAGGAAAAGGTATTATTAATGCTTTATATAACATATTCTGCATGTCTTGAGCTTGATAAGTAGGGCAAAATCTGCACTTATCCATAATATAATGAAGTCATACTGGTATTCTAGAATAATTGGTGTGTTGGGAGCTGCTGTAAAACTACATTTATTCAATGATAAGAAGAACTACCCTTCTTAGAGATAAGGAATATTAATTGGCCTTGCAAGGTTTGAAGAGGAAAAAGGATAACAGCACGGAACACAGAGGCAATAAATAATCCTTCTATGCAGCTTTCATCACAAATCAACAGTTAAAGATGCTATTGAATGCTATAAATACTGGGAAATGTGGACTTATAGCTGCCACTTAATCCTCGATGTGTCAGTATCCTCAAAGTTACTTTAATATCATTACATATTTTTAGGGTGAAGTGACTGAGTCTGTGACCTCTCTCCATTTTATCATGTGCTTGAACTTAGTAAGCCACTGAGCTGCATGTAGAAATACAGGCATTTCTGTGTGTAATCACTGTTGTGATGATAAAACCAAGTCAGACTAATACAATAAGCTTGTCTTTTCAGTTTGTGTTGCTGCATATACCTTGTATAGAAATCAGCAAACAAAACTCTAACAAGTCAGTACCTGCTAGGTACATTTAAATGCTATATCATCTTGCTTGGCTACTAGATGACCATATAGGTCGCCCAATAGAAGACATTGAGATTTAAAAATTTTGCATGTTTAAATTTTTGTAGTTTCTCACATTTAACCTAAGTTAACACCAAATTGTGCATATAGATAGTTTGTTCTGATTATTTGACATAGACGTGAATAATTCATGAGTCAGACACAAGTTCCACCTCTGAAAGACACTAAAGTGTTATTTGCAAGAAACCACAAGGGTATGTAAGGAAATGAACCAGTTTTAAAGCACAAAATTGACCATTTGGATTTCTAGTTTACCAGCAACTATCATGCAGACTTACAAAGTCACTCATCCATGGAGCGCTCAAAGGCAAAATGGTGCCCCGGTATGTAATGAGACATTCCGTCCTGTGAAAAAGAAATTAAATTTTTTTTTTTTTCAAAAAAATACAGCAATGCCAAGGGGGAGTAAATGCAAGGGGAATGTTCACAAGTTTCAGTGAACAAGTAATATTACTCACCTTGCTAGCATTAGTTTTGTCCCTTGATTCAGTATGGCATTTCAGTTAATTTCTTGATGAATCCAAGAGAGTAAGATAGTTAATAGAATGTAAATCATAAAAGATCAGAAGGAAGCTGGGAGAAATAGTACAGTAATACCTCTCAGTCACCAGCTGTGGAGGCAAACTATAAGTGATGCAAGGTAGGAGAGGAAAGTATGTTCCCTTTTTTTCAGTGGCAGTGTAGTCAAAGTCGAAACAACCTACCTGCTGTTTGTGTTTTTCTTCTAATCAACAAGAGAACTCTGCAGCAGCTGTGCAAAACTGCCAGATGCTGCACACATGCTTTTTCTTTTCGCTAATTAATTTTGTTGACTAGCCTCTGTTTTGCCACTGTCTGTTCTCAGGAATTCTGAGACCCCTAGACCAGTCACCTGTGCAATCATATCTATCTCCATTATCATCTTCTCCCTGAGTCCAAATTTCTCTGTTTTCTTCCATTTACCTACTGCTTTAATGCTAGAGATCATTGCACTGAGTAATTCAGTAAAGTATATAGATGCTTCCACACCTACAAGCGTGGTAGTTTTCTGAGGTGAAATTCAAGGAATTCTAGTTAAAAGCAGTTTATTTCAAATATTTTTCCTAAATTTTTTTTACCAAGTTCTGTCTTTTAATTATTTATATGATGTCAAATACCCTTTCCTTGACTCAGGAGTCTTTATGTGCCATTACAATCATTCAGTGAAAATGGTTTGTTGTTTGGTAGGGTTTTTTTTTACTTATTTTAATATGAGTATAAGGCTTTCAAGACTTTGCTTTTAAAAATGATCTGGCTTTCCACATGTATTTAAAGTATCTGAATGCCTTCCTAGTATGTCTGAAATGCTGAAGAGTATTGATTACATCCTCATTTTGTCATTTCTTTAAGTTCTGTGCCACTTATTGTGGCAACTTAACTGCGAATTAACTCAACAACTAAATGCATTGCTTTTAGAACTAAATAAAACTTCTATTTTTTTAATAATATTAACAAATTCACTATAATTTTAATTTTTTTTCTCTGTTGAAATAACAGTATACACAACTTGAAAAGACTGGATAGATCAATAATAAAATATATATTGTTTATTGTATATTTAATGTCATTATTATGCAATCAATTCCTCCTAGAATAGCCAAAGGAGGGAATGATTTCCCATAAAAACCTGATCATGAACATTTGTTAAAGCAATCCCTACTCAGAAATATAATGGAGGTTTTTAATACAAAGGACAAATGACATCAAAAGAATATATGATAATTTCCATAAAGAAGTAAAAATGTTAATTGCTCTTTTAAAAGAGCTGTATAAAGAGTTCTGCACTGTATAGTTGCCTTCTACAATAAAAGAGAAAAAGACCACAATAAACTGTCTATTAGGCACTTAATATAATTAGTAATAAACACATCAGCAAATATATATAAAAACTTTACTCGTATTAAACCTTTTTAATGAAAGAGAGGTAAAAATCCTGTATTTCAAAGAATAAAAAGGGAACAAAAACCCAGAAATGGGATTTGCTCTTATGATTGCTAAATGTTGAAGTATTACTACAATAAATAAGTTGAATGCTTACATTCAAGCATATGAGATGTCTGACAGAATTACTGTATTTGACATTAAACAAATGGTGAATTAAGACACGAATATTCAAAAATGCAGTATATGATTTTGAAAAGTTATAGAAAAAAGGTTCTATACTAAATAATGTGCTAAATATTTCCTTGAGGCTAAACCTTTGTAAATGTTAACTGAGGTAGTATCGGAAATAAAACCTAGATATCGGATTGCCTTTTATACAGAGTTCATAGAGTGTTTTCCAAAAAGAATATGCCCTGCAAGTTAGTTAAATATCAGAAGGTTGAATTCAGAATCCCAAGACTTTGAATAAGACAGAAAAAATGTCATTTTTTCCCAGTGTTCCAAGTTATCTTGCATTTATCAAAAGTACACATTCCTTTTAATTTTTTATTTTTTTTTAGTAGTAGAAGCAGCTTATCACTGCTGCTGGACTTCTCCTGGTTTTGCATGCTATGTTAGAGCATAGAAGAAGAGCTACTATTTTTTTAATATACAGAACTGCTTACAAAAATATATCTTGCATATGACTTCTTTTTCATCCAACACTGATTTCATCAGACCTCAGATCTGTTTGTTATTCTCTATACTGTATGTGATAGATGTTAATTTTGCATAAACATTGTAATGTTTTGTCTTCAATCATAGATGTTTTTCTGTTCCAGATCTAGAACAGAACTCCACTGCATATGGAACTTCATACAAACTGTTATTAAAATATTGTGGTCCCTGTTGAGACCAAGGATTAGATTCAGCTGTTGAAGTTATACAAAGGAACAACCAAAATATCCATGGGGGTTTGGTAGATATGGCACAGAACTAAAGGAAGTCTGTGTTCTTTAGGATCAGCATTTGAAGGTCTGGTCGAATTTCCTAAGGTGTATCAAGTGTTCATGGCAATCTGTGATGCAGAGAGAACTCTGTAGACAGCTGACCAGCTGTACTGGCTGAATAAACGTGTTGAAACACTGCCATGCTCAAGACATATGTAGGGGACTGGCAGGTCTGACAGAGGTCCTAGTGGAGATAACTACAGTTTTCAATGATGGAAGAGGAGCCAGGCTCAGTTTACTCTCATCTGCAGTAGTGCAGGTTCTGCAGTCTCAGACTGAGGTATAGCAGAGCAGAGACAGCACTGGAAAGACCACACTGGAGCAGCCCAAGACTGAGCTGAGACCATATCAGTCATTAAGCAACATAGAAAATTCTGGACCTATTTATTAGTTTCCCCCCTTTTTTTATCTGAGAATATACATTTATACAAAATTTATACCATGTTGTTTTTGTTGCTATTATTAATGGAGCCATAATATGAGTTCCAATATTGTCCCACCATTAACATGTCAAAGCCCATGTTCATCGGTAGAGATGTGACCCCTCTGTTTTGGGGGGATATTTTAGGAGACATGGAGGCAAGTCATTCTCTTCAGGAACAAAAAAATCTTGGTCCTTTTTTTTTTCCTCCACATCCTTTGTTTTTGTGCTATTTGATAAGACCTATGGTAGAAAAGGTGGTGACTCTTTATTGTCACACACTGATTATACTCTCTCTTAAATTGCTACTTACTAAACAATCTTAAAGTGGCCAGAACTTTCTTGCTTCTAACAATGGATGGAGCTGTGGAGAATGGAAACTGGAGCACTCATAGAATACAGAATCAATGACAGAACATTCTAAATGAGGCAAACAGATTGACCCTCAAAGAAATTATTAAAAAAACCGCTAATCTTAGCCTATTTAGAAAGAAGTATAATTCCTGCTCCTCAGAAACCACCAAAATACACAGAATAGCATTCAAAGACTTCATCAGCCTGGATTCCACTCTGCCTCAAACATTTCTGTCCAAAAAAAATATTGTCACCTCTATGAACTAACTCCTTCCCAAAGACATGTACTTGCGGAATTAATCCAAGTGATGTCTGCAAATAGCATACTTTCTCCAGATAATCAAAACCAACTGTAAGTATCTCATTATTCCGTTTTCCCTGTAAGATTAGCATTACCTATTAAATTGATCACAGAGCAATATCTGCATTTCAGAATTCCATTCCTATGTTTACCATTCAAAGTTTCAAAATATTTTATTACTAATGTGGTAAGTTCAATTAACTATTTCTGGAACTGATATATTCTTTATATTCTGAATAAATATGCAGGTCCAAACTATGGAAACTTTACACATGCTGAGCAGCAATTAGCTCAAATAAGTAGTTATTTTTCTTCAAGAGATATTATTTTCAAAACCAAATATTATTGAGTATGATTAAGGTATCAAACTCTGTTGGAAGCAGCTACCAGCTTTTCCTCTTATTTTCTGTTAGGTCCAATACTTTGCAGCATTCTATATTTTTCACATATTAACCAAAATGTTACTGACATAGAATAGTGGATGACTGAAATTATTCGTCCAGCTTTTGTACTTACTTTCTTAATGTCTCAGATTTTATATTAGTTTTTCATGAGAGAACAGAATCCTGAGCCTTTTTTTGGCTCCCAATCTTTCGGCACCAATTTAAAGGAAAATCATATGGTACCTAATCCCCACCCAAAAAGAGAGAGCAATATGAGAGTTCCTTAGTTAAAGTCTAGACCATAACTGTATAAAATTATGGTGATAGAAAGGGTCCTTTGTGTAAAGAAACTATGGTTTTCAGAAAATAGTGATAAATACTCTTTTTTGATATAGTATATATTGATCTATGGCATACAAATTCTTTCTTTTTCTAGTGATTGTTTTATCACTCTGAAAATATAATTTCTAAAAATTTTCTGAACTGTTTTCTGTACATGGCAAAGATAAATTGTTTGTTCACTTGCTTTAAAGAGAAGCTGTAATGTTTTGAGTCTATGCAATCAATCTAGATTCCAGAGAAACACAGCCTCATCAAAAATAGCATATAAATGAAAGGGATATTTTCTATTTGTTTTCAAGTGCCATCTCTTTTCTTTGTTACGTATGATGTGTATCTGAGTATATTTTCCTCACTATTTTCTCAATAGTAGAAGTAAAAATTGAAAAATCAGCAAAGTACTTAAGACTAATTTGAAATGAGTATCCCCCTTTTTCAAAGTACCTTTTGTTGATTAATTCAGTTAGAATTACAGAGTCATAGAATCCTAGAAATCGTAGAAAAAAGCTTTAAGATCATCAAGTCCAACAATTGCTATAATTGTCTTTACTTCTTATACAAAAAACAGCAAACATAGGCAGTGCTTTACTAAACACAGTGAACAAAGACAGGATAGTGTTATACACACAGCTCCTAGTATCCACTCCTTCTCTTCTTGCCATGTTCACTCTTCCAACGCTTCTCTGGGTCTTAAGGTCAATGTAATCCATTTGGTGTGTATGAGGGGGGTCAGGGAGTCATCAGCATCTCTGCTAGAAAGTAGCATCATGTTGATGTTAGCTGGTTTTTTTTGTACCTTATAGGATCCCTTTTGGTTTGTTTTTAAGGGTTTGATAACATTTAAACCTTGCTCTTCATCTGCAAGCTACATCCAAATAAATAATAAATATATTTGTAAATTTTATTGCTGCTATGCTACTTTAAATATATAAGAGTACCTGAGCTTTTAACATCTTTGCACTGACTGCAATTTTTTTTAACCTAAAACAGGGATCTCCAAAGTAGCAGTTAAGGAAATATCCTCTAGCTTTTCCTTTAAAATATTAGAGTCATGCTTGTTTCTGAATACATAATTATTCATTATAAAACAAGATATACATCCTGTATTCTGAAAAGAATAAAAGAAACTTTTATTTTTGAGAAACATGTTCTTGATTTGTAAAGCTAAACTAAGAAAATTGTTAGACACAGTGATCACACTGTAGGAGGTTGTAGGAGGTTGCCTAATGCTTGACAGTAGTACTAAGTATTGAATATTCATGTAACTCCACTTTTTTCTTGTACCTTAGATGGTGTAGACAGAAGTGTTCTAGAAGACCTTATATTTCTCTCATGAGAGTAGAAACAGCTTTCCTTTTTTAATTTATTCTTTTTTTTCTTCTGTTTCTTTTTTTTCCCCCCCAAAGGACAAGATTCCTGAGCCACGGGTAGATAATTAAACTTAGATGTCTTAATCTCAGAAAGAATCTTTACCTGGCCAAAGTGAAGGGTGATAGGAGTTGGATTCAATTAACCTGAAATAAAATTTCCATGACATTTAAGCTGTCCTTGGATATCCCTCCCTGCTTTCAGTTATCCACAACGATCATTCCATTTCACACTGATAATTTTAAGAAAGAAGAACGGATACGGTGAGTTACATTAACTAGTGTAATGACTGCATATTTACTTTACAGTTACAGGTGCGATCCACCTCTAATAGCAGTCCTTTGAGGCCAACAATAATGTTTTAGTATTCTATATATTCCATAATATATGCATCTTATATGTTAATTAGAGGCCTTTTGCTTAGAGTGACTACTGGATTTGGTTAGTTGTGATCAAATTATGAAAAATCCACGTCATAGAGGAACTATCAGATTACCAAGAAAGTTACAGGAAGATATTTACCCCCAGAAATCAAACCTTCTGTTTCTTCTTTAATGTCAGATAAGGTTAACAGTAAAACAATTATATAGATAGAGAGAAAATGTCAGAAACAATAGAAATACAGGTCTTGGTCTAAGAGATCCATCACATTTGAGAAGGGACAATACCAGTGATATGAAAGAAGACTTATTAGAGAAACATAACAGGACACTAAACACTGAGAAGTACCAAGAACCAGACTGTAGGCATAAATTGTAATAATATTTTATTTAACTTATAAACAAAGCAGTGGCCAGTTGTTTGAAAATCACAAGAAAATTATACCTGTTGCTATTCTCAGCTGGTAAAAGGGATTATTGATTATGACTTTGATGTATACGTGTTCAAATACTAGTTAAAAATGTCTGAAATAAATCTAAACCCACCATATTTGCAGAAGGTATATTATGTTTAGAACTGGATCATAAAAGTGTGGTAGTATGCTAATAATTTAGATGCATTAAGTAATTATGTTGTAATTTATTTTTGTTTATCTTGTACTACTCTGCTTGGAGCCTATAAGTTTAGAAGCTCATAAACATAAAGAGATAGGTGTGGTATCTGCCTCATTAAAAAAAAGTAAATTGAAAAAGCAAAAAGAGACTTAATAGGGGAAAAGAACACATACATCATGTTTGCTTACTAATTTTTTTAATTTAGTGATTACATAAAAAACTTCCATTTCTTGAGCTGTCTACTTCTAAGTTATATATTGATGACCTACTGCAAAAGCTGCATAAAAGTGGGGACTCAGAGATGACTGAAGGTAGGAATATATTAAATTTATCAGCCAGCAGTACAATACAAGTGCAGAAATATTTTGGGCAGGAGTAAGGCAAGCAACCAGCTAAGGCTGGCATCATCTGCAGAACAGAGGTAGTGCATTGATGGTAATGTGATTGTCTTGGGTTTGTCTGGCACAGAATTCCAGACAAAGTAGCCAGTACAGTGTTGTGTTTTTTGGATTTAGTATGAGTACAATGCTGATAACACCCTGATGTTTTGGCAGTTTCCAAGCAGTGTTTACCCTTAATCAAGGACTTTTCAGTGTCTCATGCTCTGCTAGAGAGGAGCAGCACAAAAAGCTGGGAGGAAAATAACCAGAATATGTGACTAGAACTGGCAAAGATGATATTCCATACCACAGGTCTTCACGCCCAGTATACAAACTGGGGGAGTTTCATGGAAGGGGGCGGTTATGGCGTTTGTCTTCCCAAGTAACTATTATGCATGATGAACCCTGGCTTTCCCGAAGATAGCTGAACACCTTCCTACCTGTGGGAAGTGGTGAATGAATTGCTTGTATTGCTTTGCTTGCATGCACAGCTTTTGATTTAACTGTTAAGCTGTCTTTATCTCAGCTCATGAGATGTCCCATTTTTATGCTTTCAGTTCTCTCCCACATCCTACCAGAAGGGAGTGAGTGAGTAACTGTGTAGTGTTCAGTCACCGGTTGGGGTTAAAAAACAACAGATATGAGATGAAAATCTGTAAGTAGGGGTAAATTGAGCTGAGATAGTTCTTGAAAATGAGAGACCTTAATATAGTGAAAAACTTAGATTTTCCAGAATAGAATGTCAGGCTGGGCTAAAGAGCACAATAATAGAAATTCTTCTTTTAACAAACGTGTTTTTCTAAGTAGACGAAAAATACATTGCAAAAAACTTTAGCAGTAGTATCTTAAAGCTGAAGAACTGATAACTAAAGCTAATTCCAGGCTATGTCTCTACTGGTAAATATATGGGCCAGGAACATTTTGCCATTTTTAGACCCAAACAGCATGCACAGCTCCCCTGTGCTCAGGGGACAGGCTCTTTTTTGCTCCTCATACACCCCGATTTGTATGATTCACTTTACGGTTTCCCATTAACAACAGTCACTTGCATATGCTATTCTTTGGATTATGCCCTGAATTGTCTGCTTGTTAATACTATCATTTGCAGATCAAAAAAAAAAAAGACAAAAGATAAATTCCTAAATTCACTGAAGTTACAGTTTTGCCACCAAGTGCATTAGTAGTTCAGTTTGCTTTCCTGTGCGTGTATCATTTCCAGAATGAGAGATAGTGACAGTAGAAGCCAAGGAGTTTATTTAGTGAGTAAAATGCAGAATCTGTTTTCAACAAAGCTCTCAGTGTCTGTTATCTGTATTATTAGCACATTATGAGCTGTCCCTACAGCTGTAAGCATAGAACACATGCTAGAAACTATACATTTACTAAAATTTATATAGAGAACAAAGAGAGAGAATCAGCTTTATGGTTTAAGGTTTTACAATGCAATATAAGTAATTACGTACGAGAAGTATGACACTGATGGCATAAATCATTTCAAGAAAATTGTGTCTTTCAGAAAAAAAGAAATGTGAGAAGAGTATCAGCTTGAAGGGCTGAAGCACAGATGGATAATCTGATCCCTTTAAAACTGCAATTCTTTAGTGAATAAAGACTGAATTGCCATTTCTTCGAGTAACATTCTAAGCACAGATTCTACTAAGGTTTAGCAACATGACTATTTTAAGTAATGGTAATTAAAAATCAAATTCTAAATACATAATTAAACCTCAGGAATAGTTGCAAATACCAATTATCAAACCAATTTTTGATGCTCATTCATAAAATAAGAGTTGAAGACAGTCATGAAATATTTTTCCTTGTAGTAATCTTAGGACATAACCTACTAGATATTCAGCCTCATTTATCTACCTAGGAACTAAAATATTTCTTAGTTAAAAAGGGACAGGATGAATATCATCCTTTAGTTGTATCACTGATATGCCAGATCTTGTTATATCCAGTGTGATATCACATGGCAAGCAGTATACAGCTTCAATCAGCAATGTCTTTCGTGGTGCCTGGTGCTTTATAAATCTAATAGTACATTGTCCTTGATGATATAGATGTCATTCCTTGTAATATGGTCTTTTCAACAAAATACTCAGTCCCTTATACATGTACAGTTATCTATAAATCTTGTTTAATTGGGTGATGAAGGCAGAGTTCAGATAATGTATCTTATCTGCTGAAGACTGCAGATTCCCTTTTAATAAACTTCTGCTGATAACAATAAAACAGCCTCTTGCTCAGAATGAAGTAATTAGAAATAAGCTGCTTGGAACAGGACCTTAATTTTGCCTAAAAGAAAAATGCTTCTCAGAACAAGATTTGTATTTCCATTTTTTGGACCCATAAAATGAGAACCATCTTGGAAGAAAAATCAACTTTATTTTAATTAGTATTTTGGAAAAATGTTTTTTAAATAGTTGAAGAAAGATAAGAAATTTTTTTGCTTCATTGTTAGGTAATCAAGAAAGGCTATGGACTACATTTGACTGAAAATGGACATCTACGCAAAGGTTATATTTCTGGAATCATTATTCCAGGCAGTTATTCCAATTTTCTCAGTTGTAAGTGAATAGAGATAATGCAAAGCAGTTTAATTCTGTGTTTCCTTTCTTGCAAGAGTGTAATTATTTTCCTCCTACCTAGGTGTTTCTTTTGCATTGTATTCCCTTGCCTCTGTAATGAGATTTTTCTTCTGCACTGGTTTCTTACCTTGGTTCACAAAATTAGGCAAAATTCATAAGGAACCACACAGCTATCTTGAGTTTTGAAGTTATGTTTCAGAAACCCTTTAGGGTAGGATCTTAAAAATAAATTTGGAAAATTGATTCCGATGAAAGTCATTTAAGCATGCTGGGAACTTGACTCTTTATCAATTATGCCTAAGCATTTTAATAACATTTCATACTGCTTGTGATTGCACACATAAGATGAAAGATGAACTGGCTGTTGAGAAGAGGTAAATAAACTGGAAATGTAAATCAGTCAGATAATTAAAATGCTGACTTACAGAAGCACTCTACACTGAGAGGCTCTTTTGCCATGACACTTCACATTTGTGAAAAGGTCAGTTTTCTACTTTCTGAAGCACTTAAAATGTTTTTATTTTGATAATGATAGTACATGTCAGCCATAATAATCTTGGTTTCCCACGCTTTTCTGCCTTTAATTGGTACAGAAAACACTTGGGCATTTTTCACCTTCTTGAACAGTGTCTAGTGCCATTGGTACATGGTAACATATAAAAGATAACTCCCGGGGATGGGAGTCCTAAAACATAGGACTTAAGGAAAACCCGTGCTTTCTGGGCTAGCAGCTGGATGCTTTGTAGAATTTGATAGGGCACATTAAGTAGCACTGGACACCAGAATGCTGCTGACAAATACCTTGGTTAAACCAATACTGATCTAGTTCAAAAATAACTGAAAATATGAATTATTAGCACTGATTGTCCCTTGCCCACTTTTTTTAGGCACATCTGAAGAGTTAAATCATAATTTTTATAACAAAAATGATATCTTTTTCCTCAAACAATTTTCTTAATGTGGATGAAAATAATGTTTTATTGAAATATGATCATATTTCAAATTATACTTCATTCTCATATTACCTATCTCTAATAAAAAGAAATACCCTTGTTTCTGTTGCTTAGACATTCAAAATGAGCATTCTGTGCTTTAACACCATCTTACTAAGTCACAATTTAGAAAGCTTGTTTTATATCCTTTTTATCTGTAACACCAAAATTTGGAATCAAGTTTGACTAAAAACTCTTAGGTGGCAAAGGCTCATTGCCTTTGCACCTCATTGCCTCATTGCACCTTTTCTGAGACATTTAATTGATATTTTCTCCATAGTTGTACATGCTTAATTTTAAAAATATTCTCTGGCTTTTACGCATTTTCTAACTCCTCATATGATATTTTCGTATCCTGGAATGTTTCCTTTGAGATCTCAGATTCAGTTTTTGTCTTATGTAGAAATCAGTCTTGAAGAAATGATCGATGGTATATTTGTAACTACATTTAAATTATTATCACTCTTTCTTACAAGCTCCTCAAAAACCTATAGGTTTTGTTCGGAAGAATTTTTCTTTTTTCGTCTATTATGATTATTGTCTATTGCACTATTTTATACCAACATAAGAATCCATTCCTTCCATTCAGAATTTTGTCTTCTGGTGAAAACTTTCGTTTAGCTTTCTTTTCCAAAGTAAATAGGATCTTCTCATTTTATTCGTTTTTCTATTACTTGTTTTTATTCTACTTAAGCAGAAAGTAGATCACTAGTATACCTCTGCCTTTCTGTTGGTTCTTAGTTCACAATTTTCCCTTGTGAATATCTACATCAGGAATGTACTCCTGGGAAGGTTTTTGTTGATCTCAAACATTCATAGTTAAGCATAGGGTTATTCAAGGAAATATACTTCTATGTAGAGCCAGAAATAAAATCCCTTTTCTAGTTTGAAGTGTTGCTGGATTTTTTCTAAATTGGCTAACATGTCCAGATGATAATATGCCTTTCTAGGGAAACTCCTTGGTCATTTACACAAGTGTGAAACTAATAACTCTTATTAGGAGCGGTGTCCTGAGAAGAGAGGAGGCATAGATTAAGTACTTCAGCTCTGGAATTTGCTCTTACAGATCCTTTACTGACTTTCAAGTTAAGACCATATTTTGGTATCATCTTAGATAACCAAATGCTCTGACATAATGATTTCTACCCACTTAGGAAGTGAGATATTTGCAACACTTTTACTTGGTAATTGCAGAAAAATGCGCCAGATATCACATCTTTTCCCTTGAATGCTCTTTATGTCATCTCCGTGCTATTTACTCTTGAGTGCTCTTTCCATGGTTAGTTTTGTTACATCAGAAGACTTGCCCTGCTAGTCTCAATTACAGTCCAGTTGAAGATTTTGGCCAGTAAATCTGAATCACTAGTGGAATAAGTACAAGAACTAAAAGCTAACGTCAGAAAATATGGAAACACAGCTATTGTGTCAAAATTACTCTTCTGTTTTACATGCCCTGACTTCTGTAATCTCTTTCCCATAGCCTTCATGAACAAGTCCTGTTACTTCTTTCTAACTGTGTTTACTGTCATTCATTTTCAAGTTGCATTATGTAATTTTGCCTAACATTAAGGCTGATTGGAATGCTTTTCCATTCCGTGATTGAGATTTTAAAAAGATGCATTTGTATTAACTACAAAGGAGAGAAATACTAACAACCCACATCATCATGTTTGTTTTCCTTCTAACTGAACTGATGAGGTGGTAATTTGGGCTAAATACCTTTCTCTTCACAAGTTCAATTCTGATTGTGACTTCTTTCTTCAGTAAGAATGTAAAAAACCAGATCAAGCAAACTATTATCAAATTCTGTATTTTAGCTCTACTTTTAAAGTATCATAGCAGTATTTTAATATTTAAATCTATACCTTCTATTAGCTAAACATACTCAATTTTCAGGAAACTAGGGTAAAAAGGTTGTCTATTGATACAGTGGCAATTCAGCCCATTCATATCATAATCATGAAACAGATATGGCTCTTACATCCCTGACAAATGTTAACTCATAATTACAGAGGTTTGGAAGACATTTAATCCATTCCACAAATTATTCTTGTCATAGATTCCTATTTCACATTGCCCAGTTGCCATTTAGTATTTACTGTGGTATTTAGTGGTCTAACCAGGCATACCCATTTGTCACAGTAGCATTTGAATGAACTAGGGTGGCATTCTGCTGCACAGTTTGTGTGATTTTTATCCTTAAAAAAAAAAAAAAAAGAGAATGGTTGTAGCCTTTTGCATGAGAGAAAACCAAACTACTTCCACTGTCTCCTGTTCCCAGTTTCTACTGTTTAAAAATGGGAAACCAGGTGTCCAGTAGAAGCATAGGCAAGGGCCAGGTGTGCAGTCTGACATGCAAAAGGGACTGAAGAAGTGAAAGAAGACAGCAGTTGATGAGAAAGGGGGAGGTTAAACAAGTAACGTCCTGAGCTGAGAAGAGGTAATAAAGGATTGAAGGACAACTGAAGGGGTGCAGAAGGGACAACTTGGTTTAAGTAATAGTAAAAAAAAAGAGAATGCAATGTCAACATTGTTACACATGTTTTTAAAACAGTCCATACTCATTCACGGCTGGAAAGGAAAACAGTAAGTTCTAGAGCATGTATAGGAAATACACATATCTTACTTTAGGAGCACATTTAACTATTTTACTGAATTTAAACCTATGAGAAAAAAAGATTCAGTAAAAACGAGCAAATTCACTAAATAAACCATTCCCTAGATAAACCATTCTCTAAACCAGGATAGTTTTGCTGAAGACAAAGGAACGGTATTACTCCAGCTTCAGAGAGGAGTTAAAATTTTAAATGCTAAAGCTGTGGATTTGGAATTATAAACAATATGTTTTCAGAAATATATTAGTGCCCAAAGCCATGCATAATCATAACCACAATGAGTATGTGCTGGTAATTTAAACAAAAAAATTACATTAAAATACAAAACTTAATGATTTCTTAATGCAAAAATGTCAAAGAGAAAAATTCAAAATGAAGAAGCACATGATAATGATTATATAAATTATCCTAGTTAGCAGTTAGTTTTGGAATGAATGCATATTCCATGTGATATATATTGTTGCAACAGTGTTTGTTCAATCAAGTTACTTTCTAATTTTCAAATTTTGAAATGTAATATGCAATTATATTCTACTTAATATCTTCTATTTAGCAGTTACTTTAACTAAGGCCAGATGGACTGCAATTAGATGTCAAATGGGATCATTTAGCACTTTTGAAATTAAACTGGTTATTCTAATTCTTCATGAAAGTGATAAAAATAGAGATGATAAATAAACAGAAGACAGAATAAATACCAGAATAATATTTCTTCCCCCCCCCCAATAGGGAACATCTGTACTGCTTGTGAATTTTTGTAAAATGCAATAAATGAAACAGAAAATACAGGTACTAGAATGAATCAACCTCTGCTTGTGCAGTGCTTAAGATGCATATAGTTTGCAGATGAGGTGACCTAGAAGTCTTTTTACATCCTTGATTTCCCTGGTAGTGCACCTCTGCTAGTGAAGCAGATTTAGGAAACGAATTGAATGTATGAGAAAGTGGGGAAGCTAAGAAGCAGTGGCCTGTATTCCTCTCACATTTGCCATTGTATATACAGTTGAGTTTGAATATTACCTACCTTTAGACAGCACTTAATCTAAAAATGGCCTTTTCTTTTTCAATTAATTTGTTCTTGTTTCACTTTGTCTTTCCAGTCTCCTATAGTTCATTGTGGCGGATCTAGATGGGTGTTTAAAAACTAGAAGCCTTTGTATCATCCTACTGAAGTGAGGACAAATGTAGAAAAGGATGAAAGATTCACAAATTAAAAAAAGAAAAAAAAGAAAAAGGAAAAAAACCAGAAATGGCTTTTCAGTATGGAAGGTCATATGAGAAATAGAACTTTTATTGTTCTTTTGCCTGGTTTATTCATATATATTGTAGTAAAAACACACTGGACAGAAAGTAGAATTTATACAAAGTTTAGCAGTCGGTGGAAGTTCACACACCTGTTTCGGATACTACTAACATTCCTGACTCTTCAGTCTGAAGAAGGCAAAAAAGCCAAGTAATCCACTACCTAAATGAGCATATCAGCTTTTGATAATAATCTGTATCTATATCTACCCATCTCTATGTGAATATAAAAATGACATTTACAATTGGCTAATTGTAGATAGTTCTTAATCTAATAAAAAGAATATTATGTTCCATATTTTGAAGCAGATAAGCACTGCTCAAGTCTGAATATTGAACTTCATGGTATGGAAGAATTATAACTTGTTACTTTGGAAGTATTAAGTATTTGGGGTTGAGGAGGAGGGATGATGGGTTGTTGAACCAAACCTTGAGAATGTATTTCAACTTATCAATGTTTTACTTGGAACTTTCTTTAGCTTTGTATTTAGCAAAAATTGCTGAAGAACATAGAAGATTTCTATTATTTACAGACAGATTCAGACGCCCTGTGTTCCTTTTTAGTTTGTTTTTTACGTTTTTTTAAAAGCAATATGCTATTCTTCAAATATCTGTCTCTTTTCTAAGATTTCCTGATAAAAAATGTATTACACTGGAACCAATTAGACAGATTTTGTTTTGCTTAACCTTCAGAAAGCAATGCTTCATATTTAATCTATGTTTAAATATCAATTAAGGTGATGGTAAGGTGTAAGTAAGGCAACTTGATTTTAGGTCTTAATTGCTTTGCTACCTCTCCGTATCAAACATAACAATGAACACTGTTAATTGTTTTCAGCATTCGCCTCACATCATTCCTGGCATATCATGAACTCATTACTCATGTAACTATTTTTGCATAGCCACTATAATCTGAAACTGGTAAGGCTGTCTGCATAAGTAAGACTTTGCTAAATCAAGCTCTGGATATTTCAGCCATCTGTAGTGGTATTTCAACATGCCCGAAAAAAACCAACCAACCAACTGATCAACCAACCAACCAAAACCCCTCAAAACCCAACAATAACAAAAAAACCCCCCAAACTCCCCAAGCTTAATTATAAACAAAGTCTCAAAGTGACCCATATAAGAAAGTTATTTGTGACTTTAAAACCAAATAATGACTAACAAAGATAGATTAATTCAGATTTTTAACTCCGGTAAGAAATCTTAATTTTCTTTAAATAATGTTTAGTGTGAATTCTTTTTTTTGTGATTATGTAGCCTTACTTGGGGAAAAATAAGAATAACTTTTTAACCCAGTTAAAAATACAGTGCAAGGCATTAATGTCTAGCTAATTTGCAATGTTAATTCAAAACTATTATTTTGATATATGATCCTGAGTTTCTGAATTTCTAACCCTACTGAACTAACTGTATTCACTCACTTCAAATTGAACCTATGGTAACCAGCAAAAATTTGATTATCTAACTTTAAATATATGTTTAAGAAAATGAATTTTTTCCTTGATGTGTTGTGTGACCAAGTAGGAAGTTTTTAAGATACCTGACTTTACATTATAAGTGGGCAGAAGAAAATATTTGCATAGGAATCATTCCAAGACTCCAAAAAGGGCATTCACCAACCCTCTCCATGAAGCTGAGCCACTCCACATGCAAGCCGTACATTCTGAATTTTGACCTAGATCTGTAATAACTTTACAATTGCAATGGGATACAGCCTACTCCCATGATCACTGCTCAGGTAAATGAGAACTAGTGTATGCCTACCCAGTTCTACCTGTTTAGGTTGATCTGGTATATATGGGAAGGAAAGAAAGAAGAAAAGGTCATCCAAGTTGTCATGCAACTGTTAACAACTTTGTGTTACTTTGGAGCTATGCTTATGAGCTATGTAACAAATACTATTTACCTCTAAATATGGGGATACATTGGGTCCATCATAGAGGTCTGAAAGGGATCAGGGGGATGAAGCTATAATTTTTCGCAAGTGTGAACTGTGTGCACATCAAAGCATGGAAACCAGCTGTTATACTGCTTATAAATAAATTTAAAACTATGTAACATTGATGCCGCGGTTCTTTTCTTGTGGCTGCAGCACCCAAATTCTCCCATTACAGACTGGTTTCCCATTTTACATTGAACCATCATTAAACAAAAGGTAGGATGAGTTCACCATATGGATGTGTCTGAAAACTTAGCAATATTCATTAATTACAACAACTAATATTTTTTTAATTACAATTATCTAAATTTGGTAAAGCCCAAACACATTATGACAAAGAAACAAGTTTTTCAATTACATACAGATGGCAATTTTTGTTTTTCTCCAGGTGATGTTTGTCAATAATTTTTCAATACTTGTGACATTCAAGTATTTAATTTAATATCTCACTTTTGTTTAAGACAAAAAACTGAAGGGAAATAAAAATTCCCTTCAGCTACTCAAATACCACAATCCAGGTGGTTTTGAGCTTAATGTATCACTATTAGAAAGTCTCTGGAGTAGTTAAGGGAATAGTTCTTTGTAATAAGTAGAAGAGAAAGTGTATTGTTATGAGGAAACTGTGAAGGAGCAAAGAAATGTAAGGATGCATACTAATAGAGTTTTGTTTTTGCCTTCAATTTATACTGCATAATTGAGGACATCTACTCTTCAGGAAATCAACATTATTATTGCTGTCACATAGGGACAGATCAACCTTCCAAAAGTCAGAAGAAGCAGAAAGTTAAAGATTTTTAAGTATTTTTTTTTTAGTTTTTCTGCTGTGGGATTTTAAACTCTTGAGTTTTTTCATAGTAGCTGAAGGACTTTTGACCTTCATGAATTAATGAATTATAGATAAAAATGAAATGAGAGGAAAGTAGTAAAGATTGTATTGGCTGGAGAGACTATGAAAGTTGTACTTTCAGAGGCATTCCCAGTTGAATATATAATATTTAAAAATTCACTTGAAATAAGTAACTATTATGATTGGCAAAAATTCATCTTCAGGTGATATTTGTGCATAGAATATACATCATAACAAAAATGATATTTTGACTATGAATTTATTATTTTAATGTAGGAACTGTACGCTTTCGGTGCAAGATCTGGATGATTTCTTACCCCAGTTTTTTGTTCTGAACCCTGTAAAAAATAAAACAGCTTCTTTCAGATTAAACAAAATCTCAAACAACAAAACACATGCACATGCAAAAAACCCAAACCAAACAAAAAAAATCCCACCCAACCCAACACAAAAAAACCCTGTATTTGTTAATTTCTTGTGACTTATATTACACTTCTTGTGAACTTGTACCTTAAGCATTTCATAAAGTATTAACATAGAAAATGAAAGCCTGAATAAAAAGAGCAGGTTTATTTATTGCTCAGTTCTGAATATTTTTATTAATTTATGTTAAAATTTAATTTCACAGAGAGATTCTCTTAATTTTCATTCTATTTTTTTTAACATCACTAGTATTTTTACATAGTTTCCTTTGATATTCATACAGCATCTTAATTGCAGATTACTTCAAATTGCAGATTACTTCAAATTTTACAAGGATTTTCCTCCAGCTTTCAATAGATTTGTCTAGAAAAATATTGCTAGTCTTGCTATATGGAACTGTTTATTCTTCAAGAAATATAAAAATTACATTATCTTGTAGAATATAATTGTGGTGGTCAGCCAATATGAGTTTACTTAAGGTAGAATAGCACATTTCTCTGCATCTAGTTCCAATTTTCTTAATGCTGGATGGTTCTTAAACCTGGATGGTTTGCAGAAACTTTGCAGAATGTGCTTGTGAAACTTTGAGCTCAAAGAATGCAAGAGATTAGTTTATTTTAAGAAAGGGTTTTGCAGGAAGTAATAGGTCTAAGTGGGGACACATACACATTTTCAAGACCTTTCACTTCAAGCATTTACTTATAAATGACACATAACTTTAGCCTAACTGCCCACAATGAATGCAGTACCTTGAAGAGTAACAGACCTTTTGAAGACCAGAATAAACTCTGGAGGTAACCACGCTTCCTAGCTGGCTCCAATGTGGAGATAATAAGACTATTCTTGAAAATCTGATGCCAGAGGATGTGTCTACGTTAGCAAGTAGTGCAGCACAAATAGAGTGCACCTATAGAGTGAAATAGTTGGTGTGAAGACTAAGAGCCCATGCTATATTAATTTCAGGCATTGTAGTGTATGCTAATTGCTGAGTGCTCTCATGGCATAGGGGTTGCAATACACTGGGTGCTCTCCTGAACTGTATTCTCCTGTATGGCTTCATCTGGAAATAATCTGGTTTTGGCATTCAAAGGCTGTTAAACAGAGAAAGTATAAAAGAAATTCACTTTCCACCCTCAATGAAGTTGTTAAAGCAAGGGTGGAATGAATCAGGGTCACTGTAGAAAATTAAGACTGTCTGTACACATAACATTGTAATTAATTTAGCTGGACAATGGGTCTAACTGTCTTAAGATCATACTGACTATATTTCTTAAAAAAAGTCTTTCATTATAAGTAATTTTCCTTTGCTATGGGATTATAATTAAGTCAAGAAATCACATTTCCTTTAATATTGCTGTCACCCCATACATCAAACTTGAACAACTTTCAACCACCTTCTTTTATTCCTTGATCTGATGAAGGGAATATTACTTAAATAAGTAACCAGAAAAACAAAACCAACCAACCAAACAAACAAAAACCCCCAACCCAAGCAACCAACCAAAAAACCCAATTAAACACAGAAACAAAAATAAAAAAGGAAGAAATTAAGGCAACCAGAGAAAAAGAGAAAACCTTTGCACTGCAAAGGTGTAATTATCAATGATATTCTTTTTCTTGATGTGTGTCAACTGAATGAATAACAATTCATTGCCAGCACTTTTCTCTTGAACATAGTAAGCCATCTGAAAAAATATTTTGTTATTTGCAACTCCCTTGCAATACTTCAAAGTCTGATGAGAATTTAATCTCACATTAAGATACACCCCTCAGAGAAGATTTTCTGCACATAATTATTATGAGTAAGATAGGAAATCTAATTAGTTAAGTTGCCTTTGTAAATACTATTCATGTACTCAGAAAAAAATGGGATGAAACTAATGTGGCACAATGCAGGTATCTATAGACCAGGGATCTTCATCCAAGATAGTCATCCAGTCACCTCTAGCTCTTTTGTAAGATACTTTCAGAGAGTGAGTCTTCTCAACTTGATGTCAATACAAAAGCTAGATTTCTCGTGTTTTGAAAGTATTTCTATCTCTTTGTTGACATTAAAGATGTTGCTTAGCTAGGGGTTTATGGTGAAGATACCCCAATGGAGACTAATATCGATTACAAATTTGGAAAATTTTGTGATGTTTGGATCCTCATTCTATTCCAGAATCTGAAAGAAGTTTGTCTATATTAGCCATTTTATAAAATTTTCTTCAAAAAATTTTTGTATGTAGATTTATATTGATTGAGGACAAATAAACAAGGACATAGGTACACATACATCCATGTGTGAATGTGTGTTCTGTGTAAGAATTTGATGACTTGACATAAAGAATGAATAACATAAAAGAAGACCTTTCAGAAAATACACAACTGTGGTGGTGGGAAAACAGTTTTCCCCCTGAAGTTATAAAATGGTAAACCCCAGGGGGTGGTGACCCTTGAGTTTTGAGCCAATGAGCGCTTCTGCAAAATATAAACATATCACAAGCAGACCGGAAAAGAAAGTAGTTGTAGTTGTTGTAGAAGAAGTAGCCATGTTGTAGAGCCACGAGGAGAAGGGGTAGGTGCCTCCTGGGGGGCTCTGCCCCCCCCCCCAGCCCCTGGCTGGGGGGCTACAGGGACTGGGAACAGCGTAAGGCTGGGCTAAGTACCTGGAGCTAGAAAGCTAAAGAAGTTTCCTCCACCGTGAGTGGGCAGACGGAGCAGCAGCAGAGACAGCACCGAACAGAGAAAGTGAGAGAGAGCCAGAAGAGATAAGAACGAGCAGCAAACAGGCATTGCAGCCAAGGATGAGAGACACAGAGCTGTTTGAAGAGAAAGAAAGCCAGCAGCAGAGAGAGCAGGACTAAGCTCTACAGACAGAGACAGAGTTTTGGGGTAAGAACCGAACCAAAAGACCCCAAACCCCTCTGAGACCTCCTAGAGAGAGGAGGATGATGGACTTTGAGTCTTGAAGTGCTACAGTACTGCAGAAAGGAGCTGAAAAGCTCAGAGAAGGAATGTGGAGGGGGTGATCTTGGCCCCCCCGCTGCTTGAGACAGAGCACGGAGCTCTGCAAAGGGGGCTTGAATCCCCTGAAGATACGGACCGTCACGAAGGTTTCTGCACTTCGTTGATATGACCGTGGTGAAGTGACCTTTATCCGGGTGAACACAGCCCATGGAAGAGAAGATCCTCGCTTGGAGACAAAGGGCTGAGAGGGCTTGGATACCCCCTCGTGTGTACTGGCAGAGATCCAGCTACAGCTGCTGCATGGAAGAGAGAGAGCTAGACTGCTACTCTGAAGAGAATGCTGCTCTGAGAGTGGAAAGGATCTTTTCCTTCTTCCCTCCTGGACTTTTATTTGGAAGGGAGAAGAGATTTGATCCATTGTAAATACTTTTATGTCATGGTAGAGATAGTTAAGATTGTATATAATGTATTGTAGTATTTATTTTGTACAGTCATTGTAATATACAATCCCTTCCTCCCATTTTGAGTCTTGTGTGGTGTCTGGAAAACCCATCTCACACTGGGTTGAGATGTGGGAGGGGGGCTTGGACAAGGGAATTGGATTTTGGGACTCTCAAACCATGACAACATACTTAACAAAAAGGTTTGTAATATTTGTTACACATCAACTTATAACTTTGGAAGGAAAACAAATATTAGAAGAAGAGACAGGAGGTAACTTGATCACTACTTCTGAGAAATACAGAGTAATTGGATTTCTCTAGCATTTAACATTCAGGTCATCTAAGATTAATAACAGTTTGGGGCCAAAAAAAAATTCTACTCTCTTCATTTGATTTAAAAATATACCAAAAAGGAGAGTGATCTGATATGGTCCTAGGTATAGAATCGTTCTAACCCAGCATGTGAAGCGATCAAAAATGTTTTTTTCCCCCTTGTTAAATCCATTCCAAGAGCATACCTTAAAATAATCTGGGGTTTTTTTTGTGTATGTTTATGAAAACTTCAGTGTAATACAAATGTCATATTCTTCTATGAATGAAAGATGTTCCTAAAAAACCTCAAATATCTTCCCTGATTTTTCT
Source organism: Pipra filicauda (assembly GCF_003945595.2). Lineage (NCBI taxonomy): Eukaryota > Metazoa > Chordata > Aves > Passeriformes > Pipridae > Pipra > Pipra filicauda. The sequence goes on along the minus strand of NW_024104365.1, from coordinate 1,318,348 downwards.
ATGTTTTTGAATTATTGTCAGTAATTCACCTACCTCCACGTAACATTGACAGACTCCAGAAGTAGAAGACATAAGTTTAATTTTTTAAGGACATGTTGTGGCTTAACCCCAGCCAGCAATGAAGCCACTCGCTCACTCCCCCACCGGTAGGATCAGAGAGAGAATCGGAAGGGTAAAAAACTCATGGGTTGAGATAACGACAGTTCAATAGGGAAAGCAAAAGCCATACATGCAAGCAAAGCAAAACAAGGAATTAATTCACTGCTTCCCATGAAGCAGGGGTTCAGCCATCTCCAGGAGAGCAGGGCCCCATTACACCTAACAGTTACTTGGGAAGACAAATGTTACCACGCCAAATGTCCACCCTCTTCCTCCTTCTTCCTCCCACTTTATACACTGAGCATGATACCATATGGTCTGGAATATCTCTTTGGTCATTTGGGATCACCTGTCCCAGCTATGTCTCCTCCCAGTGCACCTCCAAGTTTCTTTGCCAGCATGGCAGTAAAAAACCTAGAAAAGCTCTGTGTAAGCACTGCTCAGCAACAGCAAAAAGATCTCTATGTATTATTAACACTGTTCCTAGCACAGGTCCAAAACACAGCCCCATACTAGCCACTGAGAAAAATGTTAACTCTACCCCAGTCAAAACCACAGGACATTTCATTGTGGCTGAAACCTAAATGGGTTAAAATTTGTGAAAATTTAAATGATAGCATCTTGAAAAGCCCTCCTACATATGTGTGTGAATGGATATGTGTGTATACACACATGTAATATGAATATATATATGAATATATAATATAAATATATGTGAGAAATGCATAGGTATTCTATATGCATGTATGTTTTGTACATATAAAATCTTTCAGCCATGGATTTGGTGCATAGTTTGATTTTTTTTTCCGGCTAAAAAGCATAGGAGAATATATGGTACAGAACATGCTGATGATTAGCACAAAGGTAAAAACTGTCACACTGTTATTGTAATCACTATTCTTGTCTTCAAAATGCAACTTAGGGCTCTATCTTCTGATTTGGAATTAAGCAAACGAAGGGAATGAGTGGACAATGAAGACATCAGGGTAAGTTCTCACCATCTGTGCTTTCTGCCAATATATTCATTGTCATCTTGCTACTAAAGCTTCCCCTGATATTTTCCTGTGGTTAAGTTTTTCTAATTTTTTTTCTCAAGGTGTCACATTTCAAGGTTTTCCCCTTAAAAGAGCATTATGATAAAGGCATGGTGTAGCTAAGTAAATATTTGAGATTAGAACTGGAGGTGATGCAAAATGAGACAGTTTAATGCAATAAAGACACCAGCTTCTACCAAATCCACTCTACCCAACAATTCCTTCTTCAACTTCCTAAACACAGAAAAGAGCTATTTAACAAAGACTGTGAAATACTAAGGATTTAATTTATTAAAAAATATTAAAAAATATGGTTTAAACATATCAAGCAAGCAAATTAAGAAAAGAGAAAAATCACTGGAAAAGCTTCTGTTTCGATTATTATAGAAAATTTTGTTACCATTTCCTAAATTCTATGAGAAAAGGAAAAAGAAAAGGGGGAAAGAGATTATGAGTAGGACTGAAAATAATAGATTTCTTACAGTGGAAGTAACAGTGTGTGTTTTATTTTTCCTCTCAAGAACTGTCAGATCTTGGTAATTATATGAGACTGAGTTGTAATTAAACGATACTTGTTCCATGCAAACAAAAGAATCCTGAGCAGATCTTGGTTTCAGCAGCAGCTTTTACAGGATGTTCAAGTCAAGAGAAATGCATACATATCTCTACTCCCCAAATGATCACTCTTAGCCCTTCTTCCATTGAACTTCTAATATTCAAACTTCATGACTGGATGTCTTACACATCTATTTTTTCTGCTCCTTATGGGTTATCAAGTATAGTCTAGTCAGAGCATTGCAGAAGTATGGAATGCCCCATCCCAATGATGAAGTCTAGATTTTAAAAATACTTATGTTCTCTTTTTGCTTTTAAAGATAGAGAATAGCCTCAGAAAGTAAATAGACTGACTTTTTAATCAAAGTTTACATATGCTTTTCAACCTGTTTTGAGAAAGTAGCTACAAATATGATTAAGTTTTTTGTATATGTATCTGCTTTGTTGTTGGGTTCTTTCCACTTAAAAAATTACTTCAACATTAGGATGTTAATGAAAAGATTCAGAATTAAATTATTAAATATCATATACCCACTTGAATGCACCAAAACAACATGGCTGTCAAGGGCATGATGGTCTTCAGTAGCCTGCATTATTCATGATAATTATTATTTCATTCAAAATGATTTAGTAATTACACGTATCTTTGGGTTTTTCTTTCAAAATAGAGGATGCAAGTATATTAAAGCTCAGTTCTGTACTTGCAGGATATGTGTTTATATGCAATCTCACATGAATATTCCAGGAACATGAGAAATTATTTTTTTCAGAGACAAACTTTTCTTGTAAAGTCTCACATATTCTCCACTACACACATAAATATAAACAGCAGTCACATTACAAAGCTATTAATTTTGTGTACCACTGATACTCTCTCAGAAATATTTGAAGGTCATTAGCATTTGTATTCTTTTGGTTTGAAACACCTGCTTCTACTAACACATTTAAAGAATTACAATGCCAAAGATACCTCACTTTGTATGTACAAAGAGGATAATTTCAGTCTAGGCCAAGCATGAAACAAAGTTACAGAAACAGAATCTATAATTTTTCCCTCTCCTTGAGAAAGTCGTATCAAATAAGGTAACAGTTAAAAGAAAATGAGCATTGTGATCAGTAGGAATTGACTTTGTATTAGCTTTAATGTTTTAAGGTTTTCAAGTAAGAAACCCCTGTTTTTCCCAAAGGTCCCCCTTTCCATTTAAGCAGTGATAAGCAACCTAGATGAGTATGCATAATTTGTTCTGGGACTTATCAATAATGAGAAGACCAAATCTTCCACAGAAGAATAAAGTAAATTAAAATGTGAGTAAATTAAGTGCTAAAAACCCAAATGAAGTGTCAAAATAAATAAATTAATGAATGCATGAATAAATAAATCAATCAATTGCAGAGCACAGTAACAGCTTAATTGAATGCACATTTGAGGCAGGTACTGAAAAACAGACCTTTCACAAAGACACTTTCTAGCCACTGAATTATACAAAAGATGAATATATATTTGTTATTGAGAATACTTTTAGCAAGTCTTTCTGTTATGTAATTGGTATAAATAATTCTAAAATTCTGAAAGATGATTAAATTAGATAGTCCTTATGGGATTGCGTGACAGAATAGTGGAAGGCTAGTTCAAGGTGATAAGAATGGTAATATTGGGGAAGAATTTCAGGGATTTTAAATTTCCTTGGAGAGCTTAGTAAATAGAGTAGCCTTCTAAATAATTGAAAGAGTAAAAGAGGAAGAAAAAAAATCAGTACAGTAAAGGAGATTTATTTGTTCCAGACTAGTTTACTATAATATTTTTTCTGTAGACTAAAAGTATTTGCCATTTTATCTTAAGAGTGGCTTTTGAAGTAAATACGACATTAAAGTGAACTGGATCACTTAGCTTTCTCAGATTCAATGTCAGTCAACACATTCTTCCTCTACTAAAATAGAGTTGCACCTGATTTAAAAGGTAATAATGTTAAAAAGCAATTTTATGCTCAGATAGATCTTTACATAGCAGATTTAAATGCAGTGTTGTGATTGATATAACCACGTGATCAAATCACATTAATAAGTTCCGTGAGCATATATTGGGTGAGACCCTCATCAGATTTGTCAGGGTTCTGCTAAGTTAAAGTCAACAGGCAAGTTTATGTTACTCTAATATTATTATAGCTTTATGCAGTTGATTAATGAGTCAAATAGTTTGGTACGCTGTTGGAATTGTTACACACAAAGAAAGAATATCCCACTACAGATAGGAAGGCTGAGGGCAGCCTTGACAGCAGTAGCCATGAAATTAGGGAAATAAAAATGCTGGAAGAAGTGAGAAAGATCAATAGTATAACCACAACCCTGGACTTCAGGAGAGTGGATTTCAGCTTGTGCTTGGAATTTCCATTGGGAAACCGCATTGGAGAGAAAGTTGAGCAAATTCAGCAGAGAGTCAGCATGAATGAACAGTGAACTCTCCACTGACCTCAACCACAAAAAACCCTGAAAATAACCCTGGGCATTTTGTTCAAGGGGACAAGGGACGTGCTGAGCAAGGACATGGAAAAGATTAAGGAATAGAATGTCTTTCTTGTCTTTGTTCACTGGCAAGGTTCACCCTCAGGTCTCCCTGAGCATAGTAGGAGAGTCTATAAGTAGAATAATGCAATAAATTTATATACCCATTGCTATGTTACTTGAATTTCCAGTGGAGTCACAATTCCCTGAGTTTTAATGAAGCCATGACCGAAAATGTACTAAGCCTAAAAAAGGTGCTGATAGTACATCATGTCTTGAAAGAATGGCCATCTGTACCTGGAAAAAAAAATTCTACCTTAATATAAACCTGATTTTACACATGAATCTTTTTGTGATGGTTCTTCTTTAAAAACATCTAAATCTATCTGTTGAAAGCAACTGGATACTCAGTTACATGATCTGGAATGGTAATTTATATATTTTCAATGGTAAGTGATATTTACATGTGATTTTCTTAAAGAAGAATAATTAAATACTTTACAGGAAAAGTAAATTAATGCTTACCTGTGGAGGCAGTAAGTTTGATTTTGTGCAGTACAGGATGACATGCCATAAAATGGAATAATTGTGAGATTTATAAATGCATTAATTTGGACCTTTCTGAATGCTTTTGTTCCTACTGGCAAAATAAATTAAGTCTACAGAAATAGATTCTGAAGTTCCAGTACAGGATTCAGGCAGATAATGATGAACATTGTAAGAGGTAGAATTTGTTTTTAATCTAAAAAGAATGAGATATATAAAACAGAGTTTAGTCAGAATTTCACATGGAATGACGAGTTGAGCTCAATAATACTTTTGGATGTTCCCAGGTGATTGAGGGATTCTGAATAGCTATTAAAGAAATCTTCACCACAAAATTTAGTTTCCATTAAAAGTGGGCATTATGCAAATCAGTTTTTCTTTGCTTCTATGTACAGGCTGTAAGTTTTGCTTCTTCTTGACTTAAGGAAGTAAACTATTAATTGAGGATTCTGAGCAGCATGAGCAGGAATAACTAGTGTGTTAGTGTGTGGACTCTAGGTGTGTTGGTTTTGGCAATACATCTTCCATTTAAAACAGGAAAATATAAATGTTTACTGAGAAAAATTATTTCCCATCATATAGAGATAAAGGTAATTTGTGCAAACATACACACTGGGATACGTTAGGATAGTGGGTAGTCTGAGATCAAGACTAAAAATTAGCTTTCTGTTTTTGTTTAATGAAAAAATAATGAAAAATAAAAACAAAATAGTTTTAAACTTAAAAAAATACCTAAAATATGCTGAATTATAGTTCTGGATTTTGTCTATAAGCCAGCTTTAAATGGTAATCCTCATCAAGTAAATTGAGACACTGAATAAATCTTAAACAAGATCAGAAAGGAAAAAGTACTTTTATGCATATTAATAAAAAATACAAAAATATTAGTAAGATTGTTTTGTGAAAGCTAGCTCATACAGACAATGAGAACTTAAAATGGATTATTTCTCTAATAATGCAAAATGGATAAAATCCAAAGTTTATTAGCATATTCTTAGGATGAACAGTATAGCAATAAGTGAAGAATAACGTTTCTACTGTCATCACATTTGGAAATTGTTGTCCTAAGGACTTTTTCAGATATAGACTGCATTTAAACCTATTGTTCTTGATGTCCATTAATAAATCTCTCCTCTGTGACTTCTGGTCCTGTTTTAATTCCATTATAGTTTTGGCCTGTATACACACTGGTAAATTTCAAAATTTAATTACGTCAAATGTGAAGAAAGACCTTCTCATCTTTCACTTTTTTTTTTTTTTTTAAAATTTAGACATCAGTTAAATTAATTCACCTCTTTCCTTAAGTGATATTAATTCATTTGGCAGCCAATATTTTATCTGTGTAATTAGGATATTTTCCTCCATTGCTTTTTGCATTCACTAATATGGGATTTCATTTTCATTGTACATTGTGTCAATATAGTGATCCTATATCTTGAATAATTAAATATCACCAATGAATTTATTATTCATTGTTTTCTAGAACTTTTACAAATACATTGAGCCACACAGTTTCTACATAGCTACAATTATAAATTTCCTCCAGAGTGAAAACTTCACTTTTGTTCAGACCTATTTTCTATCATGTCCTAAGTTATCATCTTTCTACAAGACCTTCTGTTTACCTTATTTGTTTTCTTTAAAAGCCTTTGAAGATGAAGAGCATTGTTAGATTTTGGAAATTTGAATGCATTATAACTAGATGATATGGACCGATATGCTACTTGATTTCTTTAATTTTTGAGGTAAGAATTTCTGACACAAAAGATTTGTAGTCCTTTCCCTCTTTTATATTGCACATAGTAATATGTCTTTGAATTTGATCTTTAATCAAATGCGCAGGTTGACTTGCTGTAGTTTCCCCTTCATTGGTAAAGTCCTTTTTCAAAAATTTGCTACTGAACTCAATAATTTTCACTTTCTACCAATACTGGTTTAAACTGCTGACATTCATACTGGAGTTCCTTCAGTTACCTTTGAGATTTGTTTATTTGGATAGATGTCATTTGGCCAAGATATTAATTCTATCAGTTTGTTTTAAAACCAATATCTGATTTGGAATTATCCATCTGGTTCATCCATATAAAGAATTCTTTCAGTATGAAAATATCCCACAGTGGACAATATTGTGAAAAAATAATGTGATCTTTTTGATCTGGACTTATCTTTCTAGGATGTTCCTCTTATCTCTTACCTAACGTCTGCATCCACCCATTGGCAGATTTCCTGATCCTGAAGTGCTTAAGATGTTTTTAGCATTTCTTCCTCCCCTTTTGACAAAATTTTGCTCAAAATATTTCTTGGAATGTCTTACTATGATTCTATATTTAACTTACTAGATGTGTGAGCTGGTACAGACAGGATGCAGGCAAAACCACAAAACCAAAAATGAAATGCAACGAGAAAATTTATTTTCATTACCTCATCAATTGGGAGATCCCAAAGCAGTACCCAGGCAGAGGTACACAGGTGAAGACACAGGCACAGCAGAGCTCAGTCCTTGCTAGAGAATCACCAAACCTGCAGTTTTCACCTGTGTTTCAGGGATTTGTGCAGGTGTAGTTTACCACTGTGCTTTGAAAATTCCCACAGCAAGGCAGGAGTGTCTCTAAGTCTATCACAGGCCTATGTTATCTAAACATTAGATATAAGGAAGAATTTTACAATGACAGTGGTAACAATGGGTTCCCCAGAGAGGCGGTGGGTGCCCTCTGAAGACATTAAGGTCAGGATGGACTGGATGCTGAGCAACCTGATCTAGTTGAAGATGTCCCTGCTCATTGCAGGGAGTTGGACTAGATGACCTGTAGAGGTCTCTTCCAATACAAATTATTCTATGATTCCATGTTCTACTTATCAATCTGTCTCGGCTGCAATTCAGAGTGGCAGAGACCTCAGACAGAAGTCTCCTCTCTTGGGTTCAATACTCTTGATTTTTCCAATATATAGAGAGAGACCAAATATGCCCAGATGTAGATGAAAAAATAACTCTTTACTGAGAAGAACGCCAATAACAATATTGATAAAACTGGGTTAAATCAACTGATGAGGAGAAACTTCCCAAGCCCACCCACTGGACCAAAAGAGGTGTCGGATGTGCACACCTTCAGTACCTGGCCTGGGCGGTCACTCTGCACATTGTTAGCAAAACACACTGCTGATTGAGCCATTAGAACCAATAGTCCAGTCTCTTATAGATCCTGGGCAGTCACTACAGGTGGTCCAATGTTTGAGTCACTAATCACTAGCACTTCAGTCCGTTTAAAGAAGCCAAACCAGGAAAAAGCCAAAAAAGCATGTTTGGAGGAAAGAGAAATTAAATAAATCTTGGTAATAAATAAATAATGAAATAAGGAGAATGAGAAGTGTCAATTCTTAACAATAAGGCACAGGGACCCCAGAAAGACCCCGAAAGTAAGATCTGGCATCTATATAGGGATGGGTCTTCTATTAGGGATGTTTTTGACTGTCTGTCTAATTTGGCTAGAGTGACTATGAAACACTAGCAGTACCCAAACAAGATGTGAAGCATGAAAGTGAAAATATAAGAATACATGGATGTATAACAAGTCTCTCTTGTTATTTATGGTATTCACTCTTTTCCTGCATTTTTCCGTACTACTTCTATCCCCATCCATCTGCATTCTTTCCTTTCCCCTCCTTTTTTCCTTGCCCTATACATCTCACAATATATTTGGAATAGTTCCTTAAAGTATCCCATAGTAAGCTTTATGTAGTCCCAAAATTGTCTCTGCTCTATAGCAGAACTATCTTCCCCCTGCCTCCCACAATAAAATCTATAGTCATTTAGCTAATAAACTGTCTTAATTTACAAGGCATTCTGGAAATATTTTTTTTCCTGCTGAATCATATTTGTGGGTTTTACAGCGGTGACAATAGCCTAATTGTACTCCTTTCCTCGTCTTAAGAGTAGACAATGCAGTATTCTATGCTTCTGTTGATTTCCTTACTTAAGTTCCTCCAGCAATTTCACATGCTGCTTGCACCCTGCCCTACTGCTTTCAGCAACTAGCAGAGAGTTTCATGTCACCGTAAGAACCAGAATCTGCCATACAGAGATTTCATCAAGTTATTTTAAGATGAAATTGTTCATAGTTCCTTGCCTTGATTGGCTTTCTATATCAAGCTCCCCTAACTGTTATCCTCGCTGTTCACTCTGATCCCTGATTATGTTTACTTTAAAGCTTTCCTCACCTTGTTAGCGAAGTTGCCTTTACCTCAATTTGACAAATAAACTTTGTCTCTCACTAAAACGCCTTATTCTTTAAAGAGGGATCCATGATCATAAATGCTTAGTAATACCTGCATCATCATCTGCACTTACAATTTTTAATTTACAGGATGGATCCAGTGCCACCCAGCCTTTTCCCCTCCACCTGTGGAAAAGAGAATACCATCTGTGTTCAGCTCAGCTAGCTCCAAAGCTTTCTTTAATGGAGACTGATTCCCTTCTTGGTGCTTAGGATGCTGCATTAATTCTGTAAATTCAGATCTGAAAGTGAAGCCTGTCCCCTGATGCCAGAAGTCACAAGCTTCCAAGCACTTCCGTCTTCAGAGTATCATTCCTCCATTTGTTCAAGTATAGCCTCTCACTATCCTTACTTCCTTGTGTTGCCCGTAACCAAAAAAAACCACAAACCAACAGAGTGCCGGTTTATGCGGTGCTTTATTCGGGGCCCCGGGAACCTGAGGACTAGCGTCCCAAGTCAGGATTCCGAAGACCCTCATTCTCAGTTCAGCTTTTATACACAAACAAGTTTACGTGCAGTTTCCACAGCAAACCAGTTACAGTTTCCACAGCAAACCAGTTACAGTTTCCACAGCAAACCAGGTACAGTTACAAACAAGCTCATGCTTCATACTGATAACAATTAATAATCATCTACTCTAATCATAAATCTGCTTAAGTTGTCTTATACTGTTTAACAGACCCTTACTTCATCTTAGGTAACAAATTACTACATCCTAGGTAACAAATCATTATATACATGCTTGACTAAATCCTTTGATTATTGTTTCCACTTCTTCAGCACAACACTCCATGCTCACAAACAAGGTTGCTAACTTACTACTTTGGAGTGTTGCTTTCTAGGCCTACTCTCCTACTAAGCCTTAGCCATTCTACTACTAAATTTGAATTGCTCTGTAACACTTGCGCTGTGCTGTTAAACTTATAATTTTTGTTGAGTCTCCTGAAGACACTGTCAACCTCCTATTGCTACACAGCCTTCTCAACTCCTCTTATAGCTTGTCCTCTTGTGATTTAGAACCTGGACCTTGGGACAGCTGCTATAGATACTGCCACCATTGTCCCAGCCACAGGGAATTCTGCAGTTTAAGACCTGGGTAATGGCATCTACCCTCTGGAGGCCTGTCTGAGTCAAGGCTGCAATCTTTGAAGAGAGAATGTGGTGTTTGCACTGGTAGATTGTAGCACCTCAAAAGGCAGACGATAAGAAGAAGCTAAGCAAGAAAACAGAATTGTGTGGTTGGAGTCCACAGTGACACCAAAGATAGAAAGTATTCATGTCATATCTGTCTCCAACTTTCATCCTTATTGTACTTCATCTATTTAATTTCCCTTAGAATGCCATCTTTATAAGAAACATGGAATTTCCTTTCTGGAGGTGTACAGTCAGAATGTATCTCACCGAATGTTTCACTTTCTGTAAATAATCTTATTTGCTATATTTTATGAAGTCTTTTATTTCTAAATGTAAAGTACTGCAGGGAAAACAAGTGTAATATGTACTTAAAACTTGCATATTTATATTGAAAAATATTACTGAACCAAATGTTTAAAAATATTTGTGTCCAACTTGGCTGTAAATCAACAAATGCATTTTAATGGACCTATATATTAAAAAAAAGGAGAAATTAAGTCCTTTATTTTAAAATGTTTCTCTTTTGAACTGGCAGTTACTTTTCTGTAACTGAACTTTTAATAGAAAAATTCTCCAGAATGCATCACTGAGCACAGAAAAGTTTAAATTAGCAGAAACAGTTGAGGAGCATTTGTCACGGGGTAACAACCTGAAACTATGAGTTATGTTTTCTTTTTGTCTCTCTCCAATGGGAGGACATGTCAACATACTTCTCATATCACTGAATCTCAACAACATTGGAATTAAATTAAACGGTTTGGTACCTAAGATTATTTACTGTTTAGAAAAGAAAGTTAAACTCCAGTAAAAGTAAAGGAAGTGAGTACTTGAAACAAAACTGCCTAGACGATCCAGAAATTTAATTGGCAGGAATTTAGCAAAGACATGCATTCTCTCATGGAAACCGGGGCAATAGCAGTACAGCATAAAATATTTCAAGCATTAATTTTAATCTTTTTTTACACAGTGAATAAGGGAAACTATCACAGGGTGGGGAAGCACATCACCAAATACACATTTTATTAAGAAAAACCCAAAACCCAAAGAAAACACACAATCCTGTCTACAGATTTATTTGCCTTCAGGGGTTTTTTTTAAGATTTATGATTGAGTGCTTCTTGGCAGCAGAAATATGAAAATAAACTGACTTTGAAATGTTATTTTGCTGCTTTGATACCATAACTGTTATCTTTTAATTTATCGATATGAAACATTATAATAAATATTAGATATGCAGAATTCAAATCTAATACATTTTGTAGTCAAATGACAGGTATGCCGGAGGCAAAATGCTTATCATGCATACACTGTAAAATACGTGTTTGCTTTAGTCTTTTGGGATTCCTCAATATACAAACCAGATCTCAGCTGAAAAATGTAATAGGAATTTCATTTCATAGCTGTCACCAGGGAGTAAAAAAAATACAGCTGACTGAATAATATTTACATGGAGTTTTCTTTTTGTGTGTTTCAAGTCTTTGAACTTATCAAGTGCAAGCTTAATCAAGGACTTAAAAAGTGTTTGTTAAGACATGTCCAGATGCTATTGCATTTGACAAGACGGTTACAAAGAGAAACTCAAGTATATTACATTTAAGACTTCTAACTGGGATTAAAAATGAGGATTCTTCAAATAAATGTAGATGATCATAGTGAAAAATTAATTTACAAGATTTCTAAGCTCTTTGACTAGTCATATATCAGGATTGCTTTGAAATGTTTAGTATTTTTAATTACATGTGTCAGATGCTCTGCATTTCAGAAATAAGCATTCTAGCTTTAAATGAGTTGAGGTTTTATATCCACAGTGCAGACGATACTGACTTTTTTAAATGTGCAAGGGAATTCAACAGGAGGGGAGACTCATACTGTTGTCAATAAACAAGTCCGTATGAAGAAACACTGTCAAATTTGGGAGGAAATGTTTAAACGGAGAAAGACTAGAATATTACATAGGAAGCAAACTGACCTTGATGATACTGAAGTATGGCAACATGCAGGAGTACAATGACAAGGACAAATATCAAATTAACTTCAGCTATAAGATGACAACTTATCTCTGGTGGCAAATAATAAAGAGAATATGTATACCACAATATTAACAGCAATAGAAAGCAGATTTGGAAAGAAACGTGACTGCCAAAAGATTCAGCTGAAGTATATCCAATAGACAAACCGAAATTGTGCTTTCTCAGTCATAGTGAGACTTTCTTTCCATAAACTACTGTGATCATGTAAGTACAGTAAAAATTATCAGGAATTAAGCAGATACAAATATAGGGAAGGAGAAGAATGAGGATTCACATAAATTCAAGAAAACTAAAGAAATTTAATATTCTTTATCCTAAAGCTGGAGAAGAATATGGATAAAGGTAAAATTCTATCCAAACTATATTCTTTGCTTTAATTGCTGACAGGATAAAGTCTTACCTAAATATCTAACTGATGTTTCTAATAGCATTCATTTATTTTATAATTCATGTTCTCTTTTGTTATAAAGTCAACTTGTAAAGCCATATGCATACATTTTCTAACGTATGCTATTTGCATGTGACCTTCAAAAGCATTAAAACTAAACATGTTTCATTTGCATATACCAAATTGCATTGTTTCTCTCCACAGACTTTGGTTTCTTGGAGTATAATGGTAAATGAAATTCTAAACTAAATGGGCTAATCCTAAGGGGATAATCCTTCACGGAGGAATCTCATAGCAAAGTACAGGAACCTCTTATATAAACTCTTTCTCTGCCTGGTCTGACTACAACACTCTTTCCAGAATTTTCTGGAGAAAACATGTATGTATTTCATATCAAAAGTCTTGTGGAGAAAGGAGAAATAGGATAATATCATGAAGACCTCTCTCAGTAGACTTCTAAATTACAAGGATTTGGTGGAGATTCCACATAAAGAGACAATGCACTTAATGGCCTTTAGGTCATTGGTCCATAATGTGAACCTACAAAGACAGAAATAATCAACAACCTTAGGATTTACATGTTGGATCATTTTGTTTTGTTTGATTGTTTGCTTTTTTTTTAATTTTCAGCTACATATTCTTATCACTAAGATATGATTCGGTGATATTCCCAGCTGCATATTAGCTTCAAGAGTAGCCTCTCCTCCTCCAGTTGAAGATCACTCTATAACCAATAAATTTAATTACTCTCTTGGGATGTCACTGCAACTCTCCACTTGGTCTAGAAGGGAAATACCCTGAGAAAAGACTGGAATTCAAGTATGATGGATGAATACTCTGAACTGTGCATTTGTACACAAAATGTGAAACACATACTTAATCAAATAAGTTAGAGATTTGATAAAAGCTAACTTCACACTTCTTCAGCAACATAAAGAAAATTTAGGTGTCTGTTCATTTAAACTTGGTTTGCATTAATGATTGATTTCCCAGATGTTATTGGAGAAAAGAAAGTTAGAGGTCTTTGACAGAGTAGGAAGTCACCTAAATAATTGATAGGGATAGGAACTGTTTTCTGTATGTGGTGCCACTTGAGTAGTAGCTTGAGCTGATGATAGAGTTCAGTTAAATTCAACTCCACCAGTTCTTTTATTTAGTTTTGAGTAAAATATAACAAATGTTAAGTATAACTACATTGTAAAAGCCTAGATTTAATTTCTGCTTTGCATTTTTCCTTCTTGTATTCTTATCTTACCATTCCTCATGTCTACTAAGATTTTTTTTTTGCCTTTCAAAGACATTGGATCCACAAGTCTTGGTTTAAAGAGAAAAAAATAACATTCCATCAAATATGTGGGTAGAACTGTAAAACTCTACCACAAACAAACAAACAAATCCAAACCAAACCTTAGATAACTCAAGTTCCAGTTAATACACAAGTTACTGATGCTGATAAAGACAGAGAAGGTAATCATTATATGGAGAAGTACATATGCAGGGACTGTGTTATAATGCTGGCACTGATGTCTTGTGTATGTTGCATTCCAAGACAATAAAGAATACACACTTGCAAAGAGGATAACATCTTTTTCTACGGCCTAAGACTGTTAGCACAAAGTCAAATTATTCTATTTTTCAGATTGCACTTTAAAATAATTTATGTATATCAGATAAGAACACTCTGCTATATCAGTGGTCTTCATAGGTGGTCTTCTTAAGGTAGCCTTATCTAAACAGCTGACAAAAACAACTTAACTTTCTCATGTTCTCTTTTTGGAAAGACTACAGTGTGAGAAAAATCACAGCTCTCCCTTTCCCTCCTTCTTTTAGCTATTGCTCGAGAACAGAGGGTAGTAATGAATAGGGTAACATTAGACTGGTGACCTGTCACTAGTCGAGTTCCACAGGGCACCATCTTAGGCCCTGTATTCTTCAACATTTTCATAAATGGCTTGGACGCAGGACTGGAAGGGATACTAAACAAGTTTGCAGATGACACAAAACTGGGAGAAGCTGTTGACTCCCTTGAAGGCAGAGAGGCCCTGTAGAGAGACTTCGACAAATTAGAGGATTGGGCAATCACCAACCATATGAAGTTCAGCAAGGGGAAGTGGTGCATTCTGCACCTGGCATGGGGCAATCTTGGATGTATGGACAGACTGGGGAATGAGATGCTGGAAAGCAGTGCCACGAAAATGGACCTGGGGATCCTGGTCAATGGCAAGTTGAATATGAGTCAGCAATGCCCTGGCAACCACGAGGGCCAACTGTGTCCTGGGGGGTGTCAGGCAAAGCATCGCCAGCCAGTCGAGGGAGGAGATTGTCTCACTCTGCTCTGCACTGTGGCAGCCTCGCCTTGAGTATTTTGTGCAGAAAGATATTAAGCTCTTAGAGAGTGTCCAAAGGAGGGCAATAAAGACAATGAAGAGCCTTGAGGGGAAGCTGTATGAGGAGCAGCTGAGGTTACTCGGTCTGATCAGCCTGGAGAAGAGGAGACTGAGGGGAGACCTCATTGCAGTCTACAACATCCTCATGAGGGGAAGAGGAGGGGCAGACATTGATCTCTTCCCTCTGGTGACCAGTGACAGCACCCAAGGGAATGGTCTGAAGTTGCATCAGGGAGGGTTTAGGTTGTATATTTGAAAAAGGTTCTTCACCTAGTGGGTGGTTGAACGCTGGCGCAGGCTCCCCAGAGATATGGTCACAACACCAAGCCCACCAGAGTTCAAGAAGTGTTTAGATGATACTGTCAGGCACATGGTGTGACTCTCGGGGATAGTCCTGTGCAGGGCCAGGAGTTGAACTTGATGATCCTTGTGTGTCTCTTCCAACATGCCATATTCGGTGATTCTGTGCTCTACCATCTTATTAAAAAAATAGTTATATGTCTATTTAGAGGGCTAATAAAGTATTAATTCTCCCATCATACAACATGTACGTATATACATACATTCACACAGTACACATACAATCATGTACAAGCATGCACAGAGGGAAACAAAACCTCCAACTTTCAGGTCATAGGCCAACTACTGATTAAGGAAAAAATAAGGAAATATTTCTCTCTGTATAGCAGATCAGAAGTTTGCTTCAGAAGCTTTTGGTTATGAAGTTTATGAAGTTGTTCCCGTCACGGTTAGGACAGTGGACGCAGATGCTCTGATCCAGTATGGTAATACCTGAATTCTAATGCTACCCTGCTTGAGGTAAACCACGCAATACAATCTGAGGTAGAATCCCTTTGTGCAACTGCCCTTGAATTAGGAGGACAGCACTATGGCAAGCAATCCGTTATAAGCCTTTAGCTAACAGTCAGAGTTATTTGATTGACACTTAGTAAATAAAAGAGTGACTTTCCTTAATTTTTTTAATTAGCATATTTCTCAGAAGTTTCTTACGGTGAAACAAGTTGGCTATTCAAAAGAATTCATACATTTCATAATGACTTAACTTTTTCTTAAGTTTTAGAACATCTTGATATTGGCAGATTTTTTAAGTTATTGTGTATATTGGTTTTGTTATATGTGTGAAATCTCCAGTAAAAACATGGCTTTTGTTTTCTCTGGAATATGTAGGATGACAGCTGAAGTTCATGCTTCTGCTACACTTCAGACATTATTTGTTTTCAACTATGTATTAATCTGAGGAGAGATAACTTTATAAATCACATAAGCACTTTTTCTTCATCATGCTTTGGCACCCTTATTCTGCTTTGTCATGAAACAAGTGTTAAAAAAGTGAAAAAAATATTGGTTACCCAACTACTTACCATATATAGCTTGAGATCTAAAAGGCAAGGCAATTCATTTTGTGTAATCCATCCAAGACAGTGAATGATACTTGATGCACTTGATGTAGTGCTAGGTAGGCAAGATACCTACCGTGAATCACTGTATAGAAAATGCTCCTCTCTAATCCTCTGGAAAGTTCCAGTTATTCAACTTTTGTAAATTGTGGTTATTATCTAAATATTTGTAAGAAAAGAACTATGAATTGTATAACCAGCTTTGCAGGCTACACATATACCAGATAGTACCTTCCCACAAAAATGCTCTCATGAAATTCAGTGAGATTGTAACTTAGTATTCAAACAAACAGTGAAAGAGATTTTATTTGAAAGTTGCTTTGAAATTACATCTTCTTTTGTCAAAGAAGAAAATTTCCTGAATGGTTTAGTGAACACTGAAAGTTAAGAAAAGTTTAAAAACCATTCTGTTAATAGAATCTTCAAATAAAACCCAATAAGCAATATGTAAAATATTACCTGTGCCACTTGCATAATAACCTTTTCATGTATCCATTTCCTAGAGCAATTATATATTAAATATTCTCATTCAAGCTTTTCAATACATGAAATAAATGAGAGTTATTCTTATCTACATTTTTACTTCTGTGATATATAGGCAGACAGAAGAAAAAAAAGGTATATTTCACGCTACATCATCTTGATAAGTTGTATTGTTTTCATACAAAGTAGAGTATTTCTCTAAGATATTTTGAACTTTCATTACTCTCAATGACAAAATAAAATGAAAATGAGTAGGAAAACCTTTAAAACACTTATCTAAACAACGGCAGATAAATTAGATGAATAATGTCCATAAACTTCCCATAATGGAATTTTTCACTAACTGAAGAGAAGACTGTGGGGATTTTGTACTATATCTTCATATTTCCTGACTTTTTTTTCTTCTAATGAAAAATTATCCTTCTGATGTACTGGTAAGTAGGTTGTATTTGTATTCATGCAGTAGATGTTGACAGACAAGATTTCTTGGATTTGCTGGAATTCTAATAAATGTAAGCATTTATTTTTTCAGTGTTATTTCACTTGATAAGAAGGAAAATATTACCGTGGTGCTGAATGAAATGACAGGAAAATGGGCTTTTCTGATTATTGTACTTTTTTTTCTCTGTCATATGTAATTATATGGCAAAAGTTTGTTGAAATGCTTTGGAGAAATTGATTGTATTTTGCTGACTGTATTTTGCTTTCAAAGTTATGATGGTTTACACATTTCTCATCTATTTCTGAGGCTATTTTACATTAAAATTTCTCCACTTTGATTGAAGGCATTCTTGACTTGTGGAATGGGATTACTCCAGTATATAGTCCATTACAATGTAGATATTGTAATTTAAAACAAGCAAGTGGAGCAGAAGACCAGCTTAGTTGAATTGGGAACTCCTAGAACCCAGGAGGAAAAAGAATTTGTATGATCTATGAAAGAAAGGTCAGTCTTCACAGGAAGATTATGGAGCTTTATTTTGCATATGCAGGGAGAAGATATGAAAAGCCAACCCTCAACTAAAGTTGAAACTGACCACTGTTGTGTCAGACACCAAGTCTTTTTAACTATTTAAGTTTGGAAGCAGTCCAAAGAAAACATTTAACTGTTATTTGTTGAAGATGGTCACCTGATTAATAGAGATAAAGAAAAAGGAGATGCATTCAAAGATTTTTTGTGGGGTTTTTTGTTTGCTTATTGTTTTTGTTTTGGAGGTTTTTTGTTTTTGTTTGTTTGTTTGTTTGTGGGGTTTTGTTCTTTTTGTTCTGTTTGGTTTTGTTTGGTATGGTTTTTTGGTTTTTTTTTCTCCCTCTGCTTTTCATCATACTGATAGACCTTGGACTGCCTGGTCCTAAGAATAAGGTGGGGACAATGAATTTTCTTTTGTGGATGCTAAAGATGTAAGGGACCAGCTATATCAGTTGAATGGTCACAAGTCCGTGGGGCCCAGTGGTATTCATGCCAAAGTACTTAAGGTCTTAGTGGATGTTATGGCAGGACCACAAAAGATCTTGGGACATCATCTACCAAAGGTCTTGGGAATCTGGCGAAGTGTCCACTGACTGGAAGCTAGCCTACAGTATTCCAGTTTATAACAACATGAGGGAAGACCCAGAGAAATACAAACTTGTGAGCCTAATTATTTCCTGGAAAAATTATGGAGGAGATCATATTGGATGCTATTGAAAGACATTGAAAGAATCAGGCACAGTCAATAAGAGTTCAGAAAGAGAAAGTTTTGTTTAAATAATTTGATATAATTCTATGCTAAGCTAACCCAACTAGAGGATGATGGGAAGGCTGTGGATGTAGTTTTTCTGGATTTTAGTAAGATTTTTGATACTGTCTATCACAGCATCCTTAAGTGCTATTAATACTCTGTATCTTACTTTTCCTTTTAGCCAGTCATCCTTCTTCTGCATTCGGCAAGAGGACTGTATATGTGCAGTCCGTTTTGGTTTTATTATTCTTCATCTTACAGCCTTTGTTACTTAGATACTTCCTCTGTGCAACTAAACACATTGTTCTGTGCCTCTTTGTGACCATATTGCTCACATCTGTAAATGTCTTAAACCTTGCACCTGGCTATTCCATCACAGTGTTAACAAAATACTTACATGCTGTTGACACCATGCAACTTCTCTGGCATGGTCCTACTGTGGAGAAACCTTCACACTGAAGAAAAAGTATTGAGTACTTTGAGAGATTTTTATCTGCCAGTTCCTGAGTGTCTAAAATTATAAAACTGATCTGAACAGATTTTACCATTTTACCAACCAACATCCATACTATGATTTAGATGTTCAGGTTTGGGCTTTACAACGTCTGAGTTGGGCTTCCCTTTTAATGGACAGACGGTAATAAGCATTTCATCTTATTCTAAAGAATACTCTCAAAACAGGGCAGGTACATTGTTCCTTGGAAGTGTCTGTTTCTTAATCTTTACAAAAGAATCAACCCAAAATAGTTAACTGAGAAGTAGGTATCCACATTACAGACATCTCAAATTAGATCTCCCTTAGAGAACAGAATGGCAGACACTCAGTAATTCTGCCTATTCTAACTCTCTGAGTGAACAATAACCAGTCTGTAAGGGTGTCCTACTGCTATTATAGCTTTCAAAATGGCCTCTTTTGTCAGGATGCCTCTTTATTTCCAGGGCAGATATGTTAAAGGAAGGGAGGAAGATAAAACCATGTTTCCAGTGAAAGATCATTAAATGTCTAACCTCTGATATAATTGAGGGATTTTATTATGATTATTATTATTATTGTTGTTGTTATGTTTGTGCTGCTAACCTAAAAAAATATATTGAATTATAATTGCTTCCAGGACAAATAAAACTGAAGTTAAGGCATACTAAAATATCTGTGTTGTATAGCACTTAAATCTGCTCTGAACCCAGTGCTATCCTGCAAACCCTGCTTTTGTGTGTTCAGTCTGAAATAATAGAGAGGTCTTTGTCTCTGTCCAACAGTGGCATATTTTTCTAATGTGAAATTGCAGATGTATGTTGCATGTCAGTAAGAATGGTGTGGGGACACAATAATTGCTTCAGGGTACTTTAAAAATATATTTGGAGGCCTGTATAGGGTGGCATTGATGATGTATTTGATGCAGCTTTCTGAAGAAGGTTTTTGACTCTACTGTCTCCTAAACTATACCCAAATACTGGCTTTAAGAGTTATTTGGAACAGAAAGAAGCAGAAACAGAGAGTAAGCTTACGATGATGTAACATAGATGATCAGATTCCAGTGGAACTTCCCTGGCTTTCTTTTATTTAGTCCCATGGATGCCTTGAAATAAAGTCTACCAGCTTCAAACTTTGTTTCCCACTTTAGTGTTTTCGTGCTACTTATGACTTCTCTAAGCAATGCACAATGATCCTGATTCACCACACCTGTTTTTGACATTTAACTGAAGTATCGAAATGAGCAATACTATTGCTGATGGCTCTGGATACTGTAGGATATTCAGAGAGTTATTCAGCTAATCTTCAGTGTCTGTTCTTCTCCACTGATTCCTGAGAAAGCTTATGGCTGCTATTCTTTTAACTCATCTACTTTCAATTTAGGTATGAAGAATCTTGGTAATTCTCAGAGAAAATTTAGTTTACTATTACACCAATATTGGTTTGGACACTCTGTATCACTCTTCTTTTACCCATTCACACTCAATTGATTTAACCATCTCGAAATTTTAACTGAAGGAACATAGGAAGATGTTAGCTCTTAGTGGTATGTGTGACCTATAATTCAGCAGAACACATATCATGTGAATCTTTCACTACAAATGTTGTAGTATGTTATGCAAACTGAATGCAAAGGCTCCCTTGCCATTCCCATACCAAAGATGAATCACAAAACACCTCTGACCTAGTACTGTACTAAATTATGTATTATTGGGAGAGAAAATGTCTCACAGGGGATGACAGCCTGAAGGACAATATAGAACACAGGTATATCTGAAGACACAAAGTATTCCAGAGAATTCTCTTGTCTATATCTAATTCTGCCTCTGACTACTTCTAGCAGGAGTCTTAAAAGTTTATCTTTTCATTCGTCATCACTGCTAAGGGGAAGTGATAACATACAGAAAGAATCTTAAGTGGTCCCTACCTCTTCTCCAGGTATCTCTCAAAGGTAAACAAAAGCAGGTGCAACAATTTTATTTCATTTACTTGATTTTATTTTCATTCTTTGTAAAAACCCCCACATAATTTTGGACATGAGCTTAGTCTCTTGTGGCTCTTTCTGTGCTTGCAGATCATTAAGTTCTTCCCATGCTCCTACCTGCAGAAGAACTAAATTTTGGAATAGGAGGATGTGAGATAAAGTAAGCATAATATGGCTATCATTCCAGTCTAAAATAAGTAAGCAAACAGACTCGATAAAATAATCAGCATTTCCAACTCTCTCTAAGACAACTCCATTTCATCAGGCTTTCACAGGTGCCAAACTAGCTACATTATTGACAGGTGTTTTTATCTTTACTTGACATACACTCTCCAATGATAATGAAACACTGAATTTAATCACATACCTAATAAAACCTTGATCTTTCACTTGACTTGAAGTCTTATGCTTTTTGTCCATATCAAAGGGATTATGGATTTCTATGGGTTTCAGTTTTGGTCTTTTATTGTTTTCATTTGGAGTTCTTATTTATTTATTTGTTTGTTTGTTTGTTTATTTGAACTGGAATGGAAATTCTGTATACTTTTTTCATTGTATTCCTAGCAAAGTAATCTCCTTGTGCAGCAAGCCTAAACAAAATTCAGTTAAATACAACCCTTTTTGTCAAAAAACAAAGGTATAAACAGTGAAGTAGCTAATCAAATTTTCAAATATTTATGCTGTGTTCAGCTTTAAATGAAAGTTTATACTTTGAGATATTTTATTAGCAATGAAGTTAGACATTTGACTTACAATAACTTATGGATCAAACTAAATCCAAACATAACATTTCACCAACATTCACAGGGAAATCATAGTCAAACAGAAAAACCTGTTATCAGTTACTCTAGGTATTGACTGTGTTAGAGTATACTCAAAACCATGAATCATGAATCGCACTGCAATTATATGATTGCAGGTACTGTGACTATGTGACTAAATTTAGGTAGAATTTAACTTTCTTTCCATCATTAAAATGACTAGTTGGATTTCCGATATGATTAAGAGTTTTTTTTTCCTGAAATACTTCCTCCAACACGTACTGCTGCATTAATTTCAGAACAGCAGTTCTACGCTAAGAGAACAGTCACAGTGATGTTCGCTAAATGCAAATCATGTCATTATTCAACAGCAGTCTTTAAAAAGACTGAGAAACACAATGGTGTTGAGAAGCAGGAGAAAGAGATATGAAAATTAAAAAATGTGTTTCTCACAGAGTACCTAGAGAAGAACAATCACAGTGATTCACTGGGAGGGGTGAGAAAGGGGGTAGGGGAAGAGAAATTTTCTAAAACTGTAAACCATTTGATCAAACAGTCAATATCATGTATTATTTTGCAGATATTTTCAAATGTCCAGCTTCAGACGACTTAAGTTTACTATATTTTCAGTCAGTTTGTTTGAAGATAAATTGCCAGGAAAAAAAGAATTTTTCTAATGTTGATAGAAGTGACAGTAAGTAAGTGACATTAGTACCATCTGTAATGCACATCTTGGTCCTTAGCTAATCCATCATCAATTAAAAAATATTCATTTACAGCATGGAAACATGATATTTTAAAAAGTCGAGAATGAGGAAATTGCTTGAAATAATGCCTTATGAAGAAAATGTTATTTTTAACAAAGTAATAATATTTTTGTTCATTGAAGAGAATGTGCTAATTATGTGGATAGAATATCTGACTTGTGTAGATGTTGGGGCAAGGTTTTATAGAGTTGGGGTCATGCAACAAACACATCATCAATGTCTAATGTAAGCACTTAATTTTCTGGGAACACTTGAGAAAAAGAGAAAGTTCTTTCATATGAGTTGATTTCCCAGGTGGCTGCTTTGATTAAATGACATGATAAATGATCAAAATAAATACTTTAAATAAAAAGTTACTAATGTGAGTTAAGTGACAAAAATATGGAAATAAATATTTCTTGACCTTTGTAGCTGATTTACAAATAAGAGTTTTTAGTTCATAGCTATTACTTGAACTGACAGAGTTTGGGTTAGATACAAAACTACATAACTCTGTGGTTGTTGTTCTTTGCATAGACAAGTTAAGCAAAACACTAGAAGAGCTCTTCTGATAAATATTTAAGGTGAAATACAGTCCTTTTTACGAGTACACGTGCTTGTTCTACTTGAATACCCAAATATTCATAGACAGAAAGCAGAAAAAGGTTTTAAACCTGCCCAGCAGATCATGTTTGATCCATATCTGTCTGAATGAGTCTTTGAAAATTTTATTTCTATCCTCTAATTAGATGCATATAGTCAAAATAATAAGGAATTCACAATTTAATTATGAATTACAAAACTATGGATACCAGCAAAGCTGCAGTTAGCAATACCTGTGAACTATGGAACACTTGAGAAGTTAAGTGCATGGAATAGACAAAAGGGGATTTTATTCCGAACGACAGCAGAAATTTAGATGAGACATCAAGTTATCATCCTAAAGAGCAGTGGTACTTTTGTCATAACTGCTTTTATAAATAGCTCTAGAAAGTATCCTTTATTTAATAGCTCTGCACTATTCATCTTCCCTGCTGTGACTGAGCGATGACCCTTGCAACTGCAGTAATTAAACTTTTGAGTTGCAAAAAGGGCCTCTGACAGTCACAAAAGGAGAATTACAAATTAGAACTCTGACAGCCCAGGCCTCTAAAAAGAAAGAATCTGTTTCCCATGGGCTTTTAAACTCCAATTCAATCCTGACAGACAGAATCAGGTGTGGGGAAAAAAAAACCCACAAAAAAATCCAAACAAGTTTAACATACTAGATCACGGATTTTATGCTGGTAATATATCTGCATTTGCTATCACTCTAATTATGGTGTCATAAATATAACAGCATACTTTACAAGTTCATTAGTGGGAGAAGAAGCAACTGACAATTCATTATGAGATAGGCAGTGATAAGGATGCAATAAAAGTAGAAGGACATGAACAAGACCAGTGAGCAGAACACAAACGAACAGGAGATTCTTTGATCACAGTGTACAGCACACTGGACTCTTCTCTGGCAACCTGTACTTAAACCATGCCCTAGTCAATTGTGTGTAGAGAAGGAAGAAGCTTGAAAAACAACCTAAAAGAGTAGTATTTGCCAGAACTAGTGGAGATAACTTTTCATCCAAGTTGTAGTACAGATGAGATCACTCCTGTACCCACTCACCATTCAGCCTTCTGCTGAGAGGTTCTCAACTGACTATCACATATCCATTCAAGACTCTGCTTAAGCTGTGTTTTAAATGCCTTAGATCCTGTCCTGGATACAAAACACAAACTTTTTGAGTCACAGTTTATGTTGAAGAGATCTACCATAGAGTGTTACTTGGTTCCCCATAAGCCTACCCTACCTCACCTTTTTACTCACCATTTATTAGTTATTGTTTTCATAATTTCTTCTACCCTCAACTGCCTTATTAAGCTAAGTAACAGTGATGCACAATTAAATAATAATTAGGTAATGACTTCTGATAAGGTGAAATTATAATTAATTAAGTTTAAATTAAAGTGTTGACCTTGAGTGATAATAAACCATGTTAATTGAAACTAAAAGTTAATATATTATATTACAGACTTTCAAAACACTTGGGGCTTTAGGGTGGTATGACTTTCCTCCTTTACTCAACGATATGGGCGTGGTACACCATCTTTTACCTTTAAGGGATGGACAATTTTATTCTCCTACATACAGATGTAGAAGTTAAAAAAGTTATTGTTGAAGGTGAATTAATTTCATCTATTAACTAATCTGTATTGAAATTAACTGGAAATGTTCATACTATCTTGCTCCTGAACTATGGATTTCTACAGATAAAATACATTGAATAACATGCAGTGGCTTTAAAAACTTTTTTTCTTTCTAGATCCAAGACAGAAAAGTAATGATTTATATAACTTTATCTTGGTGACTTTCATGCTCTTACCAAGGTCAACATATATTGACTATCAAGGCCACAGCAAAACATTAAATTAATTAAAATACTAGGAATTAAAAAAAGTGTCATAACCTTAAATCATTGTATGTATATTAAGGTGATTTTCTCCAAACTGTGTCTGTAAAGTGTCTGTAAGTGAAACATGGTCAGCAGGTTGAAGGAGGTGATTCTTCCCCTCTATTCTGCTATTTTGAGACACCACCTGGACTACTGCATCCAGCTCTGGGCATGACAACATAAGAATCTTGGACCTGCTGGAGTGTACGCAGAGAAGAGCCACAAAGATAATCACAGGGCTGAATCACCTCTCCTATGAATTAAGATAGAGAGGGATGGGATTGTTCATCCTGGAGAAGAGAAGGCTTCAGATAGGCTTTCTATCAGCCTTTCAGTACCTCAAGGGAACCTATGATAGAGTTTTTTACAAGGGCATGTAGGGATAGGACAAGGAGGAATGGCTTTAAACTGAAAACAATAGGTTCAGATTAGATATTAGAAAAAAGGTATTTACTATGAGGGTGGTGATGCACTGGAACAGGTTGCCCAGAGAAGTTGTGGATGCCTCTTCACTGGAAATGCTCAAGGTCAGGTTGGATGAGTCTTTGAGCAACGGTTTAGTGAAAGGTTTCCCTGGCATGGCAGGGGAAGGGAGTTGGAAGTAGATGATCTTTAAGGTCCCTTCCAATCCAAACCATTCTATGATGCTATGATTCAAGATTCTATTAAGGGCATTAATATTATGCTCTAGCATAATAACTTATTTAACTTATTTATGGCAGAGTGCTGTTAAGCAAGGAGTTTTAGATTTTGTTTGGTAGGGAATATTATTCATATTTTTTGCATTTCTGTCTGAGGTTAAGATAAGTGTTAGGTTCAGTGACTGATTGATTGTTGTGAAATTCTATAAAAATAAACACCAGTAGGAGAACTATTTTTATTTTTCTTCTCACCTATACTTTTTTAAAATTGCATCCTCAAGTGACATTACAAATTTTCCACTCATTTAAAATAACATTAATCCATATACTACCAAAAAGCAGTCATATGGATATTTGGATTGAGAATCTGTAGAGTGTTTGTAAGACAAGTATGTTTTTATTAGGTAAGGAGATTTTCAGTTGCATGATCAACTGATACCACCCCTCAGCTCACCTTGAAAAGTAGTTTATTCTGCAAGTACTCCCACTGATTTCAAATAAATTCAATAAGCACTACTTTTTTTTTTTTTTTTAAGAATGGAACACAGTTCAGGTCTCCTGTTGTACAACAACATGCATCCTCTGGATCTAGTAGAATAGCAATGATTTAGACCAGCTGAAGATCTGGCACATAAATCATGCACAAATGCTATTCCAGTACACTGGGAAATCAGTAAGGTTGTTTGGAAAGTAAAGATCATCTGGAAATTCTGGAACTGTTCCCATAAAGCTTAAGCATAATAATTATTATTGATGGTATATTACTTCTCTATTTCCAACAGTGAATAAGGATGGCAGAAAAATATAATAGAATAGATGTTTTGGGATTAACTTCTTTATACTTAAAATACCTTCCTTCAACTCTGATGAAGGTTTTTTGCCAGTGCTTTACTAACAGTAAGGGTTGATGGAGGGAGACAAAAATAGCCTTGAGCAAGACATACCGAGAGGCTAGTCTGACAGAATAAATCTCATTTTTTTGTGTCCCAGCCACAGACATACATTGCTAAGCCCTTATATTCTTGGTAGTATGGGTCCTGGGTTCTGAACACAGATCCTTTTTCTGCTTGCATTTATAATGCAACCAGAAAGGCGTCTTGTAAACAGTCACCTTCACTCTGACTTATAAAATGAAATTGTTTAGAGTGCAAGGATAGTCAGTAGGAATGTGCCTTGAAGCAGCATTTCGGCACTGCATCCTGTGCTTAAGTGGTGCCATCTTTCAAATAAAAAATCTACTATTCAGATAAAGAACAAGAGATCATGCTTCTCTTTATATTGCCTTTGTCCTGCTCCTGTTTGATGCTGACCTTCTCATAAAGAAGTGATATGTTTTAGTGAGTCTAGGACACTGTTTTCTAGTTTCTGTTGAAATGTAATATGCAAATGTTGATTCAGAAGGAGCTCTGGAGGTTAATAAAAGCTTTTTTTCCAGAAACAGAAAGAAATAGGATAGTTTGTCTAGAAAAAGAAACGTACACCTAAGTTAAAGCCTTCTGATTTGAAGGCAAACTAGCTCTTACTTTTACTTCATGGATAAATTTCTGGTCAGCACACAATGGTTGAAATGCTTATTTTTTGGTAATTAAAACAACAGCATAGTGATTTTAGTTAAAAAAATCACTAGAAAAAAGGTTATATAAATTACTTATACATTTCAAGGTTCAAATTCAAGAGGTTTTTTTCTTTTCAGCTGTACCTTTTCATGAAATTACATGAACCCATATTTATTTTACATGTACTGACTTTACAAAAGAAGTATTTTAGCACTGTTCTAAGCATCAATTTTATGAAAGATTATGAATATATGTATATATATGCACGTACATATATTTGTGTTTGACTGTTTTGAGGAAAAAAGCTGTTACTTCTGCTTGATGACTGACTGCATTTGAACCAGAGCAAGTTCAGTGTCAATACTCCGGGGCATATTCACTTTTGGCTCAGTTCTGCAGAGATGTGTGTGAAGTGCTGAGCGTCTACAGTGCTCTCTCCCTTCACTGACTTTCACTGAGAGCTAGGATTCACTCCCATGCTCAAGGACATTTAGAGGACTATGTAAAATCCAAATGAATGGCTGAGTTATGTTATATTCATTAGCATCAGCTGTAAAGCAAAGCATTCAGGTAAATCATGTCAAAAAAGCTCAACCCTCTGTCATCTGTTGTACATGCAAAGCAAGAGAGAATTTTTACTGTCACCTGGTTTTCATGGATTGAAGATGCTTGCAAGTATTAATCTGTATTAATCTGTATTAATATATTCACACTGGATTACTGTGATTAGTGTTTATATATATATACATATATACATATATATATATAACAAATATGGAAACACATCACATGTGCAAAAATAGACAGTGAGATGAAAAGTGTAGAAGCTGCAGTTCTGCACAAATGTCTCTGATCACTTAATGACTCATAATGGCTCACTGAGAATCTGAAGCATAAAGTAATGAAGTGTAGCTTGTTGACAGCTACCCACATGTGACAGTCTATACAGTAATCCAAAGATACAGCAACGATATTACGTTACAAGATCTTAAAAGCTTTTGACTGAGTCAAAGCGAGGTTTGGACATATGACAGAAGATCCAGCTTCCATTATGAGCTCCATCTTAATTAACAACTAAAAATGAGCATGCAGTTTTTTTCTGGAAATGAACTTGTGGTTTGGTGCCTATTGGGCAATTGCCCACTTCATAGAACTTGCATGTTTTCTGTTAAAGCTCAGTACACATTCCCATCTCCAGTTTAAGGTAAAACCCTTGTGACAAATTTCCATAGTGAATTCCCTCAGAGTGAATGGAAACTGCTCTATAAGACTCCCATGTCTTCTACATGTTCTCTGGTTTTACCTATAAACAAACACAAAGAGCATCATCCTTCAAATTTGTATTTTTAAGCGACTATTTCTGAATATTCTTATAAATAAAATGCAAGCAGTATAATTTTGTGGAAGCAATTACAGTTCAAGTACCCTTATATACAAAGTTGTTTATGTAGAAAATATCAACTCAGCATTTAGGATTTTTAAGTAACTCCCCCTTCCATCAGTTTCCTTGGTATTTACTTAGCACTCATGGGTAGCTCTCAGTAGTCAAAAATATAAAGACAGAAATGGAAGGGGAAAGAAAGAAAGACGAATATGCTTTCAAAAGTATTCTTTCTTGGAGTTTTCATTACATTTCAGTATTCTTTCAGTATCCCAGACTGTTAGCCTCATGTTCGTAGCAAGGACGCCTCATACCTCTTTTTATGCACATCTTTCCATACTGTATCTGGACATCCAAATGCAACAATCAATTACATGTGTTGTCATGACTTTTGGAATGGAGATTTACTTCTAAAATGTTCCTAACATTTTTCAGAAAACATTTTTCTTATAGAAAAATAAGAACTTAAACCTCACATAGAATAACTGTACTTAAATGACACCCACACAAGGATTAAGACATAATAAAAGCTTGTTATTTTGTAAGAAATTTATCATTCTTGCAGGCACTGGGAAAGGTTACTTTTTACAACAGAAGTATACCACTACTTAGAGAGAGGAACATCATTTAGCAGAATGTTCTGTCCTTTTGTCCTGTACCTGACTGAATATTAATACAGAGGGTATAAGGCTGAGATGTTTTAGAGTAATAAAATCTCCTTTCCACTGAACAAAAATTCGATTGGCTGTCTAGTGAATTGGCCTGAGAAGAAGTGCATAGTGATGGTTAAAGATTAAAAATTACCTGTGCAGACTCTGGTCAAGTGTTCTCATAATCGTTTAAATATGAAGTATGAAGTAGAATGAAACACAGGGCAATTCTCATTGGCATGGATTTAAATAGGAACATTTTTCAGGCAATTGCAATTTCATCCGTAACCAACAGTGCTATTTGATAGGCACAAAATTAAGTCAGAACAAACTCTACGTAGACCACAAAGTCATATATTACTGACCAGTGATAAAAAAACCAAAGGAACTGTTCCTCCTTTATTTTTTAATAGGAAATTTTGGCAATAGGCAGTATTGTATTAACAGCAGTTCTAATTCTCTGTTGCTTTTTAATACATGTTTCTACTGTATTGTGACTTGAAGAAACTGCAGACAATATTTTATGAAATGTATGGAATGGAACAGCACATGTTCGTTTGCACATGCACATTACCCACTAAAAAAATTAGGATGATTGCAGAACACCCACACTATAATTACTTCTCTCTTTTGCATGCAGTATTTTAGTTTATAGATTGATGGTACTTGTTTGTTTATTTCATGGAATATAATTAACTTAGGAAAAAAGAAGCAACAAAACAAAAACAACAAATCAAACTATACTGAAGTTTTTTTCAGAAAAAGTACTGGGTTATCTGAAGAAGACAGTGATGTACTATTATTTTTCTTCAATGCTACAGTATATTTATGCATTATACTTTTGCAAGAGGAATTGCTGTAACTGCATAAATGGTTTTCCTCCTGTATATATCTGTGTATGCTTCTGGTTTGCCCAGAATTATGGGTTTCCAGTCCTGCCTGACACAAGTCTGCTTCTTTCACTGGAGAAAGCTCTAATATTTTTCATACCACTTTCACAGCATGAGAAATTACCTTCTGATTGCCATATCAAATGATTGCCATACTGATGTTTTTGCTGCATAATAAATATGCTGGTAACTCTGGGATGATAGTGATCATTTGAAACATCTCACACAACTCTCTCCCATCTGGAAACTACCTCTACATTCCTCTATCTTAGCATGGTTTTCTTTTCCTGCTCCATTTTGATAGCAGCAGGGCATGCACAAACCGAAAGCTTCCACTAAGCGTATTCATACAGAAGCATGAGGGAGACAAAATGTCGATGGGTCATTACATTTGTCATCTTTCAGTTGCCCATACAAATACAGCCATCATATATAGAGGATTGCTTTAAACTCTCTTGGTTAAATGCAATCAGATTTTCACAGGTCAATGAATGCCCCTGCCAGATTTCAGATTTCTAACAGTTACCACACAGCTCAGCTACCACAACAGTTAAAAAGTAGGATACAAACATTGCATTAATCTGCCAGTAATGCTTGTATTTACCTTTTACAAATTAAAAAAATTTTGAACCATTTTTATTCAATAACTTAAAGGACATCAGTTGTATCTGCTTAGATGACAAATTCAACACAAGTTGCTCTGAAAAAGACTTCCCACTTCTCAGGTATTACAATAACCATTTAAACACAAAGCTATTTGCACTGTTAAATGTGGGTAGAATTCTAGACTGCATATACAAAATTATTTTTATTAATATTTCCGGCTTTTGCAAATAGGAGCTGCCTGTTTGTGTAGCACAGAGCAGCCAGGCTGCAAACACAGCTTATATCATCTATAAGGAGCAGCTAATTACCTATATCAGCACCACAGTTGTATCTCCTTGCTAAGGATGAGAAATAATGTACCTCCCTTTATACAGGAGTTCATTCACTACTATGTCATGCACAATTACATTCCTCTCTGATTACGAAAATGCCTGGGGGAAAAAAAAGCCAAAATCACTCCATAAAAAAATCCAAAGCACACACAACAATTATTTCTTTAAAATTATCTAAGTACAGATCATTGCTGGGGCGGGGGGGGAAGAAAAAAAAAAGAGGAAAAAATAATACAAGAGCACACAGTCAGTAGCAAGCCATGCAAGTGTTTGTCTCTTCCAGAAATTGCAATAATATTTAATTAATGTATGTTTTTCAGAAAAAGCATCTTAAAAAAAATACATCTTGCATGTATTTATTTCATACCATCCCGTTGCCAAAACTAACTTCAATATTTTTTAGTTTTCCACTCTTAAGTGCCACATTGGTATTCCACTACCTTTACTCTTCTTATCTGGTACCGTACTCATTAAAATAAAGACTAATATCAGAAAAACCCAGTGAACAAGAAGTCCTTCATCTTTCATAATATTCAACCTTTAAGGTTTTATTTTAATTGAAAAGTTCTCTTTTGTATAAACAAGTGTATGTTCCAAATGTTGCCGGTGTATTTTGGTGCTGAAAAAAATCTCTGGAGCAGTTAATTAGGGGTGAGATAAGAACGGGTTTATTTGCCAAGGCTAAGATGTTATACGACCAGTGCCTGCCGTGCCTGAGAGGTTACATTTTATAACACTATCCATCCAATCCCAGATGTGTCCACCCTGTGGCCCTTCCTCTGGTCCGCCCCGGGGCCCATTCCCTTAGAATTGGGTCTGGGGACTTTTTGGGACCACCTACTTCATCATTCTCATCATCCTCAGAGCACAAAGGGTACATAGTTACCTAATTCTTGACTCCGTTTTGTTATTCAGGCCCTGATATGCTGTTCTATAAACAGTCTAGGTCTTGCCTTGACAAAAGACAAAACATTGCCACTGAATTCAGGGGTAGGTTTGATATGGGGAGCATAGAATGGGGTAAGAGGGTTAGGGAATGTAAACAAGGGAAAGGAACAAGGGACAGGGGGTGGGGGGAGGAAGGTTGCTGCTTTTTAAAACTTACAATTCTTACAAATATTAGAAAAATAAAAAAACATTAGGGGCTTAAGGCATCACAAACCATGTTTTGATATTTTCCAGCTCTTCACTCACATGCACTCTGAGTGATATCTGAAACACATGTGCACTAATAACGATGAAGGACTGGATGCAGCAAGAGCAAGAAACTCCCTAGACATATTGTCTGGTCTGTGACATGGAGTATTAAAGAATAATTTGCATAGAACCAGCTGGCACTATTTGAGAGTTATGCTACAACCACATTAAATGCTAAAATGTTATACAAAGCAACCACAGACTAAACAATTAAGTAAAGATAAATAGTGAATGCAGGATAACCACCCTTGGAAGAGAGACACATAGACATTTTGCTTTATTAACTTTTTCAAAATTAAATAAGATTAATACTGGATATGTAGTATAGATCAGAGGATGAACCTGTTTTACTTCTGTTTTGTTTCTTTCATAAATAGTAAACACGAGAGAGGTATTTGTTTGCAAAAACCTTTAAGTTGTGCTGAAGATATTTGATCTGAATATTGACAGCAAAAGAGGAGTGTCACATTCATGTAGAAATGGGATGCTATTTTATTCAGTGGTCACTTGGGAGAATATACTAGATACCTTCCATCTTTTCTTAAAAACAATGTTGTGCTTCATATTTTATTTAGTTTGTGACTCCAATCAGGTGAAGCCTAGAGAACAGTTCAGTTAATTCTGAAATAAATACTTGGATCTGGTCTACTGGGCAGTTCTCTAATCTTCAACAACTACAACTACCCACTGACTAGTTCTCTATTATCTTCAGTGGAGTTTCAAACAAGTGGCTCAGCAAGACACTTAAATTGCAGACATCTAAGTGTGTGTTTGGAGCTGCCTCCCACTTCTGAATTATACCTCCAAAAATCCTAATGTGCAGCTGGCTCAGCATCTCTGCCCCAGAAGTAGTGATATTTTCTGTGACCTACCTTTATGTTGGTAAAGCTGATTTCTTGATCTTTATAGAGGTGTAAATCTTCAGTATCCAACTGATATAAAAGTTGATGAATAACACACAAAATGAAGATTATTGGTATGCATAAGCCTTTCAGCATCAGGCTTTAATTGCAAATTTTGATAAACATGAGCTGTGGCAGAAGTTTCTCACTATCCTAAATATTTCCCTTCAGATATCTTAGTTTGCCTTCAGAAAGTCCTCTGAACTTTCTTCTTTGACTACAATAGTCAATCTTTAATTTATTCTAACATTTTTTCATGTAAACCTAAAAAGATCACAATACTGGAAACTGTGATTAAAATAGGATGAGGATACACAACTTAGCATAAAGATAAAAATAAAATAACTTTTCTCGTTGTAGTGCTTAGAACGCTTATGCACTAATAAGTGGAATATTTATGAAAAAGGTAGAACAATACCTGGCAGAAGTAGACTGTCTTAAGTTTTATGATGTTAAACATAAGGAACAGTACAAACAGACATTACAACTACTGTAAACAACTTTTTCTTTAAAAAGTAAGTTGATTTTGGCACATCTTTTTATATACTGGAAAACACCATCCAGGACATCATAAGGATGTCTCAAAAGAGATCTTATAACCTTCCTCCAGTCGTCAGTATATGAGGCTACTAACAAAACTAATTGTTTAATTTTATTGTTCATACATTAATATTTAACCATTATTTAAATCTGGATACAAGTCTTTGTGATATGAACATCTTTGTCCAATGTGAACTATTGGTTTAGTGTTTGCAAATGATTTCTTTTTGCCTGTTTACCTTTCTAAAAGATCTTTGAAATTGCCTTGTGCAACAAAAATATTAAATATTATTGATTTCATTACACATGGTACTCCCATTTGAAGAAATTTGGCTCCTCCTCTGAAATCTGTGCAGTTGTTTTAAAGTGGGAAGACATGCTGATTTGATGGATGAGTGCTGTTAGTTTTGTCCTGTCATGGTCAAGTTTGTAATTGTTTTACTTTTCTAATGTGAAGCTACAGTAGCATCAGATTGAGTGTTTTTTCACTGGGTAACATTTTCTCCTTCACTCTCTCTTGAAGAAAAGGATAAGACAATCCTGTGCAAAGCCCAGTGAATACATCACTAATTTTGAAGATCCTTACATCAGGGTTAGAAACTAAAGCTATTATACTCTTTTGTTGATTGTTTCATTATGTACTTAAACTCTATCTATTAGGAAAAAAAAATAACCCCACAGTCAAAAAACCACACTGCTATTGCTATATATATATTTATTTTGTGTAAATTATTATCATTATTGTCATCTGTGACTGAAAAAAAAAAAATTGTAGAATATTTGAAGTACACACAATATGAATGCAGTCATCCCAGATCTACTAGCTTCATCTGTGCTACTTAGCAGCCTCTTTCTCCCAAACTTAGTGCTGCAGAATGGCTTATGCCTGTATTTTTCCAGGGAGACACTTAATAGCAGTGACTACATCTACACTGCCTAGAACTTGGTGTTAGGTCCACTTTTGCCTCCATGTAGTGTCTTTTAGCCCTAGGGTCTAATTACTGTTTTTCTTACATGCACATAATGAGACTTCATCCAAGTAAAAATTTTCTCAAACCATGTGAGGAATGTACTTTAATTAAGTGAAATAGTGTTTTCACAGTATTAAATTCAAGGTGTATATAGTGTGTCCCACAGTATGACATGAGAGCACTATGGGGATATTACAGGGCGCACAATTTGCCAAGTGTGGTATTATCTACTGCAAATGCAGTCTTTGAACTTTCCTTTTGGGAATAGCCTCTAGTGTGAGATATACAGCAGAATTGCATCCAAGTTTGTTTTAGAGGGAACTAGAAGTTTTTCTGAGAAAAGAGTTTGTGGGTAAATTAAAAATTAAGCAGTGTGGATAATCAAGAGACAAAGACTCAGGGGACCTAATTTTCTTCGGTTTATACTGCAGTGTTGCCTCTCTTTAACCTGAAAGGTTTTTACCACAACTCTTATCAGGACTAACAGTTTGATAGAGGTGGAGTAATACAGTTTAGAAAAATGCAACCAAAGTTAAAAAAAAAAAAAATTCAGTTTTATATACATTCTGATTTTTCAGCCAAAGAACATAATCATAAACTGGCTGGCAATAAATGCTGGATTTAGATCAAAAAAACCCAAAACAAACCCAAGAAACCAACCAAACAAACCCAAAAACAACACACAAAGCCCAAACAACTTGATAGAATAATATGTATTAAATTATAATGGTTACATGTTATTGTTCTAATATCATGCTTCAGGTAGAAGTCCCTGTTTCCCTTCTAGTAGACCCACAGAGACCCAAGTATTTATATCTAGCATCTGGTATTGTCCACATGACACACTGCTTAGTGTATAGTGCCTCAATATCACTAGAAAATTTGTACCTATTTGTCCACAGATCCATCAGGTGCACTGCATGTATCATCCTTGTTTGATCCTGCTCATTGCATGACTATGGAAGATGTCACTAACTTAGGAAGATGAAGTTTAATTTTCTGTAATGATTACGGAGACAGAAATCCCCCAGTGGGAAGTTGTTCTGCAATGTCCTTTTACATGGATAGGAAGAATCACATAGTTTTTGCTTCGCTCCTTCTCCCTAGGCTCAGTCTGAAGTAGTTCAAAACACTTTACAACATATGTTCTGCTGTCTTAGCCCTCTGGAGCCTTCTTTGAGCTGAAACACTTTGCCATACTAAAAGTGTTGTTTTTTTAAAGCTACATTCTCCATAACGTGGCCAACATAATTTGATTATTTTAGTTGTCTCAAGTACAACAATGTTTATGTTTCCAAGGCAAGATACCAAAGGGGCAGTGAACAAGCATGGCCTGAAAGTGAATGATTTAGCATGATCAGTGTACACTGGTTGTTGGAGAGATCTCTGTAGGAAAATATTTGTGAACTGAGGTCATACAAGCTTTCTAAGGAGAGGTCTAGTTGTCTCTCCTCCTAAAGGAACTGCATTCCAGAAGGGCTCTCAGAAATGCTCTAAGATTATGGAACAGATGAACTGAAGACCATATGCTCCAGTACACTGGAGCAAAACCGGGACTATTTCTAAATGACACATTGCCTACACAGCTGATGAATTTACATAACTCAAGGTTTTTAACTACATCCTCAGTAAATACCTGTCTTGAATGGTTTTATTGGAGTTGATCCTGACATAAAATATCTGACCTTCTTTAATCCTATCCTGACTTGTTTTTATGATACTATGATTAAATATATAAAGAACCTCAGGAGCAAGAAGCTTAAATTTGGAGACAGCAGGGTTTTTTTATAGCCAAATAGCTTAAGAAATAAGGCAGCAGACCACTTGCAAAGCTCAACCAACATGCCAATATATGTAACCTGTGCAAAGTCAAACTTCAGGAACATGAGTTAATGTTTCAGAGAAAGACTTAAGTTTTTCAAGTACTTTAACATTTGCAGGAGGCAGAGCATTGACAGTACTTTGGACACTGACTCTGAAATTCTGCTTAATTTGCACTTCAAACATAAAAGCTTGTTAACAACACTTCCCCAGCTGTAAAGCAATTGAAGATTCATGGGGAATATCCAAAGGCAGAACTTTAGGTACTCTAGACTAATTTGTTTTAAGGATTATGAGATGTGTTAATCAAGCTGAAAATATACTCTAACTGCATTAAACATTTCTCTTTTAATAGAGGAACATTTGTATAACGCTTTTTGAGGTAATATTGTGGACTATCGATTAAATAGACATAAGTTACTAAATTAAATAGATTGCTAAGGTTCAGGTTGTTACAAATCTGTTTCAACTTGAAATGTGAGGATGTAATACTGAACTTTAAAGGCACAAGTGCTTTTAAGCTTAAGTTTGACCATGTTAAACAGCTAATTTACCTTGATTCAAATATTTTCCATTACACGTAGTGCTGCAAGTCTGAAAAACAACATAAGCTGCAGACAATGTACTTGAATTTACAAAAAAAATCTGTTAAATGTGAACATATTCTTATGAAATAAAAACTGAAAGATACTCATGCTAAGAAAGGCTTAAAAAAAAATTAAATGAAAATTATCAGAAAAATAGGTTGATGTGAATCTTCCTTTGTCCTAAACTGAAAAAATATGAAAGCATAATCAGAAACACTGACTATGTCTGTAACATATAGATATTAGCCGAAAAATCTCAACTTCGGTCCTGACATGGCTTTAACACCTGCAGTTCTCTGACTTGTTCGAGACCAATGACATGACTGCTGGAGGAATCTAAAACACTTGAATGGACTCTGTTATTGCAGGATTTGTATTTCTATAAAGTGCTTCCCTTTTGTTTTAAGAACACCTTTGCGGAGTCTTCAGTTGTGTTATCAGACAATTTTTAATGCATTTACTAAATAATTTGCTCAGCGTTCATGGTCTTGTAAAGAGTATATTTTCAAAGACAGAGTGAATTAGTTTGCAAACACCCTTGCAAGTAGGGTGATTTTCCAGTACATGATACCCAAGGGCTAGTGTTCAAACATATCAGGATATGAGCTTGTTTCCACTTCAGAAGCCTATCTCCAGTGTTGTATAGTGCTTAGCGTCTCTTAATTTGAGGGACCTTGAAATATTAGCTCGCAAAGGTCTTTCAGCTATTTCATGCTTCAAATATTATTTATTTTCAAAAGTTTCCTTCAACAGAGCTGCTACAAAAAAAAAAATCCAGACTAAATAGACTTACAATGATAACTGCAATGACAGGTATAGCCAGAATAAATACCAGCTTTTGAATGTCAATATAATTTCATATGCATCTTCACTGTCAAGGCTAAACTACTTATTAAGGAACAATTCCACAGCACCGCCAGGTGTGAAAGAGAGTAAGAACTTCCTTAGCTCAATTTTATTTAAACTGATATTCTTATTACTGGATTTTGCAATGTTTCTGTTGAGGTTACCTCAAATCTGTTACATATAGAAAAAGTTCTTTAGGGATTTGTCCTAAAGATCTTATTCACACTGAACTCTATTTTGAAACCAAAATTCCAGAACTTCTTCCCAGTTACCACTGTCCACTGTTTCTGTTCCTTTTACTACTATTTTTTCCCCTATATTTGTACAGAAATCAGACACTATGGGACAAAAAGAGAAAAGATTTTTAAAGGATCTTTCAGTTCTTTCAATCGAGGAAAGATTTCTTGTTTCTTTGTTTTGACTCAGTTGTAAAGGAGATGAGACTTAATTGTTATGTGCTTTCATGGCTAATCATAGTGTCCAGGTTCTTAGGGAGAAATACAAGAACACAAAGACTATGACACTGAAGAATGTTCTAAATGGAAGTAAAAGAGATATGAAACTGTACTTTTGCCAGCAAAATGTACACACAGTACAGTGACAGCCATAATGCACTGTAGAATTCAGCAGTTTTGGGCCCAGAATTGATCATTTAAACACAGGATTTCAGTTAGTACAAAATCAGGAAGTTTACAATAACTCCCCACAAATGTTTGAGCTATGGATCTCTAATACTTATGAAGAAAAAGTAAAAGGAAATAATATAACAAGTGAAAATACTGAGTGGTTCCTGTCCAAATGAATTATTTTCTTCCTTTAAGTCAATTCATTTCACCTCTCCACTGAAATTTGATGTGCAAAAGAGAGGTTTTATGAGACACATTTGAATCACAATTAAATATGAAAGTATTTTGTATGTGAATATAGAAAAGCAGAATGGATCAAAACTTCTAAGGAACATAGACAAAACAGAATGTTGCCGCTCCATTATGTTATTGTGTTTGGAATAACAAAAAAATTTATCATCAAAATATTTTTTAGACTGTAGAGGTAGGAGAAGGGGAAAGACTGACGTACTGAAAGGGTTTTGGGGAATATACCTGGGGATAGGATTCTTTAGCTTACGAGAATTTTTCTTCCCTCAAAAACTCTGCTCTATCCTATAGCTTTCCGTCTCCTCTTAAAATGTTGTCTATCTTGTTCGCTATCTTGTCTTTTCAATTCTTTTCATCTTCAGTTCTTTCATTTGAATATTGCTACCATTTGCGTAGGAGGGTGAATTCATTTATTTTTTCTAAAAAGGGGACTTATTGAGATTGTTGTCCCAGTAAGGCTGGAAAAAAGATGAAACACTGAATTTTTGTTTCTGTATTGAATTAGTTACCATGGAAATTCAGATTTTTTTTAAATTTAAAAAAGAACAGTTGCACCATTTTCACAGGATTCTTTTCTGGTAAAAATGAAAAACAACTGCCTTCAATTTTCATCATAATCTCTGAGACCAAAAAAGAATTCTTTCTTCAATTTCCAGATCAAAGAATTTGCTTAATCTGAGACTCAGAATAAAAAATATGCATTTATGACAAGTGCATTAGTCATAGTTGACACATAAGAAGCAGAAGAGTCAGTTGCAATTGACATTTGAAACACTGAGGATCATTTTGACATCTGCAGTTTATTTGAAGATTTTACTCATTTCAGAGTAAGAAGAATAAATAGGATTTAGTACATTATAAGCAAAA
This sequence comes from Pipra filicauda, assembly GCF_003945595.2. NCBI lineage: Eukaryota > Metazoa > Chordata > Aves > Passeriformes > Pipridae > Pipra > Pipra filicauda. The sequence continues at coordinate 1,278,669 of NW_024104365.1, read as the reverse complement.
TAATACTTTTTCTTATGACATCTAAAGAAGCTGATTATGATATTATCATGTATTTAATGATTACAAAGACAAATTATTCTATTTTTAATTACATTTTTATTATTATCATAGAAATAGCATACAAAACCAAATACATATTACTCTCATAACATACGGAGAAAAGAATACAGACATAGTTACTGTAGAACAGCTAAGATATTCCTTTTTATTTCCTTTCTATACAGAATGAATTATGGGGCATTAGGTTAAGACAACCTCAGACTTCAGTGTCATTATTGTGATCCTCAAAAATCAATTCAGTTTCCACTTAAAGTTGAGTCAGCTTTCAACAGAAAATTTACATATTTGGGAATCCCAGAGAGTTATGAGCGCTGACAGGGCCAAGCTCAGCATTTATCTATCAGGTAAGTCAAAGTTATCTGGGATATTTTTTATTTTTTTTTACTGTCTTTCATTTTCCTGGTATTCTCTGTTTCTTCTCTTGCAGATAAAATGACAAAACTATTACCCAAGAAACCTATTTTTAAAGAAAGTATTAGCAGACTTGTATGAAACTGGTTCTTTATTTTATCACAGACTTTATCAGAATATTTTTTTCTGTCTTAAGTTAATGCTCAAGATTCTCTGTTCACAGAACAAGTGTCATTTTTAGTTCAATATTTATAGACATAGAAAACTCTGAGAAAATTCAGTTAAAATTAACACATTCTACCTACTATTATAGGGAAGCCAATATTTCCTATCCTAAAATTACTATTTAAGAGGAATAGAAAATTACTATGTACTCAACCTGAAAATCTTTGTCCACATCAAAAAGATTGGACAGAGTTTAGTTTTTGTTAGCTTAATTTATATATTAGGGTTTTTTTTAATAAAAAGTACACCAGTAGAAGATTTTTATAATTCTACTTGTGATACGTACAAAATTTTGGATTCAGATGTAATGCAGTTCTATATGTTTTATATAAAGCTCGGTATTATATCAAAAGTGACTTTGAACTTGAAGTTTTACAGTCAACTCAAAATTTATAGTCTCTGTGTCAAAAGAGAGAAGAAAAAATTAGTCGTTCCATGGTGGCACCAAATTTCTTCTTAGAATTCCCAAAATAGAGGGAAATAAATTTCCTTTATCAGTTTTCAGTAATTAGGCATTCAGAAAGGATAAAGTGCATGTTTTACAGATGAGCGTGAGATTTCCACGAGATGTGGTAGAAGGCAGCTCCTGTATAGTATGGCACTGTTGAAACATAGGGACTTATACTCAGGAAAATTCTATTTTGGCTTGATATCAGTCCCAGCCCTAGAGCTTATTAGCTGATGGGGGCTCGCCCTCACTTTACATAGTACTTTATATAGTTCCTGCTCGGGTGTACTGGGGTTATAATATTGGTGTTGGTATGTGTACCGTCACTTTAGTTTGTGTTTAGCTCAAGAGAAAAATAGTTCAGATGCTACTGACATCACCCTGGGTAAAACTCAAATAGGCCAGGATCCTACAGTCAGCAGTGTAAGAGCTACTCTTGGTCAAAAGCAAATACAAATCAAATTTATTTAAATTTTCCCAAATTTATTGTAATATATAACATAGGTCATATTCTGTTGTCTTCTGTTTTCTTACAGCCTTTATTGCATACCTTTTAATCTTAAATATGCATTCTACCTCACAGCTTGAACAACTAATTTGCAACTGATTTCTGATGACTTATTTATAAAGAAGAGAGGCCAAATACAGTTGGCATTTGAAATAAACATTCCTGTAGCTAGTGAACAAGTTGCACTTCTAACAGTCTCTCTGGTGGATAAGTCTCAATAGCTTGAAATAATAAATTGTCTACAAAATACTTTAGTCTGGCTGTGGTTGTGAAGAGGATAAAAGTAAAAAAATCAAGGAGAAAATTGATTTTAAAAGAATCTTAAAATTGTCATTAAAAGTACTTAATAAACTGCCAGGGAAACTTGAAGGAAAACAAACCAAACCAAACCAAGCCAGAACAAAAAAACCCACAGAAGGAGAAATAAAAATTCAGACATACTTTTCTGTTTTGCAAATACATCTCTGGAAATGCATCACATGGTATCGAGCTAGAAACAGGTCCAGATTGCTTCTTCTGTGATTCCTTTTTATTTTTTAAATATAAGTTTATAAAAAGTAGCCTAGTCACCTTCAAGAATGGCAAAAAAAAACAAAACCAGAGTGAATAGACAGACAAAACAATTACATCCAATCAGATTTTCTTGTACTGGAACTAGTTTAAGCTCTTATTTTGGTTTTGTAATGGTGCCACGTTTCGAAAATGACCAGTTAAACATTATTTTCTACTGGTTTTCATGTTGCTTTATTTCTAGGGAATACCAGGCAATTATACATCTTTAAGAAACTCTCCTAGGAAACGTGTCAATTTTTGAAAATTCAAACTCCTCTATTCTTCTGTTTTGCTGTCAGAGTGGTAAAACTGAATTTAAAAAAAGAAAGAGAAAAACAAGAGGCAGAAACAGCTGAGACAGCTTCTGTGACTACAGAGAGAAACAAAAATACCCTAAGAGGTGGAATGAGGACTCTGAGGAACTAGAATAACTACTGCATGTTAAGAATCGTATGTCCAGGGAGGAGATCATAGCTATGGATGTCTTCATTATCCTGTGTCTGTTAAAAAATTATTAAACTGTTCTTTAATTTCTATTTTTCTTTCTTGTAAGAGATAATACTTTATTCAGCTTTCTTTTATGCAATTTCTTTTTTGCTCTGAGGGCAAATAGATGGAATTCTAAAATGTTTACTTCAGGATGTTGTAGAACACAGCAGTTGGCAGTCATTTTGAAATTATATCGTATTATTGAAGAAGATGAGCACCAGACAACTCCTTACAACGGCAAGGAACATATCTCTGCTTCGTCAAATATAAAGATATAGAATATTTCTCTAGCCATAACTAAGTTCTAAATGTTAGGCGTAAAAGGAAAGGAAAAAAAAATCATCAAACAACAAATATAGTTTTAGCTACAGGTGATGACTCCAAATATCTCTCATAACTACAATCATAATACCAATGAAGAAAGGAGATATATTTTTCACAGTATACAATACCACTGATTAGAATAAGAAAAAAAAAAATCGTGTGTCTTCTGAATAGAAGTTGATGGGTTTACTCAGAAAAAGAAAATGAAGAAATAATAAATGTACGCTTTTAGAAACCTTGGACCATGGTTTCTTACAATTAAAATGCTGATCTAAATTCATTGGTAAAGAATGTGGTCAAGTCTGATAAACTTAATTTTACACTTGCTTATGAGAATTTCACGTTATATTTTCACATCTTATAGTGACCTCTAGCTAGGAACAGGTATGTTTATATCTTCTGATGGTAGATAATACAGATTAATTTAGATTCTGGAGACTATCGGTTTAGGACTGCTGACAATGGGGAAAAAATACAAACCAAAACAAAAATCACAAAAAAAGCAACAGATTGCCTTGAACCTGTTCCTACAGTAGTGTAAACAAGTAATACTATTGAAGTTCCTGGGATCGCATTTTATGATGCTATGTGAACTATATGGGCAGTGTGGTTGAGAGAAGGAGAATAGTCCACTAGCTGGGTTGTAAACCTAAAATAACTGTTTAATGTTAAAATATTTTTTAAGAAAATATCGAAAATAAATATTTAGAGCTATTTTTTATTCAGAGATATGTGCATTATCAGTTCTATGCTGTTTGCTTGCTGACCTTAAGAAAGTGCAGTTGCCCACAAAAAAACAGGATGCCAACAGACAAAATTAGTAAATGTCCACTGAGAATATGCCATATCCGTTCTTCTCTGGCATGTATTTTAAAACTGTAGTAAAAGCTCTGAGTTCAGTAATTTATTTTAACAGATATTTCACAGTCAGTCTCAGGGAATATTAATTTCTATCATAGACATTTTAAGTTATTTTTGATACTGGTAGCTCAGGAATCTACTGTAGTACTATCTAGGGCTTAGCAACTGAAAGGTGGGAAGCATAAATCTTCTCTTGTCTCTAGAACTGAATCCTTAAATTTACTGATAGTTTAGATATTTATAATGACTCTTTTAGCAACTTCAAGAATGTCAATACACTTTGATTGTATTTATATTATAAGGAATTACTATATTCCCACTGTGTAGGAGTGTGTTGGTTTGGCTGGAGTTGCATAAAAGGCTCAACTCTGAGTTTTAACATATGAATTTATTATCTGCCTTCTTCCTTTTGATATCTCTATTTTTTATAGCCCATTGACAGAGAAGAATACTGCTGCAATACAAAATCATAAATTTCAATTTTATTTAAAGCTCACAGTCAAATGTTATGAAAGAAACATCATGATAACTGTGGAAATGTAGGCACTATATATGGGGGTTTCTTCTTTGTCTTTAGGCCATGTCTTTTATTTACTGCTACACAGCAGCCCAATTTTCCTAGGACTGAACAGCTGCAACACTTCCTTTAGCTTCTGTCCAGGTCAGAAGGCTGGTTCATGTGCTTGAGCACTGAAGACGTGACTGAATCATGTCAGGCTGAGGTATGCCTAAAGCTGCTCAAGACCTAGGATATTATACAAGAAAAAAGCATCTCTACTTGGTTTTTAAATGCAAGAGGCTTAGACTCCTGTCCTTTTTCTTGGTTTGCTTCTGGCATCACAGTGAAGTCTGTAAATGCAGAGCAGTTTTAGAGCATTGCTTGTCAACTGGGTCCCTCAGGCATTAAGATCTTGTCAGCCTATTTTCTAATTCCAGTGGGTCTTGTTTGGAGGGTAAATAACCTGACTGCTCTGATAGGGGAAGTTATATCTACTGCTACAAAAGCTTTGGATGAAAATTTCCGATCAAAAAGGTAAGAACCTACTGAATTTAGGTAGACATTACCAATCACAAAAGCTGAACTGAAGTGGTTAAGTACAACCAAGATTTTTCTTTCAGTCTGACCTAAATACTTTTAGTTAAAGACACTATGGGGTTCCATTTTGGTCCCTTCTGCAGCAAAGAGAAATTAACAGTGTAAAACATCATCAACAACCCATCAAGACTGGATTATCATGGTATCTGAGCGTTATACTTACTTTAATTTATGTATCTTCCACTTTCAGCACTACTGGGACCTTTTATGTGTAACAACATATTAAGAGCTTCTTATATGATACCTTTATACTAATTTTAATGATAAATTTAACTGAGAGCTGAGTAGCATCTCAAGTGTCAAATACAGTTATAGTAACTAAACAATTAAAAAATAATGCATAAATATCACAAACATCTGTCACTGAATTTGACTCCATGGAATTGCCTTGATTTATGTCACCTGAAGTTCTACGCTTCAAATGTTGTTTTTAGCTGCTGTTTTGAAGTTGCATAACTGGAGAAATACTTATAGTCTCTTGAGTTATCGTTCATTTCTTTAAAGGTGTCTTGTAATTAAATAATTGCAACCCTAAAGGTTTCCATGGCTATTTTTGAAGTTACTTATTTTTAGCTTTGGCAGTAGAGTTCATTAGCATAATATGAGCACTTTTCAAGTTTTAATTAATTCATCATTATGGTATGTATTAAAGTAATGTCCTTGCTTGACACACAGTGAGGATGAGGCCAAATTTTCCGTGCTTACTTATTGTGATAAATATGAAACAAGTAGAAAAAGTGTTAGGATTTATATAATCAATAATTTGGAACAACTGGAAGTTGAAATATGACAAGTATCTCAGTTTACTGACATTAATAATCTGTCATTAAAATAGCTTAGGTAATTTTTTGTTGTGATAGTGGATTTTTTGGTTTGTTATTGTTTTTGCTTTTTAATCCTCAAAGCCTTCTGCTTCTCAAAAGTCAACCAGCATAATCTTTTTACATGCACAGAAAAGCATTTCATTGCATTCAAGAGACTTCTTTTTTTTATTATTTTATTAAGACTATAAACCATAGTACTTAAAATTAAGAGTAAAAAAATGATTTAAGGCAAATCACGTTATTTCTTATTGCAACTTTTATATTACATTTCAGGTTTGACTTTGGTAAGGACAAGTAATTTTGAAAACTGTTATAAACCGCTGCTATGCAATTTTACAATCTTTCTTATCACATTATGCAGTTATGTTTCTAGTATGGAAGAATTTTCCATAAAAATATGGTTAGCCTCTCAAAAAATTAGCAGGGTGGTTGTTTTTCTGTATGGCAATTTTGATTTATAGCTAATAGGATTATTAATTTTCATTAATACCAATTACAACTGAAAAGTTAACATATCCAGTAAATTTTATAGAGTTTTAATCATTAATTCAAGTCACACACTAAGCATTGACTAATCAAATCACTTAATTCCAAAGGCAAAACTGAACTTGATCATGAAAATAATATTAAGCTTTCAAGTCCTAACATGAAAGGACTTGAATGTCCTTTTAAAATGTTTTAAAATGTAAAGTCTGAAGAATCTTGCAGTTTGGCTCTGTCTGGTCAAAGCTAGAGAAGCGTGTTGTCAGTACTACAGTATCTGCTAAACAAAAGCAGAATAATAGCTCTTAGCTACCAATCACCAAAACCACACAAGCAGGCTACTACACAACTCATTTTATCTCTTGCCTCCTTCTAGAGAATGTTACTGAACTTACAATACAGCACCAGTCCTAAAGCTTGTTAAAATGTCTTGGATATTATGGAAAATCTCTGAAATGGTCTGAGGTTTTTTTAAATTATAGACTAATTTAAATTATATACTAATTCTTAAAATACCAGTATTTAGATAAACCTCTAAATACTGAACAGTATTTTTTGTATTTACTAATGATCATCATGGCTAGGCTTTGCGAACTAAGCAATATACATATATTTATTGCATACATATATATATATGAATAAATGCAGGTTTTTATAAATGATTTTTCCCTATAAAGTCAGAAATATTTAAGTGCTTAAAAATGAAGCAGAAGAGTTGATTAGGTTATTAATTTTGAGTTCTTTCAATCACTTCAACAACACTTTCTCTCTGTGGTTTTGTTTCTTGGTTTTTAAGATTCATTTATTATCCAAAACAGTTCCCTGAAGAATCTGACAAGATATCAAATATCTTGTCCCTGTCCACCAGCACTTTTATGTTAGGTCAGGTTGAAAAATTCAACTGCAGATGCAAATGACTTACAAACTCCTTTAGCCAGTAAGGCAGGTCAAGAAAGTATCTGTGTTCATGAAACATCATGTGCATTTACAGTTTTGTATTAAACAAGCATCATATAAGATACATATAGAGCAATAGGTGTTCAGGTCTCAGCTATTCTGAGCGCCTAAAGCACTAATTTGTCAAGATTCACTCCTGCTGAGAGAATCTGGAGGTCTATTATGCATACTAACAAAGGTAAAGGAAGTGTGAAGATTGGTATTTAGAGTAGCCTGCATCTTTCTTCTCTCACATGTTCATAGTTTGTGCTAGATTTTTCCCTTCCAGAAGGCAGAATATGTCTAGGGCCATTTTCCTCAAAGTGCAGTAATCAGTAGAAATTGAGTAATCCTTCTTTTTTATAATTTACAATGAGATATGTGTCTTCTTAACCTAGGAGCTTGCCAAATTAGAATCATAGAATCCTAGGATCATTAAGGTTGGAAAAGACTTCCAAGATCATCAAGTCCAACCTTTGAGCGATCTTCACATTTGTCACCTAAGCCACAGCACTAAGTGCCACATCCGTTTTTTTCTTGAACTTCTTCTTCGCTTGCAGGAATGGTGACTCCACCACCTTCCTGGGCAGTTCATTCCACTGCCTGACAACCATTTCAGTGAAGAAATTCTTTCTGATGTCCAAGCTGAACCTCCTCTGGCACAGCTTGAGGCTATGTCCTCTCGTCCTAGTTGCGTGGGAGAAAAGGCCGACCTCCGCCTTGCTACAACCTCCTTTCAGGTAGTTCTGGAGATGGATAAGGTCTTCCCTGAGCCTCATCTTCTCTCTCTGCTAAACAAAGCATGTCCCAGTTTCTACAGGAGAATGGAAAACTTGCTGTCCAAATGCCTGCTCTGTTTATAGTTATTTTCTTTGAATGTGATAGATGCTGATTCCAACCCCTTGTTTCTGAAATGGATCTTGAATAAAAGTCTCCTGCTTGCTGACAGATAATCTATTATGCAAAAGAAAGAACATCACTTTGAGTTAAAGTTAGAATGCTGAGGACCCAGAAGCATATCTGTTAGCCATCCCAGGTATTTCACACGGGAGGTTAAGTGTGGAGTTTTTAACAATCTTTTGTCAGCATTCTGCTGAAGTGACACAGTGTATGATAAATCCTTTCCTGAGTAGCTACAGCCTCATGCTATAGAAAAATACAAAAAAGTCTAATAGTCATCCTCATTTTGTTTGGGAAAAAAAAGGTTATCAGTTCAAAACATGACGTAGCATTGTGTAGCATAAGAATGTTTACACTTCCTCTCTTGGTTGTGTGATTGGTCGTCTGCAATGTACCATACATAACATTCATAAGCATGTTCATCTTGCACTATTGAAAGTCCTACAGAAGTTACTATCATTTTGGTCCAAGGTTACATCAGCATTTCAACAGTGTATCACTTGGTCTGATGCACCATCTGGGGAGAAATATGTTAATCTTTTTTCTCTATATGCTGCTTATTGTGCATCATCTAACACATTTATACCTTGTCTCTGAACATAGGATTTCAAAGGCACTTTTGATCTTAGTTAACCCACAGGGGCAAAATGCCTGAAAATCCAGTTTATAGATCCTTCATAGAGTATTAGTCGGCATCAAATGCAGTGTTTAAAATTATGGGATTGACCTTTATATTTGTAGCCCTTTAAAAATTTTCCTATCTTACATCAGATGGGAATAACTGGTACATAGGTACATATATAGTGCTGCATAGATGTTCGTAACCTATTGCTGCTCTACTTCTGTACTTCTAACGTGAATCTTCTTTTAATAAACAGATATTTCAGCTTATGAGTAAGAGATAAACAAATAAACTAGAATAATGAGCTAAAGATATTTATTTCTGGTTGTATGTTCCAGAAGGATATTATTGTCTAAAAACTATGCATTGCAACACTGACATCCACTGTTTAAGAACATGTATATATATGGACAGGTACTATTAGATGTGGTATTAGACTTCATTCGTCTCACCATACTATTAATTTTGGGTCTAGGTTCTTCACACTGCCTGTACAGCTGGATTTAAATCTGTACATGTCCTGTCTTTTTCATCTATGTTTTGCTGAGTTTTTTTTTTTAGAGAAGTCAGTCTCAAATTTTTAGTAAGCACTTTAGCATGCAAGTAGCAGATAGCAGACTTAGACTGCATGTCCCAGAGTCCTCAGGCCTTCTCAAAGACACCATGCAATATTTTTTTTATGTGGCTGTCACAGCTTTGAGCTACTGAATTATTTACTGAATTATTGAGTTTACTGAATTATTTTTTAACAAAAAACACTTTAGAAATAAAAATTATATCTTGTTAAAACTCAATTTGCAAATTACAACAGCATTAATGGGAGAGTTACACCATATTTATTTGTTACAGCTATAGCGCTCAGCAAGATTATGTGCCAATGATTACTTTAGCCAGTATTAAAAACTGGTAAAAAATAGTTTAAAAAAGGGGAAGAAAATTGCAAAAGACCAAAGTTTTAGAATTTATGCTGTTTCATATTGAGACATCAGGCAATTCATACTGAGATAAGCAAGTTTTAGGTATATTCTTAGATTTTTCCAATTAGGCCAGGAGGCTTTTCTCAGAAAGTTTATTGCACTATTTATTTTTTTTATTTTAATTTATTGAAGGGACTTGGATTAAGTTAACACAATTTTTCATAATAAGCATGTCAAATACAAATATAAAACCTTGGGGAATCTGTGACTTGTGTTTCTTAATAATTTAAAATATGCTTTACCCTCATTCTTTCCCTTTGATTTTGTTTTTGGGGTTTGCATTTCAACCAGTTCTCTTTTATGAATATTTTTAGAAATAGGTGAAATTATCAGTTGCGAGTCTGTGCTGGTTTTGGACAAACCAAATAGAGAAAGAGAACTCCAAATAAGTCACTCCCCTTTCTTTTTTCTTCCTTCCCCCACCCCATCCAATAATGAATATGGACAATACAGAGAAATATAAGTAAAAATAACAATTTACTGAAGGAAATAGCAGTAACTGTAAAGATATAGAGGAAAACTGTTTAAACAAACAAAGGTAAAAAAAGTGTTACCTCGTCCCCCCACACACACCCCGAGCACAACTCTGACAGAACAAAGAAACATAATGTAGCAAATGAAGTTCTGTGGATTAAAAACCCTTCCCAGCAAAACAAATGAAAAATCTGGAAGTTTATTTCATCAAAAAAAGAGGTTGTGACACTGGTGTGGGTGCCAGGAGTCTTTGTTTCCCCACCCGTGGTGATTACAAGTGGCCATGAGGAGTGGGTGGCCGTAGTGTGTAGTTTCCTTTTCTTTCTTTCTCCAGTGGCCGGGGGGCTGCAGTGGCTACAGTAACAGCTGAAGTAACAGCTGCAGAAACTGCAGAATTTTCCCAGTGGTAGACGGGTTTCTCTCTCCAGATTTGCAGCTGCGAGGTGGCCCCTTCTCCTTCAACTGGTGGTAAGGTTTGAGGAGAGGTCCCAACCTGGGACGGGGCGGCTGTGACCTGCGGCCCAGCTTCTGAAAGCAGTGGTGTGGGTTTTTTTGGATTTGGAGCGGGTTCCCTTTGGCAGGGACCCGTGGGGCCTCCCCTTCCTGAAGCAAAGTGTCTCTCTCCCTGTCAGGGAAAATGACAATGGTGATGCTTCTGCTTCCACCCTTTAACTTTAAAAGGGGCCCCCATCCATTCCCTTCTGCAACTCAGGCAAGGAAAAACAGTCCAATGCTTAAAGGAACGGTCCATCACAAAATGATGAAATGGGATAGAATTCATAATTGATCATACTCACCACCTCCCGTCCCTATACCTAGGACAAAATTGCAGAGAGTTGCCTAACAAAATCCTTCAGTTTGGTGACAGATATTTATCCCTTCACCAATATTGCTAACCAAAGCAGAAAATAAAAAAAATAAACAACTCAAGCACCCAAACAAAAAAACCAACAAAACACCTAAACACATTTAATTGCACATATAGCAAGGCAGAAGTTGTTTCATGATCAGTGAAAGAGATGTAGCTGTTTCTGAATGGATTTCTGTTTCAGGTGTCATAAATGTAAGATCAGAGGTTTCAGGATTTTTAGTAGGTTTTGTATATCAGTGGCGCTGGAAGCAGGTGGATCAATCAGTTTCAGTTGTTGATTGAATTGTTCATTGCTTATTGTATTTCTGTGCATAAAAAAATCACTGACTTTCATTTCAAGTTAGTCAAATGTGTTTCCTCTCACCACAGGTATGAAAAAGACAAATATAATCCTACTTTAGCTAGGATACATTTGTCTATTAAGTTTTCTGTCCATGTCAAAATATCCAGTTTGCTGTTTTCATAAGGAAAACAGTAAAAGATAAACTGATTTCAATGTACACACTGAACTGTACCTGCATGTTTCACAAGAAAATTACTTATTAAATGCATTACCAATAAGGTCAAAACTTAAAGAAGAATTAACTTTGATGCTTATGCTTCCAGAACCACCTTTTGCCTCATCACATAACTTTGCCATATTTTATTTCCCTAAACAAAAGATTAGTTATATTTGAAAATTAAAGCTTTGTGTATCTTCTCAGGTAAACTCATTTTAACTCCATTGCTCTGATACCATTTTTTCTGATTTACAGTAGTGAATGCAAAGAGAATCAGGTCTTACGGTTTTATACTACTTTAATGTCAAAGACATTTTCTTTCTGTCCCTCATGTTATATTTTTACACTTTCTCATGCTGCTGTCTTTTTCAGGATCTTATTCCACGAACTACCTCTCACAGCATGTTGCTGAGCTGGACAAAGATATTTTCATCACCATGTCTACACCTAACATCCTAAAGTCACAGGAGATTGAAAGGAAAGTTGTGAGATAATTGCTCTGACCTATTTACTGCAGCCTCCTACTCACTGCTATAGTCCTGCAGCAATGTTGTTGGTATTCTGAAATAATGGAAAAGAAATAGACTCATTACAGTGAGAAGACTCAAAAAGATTAAAAAATCATTCACTGAAATATGGGAAATAGTAGTGATATAACATGTGAAGAAGTGAAGCCTGTATATTCATACAGAAATGGGTATTTATGATTCAATTACAACTTGTTAATTTTCTGCCATCTCATTAAATAAATTACTCTTTTCTTTATATTACTCTTTTCTTTAACATGCCCATGTCCCAGTGGAGATATAGTGAAGTTCAGAATCCTATATAGTGATTCTCTTGTTGGCTAAGCGATACAACTTGTAAAGGATCTAATGTAATGAATGAGTAATGAAACAGTGCCATTGGACAGATATTCTCAAAATTAATTTTTAAAAATATTATTATATCTAATAGCATTTTGAATGCAACGTATGGCAATGCTTTCATGTTCACTTCCTTTTAGTTAGAACTAACTGTTGCAATCACTTAAAAATATCATGTGCTAGTGCCTCCAATAACTTAGTGTCATATAAACAAACAGTAAATGTGTCCTTGCTATAAGAGCTTATAATCAAGAAAACAACAGGAAAAATCAAGATACCTCTTATTTTCTAGGATACCAGCGTCCATTATATGTAGTGTCAGTTATTCTTTATTTTGCATGAATGTATGCTTTCAGTTGTGTTTGAGTGGAGAGTTAAGAAAGGGAATAAACTTTATAGAGAACTTAGCAATGAGCAGGGCTTGCTGTGAGTGAAAAATCGATATAAATACAGTATGAAACAAGGTACATGTTGGTACTTTGGCAGAGGTCAGCTGTAGGCTGGCAAATCAGACAAGCAACAGGATGAACAGTTTCTCTAACATTTTTAACAAGAATGATGGCATTGTTTTCTGAGCAGTGAAAAAGGTGCAGTTTGATTTCCTGTAGCTTGCTGTACTATGCTTCAATGACAGAACAAATTCAACTCTCCTGATATACGTCCTGTATATGTATTTTCCCTTGCAGTATTTCCCACACTTTCCTATATTTTTTCACTCTGACCTTCCACACGGTTCTCAGGTTACCTCACTCATTCACTCTTTAATTACTTGTTACATAAGAAGTGGTATATGTTGATCCACTGGAATTTTTTTGGCTTTTAACAGGCTAAACAGAACAGAAAATTAATGAGCTGAAGCCTTTCTCAGACTGTAAATATATTGGTAGTACTTTCGTTTCCAGCCACCTGGTTGATGAAACACAAGACAAATAGTCTTCTCAAATTTTACAGAAGTTGATCAATCATTTTTAAAAAATACTGTGAAGCAGATGATAAACAGATGGACAGATAGATAAGTCATGTAAGCTTCATTTAATTAAGGAATTTGCTAAAAAATAATTTATCTTAGTGGATTTTAAGCAATAAATACTACAAGTCCCATTTTTGTGCCTTGTGTAATGCCATTACAAAAGATACATAATTATTTAAAATTTTAAATAAAGCAACCAACTGAACTAACTTTCAGATCAACTTTATAATTGCCTAGGCATGAATACATATCCTCTAGTTTCTCTTACTGTGTGAAGATATGATGGTTTTAAACACAGATGTTTCTGGGTTTATTTTTTTTTTAAAAAGTCCTCCAAAAATCGGTAGAATTATGAAGACTGAATATTAGAGATAAGTAGATGTGAAGTATTAACAGTTGGGAGATTTTGGGAAACTTCTACTTAAGAATTTTTTGAAAAATACAATTCTGAAATCTGTTCTTTGAGTACTGGGAAGGAAAGGGAATGAGGGGAAAAATAAGTCTAGTCTAGTCTCCCCTCCTTTTTTTTACACAGGCAAAAATGATGACTGACATGAGCTCTCCTCTCCACTTCCCTGGGAAAACAAAGAAAAACTACTGTAGAAAACAAGTTTCTGAAGAAACGCTTGTCTACAGCTCTGCTGGGCTGTGTTCCGCATGGCTCTGCTGGGGCCTGGGCTCCACGCGCAGCTCGGCTGGTTTGGGCTCCATGCCAACCAGCTCTACTCGGCTCCTATGAAATGGTGTGACAGCCAGAGGCAGGTTCACTTTTGTTTTCTCTTTGGCTGTGGCAGAGGCGACCGTGGGTGGCTCCCTTTCAGGAAGTCCCCAGTGAGGGTGCAGGGCAGGGTACCGATGTAGCGGTGACTCCCAGGGGTGGCTCCAACAGTCTGTGCGTGCGCAAAGCCCTGGTGCCGAAGTCACACACTTGGCCAGGTGTTTTACTTTTATTTAAGACTCCAAGAGATTTTGCCCATGCGAACTATTGCAAAGACTTTGGTTCTTTGATACCTTGAATTCACGTAGAGAAAAAAAACTACACACTTTCTCCCAAGATTATTTCTTTTAATTTAGTGAGAAAATAGGTGTTTTGGCAAAAGGGTTTACAGGAATAACATAAAAACAAGGAAAAACATTACACTAGAGCACCAGCAAACAACAACCTCATACAACTTACTGAAATACCATTCATCGGTTTTTAGTCACTCGCAAGAGGAAAAAAAACAGTAAAGGAAGAAAAGAAATTAAAAGAGTAAAGAAAGAAGGAAGAAAGAAAGAGAGAAGGAGATAGAGGAGAGAAAAATAGTTACCGCCAAGAGTCACATGTTGCCCAGTCTTGGGACAGAAGGCTAAACAAGATGGAGGCCCTGTGCCTCTGTTTATATGATTTGGCTACCTCGGCCGCCCCTCCCAGATGGGACACATGGTTTACTGACCACGCAGTGCCCTTCTAGCCAAAGTGAGGGGTGTCATAGCCAGTCAGAGGCTTCAGGGGCTGCGGTGTGGGTGGGCTACCTGGTGGGTCTTTTGATTGACAGCCCAGCCACATGGCTCTCCGTGCTGCCATGTGCGCTCCAGGCCACCATGTTGGCTGCAAAAACCTGTTCCCAGAGGGAGAGAGTTCCACTTCTCACCCAGCAGCCAGGACTACAGGCGTGTGCTCCTCCCCCTCTCCTTCACCTGACTGTGGTGAGGGGTCTGCTCTTTAAGGAACAGTTTCTCCAAAACAATGTTGGATAAAGGGGATAGAAAACAGAACATAATTTAACCAGGACATCTTCTAAATAAGCGCTAGTTATGAAACCACTCTTGGTCAGACCTCCACTTCTCCATGTGTGTAGAGAGACTGGAGTAAATTTTTCCTATCAGCCTTGGATTCCTTGTAGTAAAATAAAGTGTATTCAACACTAATGGAAAAGAGCACTACTTCCATCATTGTTACCATTTTAGACAGCCATATGAGTCTGCATAAATTCCACCGAACTTTTAGCAATTAGTGAATAAGAAAACACCTAAGAACCATAATGTTAAGAATAGTAGTATCTCAAAATACCAGGAGTAAGTAACAGTTATTAAGTAACGATCAGAATATGTTAGCTGTACGTAATTTACGCAAAGTGGTAACATGGGGTTTGGAGTAAATAATTTCATTGTATTTATATACTCATTTATTCATATATGGTAATCATCTAGAAACATCACTGTGACTTTGCTTGCACTATGTCGTAAAAGGAAAGTGGTTCATCCAAGTAGAGCTATTGGATTATGTCAGTTAATAGACCATAATACGATACTGTAGCTAAAACAGCAAAGAAAATTCTTGGATTAAAAATGGAAGACTTTAAGGTAATTGTAGAGAGGATCAGTTATATATTCCTATGGAGATTACTAGTCTATTACTAATAACATTTATGGAGTATCTGTGTTTGTTCAATAACTCACTACTTGTTCATATGCTTCAATACAAATGTCATACATAAAATCAACTAAATAAAATAACTTTTTTTATGTGTGTTTAAAATTTCAGTAATCACAGAAGACACAATTGAGTCTGATTAGGGAGAAACAATAATAATGTTCAAAGAGAGTAAAGTAGTACTCATTACACTAAACAAAAATTTACAATCACTTCTATGCAAGGAGATAATTTGTTTGCACATATAGTTTGTTAATGTAAGATAGGAATATAATTGAGTCAGTATTAATGTGAAAGGAGATGGGATTACAGTCATGCAATCACCTGTGGGTATTTACGTGATGGTGCAAAGGTTTTTGTCAGAGAGCTCTTAAAGGAAAGATACATGTAAGGATGTACTTATAGATCATTTTCTGGAGAGCTGCCCCAAAACTGAGAAGCAAGGGAGCACTGTATGAATTTTCATTAAATGAAGAATATAGCTGAGCCATAGCAGTTCCCTGTCTTATAATACACAAGTACTTCAATCTTATAACCAATATTAGAAAATTTCCTTTAAGCAACTCTGTCATGATATGTGCTGTAAAATGCTTTTTCCCTTCTGTGAACAGGGCAGAATGAAAGACAGAAAATCCTGATTGCATAGTATATACAGTCCTATGCAGACAAAGCTTTTGCATGAAGTACATTAGTGCATAAATGTGCTTTTATAATTTTTGATGTATTATTTAATGATTGACACAGACTCATTCTGTCTGGGTATACCAGTGGTTTTTCAATTTAAAACAAGCAAATGAGCAAACAAAACCTTCAAAAGTTACAACTAAAACTATGTCTTCACAGCTCAGACATCAGTTCACTATTTTATTGTTCTCATCAACTACAGCATATCTGTAATATTTTCAGTTAATTTCTTTACTGGATGTTGAAGTAGAAAAGTTCAACAGTAAACGATGCATATTATAAAAAGTGTAGGCCATAAAGGCACCAGCTATAAAACATGACATTAAGCATCTTTTACATCACTGTGTGCTCAGCAAAAGTCAGTGTGTAGCAAATGTTTCTGGAGTTATTATCTTACAGCGTGAAAAATCTGGCTCATTGAGTTTAAGACCAAAAAAACAGAACGCTCCTCTGAATGACAACTGGATGGAAACTGCTAGATACATTCTTAAGGGATCAAAAGAATGTTCCAAAGGAAAAGCAATACACTGACTACCAAAACTGAAGTGCTACCACTTAAAAGGGCAATATTCCAAACAAGGTTTCATTAAGCAAGAGACAGAAACAGCTTGATTACTATCTGTGCTCATTTGGATGGAAGGCAATTTTAATGGTTGTAAAGGTTTATTGGACTGTGCTGATTTAAACACACTGACAGTAAAGAAAAATTTGCTGAATATAGCTGAGATACAGACTTACAATGCAGTGGATACTCAAGATCCTGAAGGAAATGAAAGATAAGTAGCTGAGGGAATTTGGATGGTCTACACAACTTAATGGTGTTGGTATTAGGTACAGTAAAACTGTTAAATTATGAACAATTTATTAATCAATTAAACACATTCCCTAAAGTCATAAAATGTGATGTAACTGTGTTATAGCCTCACTACTGCCATGATTCACCATCACTGTTAGGCACAATCAGAAAAGAGGCAAAAACAATATGACCTTCAGTGAGATATCAGTTTGGTCATACTAAGGTGCTTTTCATAGGGCAGTTTCTGAATGTATTTGTTTAAATGAAAACCAAAGGTTCTACTCTCGTTGCAGAAGAGTTCCCATATGTGTGCTTATAATGAGACAAGGGTGTTACAGGATGAAAATTGTGTGAACAATTTTCTTTACATTTCTGTGTGTTTCACCTTGGCATGGCTGGGTGCAGATAGTAAAAAATGCTGCGCCACTAATATGGCTGCAGGCCTTGTGCCAAGATGCCAAGGAAGAGTTTTTGGCAGGTGAATAAGGTTTTCTCATCTCCTATGACCACCTGTTGTGGTCCAATTAGCAGTGAACAGCAGAGCATGTTTTCCTTATGTAACCAATGTTGTGTGAACAAGAAGCTGAGCGTCATGAGCACTATATAATCTGTCTTTCTCCTAATAAATCCGACATTTGCCTGATCATATTGATCCTGGAGCAATCTGTCCATACCCTTCCATCAACACAAGGGTGACTACACACAGGCTATGCTGGCCAATGTACAGTTAACAGATATCAGATAGTAAACTAAGGTGTGCAAAAGCACTGTCATCTTAAGAGGTTGTGTACACAATCCTGAACTTAGCTCTGGTATTATTACCCCTGTGGAATCCCAGTCTTATGTAAGGACAAGGTTTTGTGTGAATTACCTAATTAGGAGCAGGATAGAAGGAGCATCCTGAGAGGCAGAGGAAGAATGACAGCCTTTGTGTATTAGACTTGGTTTAAAGTTTGTCATTCCTTGAGATCACAGAGGAATGGAATTGTTGAAGTTAGAAGGAACCTCTGGAGGCCACCTTGTCCAACCTTCCTGCTCAAGCAAGTCCACTTACATCAACTTCCCCAGAGTCTAGATGGGTTTTCAATGTTTCTAAGAAGGGAGACTCCAAAACATCCTTAAGCAATCTGTGCCAGTGCTCAGTCACCTTCCCAGTACAGAAGTGCTTCCTAATGTTCGGAGGGAACCTCATGTGTTTCACTTGGTGCTCATTGTGCCCATTTGTGCTTCTGGTCCTGTTACTGGACACCACTGAAAACAGACTGACACTGTCTTCTTTGCACCCTCCTTTTAGGTATTTATAGACTTTCATGAGATTCCCCTGAGCTTTTTCTTCTCCAGGTTAAACAGTCCCAGCTGTCTTACTCTTTTCTCATAGGAGACATGGTCTGGTTCCTTCATCACTCTAGTGGTCCTGGACTGGACTCTGTTCAGTATATCCATGTCTTTCTTCTGGGGAGCCCAGAAGTGGACACCATATTCCAGGTGTGGCCTCACCCTCACCAATCGTGAATAAAGAGTCAGCATCCTCTCCCTCAGCCTGCTGGCATTACTTTGTCTGATGCAGTTGAAAATACCATTTCCTTCTTTGCAGCAAAGGCATATTGCTGGTTCATGTTCAAACTGGTGTTTACCTGGACCCCCAGGTCCTTTTCTGCCAAACTGCTTTCCATTCATATGTTCAGACACCTCCATTTATGACTGCCTCAACCCTAATAAGTGATGGCTCTAACTTCTGGAATTTAACAAACCATCTGATTTGAGAACAACAAGGTCTAATTCTGGGGGACTTTTGAGTTCATTTCAAGAAACACTGAAGAAAGCTATTGGTAAGACTGATTTATATTGTGACATCTTTTGCTGTAACAAAGAAAAAAGTATTTTCCTAAGCACTTTATTCAGATGAGTATTCAGATTTTTGTTTTGTTTTGTTTTCATATGTGCACAAGTACCTTTCTAAGAAGAAAAACTGATTTCAACTGCTCTGAAATCAGTATGAATAAGAACATGTCCATGTATCTTCACAGATCTTGTCTAAGTGGATTTCTTCATCTTACCTGGAAATAAATTATATCAAAAAATCCCAAACCCTTAATTTACTTCTTGAACTAGAACACAGCTACAGAACCAACCCTTCTCCTCTGACAATATTTAATAATTTTTAACACTAACACATGTGCATTACCAGTGAAAGCAGCACTGAACCTGCATGTCATTTTACACACTCCTCTGCCATATTCTGTTATGGGAAAATTCACAACTAGAGGTGAGTATGGAAAACAATGTTTTTAAAAATGTGAACTACCTATTGTATGATAGTCTAAATATATAATTTTTAGTGTTTCCCCACTATACAGCTCATGAAAAAGAATACTTTTAAATGTGCGATGACTAAGAAAATGTGTATGGTGATAAAGTCTCAGATCTGTTGGCACCCTAACACGTTTCTTGATTAACAGATGGTTTTAGACCTGAAGATGATCTTCTTTGTTCTCAGACAGGTAAAGTAATAAAAAAAAGAATTTGTCTGAAAAACAGAGATGTTGACTGTTCTCTGTAATCAATAAACCATGATATTTAGTCACAGTCTTCAGGGATTTTTGCATATAACCTTAAAATACAGTCATGCAAAAAAAAGTAAGAATTGGCACTTTCTACTGATAATCAGTAGAGTAGAAGGAAAACTTCATGGTGTTTGCTGAAATTCTGTATTTTATATATCTGTGGAAGTATTAAGAGTTTCTCATTTCTTATTCATAAAGTCTGATTTACCCCATTACTATTTTTTTGTATTTATGTGTTACAAATAGCAACGTTTTGTAGGATGGTCTGTGAATGTGTAATACCAAGAAAATCTTGAGGCTGAAGAAAGCCATTGTACCAAAGTAACCATTTTTTATTTGACGTAATGATAACAAATTTGTACTTTTTCACTTCAGAGTCTACAGAGAAAAATTGAATATTTCAAGAATAAGAATAGAAGTAAAGCAGTTTTAAGACACACTTCCAAGCTTTTCAAGATGATTTCTTTGTATTCTGGAAAACACTGTCATTTGTATATGTAGTAAACTTCAGCTTAGCATGATTCCTAGTAGAATCTTCCCTCCTATTAAAACACAGGTTAAAGATTTTTGTCTCTTCTTTAAAGTCAATGGTAATTTAACAGCAGCCTCACTTTTTTTCTTCTCCTTGAAGAATGAAGCATCTTTTTATGTCTGTGCAACTTGGAATGGTTTCAGAGATGATAAATCTAAGTATCTGATCTTACCTCTCTCCCCTTTCTCTTCCTCATACTCATCTCAAAACCCCTACTTAACCGTAAAGATACTCCATATGGTACAGAGCTGCCAAGTGATAGACAGCCCCACCAGAGGGGATGTGTTACTGGATCTGTTGGTCATCAACACAAACTAAACA
Organism: Pipra filicauda; assembly: GCF_003945595.2. NCBI lineage: Eukaryota > Metazoa > Chordata > Aves > Passeriformes > Pipridae > Pipra > Pipra filicauda. The sequence goes on along the minus strand of NW_024104365.1, from coordinate 1,258,019 downwards.
GATACATCAAGATCGGAGGCAGCCTGGTCTGCAGGGATCATGCACTGAGTGTTCAGCCCTGAGGAAAATGTGATGGACAAAGAGTAAAGTCAGGACTCTCAAAGTAAGATTCCAGCTGTTAAACAAGTCAGTCAGTTGGACCCTCTGGGAAGCTGCCCTCAGGGACAAAGGAGCAGAACAAAGCTGGCAGATCTTTAAGGACACTTTCCATAGACTGCAAGACCTCTCAACACCCAGGTGTAAGAAATGAAGAAAGGAAAACAAGACATGGCTGTCATTTGCTGCTCAAACTAAAGGGCAAGAAGGAAATGAACAGGCATTAGAAACAGGGACACGTATCCTGGGAAAATATAGGGAATTTGACAAGTTGTTTAGGGATGGTGTCAGGAAGACCAAAGCACAGCTGGAAGTGAACTTGGTTAGGGATACAAAGATAATAAGGACTTCTGTTATAGGTATGTCAGCCAGAAAAGGAAGGTCAAAGGATGTGTACTCCACTTCCAGTTCTCTGATGAACACAGCTGGCAAACTGGTAACAACAGATGAGAAGACTGAGGTATTCAATGAATTTTATCCCCTCAGTCTTCACTAACAGTGTCTCTTCTGACACCTCTTGAGTGGATGGGCTGCAAGGCAGGGACTGGGGAAGCAAAGTCCCTCCCACTGTAAGAGAAGATCAGGATCACCTGAGGAAGCTGAAGATACATAAGCCTATGGGACATTTTTAAGCACCCCAGGTGACTTTGCCCTTGCACAGGGGCCCAGGGCCAGCAGAGATACTCTAAGTCTTCTGCTACAGTGTGTCTCAAGATCCCACATGATACTTTCCAGCTCTGTGCAGATATCTCCAATGCTGTAGGCCACCACATAGTACTGCATGACCATATGATCAACTGGAAGGCTCCTTTAAGGTTCAAAGAGATGCATCTAGGGAACGACAGAGAAGTTCCACATTCTGTGATTTCAAATATTTAATTCCCAGTTTCACTGCTATGCCACTTAACAGCAAGGGCCCAAGTTCTGTGCCGATATGTTTTTGTAATTTTCACTGACTTCACAGAGATTTCTTTGCAAGGATCTGAGATCACAGTTTGTGACTTCCTTTTTATCTTTTTTTTTTTTTCTGTAAAAATTGAGGTCATTGAATTTATAGCTATAATCTAAATCTCTCAGTTTAGTTGTTTGGGTTTTTATTTTAATTTTTTTTTCCTTTTTTTAAGTAAAGCCTTCTTCCTCTTCTCTATTGTCTGTGTGTCCATTCTAAGGCTTAAATAGTCTGATTTTTCACTATAGACAAACAAGTGTATTTATATAAAGGGAAGATTAACCTTTCAAGCAAGTTTTCATGAAGTCTGTGTATCTTCAATAACCATCTGGTCACTTCACAGCATTACATATGCAGGGATCTGAGTAACGGCTGGCCTGTGGTCCTTGCCAATCCCTGAGGAGCAGCGTGCCCATGGTGGGCATGGACTACTCAGATAGGGCCTTGCAGGGGTTCTGGGGCTGCGTGTCCCTCCACACTCTCCCCCGTCTCCTTCTGAGGGTCTCATGGAGGAGGACAAAGGGTGCAGAGGGCAGAGTCCCCACAGTGTCTGGGGCTCTACTAGTTGTAGCAAGAAGACAGACTTAAGGGGCTGAAATTTCTTCTACACACTTTTTATTTCATGAAGCAAACAGGTACTACAAATAGAGAGGAAAGGACTGTACGATGATGCATGAAGGAGGTTTCAGAAATATGCAGGAGAGATGTATTGAGCATTATAAATTATTCATCACTGTTGTCACACTTGACTGCCCCACTAAAAGACATAGGTATGTCTTATGAAAAGAAACATCAAACCTGAACAGGGACAACCATATCACAAATTTAAGAAGTAAGTTTTCATACCATTTTGCAGATAATTCAGACATAAAATCTTGGAACAGAAAAATTACTGCTGAATGAAACAAAACAGGAGTAAGGGACATGCAATTGTTAAGAAACAATACCATGTGCAGTAACAGTGAAATTACATTGGATGTCATCTCACAAGTGTTCGTTAGATACCTGACTGACTGTGAGATGGAGACATTCACAATAGATATGCATTTTCCTTTCTTTACTCAGCTTTATGTTTTTTTCAGTGACTTCCTTTATTTTCTAAAAAATCATGCCCTTATAGTAGTGATTTGATGGAGACTGAAAAATAGTGAGAAACTTATCAAAATTATTAATGAACTAGGAACAACTCATCACACTATCTAGCCTCTTTGGCTCCCACACATAAAACTTTTTACTGCACAATATAGGGGCATACCTTTACATTTTCTCCATCTTTCCCACTAAATCACACATGATGATTCTTGAAGGTAAGCTTTGGGCAAGTCATTTTATTACCAGGACACACCTTTGGGTCTTCTTCTAAAGTTCCATTTAAACTAAATGACCCTGGCATATTTATCAATGAGCTACACTAAGTAGACAAAAAGGAATTAATTTTTCATTTGAGATCTTCTAGTAAGATGTCTAAATGTAAAGAAGGTATTCTGTCTTGGACAGAGCCATGATGGTCAGCTACAACATGTGGGCCACAGAGGTTTCTCCCCTAACACAAAATATCATAGTATCTTATAATGTTTTGAGTTGGAAGGGACCTTTACTACCCCGGTCCCTTCAATGAGCAGAGACATTTTCAACAAGAACAGGTTGCTCAGAGCCCCATCCAACCTGACCTTGAATGGTTCCAGGGATGGAGCATCTACCACCTCTCTGAGAAACCCGATCCAGTGTTTCCCCACCCTCATCATAAAAAAATTCTTCCGTATGTCTAGTCTGAAGTTAGTGCTGCTGCAGGTGGAGATTCCAAGAATTTTTAATATCACATGGTAAATAACAGATGCACAGCAGTAAACAGGAAATGTTATCATTCAGATGAGAAAAGTGGCATCAGAAATGACATGGTCAAAAAACATAAGTAAGGAACACTGGAAAAGCTGAGAATGCAGCACACAGAGTGCTTTTACTTGCACCGAGTCTATTTTAATAAAGTTTAACTAGACTTTTGTAAGCCCCAGCATGCTGGGGGGAAGTGTGATGTGATGGTCAACTGTGCTGGATATGCTCAAGATGTGTGGAAGAATTCAGTGTTAATTAACACCAAGATGCTTATAAGTAGTGACTGATGATTTATGAGTGTGGAGAAAAAGAAACGACAAAATGAACGAACAAAAAATAATTTCTTGGTCTGACATCACCAAAGAACAGCTCCAGGGCTCGAGAACTAGCACTAAAACCTGGAACTCCCAGAGCATTTGCATGACTTCTGATTAAAACTCATTTAACTATATACTTACTTATTTGTAATATTCATGGGGCTGATCTGCTGTATCCCATATAGTTTGTAAGTCCCATCTTGTCTAATATGTTGCAACTTATTTGTACTTTGAAGTTATATGGCAAAACTGCAGTAGTTTCTTGTCCTGTCTACACAAATTCCTTTACGGATCAACTGGAAAGTACTCCTTCAGCCAGCCAGCCTTGTTTGTCACTGGCTCTGTTCTTCATTTGGTGTGCAGTCATGCTGTTCCTTCACAGAAGGTATGCTCAGCTGGTGGCTGAAAATGCTTTAAGCAGTTAGAAAAGACTGTGAGAAGCAGGCAAAAAGACAAAAGCAAACGAAAGTTTCTGCTTGTAAGGCTTAGTAATATATTTGGTTAAGGAAAATCAATACATTGGGCTTTGGTGGCTTTCAGTATTCTTCTTCCTGCACAGTGGTAGCATAAACAGCTCTAGTGAGAATTAAATTCTCCATCCTGAAGAGATTGCAAGGATGGATACTTCTCATGTATACCTTACCATAACACAAATTTCATGGAATATTTCTCATCCATCAAGCCTATGGTATGGTACTGGAAAATCAGTGCATCAGAAATACACAAAAGAAAATCCAGATAAAGCTAAAAATAACAAAGGTAATTTAAAAAGCATTGTTCCTCACTACTGAATTCTCATTTATAATATTTTTAACAGAGAAATATGTGTTTTTCTAAATTAATGAGAACTTTTAACATTAAAAAAATTACTTAGTTACATAATTCATAAATATGTTTGGGACAACAGTTGTGTCATCTAAATATGACATTTTAAAAGAATATGAAACAGATTTAAGATAAAATTAAAAAAAAAAAAAAAAAGAAAAATATTCCCCTTCACCCACATTCTCTTTTAAGCTCTGTAGTTTCTTTTCATACCTCACTGACTGCGTAGCATGACATATTAACATGCTTATTATCCCTTAGGTACCAAGATGCCTGGAAAAGATGGATTTCTCACCAAGATTTTTAATTAGTCACCTTCCAAAATCTTTCTTGATTTGGTTGTAGTGATATTAGGTAACCTTAGTTGGCCCCATTTCTGTTATTAATACATCTTATGCAGTGCTGTATTCATCCAGTGCTGGCTTCAGACGTGAGAAATGTTAGGCAGTTGTTTAGGGCAGAATACTGCCAGGGTAACAAAGTGAACACGGGTCAGTTGGGTACTTCACTTGCTTAAGGAAGTTGCAGTTGCTGCTCTTGAAAGTGTAGGATTGAACAAATGCTGCTACTGTTGGATGGGGAAAAAAAAGGAAAACAGAACAACAAAACAGACAAACCCCTAAACAAACAGACAAAACCCTAAACAAACAAACAAAACCCCAACCAAAACCACAAAACAAAGCTGGAGGAAAGAAAAAAGGAAGTAAAGGGGTCTTAAGATATTTTTCCCTGCTGATAACCTTTACACCATCCTGCTGTTCAGGGTTCCAGGGGTCTGTCTCAACACTTCATAATATTTTTCTTTTGTTTTCTTTTCCTTTTTCCTTTTTTATTTCAATGCTCTTCAGAATCAACCTAGTGTCTGCTCCTTTTGACGCAGTAAAATTCACTTTTGCTTACACAGCTAAGAAACTGAGTCAGGTCTTCCTTAGATTTCATTCATATGTAGAAATTTAACTTTGTGTGAGTGATGTGATCTGGTCTAGCTGTTAAATTTCCTGCTACTTTCTCCATATCTCTTATAAACTACCTAATGGGCTCTGAGCTGACCATTGTATCTGAAGAGAATGACCTTGAATTTATAGTGGGTAGATAGTTTTGTGAAATTATTAGCTCATTGGATAATGGAAAACAAAAAAGAAATTTGAAGTTGGGAATTTCTAGTAAGAACATCATTATGCCATTTTGTACATAAAAAATACATAATTCAATTGCTCTTCTCTCTTTTTTTGGGTCCCGTTATTTCAAGAGATACAGAAATGAGAAAGGATGAAAAAAAGATGAAAATACCAGCATTTCTCCTGTTAAATGTACAGATACTCAACCTGTCAGTGACAACAGTGGGAAAGCAGTTGTCATGGGCACGCTGTGTACCTGTACAGCATCTGTGTAATAAGTAACTGGATTACATCCATTGATAGCTTGCTAAAAGACAGAAGATGGCTATATGCACCTCTGGTAAGTGTGTTTGTAAATGCTAATGATTTTTGTAGTTTCTGTATTTCTCAGAACCATAGCTAATCTCCTTTTCAAATTCTTGTAATACCATCACAAACCCTGTTACCTGGGTTTGTAGTACAAGCTATACAGACTAGCTGTACAGACTACCCTTCCTGTTTTACCCTCAAGTATGAATTCATCTTTATTCTCACTCTAGATTCCTCGTTTTATCTACTCTGCACCACAAAATCATAAATGTCAAAAATGTGTATGTATAATCTTGTCATGAACCAGCTCATTGCATTAAAAACAATCTGAGCTCTGCATCTGTAAACTGTAAGTGAATCTAATTTAATATATATTTTTATTCTGTCTTATTTATTTTGTCTTCATCATTTCCAAGAATGACCTTGTTCCTTTTTTGCCTTATATTTTCCCAGAATAAAACTGCAATCAGTAGGAACTTTTAATGTTTTTCTTTCCTAATGAACAAACAGCAAAAGGTTACTAAACCAGTCATTAATTCATCTAAACTGCTATTATAATCGGCGACAATCCAGCCAATACAGTTGTTGATTCTGAGGGCTGTTCTCCAATCCAAATGTAAATGCCTCATGCTGGAAGAGCTGGATTGCTCTCTAGTCTTTACTGTAAGTACTGAGGGGGAGCTTGTTCCATTTGCCTAAATGTAGACTTCTAGTGTTACTTGAGATGCCTCAGGGTGTCTGGGGTATTTATGGAGGGCAAGCAGGTATGATCCAGGGAGACCTCCATCCTAAAAACTAACAGCAAGAGGCCAAACAGGTTACCTGGAGGCAACTTTTCATGGGGTTGCTTACATTTAGGAAACTGATTTTTCCCTTAGCTCTCCGCGGAATTGTAACAAGAGATTAGATATCTTTGCACACAAGTATCTTAGACCTTAATCAAAGATTTTTAGGGCCACTTGTCAGGCTGTAACTTATTTTATATGACCTTCACCTAGTTCTCCAGATGACTGTAGTCCTCCTGTAGGTTCAGTGCCAAGCTGGATTTCTTACATACCTCATATTGCATTAGATACCTATTTTGAACTACTGAATGACTTATTTTAGGAAACTACTATTTCATATAAGAAAGTATTTGGTGCTGTATCTGCTTTTTACTGGGCTGTCACTGATGCTTTGAATGGAAGATTAAGAAAAAATACACAATACATAGATATAAAGAAATCCTTTTGCTTTTACTTCAGTCTTAAATTTTTCACTTGTGATTATTCCATAAGCTGATGAGTGAGATTAATATATCTGCTAAGTCATAATGTAAATTGAGACAAGAAATTTTCTTTCTTTCTTTTCTTCCAGTAACTAAGTCTTTCTTGAATGCATTGTACCCTGCATTCACCTTCCTTTAGATTCGATGCTGGCCCTCAAAATACAGCTTTATTCAAATCCAACTGTTCTTGGAATTTTTCTTTCTATTATAGAGAAGAACAAATTTAAGCCTATGTAAAATCTCCTGGAACACCTGCAATCCCCAGTATCACGCACACATGGCAGAAAGGTATTTCAGAAACCTAAAGTTTAGATGTTTTAGTCAACCTGAATAAATACTTCTATATTCCTGACTGCCCATATTAAACAGTAAAGGATTTCCTTTTCAACCTTCTATCTTTTTATCTGGGTGCATAATTTCTGCTTCTCTTTTCTAAAATTCCCTGGAAATTCAATACAGAGTGATTAAAAACCTAAAAGTTCACATTTATTCTCATATTTTTAGAGCACCCAAGAGCAGGGAGTGAGGGAGCTTCCCTGTCTTCTTGTGGTAAAATGTCTCATAGTCCATTTATTCCATTGAGAGGGGTGTTACATCACAGCACTACTACCATGGGTAATGGGATAATTAAGTATCTAGACTGCATGAACATGTTTCTGGATTTCTCAATGAACCATTTAAATTGAAGGAAGATATGAAGACGCAAATATTCCAGGATGTGTGTTTCACCTGTTTATTATAAGGTAAGTTATTTACTTAGGCTACTAAAATAGTAAATGTATTTGTTAAGCTCTACCAGCAGGGCTCTCTCTTGTATTATATTTCAATTCAATCAGGCTGTTTTCATTTTGTGTGCATAGTGTCGTTTTCTAGGTAATTTTAGCCCTGAAATGATAAAGCACTAGTCCTATTTATGGAACCTATTAGCCAAGGAATTAGAGCACCTTTGTATTCTGAGTTATGATAGGAAGAGATTTCCAAGATATTTCCTTTTTAAGTAATTTGATTCTTGTTTAGTGATGATGTGAATATGCAGTTAATGTTCAACACTTTTAACTGCAACGTTTCTTAGGAAATTTATATAGACAAAGTTGTAAAATTTGAGTATTTGTCCCTGAAACCTCAAAATCTTTATGTATACTTTCAAGAGCTGGGGGAATCCTTATGGCAGTCCATATCCCACATCTAGATAGACAGATATTATGTGTCTATCTTAAATTGTGTTGGGACAAGACTCAGGTAGAGGACGTTGCTCCACATCTTATGGTTCCTATTAGAAAAAAAACTAAGCCAGTATAGAGGTTGCCTATTCTGAACAATCAGGGATCAGGATTATACCCATTAAAGATAAATTAGACCTACTTTCAGTTTATACTAAGCCAACTAGACCGTTATAGGATCAAGAGCCCTCCTTTCATAGGAGCCAGGACTCCCACAGAACATATATGCTGTGCATATGCTTTCTTAGTAAATAAGATTTTAATGTTTTGGTTTTGTTTTTTTTTTTTAAACACCTAGTACATCCACCCCACCCCCACCCCCCGCCAAAGATATTCCCATCTATTTCTGTGTAGAATTTTGTAACGATATTTGGAAATAAGTATCTTAATAAATTTTATCTTCTTTTAAATACACACAAAGAAAAAATTCCAATGTGAACAAGAACATCTAATGACTTAGTGGTCCAGAGGAAGATATTTACCTCATTTATCTCAAATGCTTATTTAAGGCTTTTAAAAGTGTCTATCTCTCCTTGTCAAATGCAGCTATACCTGGCTTAGACTAATGAGCTGTTTACACAGTAAAAATTATGTGGGGCGCATCCATCTTTCTCTTCCTTCAGAAATTACCCATTTTATGTCCAGCAACTATGTATAGCCTTTAGTACAAATCCTTGTCATCTTTAGAAACATTACTGTGATGCAACTGTAAACACGCATGTGAGGTGAAAGAGACATAGTAGACAAGACAACGGTGTCCCAAGGGTACCTAACTCCAGAACAGGTACGTTGCTTGGCAGAAGCTAAGACTGGCATAAATTCCTTTCCAGGATTGGTGTCATTTTAAGAGTTGCTGTGATGTAAGTAGGCTTTTTTTTGAAGGCCAACTTGTTCCATCTGTTATTCTTATGTTATTACTTCAGAAAATTATTTCCCTGGAGTTTGATAGTGATGCAAACATTCAGCATTCTTAATGACTGTCCTTCTTAAACTTTCATTTTATTATTTATTTTTAAAGGTATCTGTTGTCTTTTTATGGGATATGTGCATCTCAATGAGCATGCAACAATTTTTAGCTGTTGTGTTTATTCCAACATCATAGAAAGAGCTTTCAAGTCAGAATTTTAGAGCAGAGATTTTTAGATCTGGTTACCTCTTCACGTTCTAGTTTACAGTTTTATTCAGACTCCTAGAGAATCTTAGGATAGATTCCAGAACCATGAATATCCACACAACGCTTTTGAATTCAGATACCTAAGAAGGGATATAAGCGGTTAGTTTTCAAAGTCTGAGATTTCAGACTTACATATAGCTAAATATGTTAACTGTATATCACAGCAACCAATGATCTAAGATTCAGCTCATCTAATTTAGATCAATTATGAATTAGGTTAGAGAGCAGCTCAGAGCACAGAATAAGATCAGTATCTTTGTGGTTTCTAGCTTTTTCCATTGGCTGAAGACAGAATCTAAATAATTGCCTCCGAGGCAACTCAAGATAAAAGAAATTAATTCTTTCCTAAGTCACTGTATTATAAGTATGTTTAAAAATTGAAAGTATGCATGGAGGTTTCTTTTAAATACTGGATATAATAGAAGGAAACAGGGTAAACTAAGATTGAACCTAGGTTTAAGTTAATTCTGAATTAGTGGACAGTCCAGAGATTCTTAACTCTTCGCCTTTGCTTTTAATTTCCTGTTAAGGATTATATCTGCAACCAAGATCCAGAAATGATAAAATACTGGTAGAAAGGCTATTATTGCAGAATTTCTAGCCATGAATGGGGCCAGACTAGAAATGCTAGTCTTTTATTATTATTATTATTATTATTATTTTAATAAAATGAAATGAATAACAAGATTTTATTCTCAGGGTTTTTCTAATGTGGAAAAAAATAAGTTCTGATAAACCATGGACCTTTATTCAACCAAACTAAAACTGAGTAATTCCTGACTCCTGACCTTCTGCCATGGAATACTAAACATAGGCTTAATGACATTGATCAAAATGAGATTTCATGTAAGTCACAAAACTTTATAGCATATCAGGCAGCTCTAGCAGAAATAAGATGTGAGAGCTAAGACCTTTTTTCCACTTTCCACATCAGTGCTGCACAATGCCAGGATTCATTTATGATTCTTTTGTTCATATCCCTGTTCCTTCATTTCTACCAAGGTCAACATGCTGTACTAGAGACAGTAACAACAAAAACCAACAGAAATCCCACAGTAAATTTCATTTAAGAAATCAATCTTCATTATAAAATAATAAAAGCATTTATAAAGGCTATCTCTGGAAAAGTATTATGAATATTTAAGGGGACACATGGATACTTAAAGGTGTCATACTGAAATTGTGGAAAAAACCACAAAAATATGTAATTTGTCCTTTTCTTATTTATTAACATTAGTTATTCCTAGCATTTCATGACTGCAAATTTTTCCAATAGAACCCTATATAAAAGCGGCATAGGTTTATTTGAGTAAATCCATATTCATTCAGCAACAGTTGACACTTGCTAGACTACATGTTTAGAGAATTGCAGCGTTGCTGGAAACAACGGGGGGGAAAGTATAGAGTCAATCAGGTTGGAAAAGACCTCAGAGATCATCAAGCAGGATGGCAGGAAGGCAAATAATACCATTGCCAATTATCACACTCTTCTTCTTTAAGTATTAGGAAAAAAAATGTGGAGGGGAGTCTAACGTAGATTTGTAATTTCAAATGGAAATTCAAGACCACCTGCACTTCTGCCAGAAAGGTGCACAGAGTCATGAGTGATATTCATGTTAGAAATATTTTTGTAGAAATGAGGTAAATGAGCAATTATCATGATTAACTGTTCCACTTTAGCTTGACTCTGCTCAAACCTTTAATAGTATGCTTTCTACCACCAGGGATCCATATATTGATCAAAGACTGGGGGTTTTTGAAAGTGCTTATTCTTTTTAAGTGCATTAATAAGAGGTAGGTAATTGCAGTCAAAAGATAAAACAAAACAATAATCAAACAAAAAAAGTAGAAAATATTCAGCATCAGTAAATTTTGTTCAGTTATTCACTGATAGATGATATATAGATGATATAGGAATTGTGAAAATTGTGGCCAAATTTACATTTTTTCTGAGGAACAGTAAGGTCGCTACTGTATACCAGTGACTTTCCAGGTCATAACTTACTGGATGGATGGATTTAACTTCACACGTATGTGCTTCCAGGCCTATTTCCTTGGCAAATAGTTTCAGCTTTATCAAGATTGCAACAACTCTGTTTTAGAGATTAAATTGACTTCACCTCTGCCCATGGCCTTGCTCTGCCTTGTGACTAGCACTTCAAAACTCAAAGCTGATACCAACTTTAGATAGACCATTCTTCTCCCACAGTGTAAATAATCTGCAATTTTCAGCTCATTGTCTCGTCACCAGAAGTTGGACCTAATGTAATTAATTTAAAAGGTCAATATATACTGTGAGTCCATCAGTTGCTACTCTACATGGTTTAGGTCTCCTTTAAGTTTTGCCTCACATTTTGTCTCATGCCCTGTTTTCTTTAGTCCCTCTTTTCGGCATCAGCCATGTGTGGATATTTCAGATAGCTTAGGGCAACTTAGTAATACTGAAGAAGGTGAGTCTTGTCTGTGTCAGTCACCTACTCTTGTAGATGTACTTTGGAATTCTACATAAAATTCATTCTTCAGAAACACAATTTCCTTAAGATTGTGACTTTTAATGGGTGAAGCCAATTCCATGCTACTGGGGTACCTACAGAAGAGTAACAAGTACCTCCAACCTGTTAATCTGTTTATTAGACTGTATTCAGTCTTTCATTTAATGCTCACAACACACCATTGAATTTCTTACCAGTTTCACTAAATATTTTCCTTTTTGGTCTGTTGATATAGGCTTGACAAGATCTCTAAGTTTATTTCAAAAATTGTATTAGCTATTATTATCAGTATTCTTCTTCTGAAGTCAGAAAGTGAAAGTTATTTTCAACAGAACAGATTGACAGTGCCGCATGTTGTGGTTTAACCAAGTACCATGCAGTCACTCACTCATTTCCTCCCAGTGGGATGGGGGAAGGAGAATCACATGGGAAAAAGTGAGAAAATTCTTGGCTGAGATAAAAACAGTTTAATAGGTAGAGCAAAAGACGTGCACGTAAGCAAAGCAAAGCAGGTGATCAGCCATCCTCAGGAAAGCAGGGCTCCATCATGTGTAATTGTTGTCTGGGAAGACAAACACCATCACACCAAAGGTCTCCCCCTTTCTTCTTATTCTTCCACCAGCCTTACATGCTGAGCATTGTGCCAGATGGTACGGAATATACCTTTGGTCAGTTGAGGTCAGCTGTCCTGGCTTTGTCCCCTCTCAATTTGTTGTACACCCCAGCCTCCTCAGTGGTGAGGCACTACAGAATGACAGAATCACAGAACATGCTGACTTAGAAGGTACCCACAAGGATCGTGGAGTCCAACTCTTAGCCCCACACAGGACCACCCCATTGCTCATCACTGGCGAGCCTGGTTTTGTCTCTTTTCCCCTTCCAAACCAGTTTAAAGCTCTACCAACAAGCCTCGCTAGCTCCTGTGCTAGAACTCTTTTTTCCTCCTGAGATAGGTGCATCCCATCAGGTGTCAGTAGATAGGTGTTGAGTAGATCATCCCATGGTCAAAAAACTCAAAATTTTCTGAGTACAAGAAACAGAAAGGCCTTGACTCTGTGTAAGCAATGCTCAGAAAAAAAAAAAAAACCTGTTGCATTATTAACTCTGTTTTCAGCACAAATCCATAACACAGCCTCTGTGAAAAATGTTAACTCAGCCAAATATTAAAATATATTAACCCAGCCAAACCAGCACACATGTTAAAAGTACAAAACTAAACTAAAGCTGCTCTAGTATTTAGATATTGCAGAAAATTGGTTTGATGAGGAATTAATACAATTTTCAGGAAGATAACTTTGAATATATCATTGTAGAAGTCTCCATTTGAAGAAGACAGGTGACAGAAGAAAAAAAATACAACAAACAAAACACACCAAGACCCAAACAAAATAAACAATCAAAGAAATCCACCCCTCTCCTCCAGAAATCCCAGTAATAGTATATATAAAAGAAATAAAGACTAGATAGAACTGACAAATGAGATTATCAAATGAGGAGAAAATTGGTTTATCATATTATCAAACCTTCAGCCAAAGGTATTTAAGAGAAAATTATTTATTATTCTTTAACTAGAATGTAAAAATTTTGTCTAAAACCAGCTCTCTGTAGGGCAAAAATATTTAGAACTTCTCTAATGAAAAGTTATGATCACCATATTCTTTGAATAACTGCGGTAGGTTGACCTTGGCTTGCTGCCATACCCCCATCCAGTTGATTTCTCACCTCTCTCCACAACAGCACAAAGAGAGAAAATAAATGTTAAATCCCAAGGGTCAAGAGACAGGCAGTGAGATCATTTACCAATTACTGTAATAGGCAAAACAGTTGACTTGAGGAAAGTAAATTTAATTTATTTCAAAATAAAATAAAGTTGGATGTTGAGAAACAAAGACAAAAATTTTAACACTTTCTCCTGATCCATTCCCTTTTCCTGCAGCTCAACTTTACTCCTTCACTGTTGACTTCTTTACCTTCCCTTAGCCTGAGCAGTACAGTAGTGATGAGGGATATACTGTTATGGTCAGTTCACAACATTTCATCTCTACCTCTCCTTCCTCCTAACACTTTTCTCCTGCCCCAGCACATATTTTCTCTTTGATCCACAGTTCCTTTAGGAAGTATCCATCTTCTCTGGTGTGGGAACCTCCGCGGTGTGCAGTGAGGACATCCATGCAGATACGTCCTCTTCACCTCCTAAAGTAGCACCTCCTTGGCCACTTCATCTCTCATCTTCGTGTCTGCAGAACTATTTCTTGCAGGGTTTTTTTGTTTGGTTGGTTTTGGTTTTTTGTTTGTTTTTAAATTTTTCCATCCCTCCTCCTTTGTGGGCAGCATTTTGCTTTTTCTTGAATACATTTTCCCAGAGGTGCAACCATCTTGGCTAAGGGGCTCAGCTGTGTCCTATGATGTGCCCGTTGGAACCAGCTGGAATTATCAGTGTCCAGCATAGGACAGCCCATTTTCTTTCCTTACAGAGGCCACCCCTGAAGCCCCCCCGCCAAAACCTTGACACCTACACTCAGTGCAGTGACCTTTTATGTACTTTCACACTTTCCTTCTTTTTGTTGTCTCTGTAGTATGTAAAATGCTCTGATAAATATGTGCATGTCTTCTGACAATAAATATTTTGAACTGTATGGACTTCCCAATTCAAACATAAAAACACTTCCTGGGGTGAATACAATGTTTATTAAAAGGCAATAATACAACAATTTGGCTTCACTTTTTTTTTTTATTCTCTTCCATGAGATATTCTGTTCAGAAAATAATCAGTATACCGAGTGGTATTTGTGTTTGAAGACTACTTCTGGCACCTCTGAGATGCACAACACACTGTCTTTTCCCTTTCACACACTGTTTTGTAAGTAGTAGTACATATATTTTTTCCTAATAAAAACTTATAGAAATCTTAGAAAAGCCCACAAATGAGATAAAGTATTAATAAAATTGTCAGGGAAGGTATCAAAATTTTTCCCCCTTAGATTTATTTTTTCTTGATGATATATTTAGAAAACCAGAATCTTTCAGATGTTTGTAATATACAGCAGCTGGTTTTCATGTTGTTTTCCTTTTGGTAACTTACTGGTTGGAAAAGGAAACATTTTCATTTGTCTAGGAATACCAATTTGTTTAATTATGGGATTTTAAAGGTCTGAAAGAGACTGCATACTAGTTAAATACTGTAACATACTGTGTTAGTCTGATCAAAAAACTGAAAATCAAAATCATCATAGGCTTGCTCATCCTTTTGAATTTTAATATAAAGAGTTGTTCAGTACATTACACTATCACATCTTACATTTGCAAAGCAAAACACCTAATGATTGACTTATGATGTTTAATTTTACCACCACTTTCGAAACACCAAAGAAATCTTTGGGTTTTTTCCTGCCCTTTGACTATTACAAGATATACCAGAAGTCTGTCATGACTGTTCTTTCTCATATGTGCCACCTTTAAGAAATGGCTCCAGATGTTAGATTCTAAGTAGACAGAGGCACCATGTGCAGTCAGCATTCAGGCACCACAGCTCTGAAAAAACAAAATACTTCAAACACATGTTTACTGTTGCCTATGATAGGATTTTTTTGCATGTAATTTTAGCCATCTCGAAGTCAGGTATCTAGTTTAAGTTATTGATGTAAACTGCTTCCAGTTATAGCAGAGGGAGAAGCATCTCCATCAAGTTGTTCATTTTTGTAATACATATAAGTGGAAGAAGTCATTCCCTAAAGAGTTATTATGTTTCTCAATTAACTCTGGAAGAAATCTTAATAAGGAGAAGAGAGCTTTCTGGAGACTTGAAGTTAGGTGAGATAAATCCTATTCTTTACTAATTTTCTCTAGACAGTATTTTTACTCTTATGTGCTTTTGGCTTTCTCTAAATAAGATACGAATCATGGGAAGTTCTAAACAGCCATACTGATTAAAGGAAAGAAATAAAACCCTAAAAACCTTCAAAAAATATCAATCAGCAGTATGCAATTAGTGACTATTTTCTAAAAGATGGGTCTGTTATTGGGAGGCAAAAAGCAACTAAGAAATGTTCAGATTTATTGGTGTTGTCTTCCTTGCTCCTTTGAAACCAATCTTGAAAGTGGCACTCATAAAGAATAAGAAACCTATAATTACATTTTTTCCTCAGTCCATTATATTGTGCAAACAATTTTCTGCCTTATAAAGAAACTTGTTTCCTTTCAAAGACTGCAAGTGATCATTAATCTCATTCATAGCATCTTTTTTAAGTGAATCTGAAATGAAACAGAAACTTTCAGTTTAACCAAAGGGAAACAAGTTTTTTGTTGCTTTTTTTTTTTTATGAGAACTAAAGGATCATCATCAGCTTTGTAAAAAACAACATGAGACTGTATGAGCAAGGTACAAGTAAGAGGAAATATGGAAAACTGTTTCTTTTCTGTTTCTGTAAAGGATACAGTGCTTTGAATGAAATTCTTCACATTTGTGAGCAGCAAAGTAGTGAAGGAATTACCTGTATCAGGACTGCACTTTATTTTTGATATCTGTCTGCAAGTGGCACTGCAGGAGACAGAATGACAAAACGATAGAAAATCAGACCTGGGCCAATTTTCCATTGAATCTTGATCAAATGTAACTTTTCCTTATATCTAAATTCTCTATGAATTTTGTGTGAGTTCTGCTGTCAAGTCTAATCCACAAGTCAACATCTTCAAAACAGTGATAGTGAAAATTCTTTAACATACCCACATACAAAGTTTTAATGAAAAATTTTACAGACCTTCATAGAAGTCAGAGGATTCACAACGAATGACAGTTCTGAAAAAATTACTCTAGAAAAATTGCCAAATTTAACAGAGAGTGCTATTATTTTTCTATAGACTTCATAAATAATCCCTAGGAAATAAAATTCTCTATTATATTCAAAAGATGATCAAATGTGCATCAAAATTATTTTTAATGTTCTATGGTTTATCCTCAAATTATTTTTTAAAAGTAATAGATAACTCGGTCCCAATTTCTTATTAAGTTCTTAATTCTTAACATTGGGGGGTTTTTTGTTTGTTTCGTTGGTTGGTGTTTTTTTGTGTGGTTTGTTTTTTGTTGGGTTTTTTTGAGGGGGATATTTTTTCTCTCAATATCTGTATATTTCCATGGAAACATACTTTCTTGACTGTTGTATCTGTTGTGTTGTTTTTCTGTTGGCTTTGGTTTTGTGTTTTGTTTTGTTTTTTTCCCTAGCGCTTTAATATTTATCTTTGCAATGGAGTTTTCTCAAAATACATCTCACTGATTCATACAAGAATAGAACTGTTTGCTGGCACTGTCCCATCTTTTCTAGACAAAGGGAACTGGTTCTGCTGCTGTGTGCCTCAATAAGTCTTCCTCTATCTATGATGCTACAGGAGATCTTTATTTACTTCTTGTCGTTTCTTTAAAAAAATATTCCAACCCCAGAAGAATTCAAATTCTGTCTACATGTACAAAGTATTAAGTGAAAAAAAAAAAGAGCTGGGCATATTTCCAGTACTTGTTCTTACAGTAAGTTCAAGAAACATTTCTTTGATGTATTTTATTAATTAAAAGCTTTTCTTTCTTAGCTGTATGATAAAAGCCTTAATATCGTCATGGTGAACACGACAATAATTTGATGTGATTGAACAATATTAATAGAACAAAATAGTTAATAATTTGATGTGATGTACAGTCATAGTTGTTCACATGTTATTTTGATGGGCCAGTCCAAATATCCAGTGTTTCAAAAGACATCATATCAGAATACACAGACTGCATAGCTTCTCCTGAAACCCTAAGACGTGATTATAATAATCAGTTTACTGCTTTGCACTTGCTGGAAGCTGTTTGCTATTTCCATGGGTTCAAACTAGTGCTTCTATGTCATCTCAAAGAATTTCAGATGAGATTGCATCAGAATGAGAACTTTTATTTGTAGAGTTTCTATATCTTTATGCATCAACATAGAATGTGCAAAAAAAGTAGCTTCTGAAAATACATGTTGCTTCAGAAATATCATGAAAGAATTCTCACGAGAAGGAAATATTTTGGAACTTCTCAGTGCATAGCCAGTTACCTAAATCCTTTTTTTTTTTAATTCGTAACATGTCAGAGTCTTTTATGTCAATGTTTGCATACTTTTTGATTTACTAAGCTTGAAGAATTATTTCATCATTCCAAGGAAAGATTCCCCAAAATAAGTTAATATTCAAATTTGATAGGAGTTTAGATTAATCTTATTAAAGATAGAGTATAAATCATTTTTTAAAAAGCCATATAAAACTGGAGGAAATAAACACAGCTTTTTACCTCTTTATACAAAGAACTACCTTCTCTGCACTTTATGTTACAGTATTAAACGAAATATCAAACTTTCTCACACTATGTTACAGATTTACAACTAATATGTCTGGGTTTTCCTCCAATGCCTGAATATCTTAACCAATGACTGTTTTTACAGATTTCTGAACTCTATGGCAATCTTCTGTCATTATTATTTTTCTAAGAGCTCCCAAATCTATGCATTTAGTATCAGTCTATATTACAGTATGCTGGAGAGCAGTGCTGTGGAAAAGGACCTGGGGATCCTGGTTGATGGCCAGTTGAATATGAGTCAGCAATGCCCTGCCAGCCAGGAGGGCCAACTGTGTCCTGGGGGGGCATCAGGTAAAGCATCACCAGCTGGCTGAGGGAGAGGATTGTCCTGCTCTGCTCTGCACTGAGGCGGCCTCACACTGGATATTGTGTGCAGTTTGGGCACCACAATGTAAGAAAGATATTAAGCTGTTAGAGAACATCCAAAGGAGGGCAACAAACATGCTGAAGGGCCTTGAGAGGAAGCCATATGAGGAGTGGCTGAGGTTAATTGACTTGTTCAGCCAAGGTTCCCCAGGAAAATTATCACATCACCAATCCTGACAGAGTTTGGACAAAGCTCTCAGGCGCATGGTGTGATTCTTGGGGATGGTCCTGGGCAGAACCAGGAGCTGGACTTTGATAATCCTTGTGTTTCCCTTCCGTCTCAGAATATTCTATGATTCTATGAAATTCAATGATAAAAAGAAACTTGAAAAACAAAAGTAACATGCTGAAACTCATAGTTGAAGACACAAAAACCCGTATGAATTAAATTCTATTTTTTGTAACAAAAATTAGAAATACAATGATCAATTTTCTAGAATGAGAGTAACATCCACGATGAAAAAACTTGCAGAACCGTTACACTGAAAAAGAAGAATAATGATTTTGCTAGAAAGTGTTTTGAAATATACAGAATAAGGTGTCAATTTATAATTGAATTTTGTCCGTTGCAACAATATACACCCACTCAAAATTTGATCTGAAGTGTGCCTAAAGTATCCACTGCAAAGCCTACCACAGCTCACAAAGCACTTTGCAGTTCCTGAAACTGAGGAAATATATCTATATACACTTGCAGAAAGACTAAAAGTCACAGTTGTGAAGTTCTGTGAAAACTGAGCAAGAAACATCAAAAGTGCTGCAAGTATTCTACTTTCAGCAGTATGAAATTTGATGTTCTCCATGCCAAAGGGGAAAGGACAATAATCCTTAACAGTTTCTCAAAAATCAATGCATTGAGAATTTCTTCCTGTGTCAAAATCTGGTGATCACCTAAACACTGAGTACTTGAGCAAGACATCAATAAGGAAAATTCAAGATTTTAACAGCAGCGAAATTATATCTCACTATGGAAGCTCATTTATATAACTACGTTGTTTAAAATTTATTTATTTATTTGGTTTTATTTTCTTTATGCCTGGTTAAGATGCTTCCTCAGTCTTCAGTACAAATACTGTAATTTTTTTTTTTAGTCTTCAAGACAAGCCTTATATACTGAATTTATTTAAGACTTATGCTCATGTGTCAGTTCTTCAGACACGTTCTTCTGAAGTCTTTCCAAGCATTGATTATCTTTCTGGTAAAGAGGTACGTATAAGAAAAAGGAACATACCAAGTACAAGGGGCTGGTCTCCAGGCAACCATGTATGATGTAATTATATGCCCTTGGTCTACAGCATTGATTTCTGCTCAGATTATGAGAGGTTTTTTATCTGCTACTAGGCAGGAAGCTATTCTGTTAAATATCCCCTTTAGCTATGTTTTATAGTTACAGCTTAGTGGTTCCCCAGAGTCATTGTATTTTTCTGAGATGAGGGATAACATTAGGGTTTCTACTGAAAGCATGACTGAGGAGAAGGTGCTACCTCTTATTCTTAAGAGAGGTGATATGATGGTATTTGAACATTTCAGATATACTGAAGCTGCTAAGTATGAAGAATAGAAGTAAAATCTGGATATTGTTCTTTAATGGGCTACTAAGCAGATTATTGCATAATAAACATATCCCTTAATGAAAAAAAAACAAAAACAGTAGATATATTTCTTTATTCATCCTTAAAAAAACCTGTTTTTCTTTGTATTGTCCTTCTGTTCTCCTGGCTTCTCTGAAAAGCAGTTCTGGGTCATTTAACACTTATCTTTCCTCCAAAACAAAGGCTTGATCATGTAGGTTTGACACTTTACTTTCTGCAGCTTTTAGCAAAGATAGACTGATTTGATGGATGGTAATATTGAAATACACAACCTGCTGAGAATATCTTACATATAGTAAGATATAGTTTAGAAATGTAATGTAGTTGTGAGAGTTTATCAGCATATCTAGAACACATTAGCAAGATGTTCCACATACTTCTAACAATTACTTTGAAGTCTTAAAAAATTATTACAGTTTTTCTCTGTGGGATGCTAAAAAGAATAAATCTGTCATCTATTCTTTAAAGGATACATGCTGTCACTTAAAGCAGAAAGCACAACATTTGGAAAAGACATCATGTTATCACCCATGGTATGATTATTATCTATCAATAATAAATGATAACTCTTATTCTTTTATAGTTGGCCCACATACAGTAACAACCTCAGAAGTTGTTACTGAAAGCTAAAGATCAGAAAACACTAAGTTTCTACACTGCTTTTTAAAACTTGTTTTGTCCTATTTTGTTTACACTGCAGAATGGTTTATGTTTCTTGGAAGCCATTTACCATGTCTACTGTCTATGTGAAGATGCCTTGGATAACTTGGAAGTTCTCATATTAGGATTGAACTTGTTGATCTTGGAAGTCTTTCCCAAACTTAATCTAATATTACACTAGAAACCTTTGTTTATCACAAAATCTTTGTTTCAAACAGGCCTCAGGAGATCTCGAAGATTGACTATTCCAACTTCCCACTCAGAGCAGGTTAGAGAGGGTTGCTTAGGGCCTTTGGCAGTTAAGTTCATAACATCTCCAAGGATCAAGAAATCTCAACCTCAACCAACTATTTCCTTTCTTAGGATAAATGAAGCTGTGATACTGGTGCATTTCCATATACAGACTAGCTATAGTTATAAGACTGTAATTCTCTTCCCCCCCCCCCCCACTTTTGCCTCCACATCACCCTAATCAATACATTGACAGAAGCATTTTTGGCACACGAAATAATACTGCAGTTGGTTCACTTTGATAATCTCCTGAAGAAACCTGTGCTTTTATATAACATTAGTAAGGCTTGAACATATATATTAAGCACGAAAGCTTTTACTTAGTGTGCCAAAGTTTTGATTGTCCTTAAACTCATATTAAATGGAGTTGTTGATTTCTATATATAAAAGTGAAGATTTGTTCATACAAAATACATTTATATTACAATGATAACATCCATGCTGTAGATTGAATGAAAAAAGTGATGCAACATTATCATACCTGCACAAGGCTAAAAGTACCTATTTAGATATAAAAATACGTTGAAGAAAAAAGTAGGTAAATTATTAAGGCACAAAAATGACAGGTTTTATAATGATCTTAACAAAAGTGTCTAAAAATACTTATTGTTAACATCATTAGTTAACCTTTCTGTGTTATTATTTTTCCCTTGTAGTTCATATTTGCACTTGGATTGCTACACTTTCCCTTTTTTGTACTCTTTGGTGTGCCTCTACAATTAAAGACTTCAACTCATTTTGAAGTGAGGAAATCTTTTTATGGCTTTTTAGGGAAAAAAAAGGAAAAAAGAAAAGAGCACCTCTCCCCTTCTGCGATTTTGTGGCACAGGCTTTCTTATTATTTATTCTGTTTTAACGCCCAAAGGCCCCCACATGAAGCTGCATGTGCTACAAAGCAACATGGGCTAAACATAGTAAAAAACCTGCAAACAAATGAAGACAATTTCTGTTCCCAAGAGGTTTTGACCTGTGCAATGGTCAGCAGATAGCTTCATTTCACTAGAATTTTGAATATTTATCTTAGAGTATTTCTGAATAGACACAAAAACTTTAGTCTAATGTGCTTGAAGACTGGCTCACCAAACTCTAGAACAGTTTCTTGGGATGTACTATGATGACTAAGAATGTACAAATTATGGTATGTTACACTGTACTTCTAACAAAGAGATAAGTTTTCCTCAATTCAAAAATATCCTAAAGGAAAAATTCCTCTGCAATTCTGAATAGAAAAAAAAAGTACAATTATAAGGCATGAATAAACTCCACATTAAGACACTTAAGTTTTCCTATAGGTTTCCATGTGAGCAAAGCAGCTTGGTTTACTAGCACTTAGAGGATCAGACAGTATATGAGAGGTGTTTATTGGAATAAGCCATCTGTGTGCCATATGTACTGGTCCAAGGTAGATATACTGGGTACCTTGAAATATCTCAAAGGTCAATGAATGTGCTACATATGAGTTGTTAGTCAATGCAGAATCTAGAAAATGATTCAGCTGTCAAAACCCAGGTAACTCATGCCATATGAGAAATCCTTTAGTATCTTGACAGGTCTGTAGCTGCTGCCCTGTAACAAATACAGTGTCCTTGTACACCCGCCAACTTCTTATGGAACACCTAGGCATGGTTTTAGCAGCAAAAGACCCTGAGTTTAGGTACCTGAATAAATCCTGAAGAAAAGTAATTGTGTATGCTTTCCTGGAAGAACTGTACAATGGAAATGCAAAAATGAACAAAAAGTAAAATCAATACACTTTTTCAAACAATAAAATATTTTTAAAGTATATTTTTCTGCTTTTTTTATTTATTTATTTGGTTGGTTGGTTTGTTCTTGGTGGGTTGGTTTTCTATTTATGTTGTGGGTTTTGGTTTTTGTTTGTTGTTTTTATTTTAATATAAAGCATGAGGAACTTTCAGAGAGCATTAGACCATCAAGGAATTTGAGACAAGTCACACAATTAAACCAATTTACATTTTTTCTACTAAAGCAATATTGCTGCAAAAATTTTCAAATGAAGACCTAGGAACACACCATCAAACAATCATTTGCATTGTGCATTTATCCACTGGAGTTGACATAGCTGTCAAAAATATTTGTCAAAGCAGATACTCAGATAATAATACCTCTTACAAATGCAATTGCACACATTGTGATAACAGTTTTATACTGTGCAGAAATAAACCAATCTGCACCAGAATTAAGAAAAATAATTTTTCTTGATGACTTGAAATGTCATGGAATTTGTTAAATTATTAAAAGTCACATTAAGTTCTAATTCTTAAAAAAACTTCATAAACCTTGCAAACATGACTTTAATTCTTATCACCTATCCATCACTCCTTCCCCAAGCCAACTCACTGAATACAATTTTATTAAGAGTTTTATCTAAATAGAATAGGGTAAATCATTGCAACATTATCTGGGATAAACCATTAATTTTCTGGAGTAGTTATACTTGAACAGTGAAGTCTCTATTTACTGGGATTTTTTTTTGATTTTTTTTTAAGTATTTAGAAAAGAAAACTGCCAAATTAATGCAATTTTATTGTTTCAATAATTTTCTCTTCATTAACTAAAAATACAATTTCTAGGAGGACCCTTCCTGGAAAAAAGTTTTCGTCTGTACATGGAAAAGTGTCACCAATGTAGACTATAACACTTTAGACCTGTGATTACAGTACTTCCATTCCCAGTAACAGACCTCAGGCTTTGTATTATCTCTGCATGGTTAAAGTGAGGCTTACTTTGTATGGACATGCCTTGATCTGCCAGGAACTTTTGTTTTAGCTTAGATAAAGCTACAGTCTCACAGACAGATGACTGTTATACTATTATTTTTAGTTGTTGTTTAGCTTTGTGCAATTTTGTTGTTAAACCACTATTACCATAACTTTTACTAATATTACTAACAAATAGCAATTCAGTGCAGAATGAAATGGAATGGAATATAATACATGAGAGCCATGGAATATAATACATGAGAGCAGTCTTTAAAATGCAGGCACAGGGTGAATCCAGAAAGCCCAGAACTACATGCAGGTCATGGATCACCATTTACTGACCATCAAAGGAAAGCAACTTAATGTGCCAGGTAAAAAGGGTATGGAGATAACAAAGAGAAAAAAGATCATGTAGGAAGAAAGAGCAAGGCATACGGAGTATTAGAAAGTATTTTAGAGTCGTCCTTAGTGAATTCTAGGAGAAGGAGAAAGAAACCTGGACCATTAACATTGTACTTTTCTTGGCAAAGAATTTGTCATATTGAAAATTTGCTGCAACTCTTTCAACATCTGACTTCTCAAGGACCAAGAGCAGCACAGCACGGGTTGGCAAAATCAGAAATAGGAATACTGGAAAGCTTGTGTGTATCAGTTTAAACTATTATTATTGGGAAGTAGCACTGATAGAATACTTGAGAGGGTATGTGTTAGTATAATGGCAACTCGATTCATAATAATGATATGATTATATTCCTACTAATGTTTTATTTACACTGTCAACAAATTATTATATGTACATATTAGCTGTGTTTCCTTATCCCACATAAGCTGCTTGGGGTCTTTATTTTGATATCTGACCTTTGTTACTTAGTTGCAAATTGAATTCAGTCAGAGAAGACCCAAATGATTTTGTCATAATCTACAAAAATGTCCCATATTTTGTAGTATACTCATTCAGATTATCTGAGACTGGTAAATAATTAAGCGCATGCAAGTAGAAAATGCTGGCATTAAGGTCAGATGATACGTTAATTTGGGAGTCTTGTGCATATGCTTTATACAATAGTCCTTAATTATATGATCACATTCTCTATTTCAGAATTGCCACAAAAAAGGGGAGAAGGAAAGAAAAAAGTCACATTTCATTCACCTTGTCTAATGCAACTTGCTGCTTAGGTCCATTATTCAGAATTTTCATTCAGCCTGCTAAATATCTATTAAGTAACGCAGTGGTGATGGTGTCAAATTTCATGGATGGAATCTAGATTCAGACAACACATTAAAGTTGTAAATATAAGTAGATGCATATGAGTAAGGGAATGGAATCTGATTGCATCTAAAATTACACACCTACAAGTCTTATCTTTAAGTATGTTTTAGACTGGTGTTCTATAAACTGATATTCCAGTTCACTTAAATAGATACTAGTTTGAAGGGGGTTCATGTAAATTCTTTTTTTGAGTCAACATACAGAAAATTATTGTAAGGATATGTATTATTTCTTTCTTTATTACACAGAGAATGCTAGAGACATCATCCTATGCATAATTCTGTTTTTCTTTTCATGCACTTTCTATTAATGTGAAATTGTTTATATTAGTCTCTGCGAGAAGCAAGTCTATAAATATATCTATGTTTTTTCAGAGGATTGTCTTTTTGTGCATTTCTTTGGTTTTTTTCTAGTTTTATTGAGGTTTATAGTCGTTATGATCTTTTGGTTTTTTGGGGTCTAGAGAAAGAGAGAAAGAGAGAGAGAGAGAGGTAGAGAGAGGGAGAGAGAGAGAAAAGGGAAAAACAGTTTGTTGACACAGCCAGTGTATTAACACATCAATAGAGAAAACTGTAAATAGTAGAAATAGTTAAAAATATTTCAGATTAGGTGGACACCAAAGAGAAGACCTAATTCTATATGTTCCTCATGAAATCAATGTGTATATTCAGAGAAAGAAAAACCATGTTCTGAATTACTAGAAAGTGATATTTCAAACACCAAATTTATGCCAAACCTCACACTGAGTGCTTACACCAAACTGGAGCGGAATATATAAGAGAAATTCTGAACACTTAAATTAGACACTCAGTTATCTTGGATTAATAACTTCCAGCATCTTTATTGCTTCAATTTAAAAAATGAAGTACCACAAGACTAATTTCAGTTGTGAACATTCAGTCTCTGTTTCTTTAACTTATAGGACATTTTCGCTTCACTTATTTTCTTCTAAAATTCTTGCTTATTATGTTTAACAATGCAATGGCTATAATAATAACAGCTTTTCTGAATCAGTTTCTTTGCAGTGTTGGCTTTCCCACCAAAGTGTACTTTCTTCTGGGATAAGTAACATTGCACATTGTATATCTGAAGTTTTCAGCTTATAACCAGTTATTAGGTAAAATAACAATTTAACATTTACACAGAACGTATAAGAATGTCTCAATTCCCTTGGAATCTGTATTATTTTCAATGTATTTTTTTAAACTCATTACCATCATGACAGTACACATGTACTATTACAGACAGTGAATTGCAAGTGGGAATGACTATATCATTTTACTCCTTTTTACAGCCTGTGCGAAATTTCAGGAATGATTTCTACCGGGACAGACTCGGTTTCTCTAGGAGGTCAGTTGTTAAAATAAAATAGGTCTGTTTTCTCCACTACACAGGATTTGCTGCATATATTTTTTGTTGCATAAATGCTACCTAGGATTTTAGAAAGCAAACAATCCCTCAAAATTAAAAAGTTTAAGCAGACCAAAAAAAAATTCTTAGTGGAACTACCTTGTTGTATTTGTATTTGTATTTGTGAGACTCTATCACATAGGAAGCCGTCAGAACAGAAAATTCCTCATTTTAAAATCTGTTTATTTTTTCACAGTACAAAACAGTTACAAAGCATGACTTCTTAAGACAAAAAAAAAATTAGATAACCAGGAATACAAGATATTTATCACAGCATGTGAGTGTATTTTTATGGTAAGAAGGTTGATTTGTAAGATTTTTGTGCATGCTTGTCTCGGTGCTTCTACCAGGAAACACAGTCTCTATTTAAACTACATCACAATATGTCCAAGCACCACAGGTTTTTCTCTGCTCCTACACCATGTTTCTTAGTAAAAATGTGAGCATGAAGGGAGAGATATGTGATTCCAGGTCTCATGTGCAGAAGTTTGTCAGTGGTGTCCTTTGGAACAGGGGTATATTTCAGAGATACTCAGTTTAGACACATTCACATCATCTGAGAAATTAGGACAGTATTTCACTGGTTTAGTGTTTTATGGTAAAAAGTTGAGCCAAGGGTATAGCATCACAAAGCATCAAGGGAAAGTAGAATCAGGGAAACCTTAGGTTATTACAAGAATGGGCTACATTAAAAAGGTCTGAGGCAGGCAAAAATGAATTTTTTTCCATGGAAATTAGGGACATATAGTCCCAACTGTTTATTCTCAATCTATATGTGAATTTCCCACAGGTATCAGATGGGACTCCATTCAATGGCTAAAAGAAAAATTTGGTTCTGAGCTTTTGTTAGAGTCTTCTGACTAAATTTTTCTCTTTCATGTGAACAGAACAGATTTGTAGGGCTATTCTGATCTTCCTGCATGTGTAAAAACACCATTGCCAGCAACAAGAGTTCTCTGCAAGGAAGAAGAGCAGAATAGATAATAAGTGCTCTATTGTGCAGACAGGAGAGAGGAATTTAGTTTTAATGATCCCATTACTTTCTGCTAGACTGCTAAAAATTGCTACATTGAATAAACTAATTCAGTAGATGCTGCATTTTTTGTCAAATAACTGGAATGTCTTTTATGAAACTCAATTTTTTTTACAGATACTTTGTAGGGCAATTAGGGCAGCTTAGCAAATTCTTTATTTCCCACTGGACATTGTAATTCACAACAAACTAATTAATATTTTATCTGAAAATGCTACATACTTTCATTGTTCTTTATTTTTAATTAAAACTAAGGTCCTGAAAAAGTCAATGACAATTATGGATACATGAAAGGCATTAAATATGACAATTTGAATTTTTAATTATTAATTATCACATTGACATGCTAATCATTTCTGGCAAAACCACAGGATACTTTACTTAAATACTAATATAACTGCACTACCCATTTCAACTACTGAGAAAACTTATGTAGTGCCTGTGCAGAATTTTAAACCTGAGAGAGAACAATAGTATAGGGGATTTGTCTTTTGAAAGATCAAAATGTTCACGAGTAAATCTTATATTTGAGCACTGAAAGACAGTAATGTACTCATACTGTAACAGTGAAAAAAACAGAAGTTTTAAAAGTTTTCAGGACCAATCCAACTATGCATTTAAATATTACAAAATGCACCATTATATAAAATAGTACAAACAAGACAGGCATCTTAATGTATCCCTGGTGGAAATGAATTTTCAGAGTAAGGTGTATGCTAGAATTCTCTTATCATCAGTTGCATTGTGCAGCTGCCTCAAAACCACCAAAAACTTCTTGGAAAGTCCAAGTTGTTTTTTTTTTGTTTGGTTGGTTTTTTGTTTGTTTTGGTTTTGTTTTGTCTTTGTTTTGTTTGTTTGTTTTTGTTTGTTTTGTTTTTGTTTGGTTTTTTGTTTTGTTTTGTTTTTCTTTTTTTTTTGTTTTGTTTTTGGTTTTGTTTTTGGTTTTGTTTTTGGTTTTGTTTTTGTTTGGTTTTGTTTTTGTTTGGTTTGTTTTGGTTTTGTTTGTTTGTGGGGTTTTTGGTGGTTTTTGTTGTTGTTTTTTGTTTGTTTGTTTTTAGTTTTTTTATTAAGACACCAAATTGAACATCACTTTTTTTTTCCCCTCATACTTTATGAGAACAACAGAAGCTAGAGTCTAGTAAGCATTTTGGTCTTCAGAATCATGAAAGAAGCAAAGAAAAATATGAACCATTGCATAATCTGATTACTCCTGAGTTTAGCTTCTTTCCTCACAAAGTGTAAAGAGATAGCTGCTTGGAAAAAAAGTCAGACACAAATAACAAGGCGGTAGAATACAATTTCTTTCTGTTCCTCAAGAGCATCAGAAAGTCATTGCATCCTATGAAAGATATATCCTATACAACAAAGGCAACAGAAAAGTTCTTTATTTACTTAGTTGTGATTTCACAACTCTGCATGTATAATTTAATACAAGTTGGTCTCTGGGACATAAGTTTGGCTGTTTTTCCTGGATGCCAAAATATGTTTAATCCAATTTATAACAATTTCTCTGAAAGTTTTACATCTTTTCAAGCTGACTGCATTACTTGTGACCAGTAGTAATGGTCTATTTTTAACAAATAAATTTCATTATCTGTTCTAGCAGAGTATATTGAATGTGTTTTGTAAATACTCTCTTGGAATCAGCTCCAAAGAAGATAATTTTGACCGCATTTATAAACTGGCATAAATACCAAAGACTTTTCATAGTTGTAGTCCTTGTACCTGTTTTGTTTTATATGCTCATGAATATTTATTAACTTCCCGCATGTTGCTAAAAACAGAGCTAAAAATTCTGTTCATATATACATGAATACACACTCAGATTTTATAATCATTAGCTTATTAACTAATATAAATAACAAAATATTTATTTTGGTGATTAAAATTATTAAATTTGCAGTTTCTGTACTCTTTACTGGAAATGTTTTCTCCATGAACTCCTTTGTTTTATCAGGCTGCAAAACCCCGAACACATAATCTTCTGGAGAATGTCAGTACAGTAAAACTTATGCTCTGTGCTTTGTGCAAATTCTGCTGTTGGACCAGTCAAAGGAGAAAAAATTTTATGGTGTATATATATGCTGATAGTGGATTAAATACTGAAATACATAGCAAAAGAGTCTATCTTGATTTATTGGGCTTTACTATTTTCTGAGCAAATCCTATTCCCTGACTGAGCTCAAACAGAAAAAGATATAAAAGTGCATCAACTGCAGATTTTCTTGATAAATGTCCTTAGCACTTGTAACATTCTACTTTGGCTGAACTGAAAAAGGAGAGGGAGCATGGTGTTTAGAATTTCTATAAACTATTTTTTTTTATACAAACTGTAGTGGGTTTCTGTGGTTGGGTTTTGGTAGCGGGGGGGCTGCAGGGATGGCTTTCATTAGAAGCTTCCAGAAGCTTCCTCTGTCCAGTGGAGCCAATGCCAGCCGGCTCCAGGACAGACTTCCTGCTGCTGACCAAGGCCAAGCCAATTAGGAATAATAGTAACACCTCTGTGATAACATATTTAAGGACAGCAGATTGTGGCACAGCAGGAAGTCCAGTCAGGGAAGAGTGGAGTGAACATGGGAACAACAATGCAGACACCAAGGTCAGTGCAGAAAGAGGGGCAGGAGGTGCTCCAGGCACCGGAGCTGAGGCCCCTGCAGCCCATGGTGCAGACCATGGTGAAGCACCTGTGCCCCTGCAGCCCATGGAGGACCACTGGGGTGCAGAGACCCACCTGCAGCCCATGAGAAGCCCACACTGGAGCAGGGATGCATGAAGGAGGCTCTGACCCCCATGGGAGGCCCAGGATGGAGCAGGGTCCTGCTGGAGACCTGCAGCCTGTGGAGAGGGAAGCCCACAATGGAGCAGGTTTTTTCCTGGTTAGGACTTATGGGCCCTGTGGGGGGGGTCACAGCTGGTACAGCACCCCATGGAGAAGTGACCCATGGGAGAGCAGTTTGGGAAGAACTGTTGCCCAAGGGATGGACTCACGCTGCAGAGGTCCCTCAAGGACTATGTTCCATGGGAGAGACCCCACGAGAGCAGGGGAAGGACTCCTCTCCCTGAGCAGCGGTAGAAACAACAACTGATCGTAACCTCCATTCCCCATCCCCCTGTACCACTGGGGGGGAGGAGGGAGAACATGGAAGGAGGGGTGGGGGGAAGGTGTTTTTAAGACTGTTTTATTTCTCACTGTTCTACTCTTATCCTGTTAGTAATAAAGTTAAATAATATCCCCACTTTGAGTCTGTTTTACCTGTGAAGGTAATCAGTAAGTGACCTCTCCCAGCTGTTATCTCAACTCATGAATCCTTGGCTATTTTTTTTCTCTCCTCTGTCCAGTTGCAGAGGGGAGGGAGAGAGTGGCTTTAGCGGATGCCTGGTATCCGGCTAGGGTCAACCCACTACACAAACTTGTGGTTCTTCCTATGAATAGCAGCTGTTTGGATTTCTAGAAAGGAAGTATGGGTGTCATGGAGGGATGTACAGACAGCGGGAGGGAAGGAGGAAGGAAGGGAGGAAGAAAGGGAGGAAGAAAGGGAGGGAAGTAGGGACAGGAGGGATGGGGAAAATGGAATTCAGAATGTGTGCTAGATAAAATTTTAGTACTTACTCAAAAGACAGATATACTAGTAAGGTACAGTTCAAATATAGTATAGATTAGGGGTAAATCCTTCAATCTGTTGAATTATATTTCGTAGAAAACAAATGATTTCTTTCTTTCATCCTATGAGCATTGAAACTTGTCTCAGGAACTTCATAAAGGAGAACAAGTTCCCATAAGATTTTGTATAAGACATAGAATCAAACCCAATTCTCCCAATATAGAAATAGAAGTGGAAAAATAATGCAGAATAACAAGAAGAATTTTCAAATTTTGAAGATAGGCAATGAATTCTGATCTTAACAGTGGTTTTGCATGTATGAAGTATTCCCAGGGAATGAAGAATACACTTTTTATTACAAGTTTTCAGAAAATGCTGAATTGAACCTTGTAGATTAAAAACAAATACCGAAAATTTAGAAGTTATAAACATGAAAACTAATATTACGTTTTGGTAACATGGTACTTTTGTCTCAAGTACATGTAGAAGATTAATTTTGATAGCATGCATGTCAATGCTTTTCTCTGGAGATCTTGTCACTCAGTGTGCCAATCTTTTAGTCAGAAATAAGACACTTTCAAATAAAATCTTGTGTGTAATAATATTTCATCTATTTTTACCCTATATGAAGGAAATAAATTATAAGACATTGCTGTTTAGGGAAGTTTCCTTAAACTCTCTTGGTGTAAAACCTAAAATTTCATAGCTTTTGCTTTCATCACCTCAGTTGGATTCCTAGCCTGTTCAGCAAGCATTCTCCTCTAACACTCTGCAGAGGTCTTCAGATCCTAATAATGCCTAGGATATTTCCAGTTCTTGACCTGTACATTTCTTTTTGAACATAAAAACATGAGGTCAA
Source organism: Pipra filicauda (assembly GCF_003945595.2). Lineage (NCBI taxonomy): Eukaryota > Metazoa > Chordata > Aves > Passeriformes > Pipridae > Pipra > Pipra filicauda. The sequence continues at coordinate 1,226,249 of NW_024104365.1, read as the reverse complement.
AAGTACTGGGTTAGATCAACATCTTTGATAACGGCCAAATGTCAATCTATCAGAAAGGACATAAAGAAAAGGGAAAGCACGTATTTCCCTCTAATAATCTTCAGCTTTCAAAAAGTTATAACTCATCTAAGTGCCTATGTAACCCATAATTGTTCCTTTTCCACAGGGTAGCCCAGCATTCCTTTGAATTATGTCAACTTTTATGAAAGAGCTCCCCAGCCTAACCACACATTGTGCATGTGCAGGAAAAAGAAAAGTATTCCTTTTCTCATCTTATGTGTCCTTCTGATGTTCCCTTTGTGTTTAAACATAAAAAACAATTCCTGTGAACGAGCAGTTCCTGTCCACCTTGTTCATTCTGCTGATATGGCCATGAATTGTTTCCTGTAGTAAGTCATCTCGAAAAGAACAAGAGTGTTCATCTCTTGTGGTTTGGTAATATTTAGAATATGTTGCAACCTCAAAATATGTTAGCTGTTTAAGTCCCATTTGAATTGATAAGCCTTACATATGGAGAGACAATTTAGAGCACTGAATGTTGTCTACAGATTCATTGCACGATGCACTATGCGAGGGGTAAAAATCTTTATGGCTCACAGACCCTCTGGCAGACAAGTCTGAAGGAATGCCACCAACAATGGGAAAAAATTCTATATCTTTTTACATTCTAGTACTTTTCAGGTTACACAGCTTACTTTATGTTTGACGGATTCTATACACGTATTATACGATATGCATTACCAAAGGAGAAAGAGGAAGAAAAGATATTCAATAATTCAGGTGCCATTTTTTCAGGACATCTTTTTAAGAACAGCTTTAATCTAATGACAATGGTTAAGAACTGATTTAACCCAGTGGCAATGGAATATCAATGACAATAATTTAGGGGAATACTAATACATTTTATTTTTATTGTAACTAGTTTTGGTTTGTGTTAAGTTATTAAATGACGTATAATTGTGTTTGAAATAGGGTAATATCACAAAATCTAGTATTTTAGAGAATAAATTGTCAAATATTTAAAAGATAATTTTTAATTTATAGTGTTGTCCATGAATGGAATTCAGAAATTTTCTTAGCAATTTAGTATCTTTTTTTTGGTTTTAAGCAAGAATTTTCAAAAGAAGTCATACTAAGTGCCTTTAATTCTGTCGTATTTTTGTTATCACTATTTTAGTAAAAGCAAGTGCTTTGGAATGTCAAGCTATAACAGTAGAATGATTCAAAAATGTTTTACCATGTGTAGTAGGTTGATCTTGACTGGATGTCAGGCACCCACCAAAGCCACACTATCACTCCCCTCCACAGCTGGACAAGGGAGAGAAAATATAACAAAAAGTTCATGGGTGAAAAAGTTCAAGGACAGGGAGAGATCACTCACTAATTACTGTCACAGGCAAAACAGACTCAGTTTGGGGATATTATTAGAATTCATTACCAACAAAATCAGAGCAGGATGATGAGAAGTAAAATAAGTCTTAAGGAACACCTTCTCTCCACCCCTCACTGCTACCCAAGCTCGATCTCCTCCCCTGCAGTGGTACAGGGAGATGTGTAATGGGGGTTTTGGTCAGTTCATCACACATTGTTCCTGATGCTGTCTAGGGAGAGGAGTCCAGTGTTGAGACCCTCCCACAGGAGACAGTTTTCCTTGAACTTCCCCAACATGAATCCATCCCACAGTGAACAGTTCTCCATGAACTCCTCCAACATGGGTCACTTTTTCACAGGGTGGATTCCTTTAGGCACAGGCTGCTCCAGGTTGGGCACCCCACAGGGTCATAAGTTCTACCAGGAAACCTGCTCCAGCGTGGGCAACTGTCTCTGCAAGTCCACAGGTCCCTGCCAGGACCCTGCTCCAGCACAGGTTTTCCATGGGTTCACAGCCTCCTTTCAGGAATCCACCTGCTCCAGCATGGGCCTCCTCCGTGGGCCTCAGGTGGATCTCTGCATCCCCGTGGTCCTCCATGTGCTGCAGGGGGCAGCCATCCTCACCATGGTCTGCACCATGGGCTGCAAGAGAACCTCAGCTCCAGTGCCTGGAGCGCCATTTGCCCCTTCTTCTCCCATGACCTTGTTAGAAGTAGGGTTGTTTCTCTCACATGTTCTCACTCAGCTCTTCCCTGGCCACAATTACATCTGCCCAAAAACCTTTTTTTTCCTTCTTAAATATGTTATCACAGAGGCATTACTGTCATTCCTAATTGGCTTGGCCTTGGCCAGTGGTAGATCTGTCCTGGAGTAGGCTGGCATTGGCTCTGCCAGACATGGTGAACACTTCTCACAGAATCCACCACTATAACCCCCCGCTACCAAAACCTGGCCATGGAAACCCAACACACCATGTGAATGTAGTTTTTGTAATTAATGTCCAGGATCACACATACATATAGAAAGAATTATCTGATTTTTAGAAAGTCTATAAATGCAATTTTGGGGGAGATCACATTCTCAACTGGTGAAGCAGACAACATAGGAACTAAAGGATTGTTTCGCAACTTCAGGTCTGTCCCTATGTAGTAGAAGCACTGTACCCCAGATCTCAAGGGGGAACTCCATATTGCAGTGAAGTCAGGGACCTAAGAGATAATGTCTGTTATGCTTCTTCAAATTTCTGTATATTAAGTCTTCGGTTCTTTACCACTTTTACATACCTTAAGTGAGTAATGCTTATACAGATCATTTATGTGGACAGAAATGGAGTAATACTTTTTACCCAACGAAGACATAAGAGATAAAATTTTTCTAAGCTGACTCATTACCTGCACAAAGCTAAACTATGTATGTTCTCCTCTAAACTGCAAAATCAAAATAGATATTTGAAAAAAACCCTCTGAGTCATCTGTAGGAAGATGCAAACTTTACATTCTAAAGTTCCACTATTTGTGTGAGGTAGGAAGTGAGATGGAATAGACCAGATGAAATGGAAAAAAACAACTGTAGATATTAAGTTTCTGTGAGATGAATTCTCATCCTTTGAACCTCTAAATTGCTATGAATGGGTATTGGGTGAGGTATCCTACATTTAAATAAGCTTGACTTTACAGATATAAATCCCTACCTCAGACTGAACATAGCACTCAACCAACACCCCAAAAATACCATGTCACTTTGAGTATGTCAGACATAAGACTGGTATATCTGATTCTTCCCTTCTTTTTCCTTTTCCTGTCTACACCTGTGTCTTATACAATTATGACACACTGTAATGTGTCCCCTTGGTTTTTAGCAGTCTGTATTAGATATAGTAGTTTGTGATGATCTATTTTTCTGCAAATCAATTGTGCCTGGAGACACTAGAGGCTGAAAATGTCACGATACTGGTTTGTGGCATGTCTCACAACAAGGGATCTTACAGTCAAAGAAATCTCTGTTCTTTCCTGAAATGTTATTTAGCAATGAGCTGAGTACCTACTATCTGCCCAGTCAAATTCAAGAACCCCAGAAAAAGCATGAATTCTAAAAACTATATTTATGATTCAAATTCCTTGTTTTAAATGAGTATTCAAAGCATGCATATGCTAAACAGTCCAACTGTTTTCTTTTTAGAATATTGTTGAGGTCTTTACATTCTCTGAATGCTTATTGATTTTATGTCAGTCTTTCATTCCTCAGAATCAGATAATTTTGATGAGGTTTTTTGAAACCCAAATTAATCAAATGCAGTACATTTACTTGAAAATTCACTGTAAAACGTTATATTTTATTTTTGTCATTATTGCTGTGAGCTGCTTACATGACTTACTTTTTTTGGCATTTAAATATTCTTGAACATAATGTGTTATTCTTCAGAAAATTATCCAGCTATAATGTTCGACAAATGTTATGCATAATATTGTGCTGGTTTAAGAATTCCATTCAAATGAATGAGATTTGTGCTTTATAATTCATTTTGATAGAAATAGAAATACCAATGCTAAGCATTTGAATATTCAAAAATAAATAAACCATTATAATTGGGTGTAGGAATATATGTTTCTGAATACATTATGACTGCCTGATCAACTACTGTTCTGATAAGGTATTTAAGGAGCCTACAGTTGTATTCAGTAAGGATTAGTGGATTAGTTCCTGTTTGTATTAAAATTTAAAATTAAATGATCAACAGCTATCAAATAATCTGTGAAATAAATTTATAAAAGAGAAAATCACTTTTGCAATTTTTTTCTCATGAAAAGGTTATGATCTTAAATTATGAAAATTATGAGTAAAAAGCTTACCCCTCTCCCCTCCTCTCCCACTCCCATGTTATGTGGAAAGAGCAGTTGATAACAAAAATTTCTGTTTAATGTCAGTTTGATAATAAAATATAAACTTTTTTTGATAACACATTTTGATATTTTTGACATTTTGATAAAGAAACTTTAATAATATGTCAATTACAAACTGATCAAAGACAGAAGATATTGTTAATAAAAGGAAAAAACCCCAAACATATCCACAAAGAAAAAAACCTGACACGTCAACTGAATAAAACCTTTACTGAACAGATATATTTCCAATTTGATCACTAAGGATTAATTTTTGTGCCTATGTTATATTAGCATGGAATGGAATAGAGGAGAGGAAAGGTTCGGAGAGGAGAGGATTTTTCTGTTTGAGCTAATTGAGTGTCATTCGTCTGCAAACCAAGAAGATAGAGCATGTTATAAAACAACATTTTATGAGAAGGTATGTAATAAATAAATTAATCATTTTCCAAGCAAAACAAAAATTCATTGTGTTAAAAAGAAAGAAAAATAAGCCAAACATTCTAAATGGCCTTGTTGACTGGAGTATCTTAGTTCTAAAAAGGGGAATTGAGAAGCTAAATAATCAGCAGAAGCAATGTATGGAGTTGCATCACTGACAGCTAAGATGAACTGATATAATGCTGGTCATATAAGAACAAAGGAAAAAATGAAATAGACTCCATCACCTTGTGAGAATCTTAGTGGAGACCATACACATTCAGCAGATTATGGACACTTATTTTAGATTTAAATTAAGAAATAACTATACCATAGAATATAAATGATAGTTTGGACCCTAAGAAAATATTAAAACGCTCATGGAAATGATGATGGTAAATATTTTTCTATGCATCGTGTATCAACAAAATCTTAGAGAATGGAGCCCATATTTATGACAATGTAATATCTCCTCTTGGTTTAGTCTTACTTCTCTTTTTTTTTTCCTTTAAAATATATAAGACACTTATCTTTGGTACACAGGATATTAAGAGGATACTTGAACTGGAAAAAAAGTCCAAGCAGTAGAAGGCCATTGTCAAGTTCTATAAGTATTTTTGAAAGAATCAGAGTTTCTCAGACAGAATGAAAACATAAGTATCTATAACTCTGAGTAAAGGTATACAATTCAGAGAAAATGCAATATACCAAGGTACAAAGCAGATCATGTGACAGCTGAAGTAATATTTTAATTACAAAAGTACCATTATGTAAGTTCAAGACAGTGCTATAATATGCACTGTGGCAGAACAAGTCATATCTTCTCTAAGAAACTAGAGGGAGGAAAGAAGTGCAGATAACCTGGTTTGGAGGTGCAATAAGTAGACAAGAAGAATTTTCTGTTCTTCAGAGGACGAATGATACTTTTGTCTTTAATTGCATAGGCATTAAGGTATTTTGTAGTAGACAAAATATACTAAATATAGCCACTACATTCTGTTTTAATTGTACATTTTATTTCTATATAAACACACACCTGGAAAACATTGCTCTGTTTTATCTTAGAAAGGATTGTCTGTAGATGGGAGAAGGAAGAGGGGAAAAGTAGAGCTTTTCCAATCAGTTTAAGCAAAAAAAAAAAAAAAAAAAATCTATGAAGCTCGTTTGTCATGCACTATCTGCAATCAGACATGCCTATCTCGTATTGGCCTTATTAGCCACCAGCGTGCTTGTAACAAGCGTGGATAGAGCCTTTCCCAAATCTTCGTTCACAAAGCCTAACCATGATGATGACGATCAGAAGCTGAAGCAAATCAAAGCTTGTGTCTTGCATAAACGTTAAGCAAGAATGATCACTGAACATAAGGCACCTGCTAGAAGAAGGAAACTTGTTGAGAGCTCTCGGTAGAGATTTTAAACACTGAAGAAGAAAATAAAAAAAAAAAAAAAGAGAAAATGAGAGTACTTTCTTTTTTTTTTAGTATAAAAATGATTGGCCATATGAAGAGTCCAATAAGGTCTATAATGCATCTGACATCACGGTTATTTAAAAAAAAAGGTTTCTGTGGGGAGTGGGGAGTTTCCCTAAAATATAATGCTTTAATATGGACAAGTATCAAATAATGAAATACACTAAGTTGTGCTGCACTGACTAGCTGAATGCCACAGCATTCACAGCATGGTCTTGCTTCATTTCTTGCAAATCTAACTAACCTTTATTTTGTAATTTTGTTTAAACAGAAATTATTGAAAGATAATGTGAAAAATATACTGATACTAATGAATGAATTAGGAAATCAGAAAAATGTGTCTAAAGTATCTGTGGGTTGCAAGCTAACAAGTAAAAACTCAGAATCATATTTAGTAGCTATAAAATCTTCTTGGCTCATTTAATGATATAACTATTCTGTCAAACCAAACTGAAAGTTTAGCAGCTTCTTTAAAGAGCTCCAATTCACTTTGTAATACAAAAAGAACATTTAGTGCCATGCTGACATTTGACTGTCCAGACACGAAGAAGGGTTGAAACCTTTTTGTTAAAAAAAAAGGTAAATTTAATTTTGTACGTTAATCCCTGAAGACTTGACAGACTGAATGACTTTCTATAGACAAAGGATTTTTAAACTTTTTTAGAGAGAGATCAGAGTTACAGCCTAGCTGCAGTTCTTCCCACTTCTCAGTCTCTCTGATTATACTTCTCAAATGTCAGTCTTTTTACCTTTATCTCTTCTCAGGTTGAATCATACAATTCCCCTACTGTTAGACTGAACTCTTAACAACAGTGCCCTGTATGTCAGCTACCCTAACGTGCTACATCCTGAGAGTTTATTACCAGGAAACTATGGACAATGATGAATATGCCCAAACACTTTTCTTAAGGCAGAACATTTCTTTTTAATTTTAAAATTAAAAAAACATATTTTATGAAATGATTCTTAAAATCTATACATTTCTCACCTAAATCATTCAGTCCTTCATAATGAGTTATATAAAGTTAATATTCTGATGGCAGTCTTGATAAAAGAAACCCAAACACTGTCACCCACAAAATCAGATATTTATTCACCCACTTAGTAAAAGCTACAGTCTTTGTACTACAGAATTCCATGAAACGTTTGGGCCTTCACAATTTAGTTGGGAAACTCAGAGAGGTGAGCAGACTGTGACCACTGAGTGTGTAAATGCAAGCCCACATGTACGTAAGAATAAAGGACAGGGATCTTCACTTGGTCTGCATTCACCCCATTGAGCAAATAAGGATGCTGAAGCTTCAGTGACACCCACCAGCTCCCTGCTTGCAAGAGACTGTTGTCATTAAATTTAGCATTCCAAATGACCTGGGGAGGGGAAATATAACACTCAAAAAAATGGAGTTGATGCTTATGAGACTTTTTGTACAACTATTTTGGCTCTGATACTAATGAGATTTTTCTCCATTAATTGGTATGGTAAGTGTCAGTACTACTTTAACAGGAAAAATGACAAGTGTAGAATTCTGATGAGACTGATTTATTAGGATTTTACTTAGGCTAACAGTAAGTGCTTGTTTCCAGGTATCTAGTCTCTTCTCTTTTGCATGTAACAGTGTCTGTATTCTTGCCACTTCCCTGACTTGGATGTAATTGTCAACTATGATTCAGTAAGCTGACAAAGCTAAGAATACCAATTCTTGTTAATGATTTTGGTAAGCTTTTATTTATTCAGGCACTGGTTTATATTGTTGTTTCTAATTTGAGTGCTTTTCCTTAATACATTAAAGGAACAATATCTTGGTAAGACAAACTTCTTAATAAACAGACTAATGTATGATATTTTTAAATTGTTGCACAGTAGCTTCAATTCCTTTTGAAATTGTGTCACATTCTGATTAAAAGCCCTTACTTTATCCATTTCTGCTATTTTGTACAATTTCATAGACCTGTTCACATTGCAGAGCTGACTTCCTAACTCCTTGCTGCACTAAGCCTCATACCTTATCACCATGGTCTGACTCAGCTTTGTAATAAATCCTAATTCTAACAATTTTCTACAGGTGTGGTCTCTCCATTTTCAGCCTGGGCATATGAGCCACTAGAAAATTTGCAGTCAGCCTAGCCAACAAGTAGGACAAGAGGCCTGAGTAGGGGCAAGGAGTTTGAAGTTTTGAATGCCAGCTAGCAGAGGAGAGCAAGTGTCTGGATCCAGCTAAAAGAAAAAATGAGTGACTGGAGCCAACTAGAGGAGATAGCTGTATTTCATGTCTGCATGTAACCATGCAAGAAGTGTTTGGACAATACTTTCAGGCACATCGTGTGATTCTTGGGATTGGGTGCAGGGCCAGGAGTTGGATCCTGTGTGTCCTTTCCAATTTGGCATATTCTGTGATTCTGTGATATTGGATAAAGTGAAAGACCACACTAATATTTCTTCTTAAAGAATAAAGTATTTTTTTTTCAAACCAAGACCTCCAGAGTCATAATTATAATGGGTTGTAGTTCTAGGAAAAAAATTGATTACTGGGATTCTTATAAGATCCAGTCTCTAGATGTAAAAAGCAATATTCTAAAAATGTACCTTCTTTGATCAGATAGATGATAGCTGCTTAAATATTCAAAGGTCTATTACCTAAGACTTAATAGTTCAAATTAATAAGCTCCTTTCTCACTTTTATACATTGTGAGCAATAAGTACTTTTATTTTAATTAGCAGTAGTTACTGAATTGGAAACCATGTGCATTAAAAGGAGTATCTTATACTGTAGTTGAGGCTAATACTTATTTTATTCTTAGAATCAAGAACAAGATAAACCTGCAAGTACCTATATACTCATCATTAAGTTTCAAGCTATATCTACTTTACAGTTCTGAAAATTCAGTCTCATTTTAATAAAATCTTGAACACCAGCATTAGGATATAGAATTGGATTAATTGTGATTGTCAAACATTTCAGGTAGTTTGGTCTGTCTGGCTAACCTAGTAAGAGATGTAAAGAAGTATGTCTATAAAAGCAATATCATAAAATCAATGACATCTTATAATTAAGAACAGTATTCCATAGTTTTATTTAAAAAAAAAAGATAAGAAAATAAGAATTTATCTCTTTCTTCAGAGGAAAGTAATGGAGTCATAAAAATCCTTTACTATATTGTATAGATCAGAGATGATTATCAGATGATTTGTTAACAGATAATAAAGGAAATCCTAAAATAAGCATCATGTTTGCTATACCAATAAAATTTTCATAATTAACTCTTGTGGACATAAAATAACCAGAAAAAGACATGTTTTATTGTTCATCTGCCAAGATGAGGTAGAGTCTGTCTGTAATGTTGTAAAAGGACTAGTTAAGAAGCCTTAAATTAATGTCATTAAAATGTACTAGATTAGGCAAAAAATATTGACTCATTCAGTTCTTAATGATATTATGAAATATTTAATAAGTGTTCACCTATCAAAAATGCTACATTTATTACTATGGAGTAAATGCAGATGGTGAAAAGTAGAAAGAAGCAGTAATACCCTTGGAGTAAATATTAATATACTACTACTTTATGCAAATATTAATATACTACTACTTTATGCAAATACTGGTTAAACTATTAAAATATCACCTTAAATTTATGGGTTTGGATCTAATACAAATTATACAGTACAAGGTTTGAAACAAACAGATGAGAACTACGTGTTAAAGTCCAACAGATCAAGGATACAATTCATCTTTGTCTCTTCCAGGCTCACAAATGTAGCCATTCAGTTCTAACTCTCCAGTCAGGGGAGAGAGCTGAACCTGCAGAAGGTACTTTACCTTATTTTAAGGTAGCTGAAAAAAAACCTTAGGGTGAAGCAGCCTTTTAAGGACCTTTTCCTTCAGTGACTGTGGAAGAAGCCTAGATTTTTTTTTAGCCTATATGCTTAAATACTTAGATATCTTTATTAGTAAAGATGAAGTGTGATTGAAACTTATATTCTTGACAATATACCTAAGTAGCTAAAAAGGTAGAGTGACATATTCTGGTTCATCAGGAATCAATTTTAGGAACCATTAAAATATGTGAGTACATCAGTGTACTTATTAATACTTTTTAGCTGATGTAATTTAATATTTTTTTATTTATTTTTTATTTTATTAGAAACAAGTATTAATATCTATAAAATGCATTTTTTATTTACAGTACATATCTTTTAGATCACATTAACGCTCTCTTATTAAATGAAGCAAAGAACACAACTTCTTAAAAATAAGTGCAACAACAAAAATAAAAACCCTTTGGACTTCCTCTTTTTCTTCTGTTACTTACATTTCTTCTAACTCCTTTCTATAAGCTGATTAAATTAAGGAAAAGTCAGAATTAGAGACATGAGTTAAGAATATCATACTTTATAGCCTTCTTCCCTATACTGAAATTCTGCTGAAGAAAAGCTATAGCTGAAGCATATGGTATTTTGTTCCAGATACTTCACATAAGCACTTATTCCAAAACAGTAAGTTAAAGCTATTAATCTATTTTTTAAATATTCTCTTCAGTAATTCCAAGTATGCAAATACTCAGCTAAGTAATACACACAGCTTTAAGGGTTTTCACTTTGTTCAGGAGCCCTTCCCACAACTCTGTTCCCCTTTTTCCTTCCTGAAGAACAAAAGATGTCAAAATAAAGTAAAGCTATGTTTTTGTGATGTGTAAAAATGGAGAAGAGCCAAATTTAGGATGTCACATTTTTTGAACTTATTTTACATATATTTCTTCCATTTGCTCCTTGAGTACTTAAGTATTATATATTTTTAAAGCAATCTCTAGTATAGAAAATTTAATATTTCCCAATCAGAAATTTGTTCTATAACCTTTGTAACTTCCTGTTGTATTTTATTATTTGAGCTATAGCAGTGTATCAATTATCAATGTATATCTATGTATATACATCCATATCTGTATAAACAAGACATTATTTAGCACATTTTCTATAATTCTATTATATTTATGCTTCTGTTACATAATGAAATATTTCATTTTTTGTGGGTGTTTCCTGGGAAATTGTTTAAAATTTAAGCTTATATTTATTTCACTGAATGCCAAATTTTTCATTTGATGCTTAGTGTCTTTTACTATTCAAAATTCTATGGTGAATATTCTCTTCATAATCTAATTTTAGAACATAAATTACTCAACATCTACAACAAATAGGTAAAGTCATGGTGAAACAAATTTGACCAGAACTTTGTTTTCACAATAAAGAAGTCCAATTAGCATGTGTTGCTCTGTGGCATTGTAAGCCCTGTCCATCAGTCACTCTCTAGGCTTCCAGGTGATATAAAGAACTAATTTCTTCCATACAACTTCCATGCCCGACATGCCCAGTGAACACTCAATATTTCTTTCTACTTTCTTCAAACATAGAAGCTGAATAATTTGTAATAACACAGAGTTAGATTAAAAGCAATTGACAGATTCTTTATTGAAAAACACAACTTTTTTGCTAGTTCCCTGCATGGCGATAATCTAACCAGGGAGTTAGAATCGTAGAATCATAGAATGGCTATGTAACCATTACTGCTATCGTTTATTCAACATTTGTGTAATCATGTCTTCCCCTGCTTATGTAAAGCACATTACAAACTATGTTCAGTTTTGGAATCTGACTACAGAGGAAATGGTGCTACTCCCTTTACAGGGTTCCCTTTCTGTAACAGCATTCTTCTAGGAAATCAGAGGCTGGTAATCTGTATATACTTCTGTCTCAGAGACAGAGGTCTAAAGGCATTTGCCGTGCCTAACTTTTAATAGCTTTCTCATCAATCATGTAGACACACAAAAGACAGAAGTCATAGCTGGGAAGCCTCTATTATTTTAATCTGTTGTATCTGGAGCTCTAGTTATATGGTGAGCTAATGATGGCAGAGTAGAGCACCAGATGCATCCATAGTATTTCTCAGGATGATTTAAAGAATTTGTTAACTGACTCAAGTAGCCCAGGAAAAGTGTGCATGAATTGGTAAAGGTCGGGCTGTATTTGACTCTTCTGCCCACCAGAGAGGAAGAGTTTTAAGATAACAGTAGGGTAGCGTATTCCAGAGGGAATCACAATGCAATGTATTTCACTGGAAACAGAGTATCTCTTATAAATCTGATCTCTGTTTTTACCTCTCCCAGATCATTGTTTTAGTAAAGCAGCCATTTCATCTGTAGGCAATCTTAGATTAGCCTTTGCAAAAGCAGCAAAGGACTCATGAAAGACTGCCAAGGAAAACTAAGTAGCATTTGATCACAGGTGCTAGCAAAAGTTACATTAACAGACCATTGGAATACTTAAGACTGATTATTGGGGCTTTTCACTGGATGACCTTCTCAATTTATGTTAACTTGTCTTTGTGTTAACATCATACATTGATCCACACTTTTTTTCTTTTTAATCCCACATAGAACATATAGTGTCTTCATTATAAAGCATTTAATTAAGGGAATAATTTCAACATAATGACTGCAATTTATCTCAATAAATCTGAACAAGTATTTTTTGAGAAGAGTAACAGTGTAAAAGGAAAGAACTGCTGAATGTAGTTAACAGACTAGTTATGACAGCTAAAGCATAGTTGCACTCTGCAAATTTAAATAATTGTTACTCCAATGCAGGAACAATCCATCAAAATTAGATACTTTTTATTGTTATCAGTATTATTAAGGAGATTTTCTAGACTTCATGATTTTACAGAACGTAAAACATTCAGTTTTTAACAACATGAAACCACATGTAAAATAAATTACTCTTACTGCTATTTAAAACATGTTAATAATTGTCTGACTGTAAAGATCTGTGCTGAATATTGCTGTACACAAAACAAACAAAAAAATAGGTGTTCCAGGTAATGGGACTGTCTGGGACTTTAATATCATATTTGTACTCTACTCTTATTTTTCATTTGTAGTACCATTCACTCCTGAATTTCTGAAAAATTATTTCAAGTAACTGTTTGAAAGTTTATTACAAATATGATCTATTCCAGCAAACTTTTGATTAACACAGTATGTAAGAAGCACTCTAGAGAAATATGAGGTTTCCTGCTTACATGAAGTGAGCATCTGAGGAACAAAGTTCCACAATAATTGACTAAGGATATTATTTTATATAATATTTTAGTGATCTTGAAACTAAAACAAGAGTTTTCCTGTGAAATGTACTGATGATAAGAAAGAAAAAACTTCAGATAACAGTCTCAGAGAAACAAACTCCATAGCTTCAAGCACTGAAGCAACAGATACTTTATTCAAAGAGTCACAGAATCATAGAATATTTCAAATTGCAAGGGATTCATAAAGATCATTACATCCAACTCCCTGCTTCTTGCAGGACTACCTAAAAACACACACAACTCCATATTTCTTGCCATAGTTCTGCTCCCCTATTTGTCTGTTGTAATGGGTTGATCCTGGCTGGATGCCAAGTACCCACTAAAGCCACTCTCTCCCTCCCCTCTGCAACTAGACAGAGGAGAGAAAAAAAACCAGCAAAGGATTTATGAATTAAGAGCTGGGAGAGGTCAGTTACTGATCACCATCATGGGCATAACAGACTCAAAGTGGGGACATTACCTAAATTTATTACTAACAGGATAAGAACAAAAGAGTGAGAAGTAAAATAATCTTAAAACCACCTTTCCCAGACTCCTCCTTCCTTCCAAACTCTACCTCTATCCAGATCTCTCTGAAAGGCCTCTCTGCCTTGAAGGAGTCCACAGCACCTCCACATTTGATATTGTTGGCAAAATTAATTCATTCAAATTAATATGCATAAAATGCATTCAATTCCTGCATCCAGAATATTTGTAAAAATATTAAAGAGCACTAGGCTTAAACTGAGCCTTGGGGCACCCCACTGAAGACTGGCTGCCAGCTCTATATAAGACCCCCACGCTGTGCTGGTTTAAAGGTAAACCAGCAGGGGAAATGAACTCAACTCAAAAGAGAGATTATAAATCAGAATAACAATTTAATAAAATAATACAATAAGTACGATTATACAGACAAACAATTGGTTTTAACCCACAAAACCCAAATATATAACTCAGCACCCTGGGGTATGAACAGAGGGTGTTCTTTGGGCCTCCTGAGTCCAAAGGAAAAGGAGAGGGGAAAACTTGTTGGTGAGAGTGCTGTTGCAGTCTGGTCAAGAGTGGTGATTGCAGTCTGGTAGAAAAGTGGTGGTTGCAGTCCAGCCGAGAGTGGTGGTCTCAGTCTGGTTGAGAGCGGTGATCTGCAGTCTTCCTCTGGATCCCACGAGTGGTTCCAAAGGTCCCAAGACTCCAAGATTATATATCTTACAGTTCAGGCAGGAATGCTCAGTACCTCCCTCAGGGTGGGGGGTTCCTTAATGGGTGTGAGGACAAGAGCAACTCCTATCTCGCAGGCCTCTTAGTACCTAGTTTATAGCCTGAGGAGTCAGGCTCTATGGGCAGATGGTGTAAATGGTTCATTGATAACAGTTTCTGGGAAATGGCGTGGAAGGCTATAGAATACACAGTTTTGGGTTACACCTATCCAGTGATGAACTGGTCTCAGCTGTCCTAACTAGGGCACACGCATCAGCCAATTGCTCACCAAAAGTATTATAGACTTGCCTAGCTGTATGTTGGACACTTGTCCTGAAGAATACTATGAGAAACACTATCAAAAGTTCGCTAAAATAAAAAAAAATCCACATCTTATTGCTTACCTTGATCAACTAGAGGAGGGACCTTGTCATAAAAGGGAATTAAATTGGTTAAGCAAAACCAATTTAAGGGCTAACCCCTGTGAATCCATGCTGGCTATTATCAATGATTGCATTGTCTCTTGAGTGGTTTTCAATAACTCTCAAAATAATCTTTTTCATCATTTTACCAGGCATGGAAATGAGACTGGCAAGCCTGTTAATAATGAAGATCATCCTTCTTACTCACCCTGAAAACTGTGGCAAGTCATATCATAAAGGATTAACCATAACAGAAATGTCTGAGTTAAGAGTTCATGGATGGAATTAAAAGACTTAAAAAATCCATATTCTGGTGGTCAGTCAGAAGGATGATGTGAAACAAATGGTAAATATGTTTTTAGGATAGGTCAAGTTGGGTATGTTCTACAAAGCCAAAAGCTTTTAATTCCATTGTCCAAGGGCAGTGCCTCATTTGAAAGAGTCTTGGTGTTAACTCATGTCTAACAGGAAGGCATATTCAAATTAATAAATACTGAAACCAGTCAATATTCTTGAGGGCAGCACTGTCATTCCAAGACTAATAGAAAAGTTGGGGGAATGAGCTGGCAGGGACATGAAATTCAACAAGGACAAAGGCAAAGTCCTTTCCCTTGGGTATAAGAGTCCCTGAGCAATGATACAAGTTGAGAAATGATGACTGGGGAGCCCTTATGGAGAAAAGGTACTGGGGATTTGGAGGAACAACGAGCTAAACTTCTGCCAGCAGTATACCTTGACAGCAAAGACAGTCAGCAGAATCCTGGGCTTTACTAATGGGGGTACAACCAATAGATCAAGGGAAATGATTATCCCACTCTACTCAGCACTCCTTAGACGTCATCTTGCTACTACATCCAGTTTGGGGTCCATAACACAAAAAAGACATCAAAAAATAGGAAAATTCAGCAAATTGTCACCAAGATGGTATGGACACTGGAGAATGAGCCTGATGCTGAAACCAGAAAGGTTAAGATTGGTTATAAGAAAAAAAGCATTTTCCCCTTTAGGCCAGTGGAGCAGGTTGCCCAGAGAAGTTCAGTACTCTCTGTCATTGGATCTTTCAAGGTTTTTGAGAAAAAAAAAAACAGTGTACAAGGTCCTGAATATCCTGGTCTGATGTCACAGATGGTCCTGCTTACAGCTGACAACTGGACTCTGTAGTCCTCAGGTCCCAATCTGAATTATCCTATGATTCTAATATGAATGAAAAGAAAGTAATTATTATCGGCACACACAAAACAAATAAAATGTATATAAACACCTGAAATTGTTGTGGTAATGAAATTATTGAATAGCTTATTCATTAGATGAACATCATAAAAACACAGGGTTTTTGGAGGGAAGTGCTAGGGTTTGCAGTGTTTGGGATTTTTTTTTAGTTTAATCAGTTCATGAAAGAGTTTGCATAATTTTTTTTGAATGAAATATTAAGAAAAATATTTTTTCTATATTTATTTGACTTTTACAACAGTCAGAGATCTGACTAAATTTTCCGACAGTGTTTGAAAATAGTTTCTGTCAGAACAACCATTTATATTTTCAGGGGTGAAACCTACCTAAAAGAAACACTCAGGTATGTAAGACCGTGACTATATCTGCCCAACTCTAGGTCAGTAGATTATTTTGGTATGCCCTGGTGTTGTTGTTTCACTCTAGATGGCAATCAAACCCTACACAACCACTCACCCTGCCCCAGCAGGACTGGGGAGAGAACTGAAAGGATAAAAGCTAGAAAACTCAGGGGTTGAAATAAAGGCAGTTTAATAGGGAAAGCAAAAACCATGCACACAAGCAAAGCAAAACAAAGAATTGATTTACTGTTTCCCATGGGCAGGCAGGTGTTCAACCATCCCCAGTAGAGCAAGGTCCCATCATGCATAACAGTTACTTGGGAAGACAAATGCTATCACTCTAAATGTCTCCCCTGTTCCTTTTTCCACCCACTGTATATACTGAGCACGATATCATGTGGTATGGAATATCCCACTGGTCATTTTGGGTCATCTGTCCTGGCTGTGTCTCCTCCCAGCCTCCCATTTACGCCCAACTTCCTCACCAGCGTAGCAGCGTGAAAAGCAGAAAAAGCCTTGGTTCTGTGTGAGCACAACACATCAATAACAAAAACATCTCTATATTATCAACCCTGTGTTCAGCACAAATCTAAAACATAGTTCCAAACTAGCATCTGTGAAGAAAATTAACTCTCTCCCAGATGAAACCAGCACACCTAGGAAAACAATCCAAGCCCAGGTAATTCTTATGGAGGAGTCTTACTGAAAGCTCAGACAAAGCAAAGAAATTCCTTTTTTCTAGCAAAGAAACAGAGAAACATAGGTGAAATCACAAGAGCTTTATGTCCTCATAAGGCATTTAAGGCAGGATGCCAAAAGGTGATAGTGACCCAAGTGGATGTAGAGAAGATCATACGGTTTGGCCCTGACTTGACTGATCAAAGATGTCTGTGGCAGCTTATGCAGAACATCTAAGTTTGAAAGCAATAAACAGAGAAATGAAAAACAATACATGGAAACATTATCTGAAAACAATTTTGCTTGTTGCAAAAATTCTTTGAAAGCAATAACTGGAAAATTGAAACAGAAAATAATCCTACAGAAGCTGAAACATATAACTGAACTTCTAACACTGTACCAAAGTATGAAGACTCAGCCCAAGGTAGAATCATTATACAGTAAGCCACAGTCTAGCAGCTAGGACTCGGACACCTTGACCAATTTGGCAAGGAAGTGTCCTATTCTTCTGAGTCCATGCTGCCAGTCACGGCCGGGTTGGAGAACGTGACTGGCATGAGGGGTTTTTTTGGTCCAAAACAGGTGTGTTTGTGTTGAACAGAACTTGCTATTGTTTAATTTTATGCCGCTGACTATTTTGTTTGTGTTCTTGTTGAATACTTGAAGACATGGGAGTTTACCTGTGATGTTAGTGCTGTTAACAGTTCCATTCAGTGGTATTTGATGCTGAGGAAACAAACAAGAAAATCAGCCCCCTTTAATGTTATATAGAACCATGAAAGAATTAGTTTACCATAGGTGAAAAACAACAAGAAAATGTCCTTATAGTTTAGGTCAACAATCATCAGCCATTTTTTGAAAGCTTCAGTCCATATAGACGGAAAATATGTACTACAGTTTTTAGCTTTTCAGAGAAATAATTAAATATTCAATATAGTAAATAGTGCAGACATTTCACCAAGTGCTTTTGATAAATATTATGCTACTGCCAAAGGTATAGAAAAACTTGCAAGGCATATGCATGTACCAACTAATAATAATTTGAAATTAATTCAAATGGAAAATAACATATAAATTTTTCTTGAGCCTGCTGGATTATTTTTGTTAATGAAATGTAGCATGGTTTTGACTACAGAAAACACTTCTGGTTTTTCATAGTTACTAAAAATAGGAAATAGTTCATATTTAGAAATAAGGTATTGTCCACCTTGTTGACCGTTGTTGGCCTTAGAATATGAGACATTTTCTTTGCCACGGTCAATAATATTTACCCTTTCTTTAACTGTAAGAAGTACAAATCAGATAGATCTCCTATAATCTAATATATAATATTTTACAAGGTTCAAACAGCTGTGAATATCTCATTTTTGTCAAATAACTGAAGAAAGGCATCAAATACCAGAATTACTCATAGAGGTAGACTTTCTCAAAAAAATGTCTTTCTATTCTTTGTTAAGCTGATTCTGACTCTCCAGTGGGAGCTCTGTCATTGACTTGAATATGAAACCGGCCACACTGAGGGAAATTTAGGTATCTGAAATGCTCTGTTAGTGGATAATACAATTAGATATCAAAAAACCGTAGAACTTAATCCCTGGCTATTCTTCAGACCTCCAGTAAGTTACCCACTGGTGAGTTTTTGTTCATTCTCTGAGATATAGATTCAAAGTTTTTTTAAAAAATCTTAATTCACGGCTATCAAAAAATTGTCATTTTGTAGCTTGACAAGATATCATAATACCGTGAACACAGAAACCAATTCCATTCTCAGCAATTTAAATTATTTCCTTCTTCCTTCCTCTTAATATGTAAACTAATCATTTGTATGCATAGAATTAAACACTGAATTAATAACATTAAAATTAGAATGACGTGGAAGAAAAAATACCATAATTTTAAAATAAATACTGCTTGAACTTTATCATGTATACCTCTAATTTATTATCATAAGAACATTCAGTCAGTATTTGGTACACTTTTCAAATTGAAGCTATGAAAGTCTGGTGAAAAGCAGGCTTATTAATTTCCTCATGGTCTCTTCCTCACATGATTGAATCTGCTTAAAATAACATTCCACTTTTTGTGTCTAGTGGGGCCTGAATTACCCATTTACCTCAAACCATGGTTTGGTTGACACCAATTGCAGTCACATTAGCATGTAAGCTCATACCAGAATTGCATTTTTAAAATGAATCTCCTATTTGTCCTTTCCCACTATGCTGTGATTCACAGAGCTAATCTGACAAAATGTCTCTCAGAGGAAACTGAAGTGGAAGATGTGCTACAGGAGCACAAATTAGAATCTGTTCAACCAGTAACAGCACTTAGCCCATGGGTTTTATTAGAGCTAATCCTAAGGAACCCTTCCCGTCTTCTCAGAAGGGAGATGATGTGGTTGTTGAATGCCCAACTGTTATCTGCTTCTACTGAGCAACACTATTTGATAATGTAAATATAGCTTTTCCTTTAACAGTCAGAGGAGACAGTCAAAACCCCTGAGTGGAGTGTGAATAATATATACTTTCTCTACATGAATGTTGTGAAGGTTAATTCCTTATAACATGATGTTCTAGTACTGGAGACTGATCAAGTTTTTAAAAAGAAATTACACAGACAGTTGATATAGAGAGAAAAATTGGTACTTTATTAAGCCCAGAAGCTGCCTTTGTAAATGATTCTACTCAGTTCATTACAGCCATTGCTCATAACTTTGTTGTGTGTAAGAAATCTGAAGAGCAGGCACACCTTCATTTCAGTAAAATAGAAGGTAACATATTTACAGAGGTATACAAATACCAGAGCTGCAGTGATAACAAGCAACACCATTCCTTAAACAATTTCATCCAGATTTTTTCTGCCTTTCAGTAATGTCTTATGCCACCCCTTGCAGTTTCTAACTACTGACCTTGTCACCTTCTCTGAGAAGCAGTGACAGTAACAGCAGAAAGAGTCAGATGAAAACATATGCCTGTTCTTCCTGTTCATTCATTTTCTAGAGCATTTCTAATAAATGCCCCTGGATATTTGTGTGTGAGTTTGGCATATGCAATACATGATCTAGTCTAAAAAACTATTACACCTTTTAGACAAAATAGAAAGTAAGAAGACAAATTAGGACAATCTTGAAATTTCAATCATATAAAGGAAAAAAGAGCAGTTTCTTCTTTCAAGGTTCAGTAATCAACATCTTCAATATTAAAATTACAAAAGCAGGTTTTTTGGTGGTTTTTTATACATATGTATCTGCAGCTAGACAAGCAACTTTCCATAAACAGATATCCCTCTAATTGTATATTATGTCAAGACATGATTTTGTCTTTTCCTTTCTCAAGGGAAGTGGTGAGAAACCAGGTAGGTTTAGTTTCTGCCCTCTTGCACTTAACAAGAAAATATATTTGTAGAGTCTCCTTTCTTTTGCGTGTTGTCAGTTGAGATTCATATTTTGAGTCACAGAGTATAGAATTTGATTTGAAGAAACATGCAGTTCTTCTTAAACTATTGTCTTACATATGTTTTTGGTTTTGAAACAATTAATAGAATGCAGAAAATTGTATTTGTAAAATGTATGATGAAGTTAAATTTTCTTCTGATTGTACCATCAATTTACTGAAAATTCCACTAAAAGAACTAAACCAAACCCTAGCTTGTAAGAATTTTGTGTAAGAAACATATTTATGTTCCTGTGAAAAAAACAGAACAGACCTCTCAAATACTTTGGTTGCATGTGTGCTTTCTTTACTGAAATTTTTAAAGGTTGAGAATTTTCTGTCTTTTTCTCTAGTATTTGAAATGTATAGATTTTGGTGTCATCACAGTTTTGTAGAAATACACTACGAGAACAGGAAAAATATTTAGAACATTTCACTAAATGTCTTTTATCACTCATTTTTTTTATTTTCATGTGTGTCAAAGAAAATAATGTCAATATTCCATTAAAAACTCTGGATAACATATAATCATAGAATCATTCATGTTGGAAAACACCCTTAAGATTATTGAGTCCAACAGTAAACGTCACTCTGCCACAAATAAATCATGTTCCTAAGTGCCATGTCTTTTAAATACTCTTTTAAATACTTCCAGGGATGGTGACTCAACCACCTCCCTGGGCAGCCTGTTCCAATGCTTGACAACCCTCTTGGTGAAGAATTTTTCCCAGATATTGAATTTAAACCTCCCCTGGTGCAACTTGAGGCCATTTACTCTTGTTCTGTTGCTTGTTACTCTGGAGAAGAGACCGACCCCCACTTTGCTACTACTTGTTGTAGAGAGCAATAAGGTCTCCCCTCAGCCTCCTTTGCTTCGGGTTAAACAAACCCAGTTGCCTCAGTAGCTCCTCATAAAGGCTTGTTCTCTAACCTTTTTAGTAGCTTTGTTGCCTGTGGAGGAACATCAGAGTGACTGGGAGAGATTTAAAGCCTGGAGAGACCTATATGGAGCCTGAAAGAAGACAACTACCTATGGACTTTGATGTTATTCCCCAGTTTTATACCATGTATAATGAACCCCCACATATGCTTCTGTGTTAATCCCCTTGGTTTGAATTGTTCAGGGCTTGTCTGGACTTGCCCTCACATTTTCCTGCTAAAAGTTGTTTACCACCTTGTCCTCTCCTGCTTTCCCACTCATCCCACGCTGATTGGCTGATGGGTGCCACAGTGCGGAGTGAGCTCCCATTGGTCCCCTTCCCCCAGATACTTCCAAGTTTCTCCCATCTTTCCCTCATTCCCCAATCCTGTGTTCTCCTGAGATGTCAATCCCATGCTCCGCCCCAGTTATCAGACCTCCCCTTACCCAAACCCTATATAAATCCTTGCTCTCCTTCAATAAAGTGGCCATTGCACCCTGACCTTCTACTGCGTCAGAACCCTCTGTGCAGTGTTGTGTCCCCATTCCCTTCTCCTTCCAGCCATGGCAGTTGCCCTTCTCTGGATTTCCTCCAGGACCTCAATGTCTTACCTGTAGTGAGGGGCCCAAAGCTGAACAGAGATTCGAGGTGTGGCTCCACCAGTGCTGAGTACAGGGAGACAGACACTGACCTTGTCCTACTGGCCACTCTGTTTCTGATAACGTGAGAAGCTCTGTTTTGTATATGCTAAACAAGTGACCTCTTCTAAGTGTTAAATATCATATTAAATTTTTTTGTAATTCACCAATAAAACTACTTGATGTCTTAGTGAATGAATACCAACAGAAGAGCTCTTTGACTTATGGATAAAGATTCCCATTTGTTTTGCATTTTTGCAATTTTCTTCAGGACGAGTCATAGGATAGGAAGAGAAAGACATGAAATTGTAATAGATGTTTCCTTAGAGGAACTGGTAAGGAAAAAAAAGAAACAAACAAAAAAACCTGAACAACAATTCATTTTATAAGGGTATTCTTCTGCATTTTATTTTTCTAAAGAGAAGGGAAGGAGAATCTTCACATACTGAAGGCTATACCCAGATAACAATGCAATGTTGGATTTTGAACTTTTTCCAATTAGATATTGTTACTGCTTTGGTTTGTTTTTCTTTTTCCCAAGTAGGTGTGAAACCCAATAACACACTTAAAGACTTGATTTAAGAAGAAAATAAGAAGAAAGACTATCTGGTGTAATAGTAAATGTAGCAAATGTGTCAAGCAACAGTGACCTGCAAATTATTCCCTCCTGGTTTGAATTTATAACTTTAAAACTGTGTATATCTCTCTCTCTATATATATATCTATATAACTTTATATACTATATATATATGCAGTATATATATATATTTACAAAAATAAACAATAACTAGTAAGAGCTATGAAATTCAAGTAAGCTGAAGTGGTATCTCAAGCTATTTCTACATAATATTTACTACCGATAAGTAAAAATTGATGCAAACTATTGAAGGAACAACAATATAAGAGAAAGAGAATGTCAATCTCAGTTAAGAGAAGCAAGCTAAAGTGAGAAATGTTTTGGCCAACCTTGGTTCTCCTCCTGAGTACAGAAGATAATATCTTCCCCTGTGAATGAGAAGGAGGAAAATGCTGACACTCCCATTTCTTTCTGCTACAACTGACTGAAAGCTGGGAAAGGGGAAGAGATAAACTGATTGTTTGCCTTTTTTTCTTCATAGTCTTCGAAGTGTTTTTGAGAGCAAGTGCTAACTCTACTGCTGTTGCACCTTACCTGGTGAGTAAATTGAACGCTGACTGAATTATAAACCTAAAATCATGATCATTTTAAGTGATTCCTAGTTTGGAAATCTGAGTAGAATGCTTCCTTTATCAGAAAGAAATATGGTTTCTACTTTTTTATTTTTCCTTTTCATATCTACATCCACTTCAGACAAATCCATATTTTTCATAGTATATAGGTCTGGTTTTTGCACAGATTTTATGGCAGTGAGACAATGAAACAGTTCAATAAATGCATAGTTCCTAAAGAGGTGAGCTGAGGTGCATTTGCTGTAACTTAATGTGCCTCACAGAAACTAGAAATTGGATTAATATTGCTTGTTCATGCTTGAAGCACAGAAAATTGCTCAAAGGCAGATGGAGGAAAAGTAAAAAAAACCTAAAAATAAAAATCCCAATGGAAATAAGGATTTTCACAGTCCAATTTGGTTTCTTCTAAGATGTAAGTCTCAAGACGCTGAGGCAAATAACTCACATGAAGGAAATCTAAGAGCTCTGTAGTACTGAATTTTCCGGGGAAAACAACACAGAGAAATATGAAATCAAAAATTATAAAACTATAAAATTTATCTTTATTTACAACCAGTGCAGTACCTGAAAATTGAAAATAGAATGGAGTCATAGAAAATTGCCATATAATAGCAATTATCTACATTCTAGTTAGCTATTATTCATAGTTCTATGTCTTAACATGTCTAAGAGAGAGAATAATATTTATAATTTCCAGACCAATGCAACACAATCAGGTTTGTGGCATTTATCAGTTTAACAAGAAATATTCTGTGGACAGCTAAAGTGAATAACATTCTGTAATCTATAGTTTTTGTCTACCAACTGGTGAAAAGATAAATCCCTAGGTACTGGAGTCACACTATCTGTGGTTCTTATCCTCCTGCCTCCATTATATCAGGAGATCACAGTAGCTATGCATACTGAACGCATAAATGTGCTTGCTATACACTTTGCTAAAGTTAAATATCATAAAATAGTGTATGCTAAGATTACTTATGACTGAATTTTGGAAAACAATACTGTATTCATTTGATGACACTTTTCATTCTGTCCCTGTAATACAAGGAGGTGAATAATCTAGTTTAACATTAGGTGTCCAAAGGTTGTGCGTTTATATCTGAAATGGTCACCTTAAACGACCTTAATACAAAAGCATTTCCAAGGGGTAATTTACTTAACCTCGCTTGCCTGTTTAAGAGTGAACAAAAATATCCTATGAAAACATCTTTCAAGTAAATGTTAAGTGTCTAGAACACAGACTTTGAAACAATATTTTATTTCTAAATGTCTTAAGTTAGGATTGATTAACCTAAACTTTTTGATAGTAACAGTGAGCTGTCTGCAGTTTTGCTGAAAGATGTGTAGACTGTGAAGTAAAATATTTGTTCTCAAATTGCAAACCAAACCAAGTTTGTGTACCTGTGTTCAGAGCTTTGTCTTATTTTTCTTTTTATTTTTGTAATTATGATTTGTATATAGTGAGGAAGTGGTAAAGTCAACATATTTAGCCTCATTTATTGTTGAAAACAATCTGCAGATTCTGAAATTTCATTAGATACTTTCAAGGGTTGGTAAGCCCAGAACACACTATGCACCTCCAATTTGAGGTGCAGTAGCATAATATTACGAGTCTAAGCAGGTAAACCGTAGATGAGCCAATAATGTAGCCTTTATTTTTTCTTCCCTGTTCCATAACTACTGAATAACTATCACTGTGTTCAGCATGAGGCTACAGAGGAATTTCTCCCTTTTACCTACTCATGGAATGCACTATACAATTATTTTAGTTTTGTGCCTGAAAACAAGATGACACAGAATAGGCCATGAGTTTTACACTAAAAGCAATACAATGAAAAATAGTTAGCTTTTAGTATTGGTTCTACTTGAATTATGAACTTATTAGTATTTCCCTCTAGAAGCAAAGTCAAGGTGTTTTGCATAGACATAAAGATCACATAGGATGGGCATGGATCATTAATAAATTAAAATACTTAAAGAAAAACGAAAAGACATAAAAAACTAATCTTTGAGACAACTGTTAAGATTTAACAATCTTACATTTTAATTGGGGAAAAATAAGACAGAGGAAACAACATAAACCATAACATGCTAAGCTTTGATTGCCCAGAAAGAAGAACAACTTAGCCATAACCTTATTTTAGCAGCTAAATATCACTATGGAGATTAGTTTGTTCATTTCCTATTATTTGTTTGTCACAAAAGGGGAATTATTTGGGTCAGATCTCATTTATAAGGAAGTCTTAGCTGTTTAAATCAGAAAGACTAAAGTAAATTTGCCTTCTCCAACATCTGAAAACTAGACCTATGAATTAATAATATTCAAGGGCAGCTCTTACCTTGGGAATAGCGAGATCTATTCCCAGCAGAATTTAAAATCCTTTGATTAAAGCAATATAATTCTCAATAGTTTTCTGTCATTTGTTTTCCTCTTGCACTAAGCATGAATATCATGCATAGCATCACCAAGGTCAGCTCTAAAACGATCTAGAACAGGAGATATTTAGTTATTTTGTAGAATCAGGGAAAATAAGCAACTGCCTTTGAAGATTTTAGAAGGAACTGCAAGTCTGATTTGGGTACATAAATTTCTTAACCATAACTGACTATTTGACAACCTGTAACAAACTTTTTAGTGCTAACTCATATTGCAGACTTTTCAAAACTGTACTGTACGTGTGGTCATTACCTTGCCAGCCTGAGGGTCAATTAAGAAAATACTGACTCTCACATTATTTTTTCCAGTGAGTGTGAGTAGAGAAGGAGGATAAAAATGTAGTTCAAATAAAATTTCATTAATAATTTCAGAACAACTACATCACTGATCAGAGTCTAAAATCATTGTGAAAAAAAATAAAACCAAACATACATTAAATTCCACACTCCATTTCTGTAATTCTGGATTTTCCAAATTAGAGATAATTTTCTCTAAAGG